>NC_134875.1:137634483-138325483 GCF_049852395.1 Peromyscus maniculatus bairdii | reverse complement strand
TGACATAGACAGTAACAGACATTTAATTCATCATTAGTAATTACATGGAAAACTCCAATTTCAAAACAAAAATTACAAAAAATACTTGTATGGGGACTTAATATCAACAACTCAGTATTTGCTAAGCAGTGACAGGCTGTGGAAGTGCCCTCATCCAGAAGAGGGAAGAGGAGACAGCCTGCCCTGTGCACACTTGAAAAGCTAGCTGCACTGATCAGCACTACAATCTTGAAAGATATTCTTAGCATCCAGAAAAGTTGTTCATATTCGCCCTTTAAAATGCCTAACACAAGTCAACAATTCCTCCTCGCAGCTGTCCTCAGGTCCCTATTCCCTAGGGAGATGATACTGCCTGTGCTAATCCACTCTATAAGGCTGCCTCTTGACTGACTAGGCTCCTCTCCAGGACTTGTGTCTCTCTCTGGCATAGCCGCCCATCACAGATGTGTGTGGAATCGCCTCAGTCCTTAGATGTGTTCCATAGCCACAAGTGTGCATGGTACGTTATCCCCAATTACTGTTACCCCCTTTTTTCCTCTGGGCAGAATTCTAAAAATAATGTATCATCAGTAATATTACCTTACAGTTTGTTTTTTTTCTAAAAGTCACCTACTACCTTCTCAGAAGTTTATTCATTTAAGCGTATGTTTTCCAAAACCTTTTGAGCATTGAAAGTCTTAAAATTTGACTTCCAGAGCTTGTAATCCTGGCATTTGATGAAGATAACCTTTAGTTCTGTGACATTCAGGATGAGAAAGAATTGGCACCAACGTTTAGAACTCTTTTCTGTGGTGCTGGGAATTAGACCTGGAGCCTCATGCATGCAAGGTAAGTTCTCTACCAGAGCTACACTCTCTGACTCATACATGTTTTTGCTTCAGCACTAACACTTGCTTTCAATCTAGGATCACATGTGTTTAAAATCTTTTCTATAGTAATTATAATACCAAAAAGTACCACCAAGATCATTCCCAGAAGTCACAATGTATGCAAGTCACAGGATACTGAAAAAGTACAAAAATATTCATGTTTATCAGCCTAAGTGGGATTACTATGTGCAATAGTTTGTTTTCCCTTAGGTCCTGATTTTGAGATTAAGTTTGTAGGGTTTTTAGTTTTCTTTTTTTTTTCCTTTTGGTTTTCCAAGACAGGTTTTCTCTATACAACCCTGGCTGTCCTGGAACTTGCTCTGTAGACCAGGCTGGCCTTGAACTCAGAGATCTGCCTGCCTCTGCCTCCTGAGTGCTGGGATTAAAGGCCTGCACCATCATCGCCCAGATGGTGTTTTTTGCTTTCAATCAGGGCAGATTTTATTACTCCTAATTTCATGTCTAACGATTTCTATAGTACAGCTTTGCTATTGTGTTACGGCAACTTTATCATAAGAAATTGTCAATGAAGATCTTGGAGATGAATCTAAAAAGTATTGCCTCAGTTAACACTGACCATATAGTAAATACTCACAAATGGTATTTCACTTCCTTCTCTAGTCTCAAGCATTGCAGAAACTGTAGATGTTTGCATAGAAGAGGCAGTTTGCGAAGTTATGATGTATCAAAATATCTAACAACATCTATAAACTCTTCATTTGAATTATCTGAATTTCTACCCCACTTTTTCTTTAATTAAGAACAGTGTCTCTACATTCTTCAACCTATATTCCCATCTAGTGGTCCACAGAGGCAACTGCCTACAGTTGAATTTTCTCTTGATTTTATTTTCTAAAACTTGGAAAAAATAAAAAAAAGACATATTTTTTTAAGATAGAGTCTAACTATGTATACCACTCTAGCCTCAAACTCATGATCCTACTGCCTCAGCCTCCCTCCGTGTAGGATTATGGGTGTGTACCAGCACACCCAGTCTGCATTTCTAGACTTCAGATCCCAGAACCCCTGTACATGTCGGGTGGGTGTGGCAGCCTGCATGTAATTTGGGAGCACAAAAGACAAACCAGAGCCCTGGAGCAATCTGGCCAATCAGAATGGCCTGTATTAGCAAGTTCTTGATTCAACTGAGATGAAAAAGGTGGAGTGTGGAGAAGGCAGACCTTTGGTGACCTCTGGGCTCTGCATGCACATGCACACAAGTGTGAGACAAAGGCACAAAGAAGATATGGTAACCCACAGTCCATATCCAGCTTTGGATATAAAAGAACGGAGGGAAAAAGTCTTTTCTCCTAAGAAAAAGAAAAGAATAAAATCTCTATTTATGACTCTGTGGTCAGAGAAAACTGGAAACTTGTTAGATGAAATCAAGAACGTGCAGCATTGGAGCATGTCTTTGTTTTCCAAAATGACTGCCCAGGACCATCGGTACACTAAATGCCTGGGAAACAGGACAAATTTCCCACAATTTGAGAATGATAATAATGACATCAAATAGGAAACGCTGAAAGTTCTACTATTTAGTTGTACTGGCCAGCCAATTTGAATTGTAATAGAGAGATCCACTGTGAATAATAATTGAAACTAAAACCACAATTAAAAAGCCTTACTGAAGTTACAGATTTCTCTGAGCACCAGCTGATACCAGGGACCACAAATATGTTTGGAAATGCAGCTATAATATTTTGAATCCATTAAAAAATTCAGAATGACACAACTTGAGCTGTGATTTAAAATAGATTTGTGGAAAGAATTAGGGACAGAAAACTGAATGAAAAATTGTCATGCCTAGGCATGAAAGGACTTGAAGAAATGTAGTCTAGAGGTTTCTTAACAATAGGGGGGAGTATATGGCTGAAGAGATGGCTTTGTCCAAGATTTGGGATGGGAAAAGCAGAGGGGCCTTACAGTCATATGAAGCTATGTTGGGCTTACCCACCAAAAACTACAGAAATTGTGGCCCAGAGACATGAGGCAGTAGACCATACATACAAGTAGTAGTAGGAAGGTATTAAAGGTGCAAACTGAAGCCCATGCCTAGATTGCTATTGTGGAATATTAAAGATGTGTTACCTTTGTTTATGCTGTGGAACATTTGTTTTAATGATGCAAAGATGTGTTGCATTTTTTTATATTGCATTTGTTTAACTCTGTGAAGCTGTGTTACTTTGCCTGTCTAAAACACCTGGCGGTCTAATAAAGAGCTGAACGGCCAATAGCTAGGCAGGAGAGAGGATAGGCAGGGCTGGCAGGCAGAGACAATGTATGGAAGGAGCAAGAGAACAAGGAGAGGAGGAAGCTAGGGGTCAGCCACCCAGCCACATAGCCAGCCACACAGTAAGAGTAGAAGGAAGATATTCAGAAGAAAAGGAAAAAGCCCAGAGGCAAAAGGTAGATGGGATAGTTGAAGTTAAGAAAAGCTGGCTAGAAATAAGCCATACTAAGGCTGGGCATTCATAAGAAATAAGCCAAGGACAGGTTCTGGTCCCACTGCTAGGGGGCCCATAAACAGACCAAGCTACACAACTGTCACCCACATGCAGAGAGCCTAGGTTGGCCCCAGGCAGGCTCCCAGGAGCTTGAGTCTGCTGTATCTGTGGATTTCCCCATCATGATCTTGACCCACCCACTTGCTCATATAATCCCTCCTCCCTCTCTTCAGCTGGACTCCCTGTCCCTGGCACATGAACTAGCTTTTTGGAACCTACTCCCTATCATGGGATGCCTCGCCCAGCCTTGATGCAGAGAGGAGGGGCTTAGTCCTGCCTCAGCTTGATATACCATGCGATGTTGACTCCCATGGAAGGCTTCACACTCTCTGAGAAGTGGATGAGGGGATAGAGAGGAGGTAGGGGGAGGGCATGGAAAGAGAGGAGGGTGGGGAAACTGGTGGTTTATGTAAAATAAATAAATAAATAAATAAATAAATAATAAAGGAGATAATAAGCCTCCATGTATAATTTATTTAGGAGCTGGGTGGCAGCCCCCCCAAAAGCCAAAAGAGTAAACAACAACAACAAAACAACTACAAATTGCCTCTGAGAAATTCCACTAATTATTGTTTTTAATTTAGTTTAATTGTATGTATGCCTATTATATACCTGAGTTATAGATGGTTGTGAGCCACCATATGGGTCCTGAGAATCAAACCCAAGTCCTCTGGAAGAGCAGCCAGTGCTCTTAACCAGTGAGTCATCTCTCTAGACCTGTCAACCAAGTATTGTTTTTTCTTTCTGAGACAAGGTTTCTCTATGTAGTCCTGGAACTCACTTTGTAGCCCAGGCTGTCCTCAAACTCAGAGATCCACCTGCTTTTGCCTCCCAAGTGCTAGGATTAAAGGCATGTGCCACCATGCCCTGCCTTTGACCAATTATTTTAATTGGCATTTCTGTTAAAGTTGTTCAGATATCACAGAGACTTGGATCAGTGACTCCAAATTTCCTCGATTCTTACTCTTAGATGAGCATGAGATCTCACAGAAAATTTAGGTGCATTGTCAATACACTTTTGCAAGCCTCATTCTATCAAGTTTTTTGTCATTGTTGTTTTGCTTTATTTTGAAAACCTATCTACATTCCAGCTATATTACAATCCCAAGTGTATTTTTTTTTCTTTTGGTTTTTCGAGACAGGGTTTCTCTGTGTAGCTTTGCCCCGTTCCTGGAACTCGCTTAGTAGCCCAGGCTGGCCTCGAACTCACAGACATCCCCCTGCCTCTGCCTCCCGAGTGCTGGGATTAAAGGCGAGCACCACCACCGCCTGGCTCCAAGTGTATTTTAAAACAAGAGTGATACACGACTTATCAAATATCTTAAGATATTTGGCTATTTTTGGAAGCACCGAAACCGATCACTTAACTTAGACTAGAGATACGAAAGGAGGCCTCCTGAGTGAGTAACTGTTTAATGAAGCTTTGCCATTAACAGATAAACTAAGTTTAGCTATCTCTGTCCTCTTTAGGTATTTATTTGCAGGGATAGGTTTTTAATTCATTGACTTTCAATGGGAGTGTGTGTGTGTGTGTGTGTGTGTGTGTGTGTGTGTGTGTGTGTGTGTGTGTCTCCTTACTGATAACTATAATTTGAAAATCACATGCCCCACACAGGCACATGTACTGGAGCTTGGTCTATAACCAGTGCCACTCTTTTTGGAGGTTCAGAAACTTCAAGCAGAGGGCCTGGTTAGAGGAATCGGGCCACTGAGGGCATTCTTGTATCACTGTCTTCGAAACGATTATCTCTCTCCCTCTCCGTTCCCTCTCTGTCTTCTCCATTCTTCCTCAGGCTCTCTTCTCTCTTCCTCATCTTCTTCCTTCCCCTCCCCCCTCCTTCCATCTACCATACCCCCTTTTCCTCTCTGCTTCCTTTCTCTCTTTCCCTTCCTCCTCCTCACCCTCCTTCTCCTCTGGTCCCCCACCACTGCTTTCTGAACATGTGTCTCTGTCTCCTAGCAACCATGGGGTAAGCAGACCTCCTCTGCTACATGTTTCTGTCAATAGTATATTCTGCCTCACCTCAGGCTCAAAAACAATAAATCCAGGCAGTCTTTTTTTTTTTTTCCCCGAGGCAGGTTTCTCTGTGTAGTCCTGGCTGGCCTCGAACTCACAGAGCTCCACCTGCCTCTGCCTCCTGAGTGCTAGGATTAAAGGTGGGTGCCACCTGTCAAATCCAGCCAATCTTAAGTGAAATAAACCCTTTCTTATTTCAGGTGTGTCTTGGGCACTTGTCACAGTTATAGTCGATTATCCATTAGTCATTTCTTTAATAATATAATAAATACTTGTTGACCTATCATCCAGCCCCAAAGCTGGGACATTACCAATAATTCATATCTATTTCTACTTCTCTTTTTCCATGTCTCCTAGAAAGTGGCCCAACATTTTATGCATTTGATGTTTTACTTTCTGTGTGTGAATACGCTGTATTGTTTCATTCTGATAGGTTTTGTATCTTCATAGCTACTATATCCACGTCTTACTTTGTGTCTTGGTTCCTTTTGCCGGTGGTGTGATAAATCCCCTGACCAAAGCAGCCTAAGAGAGAAAGGGTTTATTTCAGCTCACAGTTTCAGGGGCAACTCATCATGGCAGGGAGGTCAAGGCAGCAGGAACTTAAGGCGGCTGGTCACATGGCATCTGTCATCATGAAGAGAGAGTAATGAATGCATGTAGTCAGCTCACCTCCATTTTATATAGAAAGCATACAGCCCAGGAATGGTGCCATTCATAGTGAGTGTATCTTTCCACTTCAATTAACCTAATCAAGATAATCCCTCACAGGCAGGCTCAGAGGCTCATCTCCCTGGTGAGTATGGAGCTCCTCAAGCTGACAATTAAGATTAATTTCCACACTTTGTTTATTCAACATTATGTTATTAGGAACTGTGCACTGTGCTGCATGAAGAAGTAGTTAATTTTTTCTTGAATAATTAATAGGAACAAACCAAGGAAAGAGTGACTATAAGAGTATTTCAAATGGGCCAGGCGGTGGTGGCGCACACCTTTAATCCCAGCACTCGGGAGACAGAGGCAGACGGATCTCTGTGAATTCGAGGCCAGCCTGGTCTACGGAGTGAGTTGCAGGACAGCCAGAGCTACACAGAGAAACCCTGTCTCAAAAAACAAACAAACAAAAAGTGAAGAAGAGAGTAGCATAAGTGTTCACTAGTGACTAGGAAAGGTTGGATAGACAAGAGTAGGAAGACGTCAGTCATTTTGGAAGAATTAATTTGGGTGCCCCTATAGCATAATAGGGAAAGCACAGTGCAGAAAAATTTATGGTACATTATCATAATTGAAAAGAGGATCCTGGGGTTGGAGAGAAAGCCTCAGTGGTTTAGATCACTTGTTACTCTTGTGGAGGTTCGAGTTCCAGCACCCATATGGCACACAATCATTCATACTTCCAGTGCCAAAGCCCTTTTCTTTGATGTACATACATACATACATTCAGACAAAATACTCATACAAATAAAGCAAAAAAAAAAGAAAAGAGGTTCTGTTGTGGAATACTGCTTTAACTATGTGTACGTGCATTACATTTGTTTCTGCTGCCTTTGTTACCCATGCAAAGGTGTGTTGCATTTGTTTCACCTTGCCTGCCTAAGACACCTGATTGGTCTAATAAAAAGTTGAATGGCCAATAGCTAGGCAGTAGAGGGCTAGGTGGGGCTGCCTGGCAGAGGGAATAACTAGGAGGAGGAATCTAGGCTGGAGAGAACGAGAAGTAGGAGAACAAGGGAGGAAGAGAGGGACATGGCCAGAGCCAGAAGACAGGCAGCTGCCAGCCAGCAGTGAAAGTAAGAGATACAGAAGGAAAGAAAAATAAAAAGCTTCGAGGCAAAAGGTAGATAAAGAGTGAAACAGGTTAATTTAAACTAAAAGAGCTAGCCAGAAATGAGCCTAAGCTAGGCGGAGCATTCATAACTAATAAGTCTCTGTGTCATGATTTGGGAACTGGTTGGTGGCCCAAAAGAAAAAGCCTGGTACAAGGTTCCCAAAGTTTCCCAACACATAGAAATGGTAAATGTTTGAAGAGGTAGAAATTCTAGGTTGTCTTGATTTGATATGTTATATACACGTATTGAGTTATCACACTGTAGCCCATAAATTTCTGCAAATAATTATGGGCCAAATATGGGACAAGAAAGAAAACGAGTGCTTTACATGGAAGTAGAGGATTTATGACCCATAGCAAGAGAGGTCAGTGACTCTGAATCCTAATGGAAGAAAGAGCAGTAGAAGACGACTTAAGACCCTCACCTAAAGGCCACATCTCACAGGGTCTTGTAGGCCATGGTAAAGATCCAGGCTTCTATCTTTTTTTTAAGGTTTTTTTGAGACAAGGTTTCTCTGTGTAGCCCTGGCTGTCCTGGAACTCTCTCTGTAGACCAGGCTGGCCTCGAACTCACAGAGATCCACCTAGCTCTGCCTCCCGAGTGCTGGGATTAAAGGCGTGCGCCACCGCCGCCGCCGCCGCCGCCGCCGCCGCCGCCGCCGCCACCACCACCACCTGGCTCCCAGGCTTCTGTCTTACGTGTGAATTAGGCAGGATAATGACACAATCTAGGCTTTAATTAAAAAAAATAAATTGGCTACATATAAAGAGTAAATTGAGATGAAAAGGTGATAAGCATTCAATCCTGAAGTAGTTTCTATTATCCCCATTATACAGATATGGAAATTAAGACTCAGTGATATTAAGTAACTTGCCTAGGACTGAATATTTGCTACTGTTGTCCCCAGAGACCCCAAAGACCACCAAGAGACCAAATTCGATGCAAAAGCAAAGAGTCTTTTTTATTGTGAATTAACTCGGGACTCTCAGTCCCTCTGACACAGCAGCAGAGCAGGAGAGAGCCCTTAGTAGCAATGGGGCAGGGTTTTTAAAGCAAGGGGGCTTGTAGTCTACAGACTTCGTAGGAACAGACTCAGGATTGGTTTACACGAGTGGCAATCATGTTAGTAACTTTTAATTGGCTAAGGTTAGTTGGGAGTTACAGTCATCCATTTTTGGGCAGTCCTGGACAAGTCCCAGGCTCCTGTCCTTGAGCTGCCATGGAGGCTGGCTGGCCTTGCACGTACTGACTGTGGGGGCTGGCTCAGTGGCCCAGGCTCTGTCCTTGACTTATGCACATAGCTCTAAGTTGGTGAGGGGTCCCAGACAGTAAACAACTGGCTGAACCTTGAGCAGTCGGAGTACATGTAGAAAGGGAGCTACTGCAAGGACTATGTCTTTTGTTCATGGCCCTCCAAGAAACTGCTTGCTTAAGTCTCAGGAAACAGAAATCGAGACCAGATTTCTGAGAGAAGACTGAGCAGCCTGTTATGGCGTCTCCTTGGTCCTTGCACTACAGAACAGAAAGGATTTATGTTAAAATTTTATACTTTGTGTACTTGTCAGAATTCTCTAAAGGAACGGTACCGATAGCAATTGATTTATTAGATTGGCTTACAGGATGTGGTCCAGGTAGTCCATCAGTGGCTGTCTCCCACTGGAAAAGGCCTCAGCAGCTGTTCTGTCTTGGAGGCAGGATGTCTCAGCTCTTCTAATATGGTTCTAAAGGCTGGGAGGATTCTTAGAGAGCTGCTACTCCTCAGTTTATACTGAAATCCTGAAGAAGTCGGTTCTAAATATCACAGCAACAAGATGGATGATGGATTTGCCAGCAAGAATGAGGACAAGCAGGCAAAAACCAGTTTTCTCTTCAGTGCTCTTTATATCTGGGCTGCCCCCAGAAGGTGTGGACCAGGTTTAGGGGCTGTCTCCCCACTTCACATAAGCTGATTAAGAAACCTGCACACAGAAGTGCCTCATATCTTAGGTTTCAGTGGATTCTAGATTCAGTAAAGTTGGAAACCAAGAATAGCCATCAAAAGTCCATCCCTTGTCAACTTGACACACACTTTCATCTATTGACATTATGCTTAATTTCTAAATGAAAACAATAACCAGGTCATAATCCCATCAAACATCACATAATTATCCCACTTCTAACTACAGACACATTATACATTTTAGAATGGATGCCAAAGTCCCTTGAGGAATGCTTGCTATTTTATTATCTCATAACTTAAATACAATAATATAAATTTATACCAATTAACCACTGATATTATCTCAATCAATGATACATTACATGATAAAGATATAAAGGAAATAGAACTCAAATATAGGCTTTATATGTATAAATGTGTAAAACATATTCTTAACACAATAGGACAGAAATTGGTACCAAGATTGTGTGGTATGGCTCTAAAAGACTGGACCATGCTGTTTGGGGGAGGATTGTGTTGAAATTTGGGACTTTGTGTGTAAAAAGTCATTGAGTGTTCAGAGCTGTTCCATGGGAGCCTGAAAGATAAAAATGTTGAGAGCAATATAGACAATAGAGGCCTGGCTTTTGAAGTTTCAGAAAGAAGCAAAGACTCCATTGGGACCATTTATGTGACATTTTGGATTACAAATCTTTGGTTCTGGTCAGCTGGGGCCTAAGGATTAGCTGGGATTAACAAAAAACTAATACCATTTTACCATTTTCCTTTACTGGGACAACTGATGCTAGTTAGCTGGGACCAAAAAAAAAAAAAAAAAGAAAAAAAAAAAGAAAAGAAAAAGAAAAAGAAAAAGAAAATCACCTACAGTTAACTAGAGACCAGCATTATTGATGTGAAATCTTCTGGAAAGTGTTCCTCAGGGTTAGTATACAAAGCATGTTCCAGAATAGGACCAAGGCTGCATCTCAAGCTGGCAGCTGAACTTGGTGATGTGTAATGTATGTTACTGGTTTTGGCAACATGCAAACTGCCGTATTAAAGGGGTTCTGGAGAACAGCTGAGGCTTGGCATGGCGAGATGCCAGGAGAGGCCACTGGTGAAGGAGGTGTAGCCTCAGTTGCAACGGAAACCCCCAAAATTGAAGGGGTCATGGAAAGATGGTGGAGCTTGGCACCCTGTAGCCTGATTAGAATTCTACAGATATGTAGGAAGCCTCAGGCGTGGTGGAGACCCCCCGCGTACTGGAGAGAGCAGGGACATAGGACACCTGCCAAGGACAGTGGCAGATGTAAGGGGAGCTGGCCTGAACCTCCAAGACAAGCTGCCTGTGAGTTTCTCAAGCTGTTTGGAGCCCAGAAAGTTGTGAATCCCAGACTGTGTTACGCTTCAATTTGACTGTGACTGTGCCTCTTGAAATGTTAGAGGAACTGAATATTTTAAAGCCACCAAACTTTTAATGTTGGAAGGTTTTTTAATGTGCACTGGTATTTTGCCTGTGTGCATATCTGTGCGAGGGTGTCGGATCCCCTGGAACTGGGAGTTACAGACAGTTGTGAGCTGCCATGCAGGTGCTGGGAATTGAACCCGGGTCCTCTGGAAGAGCAGCCAGTGCTCTTAACCATTGAGCCATCTCTGCAGCTCTTAGTGTTTGAGGTTTTAAAGACGTAAAAAATTGGACTGTGTTTTGTATTGTGGTATTGACATTAATATGAGATCTTGGGAATAAAAGTTATGGTTTAGCATGGTACATTGGTGTGTCAAGTTGGCAAGCAATCAACTCTTCTGGTTAGGTTTTTTTATTTTTTATTTTTTTTTGGTCAACTGACACAACTTAGAGTCATCTGGGAAAAGGGACCTCAACTGAGAGAGTACCTCCATCCGATTTCCTGAAGGCAAGTTTGTAGGGGATTTTTTGATAATTATGTGGGAGAGCCCAGCATATTGTGAGCAGTGCCACATCTGGGCTGGTTGTCCTCGGTGGTATCAAAGAGGAAGCTGAGCAAAGTATGAGGAGCAAGCCAGGAAGGCATATTCCTTCATGCTTTCTGCCTCAGTCCTGCCTCCATGTTCCTGCCCTGCTTGAGTTTCTACCTTGGCTTTCCTCAATGGTGGACTGTGAGCAGGGTATGTAAACCAAATAAGCCCTTTCTTTCCCAAGTTGCTTTTGGTGGTGGTATCTGTATTACAGTAATAGAATGTAACTAGGATTCTTCAGAACCTGTTCTCTGAAGTGTGCTACCATACATGGAGGTAGAATTTAGACAGGCTTAGATTGGAGACACAGATTTAAGAATGCATCGGCTCATACTCAGAGTGGCAGTACTGTATGAGATCACATGGGAAGGCAATACAGCTAGAGTAAAAAGGAAAAGAGAAGACCCGAGGTTCTCTAATATTTAGAGCTCAGTGAAGTAGCAAAAAAGCAGTCTGAAGGGCAGCCAGCAAGGTAAAAGTCAAAACACAAGAGTATTTCTATGCCAGGTGATGGTGGTGCACGCCATTAGTCACAGCACTCAGGCAGCAGAGGCAGGTGGATCTCTGTGAGTTCGAGGCCAGCCTGGGCTACAGAGCAAGTTCCAGGACAGCCAGGGCTGTTACACAGAGAAATGCTGTCTCAAAAAACCAAAAAGAAAAAAGAGTATTTTTATATAAAAATCATGAGGAAAGGAATCCCAAAAGAATATCACTTTCTGGTCAATTATACCAGATGTTACTGAATGACAAAGACATTTAAGGACTGAAAAATGATCATCTGATTTAGAAACATGGAGGTCACTGTAGATCTTCAAAATAACCACTTCAGGAGAGTCACAGGGAAGAAAAGCAGGCTGAATTATATTAAAGAGTAATTAGAAATTCTCAGAGAGTTGTAGCAGGAATCTTAAAGAGTCTTTATTAATAAAACACATCCGGAGCCAAGTATTGGGGTGAACACTGGAAGATCAGAGAACCAGAACAAGCCACAGCTATCTCACCTCGCTGGATCCTCAGCTGGTCTTGTTTCCTCAGACTGGAGGCCCCTGAGTCCTCATCCCAATGGTTCTCAGCTGAACTGCTGCTAGAAGCCTGAAAACTTAACCAGCCAAATGCTTAACCAGCCAAATGCTTCTACTTTCTGGTCCTCATGCCTTATATATCTTTCTGCTTTCTACCACCACTCCCTGGGATTAAGGGCTCGCTTTCTGGGATTAAAGGCGTGTGTCACCATGCCTGGCTCTTTCCAATGTGGCTTTGAACTCACAGAGATCCCAGATGGATTCCTGCCTCTGGAATGCTAGGATTAAAGGTGTGAGTGCCACCATTTTCTAGCCTTTGTATCTAGTGGCTGTCTGTTCTCTGACCTCAGATAAATTTATTAGGGTATACAATATTTTGGGGAACACAATACCACCACAGAGAGTATTAAGTCTTCATAAGGAATATTATTACAGAAACCATAATTAGAATTTTAGACTGGAAGCTTCCAAAGGGAAAGAAAACAAACCTAACTTTGTGTATCTGGTAAAGTTCTTCCACTTGATGAATGTGCAGTAAACGTTTCTTGAACCTAACTAAGTTACATGTAGCTCCTAGTCCCTCTCTCAGGGAACTGCATTCGAGTCAGGGCGGTGGCACACCCGTAGCATAGTGGCATGCTGCGTTTTCTGCAAAAGCAGTCAGGCCACATATTAAATGTACCCTCAAAATGGGTACATAATCCTGAAGGCAAAGTCCTTCTGAAAAATGCTCCAAAAACTGCTCTTGGATATTTAAGGATCATTAGGAGCTTTCAAATGTCCACCTTGTAGTCATTTATTATTTAGTAAGGATTGAAAACTGAAATGCCTTCCCATGCCAAAATGATCGCATAAATGAGTGAAATGCTCAGATAGGGACTATGGTGAGCTCATGAGATCAAATGACATCTGAATTGGCCAGGCACTGATTATTTCCAACCAATTAATGGCCAATTGGAAAGTCTGTATAAACATGGAAAATTAATTTTATTTTATTTTATTTTATTTTATTTTATTTTTTGGTTTTTCAAGACAAGGTTTCTCTTGTGTAGCTTTGCACCTTTCCTGGAATTCACTTGGTAGCCCAGGCTGGCCTCGAACTCACAGAGATCTGCCTGCCTCTGCCTCCCAAGTGCTGGGATTAAAGGCGTGCGCCACCACCGCCCGGCGAAAATTGATTTTATATAGAAATCTATTTTTTTATATAGAAATTAATTAATTTTTTTTGAGACAGGGTTTCTCTGTGTAGCTTTGCGCCTTTCCTGAAACTCACTCTATAGACCAGACTGGCCTCGATCTCATGGAGATCCAGCTGCCTCTGCCTCTCAAGTGCTGGGATTAAAGGTGTGTGACACCACCACCTGGCCAGAAATTATTTTTTATATAGAAATTTTCAGTGCTAGCAGTCCCTTCAATTTGACACATTCACATGTATGTTTGTGTATACAGTTGCACACATATACTATAGGCCAAACAAAATATAGCTGTTGATATTTAATCTCTGAATTGTGGGTTTGTGATCTCTATTTTGGAGCAGTATTAACTCTTGCCACCAGACTGCCAGGAGTCTCTCTATCATCCTTACTAACATGCCTGCTCTGATTTTTGTTGGTTTTTTGAAACAGGGTTTCTCCGTGTAGTTTTGGAGCCTGTCCTGGAACTCGCTCTGTAGACCAGGCTGGCCTATAACTTACAGAGATCCACCTGCCTCTGCCTCCTGAGTGTTGTGATAAAAGACATGTACCACCACCACCCAGCATTTTTTTTCTTTATAAAGAATGCAATAGAGCTGGGCAGCAGTGGCGCACACCATTGATCCCAGCACTAGGGAGGCAAAGGCAGGCGGATCTCTATGAGTTCAAGGCCAGCCTGGTCTACAGAGTGAGTTCCAGGACAGCCAAGGCTACACAGAAAAACCCTGTCTCAAAACACCTACCCCCTTAAAAAAACAAACAAAACAACCAAGCAAGCAAGCAAACATACAAACATAAAACATTGTTGGCTGTTTTTCTTTTTTTTATGTCAAGAACTATCAGAGGTATTATTCCTATTTTTCTACAAGCACTGTTTCTTAGGTAAAGTCTCTAGCTTCTTAGCCACCTTAGGGTATATGTAGAGAAGCCGGATAACAGTGCTATTTTCCGCCACATTTCTGTGTTAGACAGCTAGTTACAGGACCCAGAGATTTTCCTACAACTACAAATCCACTCTTTTTTTATGAATGAAAAGATGAAATAAAAGGAGGACAACTGCTCCTAAAGTATGGAGAGGATTTTTAGTGTAGATATGAGGGAGAAAGCAGGGAGAGGGAATGGTACAGGCTGAACATGGCTGGCAGACTAGGCTGGCAGACTAAACAAGAGGCTTAGGGTAGAGGCTGGGCTGAGAAGTGCTGGGACAAGCCATAAGTACTGAGGGATGCTGGGAGAGCTGGGAGGAGCCACAGGTACTGAGGGATGCTGGGAGAGCTGGGAGGAGCCACAGGTACTGAGGGATGCTGGGAGAGCTGGGAGGAGCCACAGGTACTGAGGGATGCTGACAGAACTGATCTCGTCCACTTTGGTATGTTAATAGGCGCCTCAGTTGGCCATTTGTCCTGGGTTTCTGAGACCTAACACCTTCCAGTATAACACAGCTGCCTTTCACATCATTCAAAGATATATTGTTGTTTGTTTGCTACATGACTAAATGAGATACTATATATATTCAGTTCAACACGCCAAAACTCTGTGTTAGTCACTGCAAAGTGTTTGAAGATAAACAAGACCCAGACCAAACTCGTAAAGATCTTGTGCAGTCTAGTAAGACAGCATCTAAATATACATAGTGTAAAACAAATTGGAAACAATAGAAGATCAGAAAAATCAGGATCTGAATTAGTTTGGGGCTACTAAATTGGCAAGAGAGAACTTTTTCATTCATTCATATTTCTAAGAGGAGTTTATTAAACACTCTTGTTTTGTCCAGGTACCTCACAAGTTCATAATAGCAAACTAGATGAAGACTGGCTAACATTCAGGGCATTCATGGCTGGTGTAACATCTGTAAGCAAAATAATACTGAGTTTGGAACATATGATGGCTAAGCCACTGAGAATGTGTTGATAACGGCTCAAGACAGCTCTTAAAGAAAGGATTCTTATTCTTGTAAGTCTTTTCTTCCTTGAGACTAAGTAGCCTTATGTCCTTCAACTGGTGAAGGAGCGTGGGTGCCTTTGGTAACCTTGCATCAAGATCAGAGTTTATAAAATTGCTCAGTCCTTTTTTTTTTTTTTACATACCTAATGCTTTTCATTTGCCTTGCCTACATCTCTTACCAATTAACATCCAGCAAATCAGCTTGTCTGTTTTTCCTAATATCATAGTATACTAGTTTAGTTAAGAAATATAATGGGAATGTATTTGTCTTCAGAGCCTTACAACCAAAGTTCAAATCCTAGCTTTACCATTTCTTTGGGTTGTGGTTTTGGACAAGTAATTCTACCTCCCAAGGCTCCTGCTTTCTCATCTGAAAATGAGGATAATAATAATAATAATAATAATAATAATAATAATAGTTAACTCATTGTGAGGCTGTGTAATTAAATGAGGTGATACATACTAGGGTGTGTGGAAAAATATAACCTGACTAGAAAGCAAAGAAGGTTCTATTAATTTTGATTGTCTTGTCTCCAAAAAACTATGCTCCCTGGAACTTTTAAGAAGCCTAAGTGGGCAATCAACTACCAACTGCAAACACTAAAGACAACCCCAAAGCATACTGCTAGTAGGTCACAGCTTCTACCAATAAGCCCGACATTAGCCCAAAGGTAAGGTATCCCGACAGGTATTTTAAGGGATAATAAAGGCATAAAGGCAAGTTGTTTATAAAAGGCAAGTTGTTTATAAAAGGCATTTATGGTTTTGATACCGTCTTTTATTAGCATGCTTAAAAATAGATATTACTCTGGGCAGTGGTGGTGCACGCCTTCAATCCCAGCCCTCGGTAGGCAGAGCTAGGTGAATCTCTGTGAGTTCAAGGCCAGCCTGGTCTACAGAGTGAGTTCCAGGACAGCCAGGGCTGTTACACAGAGAAATCCTGTGTAATTCTTGAAAAACAAGAACAGCAAAACAAAACAACAAAAAACCCCAAAAACAAAAAAGCAAATAATAAAAAAATAAAATAGATATTACCCAATACATCTCTGAAGATACTGCCCATAATATTTTTAAACATATGTTTATTGCCTTCCCACTCTGTGGCAGCCACTACTCAGTATATTAAGGATAGCTAACTCCCTGTTCTCACCAAACTTCTGCTGGTACAAACTTGTAAAGACCATTCATTGAGATTGAGAGCAGTGTTGGAGTAGAAATATGATGGGATTGGGTCCCATTTTATCATCCTGTGTTCTGTGAGTTAATCTTGGCTGTCAGGCCAGGGAAAGCTTCCTTGAGCTTTGTAGGATGTGGGAGTTCATGACGGATAGTAACTCGGAGGCTGGGCATATTTGGTTTTTTTTCAAGAGGGTTTCTCTGTGTAATCTTGGCTGTCTTGAAACTCACTCTGTAGCCCAGGCTGGCCTCCAACTCACAGAGATCCACCTGCCTCTGCCTCTCCGAGTGCTGGGATTAAAGGCAAGCACCACAACTGGATTGAGGCCAGGCATACTGGACTAAAATAATGCCAGCACTGTGTAGACATCAGGGAGGTGGGGAGGGACAGATCTTGTTTCCAGTAGAATTTGGATTCCAAATGCAATTGGAAGTAATTGAAGATTTAAAAAAAGAAGTGTCTCCTGTTCAGATTTTGCCATTGAAGTCTGCCCTGTAAAACTTTTCTAACTAGAGAATGGGTTTTAGGGGAGTCAATGTAGAAAATAGGGAGATCTTTGAGGAGATTCTCATAGGCATCAAGTTGAGAGAAGGCAGTGACTAGAGCCTCAGAAGATGTGGAGAATGGTGAGAAATAGTCAGCTCCTGGCCATATTTTATTTTTAATTAATTTTTACACAGTTTCTCCTCCTGTTCCTCCCCCCCCATCCCTTTTATCGCCTCCCCCAACCCATCCACTCCTCAGAAAGGGTAAGGCCTCCCACGGGAGTCAACAAAGCATGGCACACCAAGTTGAGGACTGAGCAAGCTCCTCCCCTATGCACCGAGGCTGAGCGAAGCATCCCACCACAGGGAATAGGTTTCAAAAAGCCAGCTCATGCTCCAGGAACAGGTCCTGGTCCCACCACTAGGGACCCCATCAAATAGACCAAGCTACACAGCTATCACCTACAAGCAGAGGGCTTAGATCGGTCCCATGTAGGCTTCCTAGCTGTCATTCTAGAGTCCATGAGCTCGCACGAACTCGGGTCAGCTGTCTCTGGGTTTTCCCATAATGATCGTAACCCTCCTTGTTCATATAATCCCGGATCCTCCCTCTCTTCAACTTGTCTCCCGGAGCTCGGCCCAGTGCTTGGCTGCTGGATGAAGGCTCTATGATGACAGGTTAGTCACCAATCTGATGACAGGAAAAGGTCAGTTCAGGCACCCTCTCCACTGTTGCTAGGAGTCTTAGCTGGGATCATCCTTGTGGATTCCTGGCACCAGGTTTCTCCCTAACTCCATCATGGCTCCCTTTATCAAGATGTCTCTTTCTTTGCTCTCCCTCTCCGTCCCTCCCCCAACTCGCTGGTCTAAAGATAGAGACAAAAGGATGTTCTGGAGAATTGAAAGTGACCTAGAAGGGCAAAAGGGTCAAAGTTGGGTCCAAGATTTCTTCTTGTCCTGAAACCAGGTGTTATCATTAACTGAAACGGACACTAGCAACAAACGTGACTTCTGACGGGTCACTGAACAGCTCCACTTTATGCGGGTGGGATGGGTTCTCAATGTTCTTCTTTGACTTTTGAGTTGCCTGTTTGTGGAGTGGGGTGGTGGTACTGGAAGGCTTTTGCTGGTTTGTTAAAGATATCACAATCCACAGATTTCTGGGAATCACTACAGTCTCTCTTTCCAATCTAGTCAGAAATTTGGAGATTCACACAGATGAGAAGCCCCAAGGCCAGGAGAGCTATTAAGCCCCTTCAGTGCACTTCTAGAAAGTACACCAGAGTGGGCGGTGCCAAGGAGGGCTTACCAGGAACTTTCTTGGAGTTCTGCTGGCTAAGGAAGAGCTTTCAGCAGAAACAAAGTTAAGAGACCGGGTGGGGTGTGGTGGGGCTGGGCCTGGCTTGGCCGGAAGCAGTTTGGGTGGGGTAGAGTGGGCAAGCTTCAGGACAGAGGTGAGGTGAGGAAGCTTCCACTAGGAGCTAACTCCAGCTTCATAAACCCAACAAAAAGGTCTGGGGCATTGTTAAAAAGGCCCCAGGATTCTGTCCGCCCATCCAAGAGGGAGGAAAACCCAAGTTGTGTGATGCAGCTTTAAAGGGGCTGGTGATTGACAGAATGTGTAGCAGTGGATGGGGTGGAGCCGCTGGGTGGGGTCTGGGACAGGCAGCTGGGAGAAACCAAAAGGGAGAAACAAGAAAACCATTGCCCCTGACATCGCTAACGCTGGGCGAGGGACGCTAGTGCGAATGAGGGGAAAGGAGGGTTTTAGATCTTACCACCATTCCCGCCACTGGCTAACTCCCTCACACCCTTCTGTCTCGCCTTAAGATCAGTACTATCGAGTGTACCGGCATCTCCCTAAGTCTCCCTGGGCTCGGTTCGCGGTGCGAGGCGGCGAGGACCCCGCACACGCTCTGGCCCTGGAAGGGGCTGGAAGGAGAGGATGCCTTCGGAGGCACGCAACCCCAAAGTAAGTCCCTTTCATTTTGTCCGGCCAGCACCTCGCCTTTGGCCGTCCTCATGGGGTCTCGGCGGGGCGGGGACGTGGCGGCATTTCTCCGGGTAGCTCACTCCAGGAGGAAAGAAGGGTGGGGCAGGGTGGAGTAGGGTGGAGGAGAGGGGTGGAGGGTGGTGCTCTGCGCCCAGAGCGGCCACGCGGCCAGCCTGTGCGCACTGAAGCGTGTTGTGTGTTTACAGCCTCTGTTTCCACTGCTGGTGTTACAGCTTCGCTACCACCCTTCTAGCATTCTTTCTTTTTGTCACACTCCAGCATCCCTATCAGGTTGCTAGAAACCTCTAGCTGCGAGCTGGGAGGGCTCCATCTTGCCTGGCTTCTTAAAGGGACAGTGCACAATTTACCTAGGGGCTGGCTCTCTCGGACTGGAAATTCAGTTTTAAGAAGAATATCAGTGTCTTATTTTGTTATAACACTACCTGTTTATTGAAAGGAATTTATGTGCAGAGGAAAGCTCCTCCTCCTCCCAGGTTACCCTTCAAACTTGGTTCTAATATCCAGTGGAATTTTAGGAGGTGTAATGTGGGCATCGATGCCAGTATGCACATTAGTTAACCAGAGTCAACTGGCTCTGCAGTTTTAGCCGAAGGGAATCGTTTCCATTTCTCAAGAGGCAACACGACAGTGTAAATGACTTGAACAAATTAATTCATTTTACAGATACTTATTTAATGCCAACTTTATTGCCCGTGGCTGATTATGCTGTTGGACAATGTGTGTAAAATCTCAAGGCCCTGCAGAATGTTGTCACTGACTCCTTTATTGGCTGATTGGTGGCCAAGACCTCCTCCCTGGATATGGGGTGGAATGTTGAATTTGATTCCAGCATTTACCAAGCATCTCTAACATATACACTCTTAGTTCACATGTATTTCCTTTCTGTCGGTGCTGGGAATCCCTATACTCAAATCAAAGGAACTGGGAGCCCAGACTGGAAAACAGGATAGCAAGTCAAAATGGCTTGTAAAGTGGGTGTGGTGGTACATGCCTGCCATCTCCACCCATGGGACGCTGAGGCAGGTGGATCTCTGTGAGTTCAGGGCCAGTCTGGCCTACATAGTGAGATCGAGGCCAGCCAGAGCTACAGAAAGAGACCCTGTCTTAAAAAAGAAAAAAAAAAAAGCTTTGGAAGAGAACAGGATAGATCTTGTATGCGCTATCATTTTCATGTTGGTGTCTTATCCACTACATTGTGTTGGGAAGGAGGGCCCCGCCAGCTCTCTCCCACTAGATAAAGAGTTGGTATAGCAAACATTCCGTAGGAATGGCTTCTATGGACCAATGGCATCTTTTACACGTGTCTCTCTTTTGTTCTGCTTAGGGAGGGTGGCAGGATTGTGGATGTAACTTAATGATGTCTCCACAGACCAAAGAGATGAGATTATTGTTTTAGATTTTAGGGCTGTTATTTCACCATGAAATACACTGTGTGGTGATGGAGTGCCCGGTTCCCCTTGGCTTGCAGTCCACCAGTTAGCTGTCTCTAGTGTTAACTGTAAAGTACAGGGTTGCCTTCCTCTTTACTGTGCTGTGTTTTGTTGCGTCTCCAGGACCAGTTCTCATCAAGGGACGGTGTCTGTTCTAGGTTCCTCGGCAACATTTTAAAGCAAAGAACAATCCTCTATCCTGTGTCTCCTCTGAAGATCTTCTAAACTTCAAAACAGTCTTATTCCAAACAGTCTATATTACTGAGTTGGGTGGATTCAGATAAAGAAAAAAAAAGACTCAACATTTTTTCCTATGGCCTCCTGAAAACAAAGGAAAACACATTCAACAGAAACACTCCTGGTTGCTTTTGACAGTGGGAGTGTAGTTTTGTCATTGAGTCAAAAGGCACTTGTGCATGCCATACCACCCTCGATTGGAGGGTGGGGAAGGGACTGTGTGTTGATTCCATGGCCAGTATTTCACCTCTGGTATTTGTGTCATTTTTTAGGGACTGCTAGACTTCTGTTTTAACATTTGCTCGTCCCTTGGTGTTCATGTTCGTTGAATTTTCTTTGTGGGGAATTTCGAGTTGTATATATGGGAACTAGGAAACGCTTAGCTGTCATATTGTTGCGGAAATATGCTTATTACCTTTGTAGGACAACGGAAACTTTATGAGCCTACTAAGAGGTACTCAAGGAAAGCAGTAGAATTTTTTCTCCAAGGGTTTTAAGTGGCTTCCCCATAGTACTTTGAGTTATTTGGTGTTATTCTGCTTCCTAGAATTTTCATCTATGACAAGGAAAAGGGTTTTCATGCGAGATAATTGTAAAAACCAAACAAAAGCCAAAAGCAACGAGATTATCTCTCTCCTTGCCTCTGTCTCTGTCTGCCTGTGTCTCTTTCTTCCTCCCCCACCCCTGCCCTCGCCTCTGCCTCCCTCTGCTTTTGTAATTCTATAGCACTAGTCCCAACCCTCAAATTGCCTTTTGGAATGCCTAGACTTTCCTATACTAGAAAAGTTTGGACAGCTTTGGTTAAATCCTGTTCTGGTTCTTACTCAGCCCTCAAGAGTAGAAAGCTGCAAAGGTGAAAATTTCAACACAAAATTATATTGTATCATGATAGTAATTTATTCATTTAATGAGTATATGCTAAGAATCTTTTCTGTGCCATGGGTGCTCTTGGAAGGGCTAGACAACAACGATATGTGTTGAGTGAAGATCTAAATTAGTAGGAATACAGTATGATATGCTGGGGAGAGCTAATTAATGCAGATAGTCAAGGGACGCCGCTTTGATAGGATGCAGAACAATATATCTCATGAAATAAAGGAGAGAGCTATGAGGATATTTGAGAAGAGTGTTCTACTTGGTGTGTTCCAGGAATAGCAGAAGCCCATTATTGCCAGCCATGATAGCAAATACCTGGTATCCCAGCACTTTTGAAGCTGAAGGACAGCCTCGGCTAGCTTGAGGTATTTAGTAAGGCTGAGAAAGAAAGGAAGGGAGGGAGGGAGGGAGAGAGAAAGAGAAAGAGAGGGCTGTCTTCACTGGAGAGTCACAGGACACGAAGTCATTGAGACAGAGGAGGCTAGGTCCTACAGAATTGCATGTAAGGAGTATGTATGGTCTTTTTCTCTGATTATACCTGTTACATACAATATGTATGTGTATGCACAAATATACAAATACACCCGGCTGAGTACATTTTTGTTGCTTGTATGTAAAGGATGCATTTTTTTTTAAAGAAAACCATCATCTATCCTTTCAAATTCTGCGTCACTAAAGAGTGCCAAGCTGTTCATCTTGACAACGTTGAGGTTCATTGTCTTAGGGTTTGGCTGTAATGCTTCCTGTAAAAAAAAAAAAAAAAAAAAAGCCGGGCTATGGCACAAGCCTTTAATCCCAGCACTGGGAGGCAGAGGCAGGCGGATCTCTGTGAGTTCGAGGCCAGCCTGGTCTCCAAAGCAAGTTCCAGGAAAGTCGCAGAGCTACACAGAGAAACCCTGTCTCGAAAAACCAAAAAAAAAAAAAAAAAAAAAAAAAAAAAAAAAAAAAAAAAAAAAAAAAAATCTTAGTAGGAAAGTTTTTGCTGAGTCGTTCTTGCCAACTAATACTTCATTTTAACATAATTATCTGAGGATGCTTTCAAACACATGTGAAAATACAAACAGCTCCCCTACATTTTAACAGAAATATCACCGCAAATTTATTAGCACCAGGGAAATTCTTAACTTTAATTACAAAAGTGTCAAAGATTTTATAATGCTATTTATCATGGAAATATGAAATAGTTGCTTGCAAATCTTTTTAAACGTTCAGTACCGCCAGCACATGATTTCTTTTAAGTTAGTTGTCAATGGACTTTTCAAGTTTAGATATCTCACTAGCCTGGGGGAACTCAGAAAGAGAGAATGAGAAGAAAGGGAGTTAAAAGAGAGAGAAAAAGGACCAGAGTCCAGAGAGGAAAATGTTACAAGACTGTTTTCAGCGTCTCCATTTTACAGTTTGAAAATTCCATCGTTTTTAGGCCTTGAAAATCCCCCTTCTCATTACAGGTCCTCTTTAGGGTAAGATAGGTGTTATGTTGGATGACTATATGTTGGATGTATGAATGGAGAACTGCTTCTTCCCCAAATAATTCTCAATTCGGCCACATAGTGGACTCACTTGATGAATATTTTTAAGAAAATTCGGATATCTTTGCCTATCCGCAGAGATTCAGATTAGGTACCTGGGGACTGACCTGAAAGAAAGGAGTTTTAAAAACAGTCTTTTTTTTTTTTTTTGTTTTTTTCGAGACAGGGTTTCTCTGCGTAGCTTTGCGCCTTTCCTGGAACTCACTTGGTAGCCCAGGCTGGCCTCGAACTCGCAGAGATCTGCCTGCCTCTGCCTCCCGAGTGCTGGGATTAAAGGCGTGCGCCACCACCGCCCGGCCTAAAAACAGTCTTTAGGTGATTTGAATGTGGAATCAAGGCTGCCTAGCACTCTCTTAGAGGTGAGGTTATTCTAGTATGATACCCAGACCAGAAGCAATCTCACCACCTGAAACCTTTTAGAATGTCAAATTTCAGCCTGGTGTAATGGTACATGCCTTTAATCCCAGCAATCAGGAGGCAGAGGCAGGTGGATCTCTGTGAGCTTGAGGGCAACTTGGTCTACAGAGTGAGTTCCAGGACAGCCAGGGCTATACAGAGAAACCCTGCCTTGAAAAAAACCAAATGTGCACACACACACACACCCCAATCAGCCAGAGATGTGCCAACCACTCTGGACAGAACCTTCCCATAGGCAATGGGCATGGACAAGAATCATTTAAGCTGGGCATGGTAGCCATGTCTTTAATCCCAGCAGTTGAGGTAGAAGTAGGTGGAAGAGGCAGGTGGACCTCTGAGGTAGAGGCCAGCCTGTTCTACAGAGCGAGTTCCAGGACAGCCAGGGCTGTGTAGAGAGAGACCCTGTCTTGAAAAAAACACAACAAAAACAAACAAAGAATGTCAAATTTCAGGCCATGCCTTAGATGAGCTGGTTCAGAAACTGTTAGGGGTGGGACCCAGTAATATGGCTCTTTGCTTTAGAATTTAGAGGTTCTCACACGTTTGTTCCAGGTCCAACACACACCTGAGGATAGAATATACTTAGTTCAATAACAGAAGCTCTTTTTTTTTTTTTTCAGAGCTGAGGACCGAACCCAGGGCCTTGTGCTTGCTAGGCAAGCTCTCTACCACTGAGCTAAATCCCCAACCCTAACAGAAGCTCTTTATGCTTATTGGTGATAGGCAGGAAAGATGTGCCTGCTCCTATCCCGTGTCAGGATCTCATCCCCACACTATCACTCCAATATTTGTATTGCGTGTATCATCTGCCCACCTTTCTTTTAGCTTAAACATTCTTTGTTTATTGTGCATTGTTTTACTTAATCTTCACCATAACTTTGCAAGACAGACCCTGTTATCATCTCTATTTCACAGATGAAGAAACAGGGGCCCAGGAGAGTCCTTAGTAAAGATCACACAGCTAGTTAGTGAAAGATAGATTTTCTCTGTTGTATCTTCGGAGACTTTGTTCTTCCTGTCCTGTCTTCACGGTTTCTTCTTCTGTTCTCCCGCCCATCCCACCATACCTACATAGTATACTACCATGCAGCAGACTCTCTATTGAGCATTTTCTTTAGATGCATCAATTCACACTGATCACACCAATCCCTTGAAGCAGGTGCTGTCATTTTTCCTCTTTTATTTTATTATATATATATATATATATATATATATATATATATATTATTTTACAATACCATTCAGTTCTACATATCAGCCATGGGTTCCCCTATTCTCCCCCCTCCCACCCCCTCCCCTTACCCCCAGCCTACCCCCCATTCCCACCTCCTCCAGGACAAGTCCTCCCCCGAGGACTGCAATCAACCTGGTAGACTCAGTCCAGGGAGGTCTTTTCCTCTTTTATAATTGGAGCACAGGAAAAGCAAGCAACTTGCCCAAGCTTCCAGAGCTTGTGAGCAGCAGAGAGACGGCTGGTGCAGTGTGCCAAGTCCGAACACTGACCATTTTGTTATACTGCCTTATCTTCGGTAGTTTGAATGAGACATGTGCTTTAGGGGCTTGGGTATTTAGACCCTTGGCCCCCAGTTGGTAGCACTGTTTGGGGAGGTTACCTTTGGGGAGGAACCTTGTTAGAGGAAGTACATCACTGGGAGCAGGCTTTGAGTGTTGGTAGTCACACCCTACTTCCTGTTTACTCTCTCTGCTTAGCGCTGAGGTTCCAGATGTGATCTTGGAGCTTGCTACTCCAGCCACCATGCCTGCCCCTTGCTGCCATGCTTCCTCACCAAGATGGACTCTCATTCCTCTGGAGCCATAATCCGAAATAAACCCAGTCTTCTAGACGTTGCCTTGGTCATGGTGTTTTGTCACAGCAACAGGAAAGTAACCAAGACACGTTTCTAGCACGTACTGTCTTTCCCAGTCTCAAGCAATCTTTCTTTGATAACATGCCACTTAACACCTACTTCGTCTGCACTTTCAGTTGAAATCCGACGAAACTGCTCTTACCAAGGTCACCGTAGGCTCTATCCTGCCTAGTGGTCGGCCTCTAACTCACTTAACTATTGCATTCAGGCTTGCAGACTGTCCTTTCTTTCAAGCCCCCCGCTTCCTCGCCTTTCATGTCAGTGTTATTTCTTGGGTTTCCACTTGCCTCTCGGGTTGTTCTTTGCACTCTCTTACTACTCCATAATCCTTAAATATTTCTACCGCCGCTCGTATGATGCCTGTCTGCATGACAAGCCTCCGTTTTTCAAGTAGAATGTTTCTCCTGAGCGTAGACCATCCATCTATTAACTGGACAGACATTTCAGCGTCTCACAGGTTGTGGGGCTGACACCCTTTATATATCATCGAATCTCCCATTTCCTTTTTAGTCCTCTGGTTAACAGTGACCTAACAGAGTCAGTTACCCTTTCTTTTCCGTCACCTTCTAAATTATGCTTCATTTTTCATTGTATCTGATCTGGCTTATTCAAACAGCTCCTTTATTCTTCTCTCTGCCCGCAGTATCTCTGTCGAGCTGTATACTCCAAAACGTGTTGGAGCCCTAACTGTTTCTGTGCCTTAGAATGTGAGTGGATTTGGAAAATTTTGTCTTGTTTTGGTTTTTGCTTTTTTCAAGATAGGGTTTCTCTGTGTATCCCTGGCTGTCCTGAAATCTGTTTTGTAGACCAGGCTGGCTTCCAATTCACAGAGATCCGCCTACCTCTGCCTCCTGAGTGCTGGGATTAAAGACGTGCAGTACCACCACCCGGCTTGCAAATTGTTTTTTTTTTTTTTTTCAAGACAGGGTTTCTCTGTGCAGTGTTTATTCTTTCGGTTGTGATATCCTTACATACACTGATTTTTTTCACTTTCCTTCACTAATTTTCATAGTTTACAATATACATAGTCGTCACCTCTCTGGTTAACTGTTTTCAAGATATTTGGGGGGATATTTGGAAATGAGATTATGGAAAGCTGGACCTTTTAATAGCATGCACTCTCTCTGTCTCTATCTGTCTCTCTGTGCATGTGTGTCTCTGTCTGTCTGTCTGTCTGTCTGTCTCTCTGTGTATGTGTATATGAACATGAGTGATTAAGCGTAACAGATTTTAAAACTGGATCAGAGTTTAATTTTGGTGTATCATGTAGTTTATTCATTTCCACTCATATATTGCAGATGATAATGAAAGAAAGAACATTTAGTCCTTTATCTCATTCATGCATTCATTCATTCATTCAACATCTACCAGAACCCTGTGTAGTCAGCTCTTTGCTATAGCTTGGGAAACTGGAGACAGACAATACTCTAGCATTTCTTGGTTGTTTATTTTATGCTGGCGACCATGCTAACCTCTTTGCATACTTTTCAATTAAATTTGCAATAGAGTTATACTCATCTTTCAGATAAGGATGATGAAAGTTAGTGAAAAATTGTGTCAACTTAAAGAGAGGAATCCTGGCAAACGTGCCTAGTGAGAACATTATTAATATGAGTAGGTAAGACGTGGGTGTCATTTGGGGAATGCAGGGTAAGAGAAGGACATGTTACAGAAAATGATGCTTGTATCTTAAAGAAAACAGGGATTTTTCAAGATTTGTGAATTAAGAAATTACATTGTACAACAGATAGAAAAGGTATGTAGAAAGGAATGAAAGCCCTGGAGTGATGTGTGCTCAGGAAATAGTACTTCATTATGGCGTGTAATCTGTGGCAAAAAGACTCAAACAGTGGGCAGAATCTAGGATACAGCCACAAATAAAACAGTCCCTTTATTTTTATTGATACAGTGCTAAAGGTACTTTATTCTTGTGATATTCTTTACTATTCAAAACCTTTGCATAAAGCAGTTACTCCTGGCACAAGAGATGATTTAAAGGTATGCTTGGTACTTAGGAGTAGTACCAGAGACTTGAAAAATTACTGAAGTCAGAAAGTAGACAGAAACCTGAGGACTGACAGGACCCTATGACTACCGCCAAGGGGATGAAATCAGCGCTTTGTGGGAGGCTGGTTATCAGAAATGGCTATTAGGCATGATAGTTAAAGTTGTACTACTACTACCACTAATACAATGATTATACTCCCTGATATTTTAAGAACTAAATTTGTCATCATCACTTGCAATCCCACCACCCCAGAACTCTGACAATAATTATAAAGATGCTGGGAAAACTCCACTAATAATTGGCAGAATTTGAATTTAAACCCAAATAATTTGGTTCCATAACTCATGATTTTAGTCATTATGTTCAATCATTGATGATTATTTTGTTGTTACATATTTAGCTAGATAGTCAGTAAGATTGGGAAGGAAATTGAGTCAGGATGGATTAGTAACTTTGGGTCACACTACCAGTCTGACACAATGCATAATTGAATAAATAATGAAAAAGATAAAAACAGATGAAAGATTTTACAAGCAAGAAAATAGTAAGATAGAAAACTTCTTGATAGGTCACAATTCAGACCTACACACTGATATCAGGGTACACATGTTCATGTTTTTAAAGACTATTTTCTCAAAATTAGAATTCATTGTCAGTGTGTAAGAGACAGAGTCACCACAAGCCAAGTAGGTGCTTCAACTTTAAATATTTTATTTATTAAATTAAATATCTTTTGGTTCTAATGTGACAAGAGATTTGGTTGTTGTTGTTTAAGACAGGGTCTCATTATGTACCTCTGGCTGTCCTGGAACTTAATATATAGGTAAGGCTGGCCTCAAACTCACCAAGATCCTCCTGCCTCTGCCTCCTCAGTGCTGGTGACTAGCTCTTCAGAAGGAACTGAGTTGAAGAAGTGGGAAGTTGTGGAGTGGTGGCATGGGGGAAGGTACTGACATTTTAACTAACTCAAGCAAACTCACATTTATTTAATCCAATTTAAAGAAAAGTCAGATTCCACGAAAAGAGATGGGAAGCTGATGGGAATCCAAGGTCTGTTACAAATCTTAGATATTTCTCCCTCTGTGTATTTGTTGTATTTGCTATGGCACCTAGTGGGCAAGAGAAAACTTCTTTGTGTGCTGAGTTCATGTTACAGTTGTTATGGTTCGGTTACTTGGAAAGACATTGGATCTCATCATTCTGTTTCCAAACTCACAGGACTCTGACATGCCTGGCTTTGGTCCTTTCTGGACTGCTAGATAGGTTCCTAGGACCATGGAATATGATCAGGGCTCACATCTTTGCTAACCAGTAAGGAGTTTTCAGGGGACAATTTCCCCAGTCTCTGTTATTCTGTTATGGCAACAGGAAGCCGATGAAGATAAGTAGCTAGCATAGAACATTCAGTCAATGAATGATACATGCATGCATTTTCTACCCGTTCTCCTATTCTTTCCTGTTACAACCCACTTGGATTGGGCCTAATGGAAGTACATGCTTTCTCACTCAAACTCACAAATAAAAATTCTGAGACATTTTTGTATCTGTCACACCCTATTCAGCCTACTTGCAAATTTGACACCTTAATTTGCTGATGAAATGTATGTATTCCTTCATCTATTCCTTGCTTCGCCCGGATATGCTCAAACGTTAGTGCATATAAATTCCCTGCAGTGCTGCTTGTAATGCAAATTGAGTCCGGAGATCTGGGCTTGAGCCTGTGGAAGGTATCCTTTCTGGTGTCTGAATGGATCACACTTTGTATAATAAGGACAGAGGAAACTTAAAATTTCATCAAATCTGTTTTCTTTACCAGGAAGTGATTGTTATTTAAATATGTTAAATGACTTCTCAAGGTCACAGAGGTAGTCAATGACACAGTCTAGACTTCAATACAACTACTGTTTTGTTTTCCCCTTGGTTTTTCTAGACAGGGTTTCTCTGTGTAGCTTTGGTGCCTGTCTTGGAACTCACTCTGTAGACCAGGCTGGCCTTGAACTCACAGAGATTCGATTGCCTCTGCCTCCCAAGTACTGGGATTAAAGGCATGCGCCTCCACCGCCTGGCTCCAACTACTGTTTCTTATGTTGTATTTTCTTTTTTGTTCATTTATTTATTTATGTATTTTTTAATTTTAATTTTTTTCATTTTACTTACCAATCACAGTTCCCCCTCCCTCCCTTCCTTCTGCTCCCCGCCTCCAACTCTCCATCCACTCCTCATAGAGGGTAAGGCCTCCCATGGGGAGTCAACAAAGTCTGGTACATCAAGTTGAGGCAGGACCAGGCCCCTCCCCACGGCATCAAGGCTGAGCAAGGTGTCCCCATCATAGGGAATGGACTCTAAAAAGGCAGCTCGTGCACCAGCGATAGATCCTGGTCCCATTGTCAGGGGCCCCACAAACAGACGAAGACCTGGAGATGAAAAGTTTCTACACCCCATAAGCCTCTCTGATGACCAAGCAATCCAAATCAGACTAAATCAAACCAAATTAGAAAAATCCTAGGTTTAATGGGTAAAACACTCCTGGGTGATTCTTTGGCCCCCCAGGGAGGAGTCAGGGAAGAGAGACCAATAAACCACATGTCTGTTCTCTCGGGAAGGGGGGGGGGACAGGGAGGGGAGTTTAAATACCCTGTGGAAGTGGTCTTGAGTATCTCTGGGGGGAGGAGCCGTGTTTGGCGGGCTTTCTGAGATGAGGCAGGGTTTGAGGAGAGAGAGATGTGGGAGGGGGATTGAGGTGGAGCTTCTACTAGCACATTCCAGACTCTGGGTGAATGGATGCCAGGGGGGCCAGGATATTGAGGTGGAGCTTCCATATAACTGTCACCCACACTTGGAGGGCCTAGTACAGTCCCCTGCAGGTTCCCCAGCCATCAGTCCAGAGTCCCAGAGTCCGGGAGTTCCCACTAGCTCTTGTCAGCTCTCTCTGTAGGTTTCCCTATCATGATCTTGACCCCCTTGCTCATATAATACCTCCTCCCTCTCTTCAACTGCACTTCAGGAGCTCACCCTGGTGCTTGGCTGTGGAAGGATCTCTGCATCTGCTTCCATCAGTTAGTGGATGAAGGCTCTATGATGACAGTTAAGGTAGTCACCAATCTGATTACAGGGGAAGGCCAGTTCAGGCACCCTCTCCACTATTGCTAGGAGTCTTAGCTGGGGTCATCCTTGTGGATTCCTGGATTTCCCTAGCACTAGATTTCTTCCTTACCCCATGATGTCTCCCTCTATCAAGATATCTCTTTCAATTGTTCTCCCACTCCATCCCTTCCCCAGCTCAACCATCCTGTTACCTCATGTTTTCAACCCCCATCTCCTCCCCTTTCTCCCCCAGTTTACCCAGGAGATCTTATCTATTTCCCCCTCCCAGGGTGATTCATGCCTGTCTCTCTTAGGGTCCTCCTTGTTACTTAGTTTCTCTGGGGATGTGGATTGTAGCCTGATTATCCTTTGCTTTATATCTAGTATCCACTTATGAGTGAGTACATACCATGTTTGTCTTTCTGGGTCTGAGTTACCTCACTCCGGATGATTTTTTTCTAGTTACATCCATTTGCCTGCAAATTTCATGATGTCATTGTTTTTCTCTGGTGAGTAGTACTCCATTGTGTATATGTACCACATTTTCTTTATCCATTCTTCAGTTGAGGGACATCTAGGTCGTTTCCAGTTTCTCGCTATCACGGATAATGCTGCTATGAACATAGTTGAGCAAGTGTCCTTGTGGATAGAGCATCCTTTGGGTATATGCCCAAGAGTGGTATTGCTGAGTCTTAAGGTAGGTTGATTCCCAATTTTCTGAGAAACTGTCATACTAATTTCCAAAGTGGCTGTACAAGTTTGCACTCCCACCAGCAGTAGAAGAGTGTTCCCCTTATTTCACATCCTCTCCAATATAAGCTGTCTTCAGTGTTTTTGATCTTAGCCATTCTGACAGGTGTTAGGTGGTATCTCAGAGTTGTTTTGATTTGCATTTCCCTGATGGCTAAGGATACTGAGCATTTCCTTAAATGTCTTTCAGCCATTTGAGATTTTTTTTTTTGAGAATTCTCTGTTTAAATCTGTACTCCATTTTTAATTGGATTATTTGGTATTTTGATGTCTAGTTTCTTGAAATTTTTATATATTTTGGAGATCAGCCCTCTGTCAGATATGGGGTTTCTTTGCTTATAATCTTAAAGTGATTCCTTGATTTTTTTGAATTGCTTTTTTGTATCTCACCTTAGCCTATAAAAGTGCAGTAGAGGAGTCTTTTTTTTGTTTTGTTTTTGTTTTTGTTTTTTCAAGACAGGGTTTCTCTGTGTAGCTTTGCGCCTTTTTCCTGGAACTCGCTTTGGAGACCAGGCTGGCCTCGAACTCACAGAGATCCGCCTGCCTCTGCCTCCCAAGTGCTGGGATTAAAGGTGTGTGCCATCACCGCCGGCTGAGGAGTCTTATTGTGTCTTAATTGAACACAATTTTGTTTTGTTGAATTATTACTTTATTTACTTTTATTTCCTTGTAAATACATTTAAGTCAATTTCATTGAACATATGTGATAATTACTTTATGAAAGCTTTAAGTAGCTTAGAAGGCAACTTATTATATTATTCATCCAGGTTTTATTGGTCCAAAAGGAGAAGTGAGGCTGATTCAAGTACTTGGAGATAAGATTCAGTCGCTGATGAGGGAGAAGTAAAAATCTTTAAAATGAGCTCTCACTTCCAGTCTTAAAGCACACCTACTCTATCTGAATGAGGCTGAGGTCCTCATGTCCCAGTGCATGGAGGGGACAGTGGACAACTTCCTCCTTAGATGAAGTGGAAAACCCACAGATTTCCACAGATACATCTTTCAAACTATTTCTTGCTCGGCCCCTCCACCCAGAGTACCTACACGTTGAAGAATTTATTTGAGATCATTTGATAGCCCAGGGATCTGACATTTGAGAACCTGCAGAATCCTCTTCAGCATCATTGGAATCTCCCACTTGAGTTCTTCCTTTTCAGCTGTGCTGGAATGCATGTGACCGTGTCTATAATGCCTGGTGGTCCCTTTAATAGTCTACAAACTTCCTCTTGTTTTTCAAAGTTCATTTGGTGCAGTTGTGTTAAATTTGTCCTTTTTGACTCAGTCAGGGGATATAAAATATAATATTTATAACTGGGTAGGTTTAACGTTGGGGATCTAATTTTGTATTTCAGCCTCTGCTAGTGAGAAGCAGTACATTCATACGGGGAAAATATTCCAGTAAAACAGCCTCTTGTTCAGTAGTCAAGGGTCAAGGCGGCACAAGCTTCTGAATGCCCGGTATTGTTTCTTTTCTCCCTCTGTGTAAATGTTATTTTGTTGAATCTACTTAATACAAACCTGTGAAATACCATTTTCCTGTGTTATGAATAAGTAATTATGGAATCAGTGACGTTAACTAAAAATCTTCCTCTAGGTCACATGCATAGTTTGTTAAGTGATCTATCATGCTGCTTTTATGCACCAAGTTAGCAAAACGACAGATTCAAATGTCACAGGCCCCTTAAAAAGTATTTGCTGGCTACTCATGATTTACCCATTTTCTTCTCACTGCCTTACAGTGAATAGAAATTAGGTCTTAGACTTATCAGGAGCCTTTGGACTCCCATAGCATTAGATTTAGTTATTTAGGAATGTCTTAGTCATGTCTGCCCTCAATGCTTACAATGCAAAAGGATTCTAGAAAATACTTGTTGAGTGAAGTAAAGAATAAACAAGTAAATGAATAAATCCAGGTTTGGGGATCATCTACATAGTTTGTAACTTCTTGGTAGATTATACATCATTTTACACATTGCTTAACTCTATATAAATTATTTATGTATGTCTATAGGCACAGATAAACATACTCATTCAGAAATTGCTATCCTGGTATTTACAGACTTATAAAGATACATCACATAAATGAATGTACTTGGTTTCCTGATGCTGTAAAGATTGTACCACAAATACTATCTTAAGCTCCATGCATACTCCTTCTAACCTTGGCCTCCTAACTGTCTGATGAGATACACATTCTTTCATGTTTCCTGTACTTCAGTTGTCCGTACAGTTCAAATTTTCTGTGCATAAATTACCTGCTTCACTGATTACTGTACAGGTAGAATCAGAAGATCTAGGTGGCACCTGAGGAGAATATCTATGGCCATAGAGTCGGTGGCTTAAAAGACAGAAATTCATTCTCATAGTGCTGTGGGGTAAAAGCCTAACATCCGTATGCTGCCAAGGCCAGGGTCCCACACAGACCTCTATGCTAAGATCCTTTCTGGGTTTTTCCAGATTCTTCTAGCCCCATATATTCCTTGGCTTGTGACAGTATAACTGATTTCTCTGTCCTTTTATTTGTGTGTATTTTTTTCTCTCTCCACATGGTGTCTTCTTCTTGTAAGGGCATACTTATACTGAACCAAGATCTGCCTTAATCACTTCATCTTTATTTTATCCACAAAGACATTATTTTCAAGTAAGGTCTCATTGGCAAGTACTGACCTCAACATATCAAGAGCTCATTTTGAGGGATACAATTCAACCTGTAATGGCATGTCCTCTGGCTCTCCAGGATTCATGCCCTTTGTATGGGAAAAGACTTTCAACTGATCCCAGTATTCTCAAAGGTCTTAACCCAGTCCAAGTCTAAAATGTCAACTAGATAAAATCAATACAAAAGTCCCAGGTTTCATCTGTCATTCATTTAAATAAGATACGGTTGATTGAGAGGTCCCTCCAGGGGCAGAATTCTTTTCCATCTACAGACATGTAAAACCTGGAAGAAAAATTAAGAAAGCCAGGACAGGGACAAAACGCACATTGTCATTCCAAAATCCTTCAAACTAAAAGAATAAAAGGGATCATGGGGTCAAAGCAGGTCAAGGAACATTGTGTTAAAGGTCAAAGCCTGAGAAGAATCCTGTGGTGTGATTCTCTGTCCCCTTGGCCTGGTAGCTGTGCCCTCCCAGCCAATGGGGCAGTGACCCTGCCGTCCCTACTTATGGAAATGAGGTGTTTGGCCCAGGCCTCTGTAGCCACGCCCTGGCCCTTCAACTCCCTCTTTCATTTCTGCTCAGTCAAGACTAATAATGCTTCTGCTGGCAGGGGATTCTCACAAACCTGTTGAATAGCCAGTCCACAGGGTTAGAGCTTCAAGATGTCGTTTGGGAGAACACAATTCAACAGAAAACAATTAGATCTCTATAAAGATATATAATATCCACATGCAGTGTAAAGATGAGTTGGGGATCAGTAAATACTTCTAGTCTGGCTGTTTCTTGTTCACACTAAAATATTTCTACCTTGAGATTGTCTTTCCATTTCTCTGCCTAACACATCACTCCTGACATCCTTAGTCTCCTTTGTTTGCTTTGTTTTTAACCCATCTGAAGACTGTCTGACTAGTATGTATTTGTTATATATTTATATATATTATATGTGTATTATATATGTATATTTATTTACACTGAAGAGTATCCAACCATTGTATGTTTATTTTGTATATTGTTTGTTTCCCACTACTGACTACCCCTTCATGAGGGTGATACCTTTTGTTTGTTAGTGTTCAATGTTGTTTTTCCCAACATTGAAATGGTACCTAGCCCATTGTGAGCATTCAGTATTCGTTCATGCAAGGAATGTACAGAAAGGAAGATGGTTTTTTTTTTTTTTTTTTTTTTTTTTTTGGTTTTTCGAGACAGGGTTTCTCTGTGTAGCTTTGTGCCTTTCCTGGAGCTCACTTGGTAGCCCAGGCTGGCCTCGAACTCACAAAGATCCGCCTGCCTCTGCCTCCCGAGTGCTGGGATTAAAGGCGTGCGCCACCATCGCCCGGCGGAAGATGGTTTTTATGGAGCGTTGATTTGATGGCGGGTGTTTTCATCCCACTTTTTTTTTTTTTTTCCGAGACAGGGTTTCTCTGTGTAGCTTTGTGCCTTTCCTGGATCTTGCCCTGTAGCCCAGGCTGGCCTCGAACTCACAGAGATCCGCCTGGCTCTGCCTCCCAGTGCTGGGATTAAAGGCGTGCACCACCACCGCCCAGCTCATCCCACTTCTTTATGCTTATTTATTCATTTTTATTTTGTGCATGCCTGGAAACCAAAAGAGGGTGGTAGATCCTTTGACCTGGCAGTAGATGGCTGGGAACTGAACCCTGGTCCTCTGCAAGAGCAGTGAGGGATCTTTTTTTCAATTATTTATTTTTATTTCATGTGCATTCGTGGTTTTGCCTGCATATATGTCCATATGAGGGTGTTGGGTCCCCTGGAACTGGAGTTACAGACAATTGTGAACTGCTGTGTGGGTGCTGGGAATTGAATCTGGGTCCTCTGGAAGAGCAGCCAGTGCTCTTAACCATTGAGCTATCTCCCCAGCCCCTGAAGCAAGGGCTCTTAATCACTGAAGCATACTTGAGATTTTATAACACCAAATAAACAAGGGAGGATCAAGTGAAAGCATGCGTAAAAGTCAGGTCCTTCTGTTTGTCTCCTAGGACAGAGTGGCAGCAGGGTCTCCTATTATGTCATTGACAGGAAGTTCCGTTCAATTAACCGTTGTATTGTAGACTTTCTAATTAAGAAACCCTGGGCTCTTTCCACAAGGCGCTAAGAATTTGGTGTAGAAAGAAGGTGGCATTTCACTTGTTTTTGAAAGGGGCATGAATATTGGCCATAGAAAACAGCGAAGGGATGATAAATGTAAGGGTGTGGGTATAAACCGAGAAAAGCAACAGCAGACTCTAGCATCACTATAAATACCCCCCACAACGTACTATACCATCTTAATCAACAGCAACAGTAGCAGCACTTGCACCATCTGTTGCATTTACTACATGCCAGGCACTGTGCCAGGCACTAGGGTAAGGATGAATATGGCTTAGCATGTCCCGTGAAGATATTTATGGTCCACTTGGGTGGGTGAGGCCCATAAGGAAGTAGTTACAACCAGGCAATGCTGAATGCCCAACTTTGAAGGAAACAGACAGATGATGCTCCAAGAATCCAGGTTTAAGATAAATGATCAGGGTAACAACGGTTGGAAAAATACTCCAATGACATTTAAAGGCATGAGTTAAAGCCTTTAACTTTCATTTTGAAGATGAAATTTTTGTCAAGGAAGCAAGCAGGAGGACAGTTTCGTGGGGACAAGGAGTGATCTGAAGACATAGGTCTGCCTGTGTCTCCCATCCTTCTGTTTACCTGGACGTTCAGTTTCTCACTTACCATTTCCTCAGTTGTACATTTTCTAGAAATTGATCATTTCCTTTGTATGTAGGGGTTAAGAGTTGGGATCAGAGCCTGGGTGTTATAACTAAAATATCCTGTATCCCACCCTTTAAAGGTACCGCCTTCTGTACACGCCTTTAATACCAGCACTCGGCAGAGACAGGAAGATTTTTGTGAGTTTGAGGCCAGTCTGGTTTACATAGCGAGTTCCAGGACAGCCAGGGCTACACAGAGAAATCCTGTCTTGAAACAAACAAACACCCAAAGCCCAATAAAACAAATGAACAAACAAAAATAAGGTGCATTCTTCTACTATTAGTGTAGCTACGATGTCTGCCCCAAATCGGACTTGAATAAAAAAGAGGATTTTCCCAGGTTTCTCTTTTTTCATTCTATTATAGTGCTATTAACATAGAAATTGTATTGCTATACCATAAAAGAAAGTATTTTCTGAAAAAAAAATTTTTAATAACTTTAGGAACATACTAGACTTTAGGATTAAGAGACCATTGGATTACCTTTTATGACTTAAAGGCTAAAGAGGCTAGATCGTCCCCAAATTGGAGTTGTGGCTCACTTAAAGCTTCCAAGGCTGGGTTAGAGCCTCAGACATACAAGTGAACAAGCATTAAAAAGAATGTGAATTCTAGGGAGAATGAAAGCTTATGTACAGAGAGGAGTTAGAGGTTTAAGAAATTCTATTGTAGATAGTAATTATAAATTGATGTACCGAGCAGACACTACAACTGATTGCATGAACATGGAGATTATAGGCTGCGGGCTTTTGCCAGTTCCCCATGAGTATAGAAGTGATATGTGATACTGTTATCTAAACTATAGTTTCATTTGAATTTTCCCAAGTTGTTATCTAATAATGTCTTGCTTTCTGTCCAATCCAGGAATACACACTACATTTAGTTTTCATTTTATCACTTCATTTGTGATTGTCTGATGCTATCTCCCGATCACATTGAGGTTTGAATTGGGGGCGGAATAAAACATAACTGATAGGCCCTTATCTTCATGTTATGTCAGAGAGCATGTGATGTGCACGTGATAGTACTGGTGGATCACTTGTTTAAGGTTGTGTGCTCCATTCCTACAGTGTAAAAATCACCATTTTTTTCTTTTTCATTAGAATAAATCCAGATCACTACCCCACCCCACCCTTTTTTCTTGAGACAGGGTTTCTTTGTGTAACTGCCCTGATTGTCCTGGGACTCTCTCTGTAGCCCAGGATGGCCTCGAACTCACAGAAATCTGCCTGCTTCTGCCTCCCGAGTGCTGGGATTAAAGATGTACGGTACCACCACCACCGCCGCCGCCGCCGCCGCCGCCGCCGCCGCCGCCGCCGCCGCCGCCACCGCCACCACCACCACCACCACCACCATCACCACCACCTCTACCTCCACCTGGCCATGTGTGATGTTCTTTAGAAACACCTTGAAGGCAGTTTAAAGTGATGTGATCGGTCTGGGCTAGAGTGTGGGAAGTGTGGTCGTTTTAAGCCACTCCAGTGATTTAGCTCTGTAGCTGAAGTTGAAAGTCATGGCTACAGAGGCATGTTTCTTTGAGGACCCCAAGTGGGTTATTAGGTTATAGTTCATCCTTCTGATATAGTAAAATAACAGTCGTTCTGTTCATTTCTGCCAAGGACATACAATCTTTTTAACCAGCGTGTAAAACACTCTTAAATAACAAAATTACTGCCATAACTCAAAAGAGTTCATTTGTGTAGGAAATATTGATAATGATTATGTTAATTTCATATTGTTGCTGTAACAAACTACTACAAGCAGTGCTTTAAAACAGCACAAATTTATTTTATTACAGTTCTCAAAGTTAGAAAAAGGCTTAAAATGAAGGTGTCAGCAGGACTGCCCTTTCTGGAAGCTCCAGGGCAAATCTCGTTTGCCTTTTCTAGCTTCTAAAGGCTATTCACGTTCTTCAGCTCAAAGACTGCCTTACTCTTTTATGTCCCTGTCGCTGACCCCTGCCTTTCTCCTAGGAAGTACCCTTTGGTTACATCGGGCCCAGTGGAATAGACTTATATACCAGCCCGACTTCAGATTCCTACCACTTCTGTAAGGTTCCTTTGGCTGTGTACAATAACATGCATGTCCCAGGGATTAGGGTGTGGGATCATGTAAGAATTTTCATTTGGCCTCCTCCAGGCCTACCGATGGCAATCCTACGACTACTCCAGCTAATATTTACCCACGTCCTCTAAACTACAGCACAAACACAGACTATCTTTACAAAGAAGTTGTAGGACAGGGCCTGTGATGAACGTGTTAACATTAACTCAGTTTAAGCTTAGAAGACAGCTGCAGTTATTATCTATACAAGTGGCTTGTTCAGAAGGACTTATCAACTGAGTGGTCAAGTCAGATTTCAAGCCCAGTTATATTTGAGTTTAGTGTTCTATGTGCAGTGTGTGACTACTTTCCCTCGTAACCCTGACCTCAAGAGCTTAGTCACCCATTCAATAGCTATGACAGTTGTTCGAGTGCATACCCAGTGTCAGATACCCTGATGCATCAGTAAAGAAGACAAGGTTGCTGATGTCAATCGGTTCATATTCTTGAGGAGGATGCATGGATGTAATTACCAAACAACATTAGTGATAAGTGATTCGAGGCAAATTAAAGCAACTGAGAGTATACAAAATGACAGAGGTGGGTGTACCACTGAGCTCTTTATTGTATACAGAGTGGTCAGAGAATGGTGTATATTATTTGCCAAAAGACCAGTCTTTTTTATTATTAAGAAAGTCTTTATTCATTTTACATACCAATCACAGATCCCCCTCTTCCCTCATCCCACCCCTCCAACCCCCCCATTTCCTCCTACAAGAAGGTAAGGTCTCCCATGGAGAGTCCTCAGAGCCTGGTACATTCAGTAGAGGCAGGTCCAAGAACGTCCTGTTGCCTCAAGGCTGTGCAAGGTGTCCCACCATAGATAGTGGGATTCAAAAAGCCAGCTCATGCACCAGGGATGGATCCTGATCCTACTGAACCAGGGGGGCGGGGCAGGCCTTAAGCAGATCAAGCTATACAACTGTCTTTCTTATGCAGAGGGCCTAGTCCATTCCCTTGGAGGCTCACAAGACCAGTCTTGAGTGCCATGTTCCTGAAGGCTGAACTCCTGATATTTTTCATGTCTAGAATCTTGAAAATCACAGTCTTTTTTTTTTTTTTTTTGGTTTTTCGAGACAGGGTTTCTCTGTGTAGCTTTGCACCTTTCCTGGAACTCACTCTGTAGCCCAGGTGGGCCTCGAACTCACAGAGATCCGCCTGCGTCTGCCTCCCAAGTGCTGGGATTAAAGGCGTGCGCCACCATTGCCCAGCTTGAAAATCACAGTCTTGAAAGATTAAAATTCTGAAAGTTGAAATGTTGAAAACAGAAACCCCCCCAAATGATAATTCACATGAAAAATAAAAAGCTATGAGAAGGCATAAAGCTGAATTCTGGGGCATTAGCCATGCACTACAGTAACAAAAAAATGGAGTATTCGGGTGTTTTGACATTCACTGTAGCTTCTCTTCTTCATAGAACTCCTCAGAGTTCTTGAGGGGAGGGCTGTTGGGTCAGAGGGCCTGTGCAGCATTCTGTCAGACCTTCAAAGAAGAGCTAAAATTTGAGGTTAATATGCCCTCAATTATTCTGCAGAATAGAAGCCGAAAGAATATTTTCTAATTCTTTTTATGAAGCCATAATAATTACCCCAATACCAAACAGCAACAACAAAGAAAATTATAGACCAATATCCCTTAGGAATGCACAAATTCTCAATAAAATAGTTGCATGCCAAATTCAAGAGCGCATCAAAAAGATTATCTACCCTCATCCAGTTGACTTCGTCCTAGAGATGCAGGGATGGCTCAGTGTATGTAAATCAATAAACAGGATCTCCCACATAAACAGAGGCACCGGCTCTGCCAGAGCTGGAGTTATAGGTGGTTGTGAGCTTCCTGACGTGTGTGTTTGGAAGCAAACTCAGGTCCTCAGCGACAGCTATAAGTGCTCTTAACTACTGAGCCATCTTTAGTTCCTCCACATTTATTTTTAATTGATAAATTACTGTGTTAGGTCCTTGTCTTCTTGTAAATACCCCCCAGAAGCACCTTAGAGAAAGAAGGGTTTCTTTTGGTTCACAGTTCCAGAGTACAGTCCATCATGGCGGGCAAGTCATAACAGCAGGGAGGTGAGGAACAGAGATGAATGTGTGCTCAGTTACTTTCTCCCTTTTCTTCAGTGTTGAACCCCAGCCCATGGAATGGTGTCATTCATGTTTAGGGTAACTTCCCACCTCAACTAATCTAATCTAGAAAATCCCTCACAGATTTGTTCAAAGATTTGTTTCCCTGTTATTTCTAAATCATACCAAGTTGACAATCAAAATTAACCATACCAATAATTATGTATATTTATGGCCTACATAGAATTGTTTGGTCTTGATATACATACATATTATAGAAAGCTTCAGTTGAGATAACATAATCATTACTTCAGTAATTTGCTTTTTTTTTTTTGGTTTTTTTGAGACAGGGTTTCTCTGTAGCTTTGGAGCCTATCCTGGACTAGCTCTGTAGACCAGGCTGGCCTCGAACTCACAGAGATCCACCTGCCTCTGCCTCCTGAGTGCTGGGATTAAAGGTGTCCGCCACCACCGCCTGGCATAATTTGCTATTTCTGTGATGAGATTCTGAAAACTTAATTTTGCAGTTTTCCATATCTAATATCTTCTTTTCCCCATTCTTCCACATATCACCTAGCTTCTAGGGAACACTTCACTGCCTTCCTTCTTTCCTTTCTTCCTTGAGATAGACCATCTCTGTAGCTTTGGGGCCTATACTGGAACTTGCTTTGTAGACCAGGCTGGTCTCTAACTCAGAGATATCCGCCTGCCACTGCCTCCTGAGTGCTAGAATTAAAGGTGTGTGCCACCATTGCCCAGCTTCTTTTTTTCTTTTAAGTTTTATTTTTAATTATGTGTGTGTGAATATATGCACATGAGTGCAGATGGCCTCAGAGGCCAGAAGAGAGTGTCAGATTCCCTGAAGTGGAAAAGACAGTTGTGAGCTGCTTAATGTGAGTCTGGGGATTAAACTGTGGTCGTCTAGTTGAGTAATATGTGTTCTTAACCACTGAGCCATCTCACCAGTCCCCTGCTACTCTATTTCTAATGAGTTCTACTTAGACTGTGAATAAAAGTAAGGTAATTTGGTATTTATTTTTCTGTACTTGGTTTAATTAACTTAATGTAATTTCCTGTAGTTCCATACATGTTGTTGCAAAGGAAGATGATCCTTATTTCTAAAGGCTACATAGTATTCCATCATATATATGCATTACATGTTATTTATCCATCCATTGGTAGATACTAATGCATTTAAAATATCTTGATTATTGCCAATGATGTTAAAATGATCATTGGAATGGATATATATCTCTGATATAACAACTTAAACTCCTTTATGTATATTCTAAGAAGTAGAATTGCTGGGTTGTATTGCAATTATTATAAGGGATGTGTCTACATTTTACAATATGAGTAATTAGCACATCTATTAGTAGTGTGGAAACGCTCTGTTTTCCCAACATCCTAACCAACACTTATCCATATTTCTACGTGTATTCAGCTATGTAGATGTGTGTGTGTGTGTGTGTGTGGTGTCCAAATGTCAACTTTGGGTGTCAACCTCTGGTGTTATCTACATTTTTTTATTAGACAGGATCTCTCACTTGGTCTGGAACTCATCAGATAGGGTAGCCTAGCTGGCCAGCAAGCTCCAAGAGTCCCCCTGTCTCCGCCTTCCTAATGCTGGGATCATAAGTATGTGTAGCACCATGTCTAGCTTTTCATTTTTTTAAAAGGTTTATTTATTTATTATGTATACAGTATTCTTCACCCATGTATGCCTGCATGCCAGAAAAGGGCACCAGATCTCATTCTAGATGGTTGTAAGCCACCATGTGGTTGCTGGGAATTGAACTCAGGACCTCTGGAAGAGTAGCCAGTGCTCTTAACCTCTGAGCCATCTCTCCAGCCCCTGGCTTTTCATTTTTTAAAATAACAGTTATTCCAGTAGTTATGATTAAGTTAGCTCATTGTGGTTTTAATTTGCATTTCTCTGATATTTAGAGATGGTAACATAAGTTGGTTATTGCCGTCTTTTTTGAGGAATGTCTGTTCAGATCTTTTGCCAGTTTGAAAATTGTGTTGTTATTCAAAGTGCAGAAAACAAGAGTCTGTAGAATGCACAGCTGCAAATGGGACATCTGGATCAACCCCTTCCCAAGGCTGAGGGACCATCATGGAAGAGGAGACAGAAAGATTGTTAAGAGCCATAGGTGAGGGACTACCAGGGTGAAACAGTATCACCACACTCATGAACTCGTGACAGCTGTGGCTACCTGGACAAGCTCTGTACAGAATCAATCAAGTCAACATTCCAGCCTGGGGTGGGAAGTGCTTCCCGAGTTCTTACTCCAACTGAGGAACGTTGGAGGCTCGGTGGCTTCTGTGACAGGAAAAGTAGTTTCCTTTACAGGTGTGTCTCCTGGTAGGTTGACCACTCTCCAGTGGATGGCCCAGAAGTATCTGGACAGCACCAATTGGAATTGGTGGGTTATTCAATTAAAAAGAGAACGTGAAATTTTGGGGGTAGGGAGGTATGGAGAGATCTGGGAGAAGTTAAGGGAATGAGTTGGGTGTGAATATGATCGAAATATATTTATGAAATTCTCAATAAAGATATTTATTAAAATAAAAATAAAAATTGTGTTATTTATTCACTTGTTCTTGAAAAGCTTGAGTATTTTGTATATTAGCCCTTGATCAGATGTCTGGTCTCTTCATTCAGTGAATTATTTCCTTTGCTGTGGGTAAGCATTTTAACTTGATGTCATCTCATTTTTTTTCTATTTTGGTTTTGCTTGTGTTTTTTGTCTTATCTAAGAAATCACAAGTCAGAAAACAGTTATGGAATTTTTCTCGAAGTTTTTTTCTAGCAGCCATACTATTTCCATTTTTAGATATAATTAGTTACTCATTGTCATAGTTAGGGTTTTTATTACTGCAACAAAACACCATGACCAAAAAGCAAGTTGGGGAGAAAAGGGTTTATTTGGCTTACACTTCCATGTTGCTGTTCATCATTGAAGGAAGTCAGTCAGGACAGGAACTCACACAGGGCACAATCTTGAAGGCAGGAGCTGATGCAGAGGCCATGGAAGGATGCTGCTTACTGTCTTGCTTCACATGCCTTGCTCAGCCTGCTTTCTTCCAGAACCCAGGACCAGCAGCCCTGGGATGGCACCATCCACAATGGGCTGGGCCCTCCCCAGCTGATCACTAAATGAGAAAATGCCTTACAGCTGGAATCATGGAGGCATTTCCTCAACTGAGGCTCCTTCCTTTCTGATGACTCCAGCTTGTGTCAAGTTGACACACAAAACCAGCCAGGACATTCATTTTAGTTTATTTTTCATATGTTGTGTAAAAAAGTCCAGTTTTATTCTTCTATATGAAGATATCCAGTTTTCTCAACATGACTTATTGATTGAAATTATTATTTCTTCACACAGTAGTGTCTGTCAAAAATCAAATTTGCCTTAAATTTTTGCATTTATTTTTTATATATATATATATATATATATATATATATTCCATTGATCAATGTTTTTACACTTAGGGCATCATCATGTTTTTAAAAAGTCATTTTATTTTTATTTTAACTTCATTTTTACTTGACACAGAATTTTTACATATTTATGATGTATAATGTGATGTTTTGATTCATGAATGCATTGGGTGATGATAGGATCAGAATAATAAAACTATACATTTAAAATCCAGGGTTTTTTGTTTTTGTTTTTATTTTTCAAGACAGGGTTTCTCTGTGTAGCTTTTGGAGTCTATCCTGGAACTTACTGTAGACCAGGCTGGCCTCAGACTCACAGAGGTCTGCCTGCCTCTGCCTCCAGAGTGCTGAGATTAAAGGCGTGCGCCACCACCGCCCGGCTAAAGTCCAGTTTTATAACTGTTTTGGGCCATACAATGCAATATTGTAGAATATCATTAATTAATCCTAAATTTAACATTAGCATTGTATCTATCAATCAACCTGTATTTTTTATTCTCCTTGGTATCTAATAACCATTATTCTACTTTTGATTTCTATTAGATCGTTTTTGAGTTTCATTTAAAAATGAAATCATAAGCCGGGCGGTGGTAGCGCACGCCTTTAATCCCAGCACTCGGGAGGCAGAGCCAGGTGGATATCTGAGTTCGAGGCCAGCCTGGGCTACCAAGTGAGTCCCAGGAAAGGCACAAAGCTACACAGAGAAACCCTGTCTCGGAAAAACCAAAAAATAAAAAATAAAAATAAAAAAAAATAAAAAAATAAAATGGGGCTGGAGAGATAGCTCAGAGGTTAAGAGCACCCACTGCTCTTCCAGAGGTCCCGAGTTCAATTCCCAGCACCCATGTGGTGGCTCACAACCATCTGTAATGAGATCTGGCGCCCTCTTCTGTATACATAATAAATAAATAGATCTTTAAAAAAAAAAAAATGAAATCATGTAATATTTTTATTTCTATATAACTCAACATCCTCCCTGTTTATCCATGTTGTGACAAATTGCCAGATTTCATGCTGAACAGTATTTTACATGCACACACACACACACACACACACACACACACACACACACACTCCATTTTCTCCATCCATTTATCTGTTGATTGATATTTTGGTTAATTCATTCCATGTCCTGGTTACTGTGACTAGTGCTACAATTAACATAGGCATGTATGGGTTTTATTGAAATATTGATTTTATTTCCTCTCTGTGTATACCCAAGGGTGATATTGCTATATGGTACACTATATCTTTCCTTAAATCTTAAAACTTTCAGTTATAATAATAGCACATAATGAGCATTTACTATGTGTCAGACATTATATGTTTGGCATGAATTCATTTACTTTCTAAAAGTCCTCCAGTGCATATGCTATTACTGTTCTAATTTAACATAATAGAAAATTAAGGCATGGAGATATGATGTTACTTTTTCAGCATTATATAGGCAAGAAGATACACACATAGGATTAAGAAAACAACATTATTTTTGCATTAGTCAAGAAACGATGTAGTTGATGGAAATTAGACTCTTATCCCTTTTCTACTTTTTAAGGAAAAGTATTACCCATTTTCCCCCTATGGTGCCAAGTACTGTCCCAGTGAGCTATAGCCCTAGTACTTTATACTTCACTTGTGATGTAATATATGGGAGAAAAGGGCCAGGCAGGATCTTTTCTTTCTAATGAACAGAAATGGAGCGTGGGTAGAAGGAATTTCACTATCTGCTATGGAATAGGCTTCTTAGAAGCATATTTTGTGAACAGTGCTACAATAAACATGGGAGTACAGAGTCACAATAGCCAAGAAGTGGGAGAAACCTGAATGAACATCATAGCTGTTGAATGGATTAAGATATTTACATGATTGAATGCTGTTCAGCCTAAAAGGAATGAAATTCTGACATTTGTGCCAGCTTGGATGGAACTAGACGTAATTATGCAAAGTGAAATTTACACACACTGTATGATCTTAAATATGTAGAATCTAAAAAAATTGCTATCAGAGAAGTCAAAGGTAGAACATGGATTGCCAGGGGCCCACAAGAGTGTAAGAGTGAGGATGGATAATAGTTGATCAGTGAATACTAAGTTACAAGTAGACAGGAACAAGCTTTTCCTGTGCTCTTGCATAGTAGGATGACTATTGATAACAGAAACACACTGAATATTTCAAAAAGCTAGAAGGAAATATTTTGAACATCTCTTACTGTAAAGAAATGTTTGAGGAGTTAGATAAGCTTAAGTTGATTTCAGTATTACACAGTGTATCACAATATTCCATATTCTCTCCCGTGATATGCATAGATTTATGTATCCTCCAACCTTTTTGGATGGAGATGAGAGAGATGCCTCCGTGGTTAAGAGTACTTACTGTTCTTTCAGAGGACCCACGTTCTGTTCCCAGTTCTCACAACTTCCTGCAACACCAGTTCCAGGGGCCTCTTGAATGTTCCTGCACACACATGGTTCACAAATTCACACAGGCACACGCACATAGACATCAGAATAAATAAATCTTACACCCAAAACATTCTAGAATTGAAAATACGCATTAATTTACAGGCTGGGATGTGACTGTGCATGACCTCCTGACTTGGTCCCTTACAAGTGACAGAAATTGAGGTGGGCGAGTGGAAGAGCGAGCCATTGTGGCTGCCTCCAACAACAAGAAGCTTCCTACTCCTGAGCACCAGGATCTTGTGGGAAGAAAGAAAACCCCCAGGCTGTTCTCCTCTCTGTTTGGCATCAGAAATGAGAGAATGGGTGAGGGTGTTTGTGCAATAGTGTTTCCTTTCTTGTTCCTTTAGCCCCAATTCAGTGTTTTCCATATCCTCCTTACGTATGCTTCCCACTCCATACGTGCACGGAGATATTCTTCAATTAATTGAAATACCTTGATGGACTAGAAAGAACATACATAATCTGACTAAAATTACTCTGAATTTGTCTAGAAATATTTCACAGTAGAAAAAAAATCACTACTATAAGAGAGAGGACTTGTGCATTGAGTAGAGCGTAGGGTAGGTAACAGTCTTGCCATCTGTACAATCTGTGATTAAGTGTGATGAGGAAAAAAACAGATGGTTTCCGGTTTCAGTTACTGAAAACCATTTGTGCATTGTTCATTTCCTCCGATGAATATTAAGTATGTTATTCATTTATAAGTGATTTCATACATTACCATAAAACCTGAATAAATAGTTTCCAAGGGGTATTCTTTTGAGTAATACTCCCCCCACAGGCACACACACAGGCACACACACAGGCACACGCAGACACAGGCACACAGGCACGCACACACAGGCACATACACAAGGCACACACACAGGCACGCACACAAGGCACATGCACACACAGGCACACACAGACACAGGCACACAGGCACGCACACACAGGCATACACAGGCACATACACAAGGCACACACATAGGCACACACACAGGCATGCACACAAGGCACATGCACACACAGACACACACAGGTGCACACACACAGGCACACACACACACGCAGGCACACACACAGGCACATGCACACACAGGCACACACAGACACAGGCACACACACACAGGCACACGCACACACGCATACATAGGCACATACACAGGCACACACACAGACACGCACAGACATACAGATACACACAGGCACATGCACACACAGGCACACAGGCACGCACACACAGGCATACACAGGCACATACACAAGGCACACACATAGGCACACACACAGGCATGCACACAAGGCACATGCACACACAGACACACACACAGGTGCACACACACAGGCACACACACACACACACACACGCAGGCACACACACAGGCACATGCACACACAGACACACAGGCACACACACAGGCACACGCACACACGCATACATAGGCACACACACAGGCACACACACAGACATACAGATACACACAGACATACAGACACACACACAGGCACAGACGCACATACGCACAAACACGGGCACACACGCACAGGCACACACACACACACACACACACACACACACACACACACACACACACACCATGTATGTCAGCTGAAATAACTACTGAGAGACTACAGTGATCAAGTCAATTGGTCTCTGCATTAATGATCTTCCAGTCTAGTGGAGGGAGACAGACAATAGAGAAGATTAATGTACAACTGCTGCATAAACATCTTAATGTGAGCTGTGAAATGTGTTATGAAGGAAGTGAAGGTGTAGTGAAATGGGTTGACTAAAGCTAGGCCTTGTTAAAAGTATGCTGCATCTTCAGTGAACAAACACTGGAGTTGAAATGTGAGGAAAAAGCAGACCCGCAGAGTGAAAGGCGAGAGGGCAGATGTGGGCACAGGACGCTAAAGCCCGGTGAGGAAAGGAGGAGTCGCACACGAGAGGATTTCAGCATGGTACAGAGGTGTGAGTCACACACGAGAGGATTTCAGCGTGGTACAGAGGTGCGAGTCGCACACGAGAGGATTTCGGCGTGGTACAGAGGTGCGAGTCGCACACGAGAGGATTTCGGCGTGGTGCAGAGGTGCGATGAGAAGGGGGCAGAGGAGAGAGAAAGACGGGAGTGGACGGCTGTGGAGTTTGTAGTGAAATCTTCACTTTGTAATACATTTCTTTATTTTCCAGATTATAAGGATTTCTTTCATTCTCATCTCACACATCATTTTGAATATGCCTATGACCTTTTATTACGGTAGGACAAATGCAATTTGCATTTGAGAGTGACTGTATAGTATAATTTAATAAAACTATATATGGACACATTTAAATTTCATAAACTTTTTAGGTTTCACAAATCATTCTTTGGAGAGTTTTTGATCACTAGTGATGTAAAAGTAGGTTGGAGGGATGTTCAGCAGATAAAGGCATTGCTACCAACAACCTGAGTTCAATCCCTGGCACCTACCTGTTGGAAGAGAGAACCAACTTATACAAGTTGTGCATACACAGATAGATGATAGATAGATAGATAGATAGATAGATAGATAGATAGATAGATAGATAGATAGATAGATAGATAGAAGTAAAATGTAAAACCTTTTTAGCTTTTAGTCAACACAGGAAAAAGTCAGTAACAGACTGTATTGCAAATGTTACAGTATAAAGAATCATTGGTGTCTTAATTTGTTAATTGTCTCTCTGAGGAAGTGAGTTTTCAGGGGTTTTTTGAGCTGTAATTCACATATAAAACTTTGTTTTGTTGTATACAACATGAAGTTTGATATATATTATGAAATGATTACCAAAATCAAATGAGTTACAATATTTGTTATTTGGGATTTGGAGAGATGTCTCACTGGATAAGGCCACATATAGCTCTTGTGGATGACCCAAATTCAGTTCCTAGTACCCATGTTGGCTAGCTCATAACTGCCTCCAACTCCCTCTCCAACGGATCCCACACGCTCAAACACACATACATACACATAATTAAAACTAAATCCTAGGAAAGATTGAAAAATATCCATCATCATAATATAGCTACCATATTTTTGTGGTGAGTAAAGTTTATTATTTGCATATTTAAATTATACATTATGGTATAATCAACAAAATACATTACAGTATAATTAACAAAATAGCAATACTGTATGTTGGATCTTCCGAATTTTTAGTTCTTCATAACTAAAACTGTGCCTTTGGGGCAACATATCCCAGTTTTCCCCAGCCTCCAGCTCCTTGCATCCACTATTTTCCTCTCCATTGTCCACACAAAGACATAGCTGTCATTTCAATCAGAATATGAGATAGTTTTCACATTGCCCCAAATGCCATAACCAGCGCATGAACAGTTTAGTGAAGTTTTTATAATAACAACAAAGAAAGTCACAAATCAAGGTTTTTTTTTTTTTAATTAAAGATAGGTGGGAACATCCAGTAGGCAGGTTACAGCAGAGTGAACCTCTGCTCTAGGCCTCAGATTTTATCTGATTGCTTATTAACCTTGGGGTTGATGAAAGCTAAGTGTCTGTTTTTACATTTCAAAAAGGATTTGACTAATAGTCACAAGGATATTGGGTCAAACACAGAAGTAGGCAATAAATGGCTATTAAGGGACTAAAGATAGCACAAGATAATTTGGCTCCAGACCTGAAACATTAACCTCTCCATAGTCACAGAAGTTCTAATCAACTAGTTTTGGAAAATTTTTCACATAGGATTGGATTTTCCCCCCGGGGAACTTCAGTTCATACTGCTTTTGTGTGTTTAACTTTATAGATTCTACAAGTGAGATCATGCAGCCTTTGTACCTGGTCCTTTTCACTTAGTATAATGTCTGCTAGGTTCATCCATGTAGCAAATTACATAATTTTCTTCCTTTTTAAAAGCAGATGGTATTCCATGTTGTTTGTAGCTGTGTTCGTATACCCACTATATCTTCTTTATTTATTTGTTGATTGATACTTGGATTGATTCCATATCATGGCTATTATGAATAGTGTTGCAGCAGACACAGGAGTGTAGATATTCCTTCAGTATCAGCCGATTGCTGAGGATGTCTAACCAGAAGTGGGATGGATTGCTCTATGATAGTTCCATTTTTAGGGTTTTTTGTTTGTTTGTTTGTTTTGTTTTGTTTTGTTTTCAAGACAGGGTTTCTCTGTATAGCCCTGGCTGTCCTGGAACTCACTTTGTAGCCCAGGCTGGTCTTGAAATCACAGAGATCCTCCTGCCTTTGCCTCCCAAGTGCTGGAATTAAAGGCTGTGCCACCACTGCCTGGCCATTTAAATTTTTTTTTTTTTTCGATTTTTGAGACAGGGTTTCTCTGTGTAGCTTTGGAGCCTGTCCTGGACCTCGCTCTGTAGACCAGGCTGGCCTTGAACTCACAGAGATCCACCTGCCTCTGCCTCCCAAGTGCTGGAATTAAAGGCTGTGCCACCACTGCCTGGCCATTTAAATTTTTTTTTTTTTCGATTTTTGAGACAGGGTTTCTCTGTGTAGCTTTGGAGCCTGTCCTGGACCTGTTCTGTAGGCCAGGCTGGCCTTGAACTCACAGAGATCTGCCTGGCTCTGCCTTCCAAGTGCTGGGATTAAAGGCATGTGCCACCACTGCCCGGCTCCTTTTTAATTCTTTTGAGAAAATTCCAAACTGTTTCTTATAAGGGCTATACTAATTAAAATTTATATCAGTAGTGAATACTGGTTTCTTTCCTCCCCTGCATCCTTGCAAAAACAAACTTTTCATCTTTTGGTTACTAGCCACTCTAATAAGGGGGAAGTTCTGGGTATGTTGAGTTATGCTTGCAATTCTAGCACTCAGAAATCAGAGGTAGGAGGACTGCTGCAAGTTCAAAACCAGCAAACTGGGTCTCATAGGAAGGCCAGCCAGGTCTACAGAACAAGACCTTATCTCAAACAACCTAAAGAAATTAATAAAGAAATAGTGTGAGGTTATGTCTCATTGTAGTTTTAAGCTATATTTGACTAGTCACTAGTAATGTTGAATTGATTTTTCTTGTACCTGTAAGCCATTTGTATGTTTTCTTTTGAGCAATGTTCAAGTCATTTGGCCATTTTTAATTTGGTTATCTTTTTCTTACTTGTTTATGTTCCTTCGAATAGTAGCCACTCAGCAGAAATAAGACTTATAATTTCTTCCATTTTGTAGGTATGTATTCACAATACTTGTCTCCTTGTTTGGATAAAAGGATTTGTTGACACATTGAAATTTTTCTGTTTGCTTATGTTACCTGTGCTTTTGTGGTCGTGTCCTTAGTGACGTCAGAAAGAATTCTCTTCTGTGCCTTCTTTCCAGTGGTTTACATTGTACATTGTATGTGGAAATCTTTACTAGATTGTGAGTAGACTTTTACATGTGATGTGAAGTAAGAGTATAGTTTTATTCTTGTTCATGGGGATATCCCGTTTTTCCAATGTAATTTATTAAAGAAGCTGGTTTTTTTTCCTATTGTGTGTCTTTGGCACTTTTATTGATGATAAATCAATTATAAATGTGCAGAACAGCCGGGTAGTGGTGGCGCACACATTTAATCCTAGTAATCAAGAGGCAAAACCAGGCAAATTTCTGTGAGTTCGAAGTCAGCCTGGTCTACAGAGTGAGATCCAGGACAGGCATCAAAACTACACAGAGAAACCCTGTCTCAAAAAACCAATAAATGAATAAATAGATAGATAGATAGATAGATAGATAGATAGATAGATAGATAGATAGATAGATAGATGTGTAGATTAATTTCTTGGCTCTCTTTTCATTCATCTGTTTCTTTGGTCTATATATATATATTTGTATCAGTGCCATTCTTATTTATTTTTATTATTATTATTGTTATCACTATTGCTTTGTAGTAGAGTTTAAATCCAATAGTGTAATGTTACTCAGCATTGTGCTTTTATTTAAAGATTATTTTTGCTATAGGACTAGCACAATGTCTGTGCAAATAGAGAAGGGAGTTTGGGCATGAGAGAGATTTTGAAATATATATACAACAGGACTTGATAATTAATTAGACATGGGAAATGATAGAAAGAGAAGAGCTAAAGTGATTTCCATAGTTTTGACCATACATATAGGTTGCTACTCACTGAAAAGAGGACACAAAGAAAAAGAGCAAGATGCATAATACTTCGTTGGAAATGTCTTCAGTCTAGGAAGAGTAGACGCCACTAGAAAGGGTTACTCAGTGCTTGGGGAAACCCAGAGCAGAAAAGACTCTAGTGTGTAAATTATTGTATCATGGAAGTACATAACTGAATGTCAGGAGGGAAGCAAGGGAGGTTTCAGGATGATTGATTTGCCTAGCAAACAGGGATGTGTAGAGCACATACACAAAGAAGGTCCATGGGGGCGGTCAGATGAATGGGTGACTAGACGGACTCATTTCCAGGACTAAGGAGACACCAGCATGAATTGAGTGTCTGGTCCTAGTTAGGTGCCACATGTGTTGCCTCATTAGTCCTTGGGACAGGTACCAACTTCTCAGAGCTTCGGGTAATCTCTCAAGTAAAGATAACATAGTCACATGTCCAGAACACAGGAAGGGGACATTTGAAACAGGATGGGGAAAATGATGAGTTCAGATGGAGTCAAATTAAATTTGAGGATCATGCTGAAGGCCGGGCGGTGGTGGCTCACGCCTTCAATCCCAGCACTCGGGAGGCAGAGGCAGGTGGATCTCTGTTAGTTCAAGGCCAGCCTGGGCTACAGAGTGAGTTCCAGGAAAGGCACCAAAACTACACAGAGAAACCCTGTCTCAAAAAAACCCGAAGGAAAAAAAAAAAAAAGGATCATGCTGACATATGCGATGAGATCCATTCTGATTGGTCACGGTCCCTTACTTATCAGTAAAATATGTTGAGTATTTCTCCCATCACTGTTGAGTCATCACGGTGAATAATTGGCTGCTGTTGTGGAAAAGGACAAATGATTACAGGATACCCCATTTTGGTTCAGGCTTAATGATAACTGGGCGGAGAGTCTTGGTTGAATCAGTTATCCAAAAAGAGACATGTCTAGTTCCTAATTTTGAAGTTCTTCAAAGAAAATTTTATGGTTTGGTCTCTTTGTTAGCTTTCAGATGGCTGTAGTGATGAGTAGTCATGTTTAGGCAGGTATTCAATTTTGTTCCATTGGTCTACATGTCTTTTTGTGCTAGTGCTGTACTGTTTTGATCACTATGGCTCTTTAATTTATCTTAAGATTTGGAATGGTGATCCCGCTTTCATTGCACTAATTACCATTATTCTTTTTGCTCAGGGTTGCTTTGGCTATTCAGGCTCTTTTCTGGTTCCAAAAACATTTAAGACTTTCCCCCCTATTTCTGTTGAAGAATGTTGTCGGTATTTTTGTTGGGATTGCATTGAATTTATACATTGCTTTCGACAGAATGGTCATTTTCACAATGCTAGTTCTACCAATTCATGACCATGGTGTGTGTCTGTGGTGATGGTGGGGGAATCTTCCCATTTTCTAGTCTCTTCCTTCAGAAAATTCAAGTTTTCACTGTAGAGGTTTTTCATCTTCTTGGCGAGGTTTATTGCTGGGCACTTTCTTTTCTTTGAGGCTGCTATGAATGGGTGTCCATGATTTCTTTCTCAGGGTCTTTCTCATTGGTGTATAGGAAGTCTACTGATTTTTTTGAAAGTTGACTTTTATCCAACACATTGCTGAAATCGTTGATTATTTCTAGAAACTTTCTAGTGGAAGTTTTAGAATCTCTTATGAATAGTATCATATCATCTGCAAACAGGGATAGTTTAGCTTTTTCTTTTCCTATTTGTATCTTTAATTTCCTTCTCTTGCCTTACTGCTCCAGTTAGTGCTTTGGGCTTCATATTGAAAAGGAGTGGGCATGATGGGCAGTCCTGTTTCATTCCTGATTTTAATGGATTGCTTTGAATTCTTCTCCATTTAGGATGATGTTGGCTGTGGGCTTGTCATATATATTATATATGTGTGTATATATCCTTTATTGAGGTATGCTCCCTCCAGTACTACCCTTTCTAGGAGTTTTATTGTGAAGGCATGTTGGATTTTGTTGAAGGATTTTTCTGCATCTAGTTAGAGATGATCATGTGATTTTTGTGTTTAAGTCCATTTATATGATTTTATTACATTTATTGACTTACGTGTTTTGAACTATCCCTGCATCTCTGGGATAAAACCGTCTTGATTGTGGTGGATGACCTTTATGTTAGTGAGTATATTCAATTTGCTAGTATTTTATTGAGGAATTTTGCATCTGTGTTCATCAGGCATATTGGTCTGTGGCTTTTTGGTCCTGTCTCTACCTGGTTTAAATGATAGTAGTTTAGATAGTAGATTAGCATGATAGTAGCTTCATAGAATGTTTGGGAGTGTTCCGTTTGTTGCTATTGTTTTGGAATGTCTTGGGAAGTATTGGCTGTAGGTCTTCTTTGAAAGTGGCTGTTTTATGGTGGCTTCTTGGCATCTGCTCCTGACCAGTAAGTTTCTGTTAACAATACTGCTGATGATCGAATGGTGTTTTTCTTCAATAGAACTTGAGTGTTTGTCTCTTGTAATTTCTGGACATTTTGTCTTTGTCTTATATTTTCGAACGGTAACTCTAATATGTTTGGGAGTGAAGATACTTTCTGTTTAGATCGTGTTTCTTTGCTGTCCTATGGGCCTCCTGTTCTTGTGTGCTCACATCATCTTCAAGGTTAGGGAAGTTGTCTGCTGTTATTTCCACCCCACCTAACAGTGCCGCTCCCTTTGGGAGCCATTTTTTTTCAAACCCCCACACTATGTATTGTTTTTCTTTGGACTCTGTTTCTTGAGAGTTTATTTTCTTTGGAAATGTCATGTTATCTCACTGCTTCACATTTCTTGTGCTTCTGTGTTGAAATTTGCATATCTGGTGAATACATTATTTCTACCTCTTTTAGGGAATAGGCTTTGTAGTAAATTGCTTTTCTCTGAAGCTGTGTCTCGAGGTGTCAGTTTGGTAGGTGTGTTACCAAATGTATTCAGCTCAAAACAAAAAGGACTATTTTGGCTCATACTTTTAGCGATTTCAATCCCTGATTGTTTGGAACCTGCTTTGGGATTGTGGCAGGGTATCAGAGGCATTACTCTATGATAGTCAGTGATACTGCTTACACCATGACCAGTGTTCAAAATTGAGGAAAAGAAGAAGTGGGGTATGCTGGCTACTTTTATGTCAACTTAAAAGAAGCTAGAGGTGCCGGGCAGTGGTGGTGCACGCCTTTAATCCCAGCACTCGGGAGGCAGAGCCAGGCGGATCTCTGTGAGTTCGAGGCCAGCCTGGGCTACAAAGTGAGTTCCAGGAAAGGCACCAAAACTACACAGAGAAACCCTGTCTCGGGGGGGAAAAAAAGAAGAAGAAGCTAGACGCATTTGGGAAGAGGGCACCTCAGTTGAGAAAGTACCCTCACCAGATCGGCCTGTGGGCAAGCCTGTGGGGGCATTTTCATAATTAGTGATTGATGGGGGAGGTCCTAACTCAGTGGAGGTGGTACCACCCCTGGGCAGGTGGTCATGGGGTGTATATGAAAGCAGGCTGAGCAAGCCTGTAAGTAGCACTCCTCCATGGTTTCTACCTTGACTTCTGCCCTGACTTCCTTTGATAATGGACTGTGATGTGGAAGTTGGAAGGGTAAGATGAAATAAATCCTTTCCTTCCCAAGTATCTTTTGCTCATCATGTTTTATCATAGCAATAGAAACCCCAGACATGAGTCCACATTCTGCTTTGAGGGCACAATTTCTAATGACCTAAAGACTGCACCCCCCCATTTATTATCTTTTAATTTTTTTGACACCTCCCAGTATTAAATTGGGAACAAAACTTTTAACACATAAACCTTTGGGGGCACCTAGGTTCAATTATTGTAGAATGTAATGTCACATTTGATTCCAGCTTAGAACCACACTGTAATGGCCCTCTAGCTTCCTTGCCTGTAATTAATGACTGCGGGTAGAATGTATCGTGTTGCATAGCCGTAGACTACTATCTTCCTGGGACATGCAGATGTGGGGACACTCTTGTGACTCAGGAATGTGTAGGGTATGTAGAAGTTATCATCTGCCTTCTGTGTGACCACTCCCACAGCAGGAATGATAGCACTATTCCAGCAATGGCCATTTCCTCCTCGGTCACATGGCCAGAATGAGCCCTGATCTTTCCCATTTCCTCTGGCCCTTGCAATTGCTGTAGCTGGTGTGAGACTAAAACATCTGCCCTCAGACCAAGCAGTAGCATAGTTCCACACAGTGACTGGGACGGTGGCGACAGAGGGGACGGTGATGTTAGAGTCCTAGCTCTTGACATCAAGGCCTTTGCATTTATTCCCTTTACACAGCATGCTGTGCGCCCACTTATCAACCTTCTTTTCTTTCTTAATGTTCTAAGCGTGAAAATTCAAAATTTACTTATTTTCTTGAGTGAATATAATCACACTGTTCAGTTAGTAAAGAACATGGAGTAGCCAGGCCCTTGATTTACCCATCTAATCACTCAGTTATCTTCTTCCACACAGGTCATCAGGTTTTTCCACATGCTTTCCAGGCATCGGGGTTGTACATTTTATACAAGTGGTAATCTAATACACATGCTCCTGTATACTGCCTTGTCTTAACAATGTCACTTTGAGATATACACAGACAGCCTCCCTCTTGATCTCTCTAGCCCCTCCCTCCCGTCCTCTCCTCCCTGCTCATCTGCTGGCCTTTAACTCCCTCCTTTATTGAAAATAGATTCTTTTCTCACATAATATATCCTGGTTATGGTTCCCCTCCCTCTACTCCTCCCAGATCCTCCCCACCTGCCCTCCCCATCAGATCCACTCTCTTTCTGTCTCTCATTAGAAAAGAATAGACAACCAAAGAGATGACAACCAAATATCACAAAATAAAATACAATAAGAGGAAGCAAAAACTATCAAAGTTGGTCATGGCAACCCAACAGAAGAATTGTCCCAAGAGCAGGTAAGAGTCAGAGACCCACTCATGCACACACTCAACAGTCCCATGAAAACACTAAACTGGAAGCCATGATATACACGCAGAGGACCTGGTGCAGACCGTGCAGGCCCTGTGCATGCTGCTTCAGTCTATGTGAGTTCCTATGAGCTTTGATCTTGTTGATTCAGAGGGCCTTGTTTTCTTGGTGTCCTCCATGCCCTCTGGCGCTTAAACTTTTACACCTCCTTTTCAATGGGGTTCTCTGAGCTCTGAGAGAAGGGATTGGAAGGAAACATCCCATTTAGAGCTACATGTTCCAAGGTCTCCCCCCACTCTCTCTTCATAATCTGGCTGTGGGTCTCTGCATTTGTTCCCATCTGTTGCAGGAGGAAGCTGCTCTGATGATGGCTGAATAAGGCACTGGTCTATGAGTACAGCAGAATGTCATTAGGAGTCTTTTATCATTACTTTTTTTTGTGTTTTTTTGTTTTTGTTTTTTTTTCGAGACAGGGTTTCTCTGTGTAGCTTTGTGCCTTTCCTGGAACTCTGAAGACCAGGCTGGCCTCGAACTCACAGAGATCCGCCTGCCTGTGCCTCTCCAGTGCACTTTTTTTGTTTTTGAAGACCAGTAATATTTGGTTTTACTCTAGGTCTCTGGGGTATGTAGTCTCAGGTTCTCAGTCAACCAATCCGTGTCGGGTGTGGGTTCCATCTCAAGGAGTAGGTCTTTAGTCAGATCCGTTATTGTCCATTATTGGTTGGTTACTCCCATGTGCTTTGTGCCTCCATTACACTAGCACATCTTGCAGGCAGTACACCATTGTAGATAGAGGGTTGGTGGCTGGCTTGGAGTTTATGTTTCTTTTTTGGAAGCATGCAGAGTGCCTTCCTGTAACAAAGATGCTTGAAAGTAGCATGAAGGCACCGTGTAGGCACTGACTAGTCATCTTCATGTCCAATGAGTTGTGTAGGAGTTGGCTTTAGCAATAGGACCTTGCTGTATGTTTGTGGAAAGCAACCTATAGTTTGGGCAACAGCCTGGGCTGTTTCGGGGATTCCCATGGAACTCTTTTGGCCAACAACTTAATTAAATGTGATTCAGTCCTGGTACTGAAAGCTTCCTTTGGTGAAAAGAAATGGCCATTTGGGACTTAGTCTTCCCTGTTATTTGGCAATTTCATCTATATCACAAATGTATATATTTTAGTAAGTTTCTACTGTATTAGGTTTCTATACTACTCATTGAATCCCCCTTAATTTTAACTGTCTCTCCCCATTTTCACTCCCTCAATGACCTCTCCAATCCCTTCCCCACTTGATCATGTCATCCCAGCCCCCTCAATGCATTCCTAATTATCGATTTGCCTTTCCTAAGAGATCTATCTGTTCCCTCTAATTCCTTATATAATAACTACCCTCCAGATTAAAGCTTGGTTATCATTGACTTCACAGCTAATATTCTTATATAAGCAAATACATACCATATTTGTCTTTCTGGATCTCAGATATCTAACTCAGGATGATTTTTTTTTTTAGTTTCATTTCATGTTGTCATTTTTAATGGCTCAGTAATACTCCATTTTGTAATTGAACCACATTTTCTTTATCCATTCTTCTGTTGAGAAACATCTAGGTTGTTTCCAATTTCTGGCTATTATGAGTAGACCAGCAATAAACATGGTTGAACAAATGTCTTTGTGGTATAATAAAGCATCCTTTGGGTATATGCTCAAGAGTGATATAGCTGGATCTTGAGGTAGATCAACTCCCATCTTACTGAGGTACCACCATACTGATTTCTGTAGTGACTGTACAAGTTTGCACTCGTATCAGTAATGGATGAGTGTCCTCTTATTCCATGTCCTTGACAACATGAGCTGACACTTGCTTTGTTGATCTTAGCCATTCTGATGGGTATATGATGAAATCGCAAAGCAGTTTTGATTTGCATTCCCCTGATGGCTAAGGATGTTGAACATTTCTTTAAGTGTTTCTCAGCCAGTTGAGATTCCTCTATTAAGAATTCTGTTTAGATCTGTACCCCATTTTAATTGGCTTATTTGTTTTCTTGATATCTAGTTTCTTAAATTCTTTATATATCTTGGATATTAGTCCTCTATTAAATGTATAGTTGGTAAAAATCTTTTCCTATTCTATAGGCTGTCCAAATGACATTGACCTTTGTTGTGCAGAATGACCTTTGCTGTGCAGAAGCTTCTCAGTTTAGAGGTCCCATTTATTAGTTAGAGGTCCCATCTTAGTGCCTGTGCTAACAGTATTTTGTTCTGAAAGTCCTCTACTGCATGCTATTCCCCATTTTTGCATCTATCATGGTCAATTATGCTGAGGTCTTTGATCCACTTGGACTTGAGTTTTGTGCAGGGTGATAGATATGGATCTATTTGGATTCTACTACATGTAGACATCCAGTTGGACCAGCATTGTTTGTTGATGATGCTTTCTTTTCCAGTGTGTGCTTCTGGCTTTTTTTTTTTAAATCAATGATAAGGTGTCCATAAGTGTGTGGACTTATGTCTGGGTCTTCAAATCTACTGATCACTGCGTGTTTTATGCCAAAAAAACAGACTATATTATTATTATATCTCTGTAGTACAACTTGAAATCGGAAGTGATGATATGTCCAGTTCTTTTATTTTTCAGGATTGTTTTAGCTGTCCTGGGTTTTTGGTGTTTCCATATGAAGCTGAAAATTGTCCTTTCAAGGTCTGTGAAGAATTGTGATGGAATTTTGATGGGGATTGCATCGAATTTGTAGATCACTTTTGATGGCCATTTTTACTATCTTAGTCCAACTGTTCTATGAGCATGGGACAGCTTTGCATCTTCTGATGTCTTCTTCAACTTCTTCCTTCAAAGACTTGAAGTTTTTGTTTGTTTGTTTGTTTTTGTTTTTTTGAGACAGGGTTTCGCTGTGTAGTTTTGGTGGCTGTCCTGGATCTCACTCTGTATGTAGCCCAGGATAGCCTCTAATTTAGAGATCTGCCTGGCTCTGCCAGATCCTGGCTCCACCTGGATCTGCTGGGGTTAAAGGCTTGCGCCACCACTGCCCAACTTGAAGTTTTTATAAGTCTTTCACTTGCTACTTGCTTTATTAAAGTCCCCCAAAATATTCTTTTTTTTTTTTTTTTTTTTTTTTTTGGTTTTTTGAGACAGGGTTTCTCTAGCTTTGCGCCTTTCCTGGAACTCACTTGATAGCCCAGGCTGGCCTTGAACTCACAGAGATCCGCCTGCCTCTGCCTCCCAAGTGCTGGGATTAAAGGCATGCGCCACCACCGCCCAGCCTAAAATATTCTTTATTATATGAGGCTATTGTGAAAGGTGTTATTTCCCTGATTTCTTTCTCAGACCATTTGTCATTTGTACATAAGAGGGCAACTGATTTTCTGAGTTAATTTTGTATACTGCTACTTTGCTGTAGGAGTTCCCTGGTGGAATTTTTAGGGTCACTTATGTATACTATCATATCATCTGCAAATAAAGATACTTTGACTTCTTCCTTTCCAATTTGTATGTCCTTGATCTCTTTCAGTTGTCTTACTGCTCTAGGTAAGAGTCAAGTACTAGATTGAATAGATATGCAGAGAGTGGACAGCCTTGCTTTGTTCCTGATTTTGGTAGATTGCTTTCAGTTTCTCTGTATTGCCTAGGGGCTTGCTGTAAAGTGCCTTTATTATGTTTAGGTATGTTCCTTGTATCCCTAATCTCTCCAAGACTTTTATCATGAAGGAGTGTTGGATTTTGTCAAAGGCTTTTTCAGCTTCTTTTTTCCCAGCTTCTTTTTTTTTCCTCATTTTACATAACAATCACAGTTCCCTCCCCCTTCCTCCCACTTCCCCCACCACATCCCTTCCCATCCACTCCTCTGAGAGCCTAAGGCTTCCCATGGGGAGTCAACAAAGTCTGGCCTATCAAGTTGAGGCAGGACCAAGCCCCTCCCCTCTGTTTCAAGGCTGAGCAAGGTCTTCATTCCATCATAGGGAATGGGCTCCAAAAAGGCAGCTCATGCATCAGGGATAAGTCCTGGCCCACTGCCAGGGGCCCCACACACAGACCAAGCCACACAACTGACACCCATATTCAGAGGGCCTAATTCGGTCCCATGCAGGCTCCCTAGCTGCCAGCCCAGAGTTTGTGAGTTCCCACTAGCTCTGGTCAGCTGTCTCTGTAGGTTTCCCCACCATGATCTTGACCCCCTTTGCTCATATAACCTCTCCTCCTTCTCTTCGACTGAACTCCCAGAGCTCGGCCTGGTGCTTGGTGGTGGATCTCTGCATCTGCTTCCATCAGTTAGTGGATGAAGGCTCTATGATGACAGTTAGGGTAGTCACCAATCTGAATACAGGAGAAGGCCAGTTCAGGCCCCTTCTCCACTATTGCTAGTAGTCTTAGCTGGGGTCATCCTTGTGGATTCCTGGATTTCCCTAGCACCAAGTTTCTCCCTAACTCCATAATGTCTCCCTCTATCAAGATATCTCTTTCATTGCTCTCCCACTCCATCCCTCCCCCAACTCGATCATCCTGTCCTCTCCTGTTCTTATCCCCCACCCCACCCCCTAGTTTACCTAGGAAATCATTTTTCTTTCAGTTTGTTTGTGTGGTGGATTTCATTTACTTATATTGAACCAACCCTGTATCTCTGGGATGAAGCCTACTTGATCATTATGGATGATCTTTTTGATGTATTCTTGGATTGGGTTTGTAAGTACTTTATTGAGTATTTTTGCATCTGTGTTCATAAGAGAAAGTTGGTCTGTAGTTCTCTTCTTTCTTGGGTCATTATGTTGTTTGGGTATTAGGGTGACTGTGACCTCATAAAATGAATAATGGTCCCTGTTTTTCTATATTGTGGAACGTTTTGAAGAGTATTGGCATTAATGGTTCTTGATGGTAGAATTCTGTGGTAAAACCATCTAGCCCTGGGCTTTTTTTCTCTTTCTTTTTCTTTCTCTTTTCTTTTCTTTTTTTCTTTTTTTTTTCTTTTTTTTTTTGGGGGGGGAGACTTAATGAGTGCTTCTATTTCACTAGGGGTTATATGTCTGTTTAAATTGCTTATCTGATCTGCAATTAGCCTACTTGCTTGCCTGGTCAGAGTGGCCTGTGGATTCCTAGGGAGTGCCTGCTGGGGTTGGGGGCAGGGACAAAGCAATGGGTGGCTGGAAGGAAGTTTGGAGGGAAAGATCTGTGTGATGGACTGGAGATGGGGCCAGGGGGAAGGGAGGCTGCAGCTCCAGATCTGCAGCAGGTAGGGAGAACAATAGGAGAGATATCTTGATAAAGGAAGCCATTATTGGGTTGGGAGAAACCCGGGGCAGATCTGGGGATGAGACTGGGAGGTTAGATTTGGAGGAGCTGAGGGAGAGGTAGAGCTCTGCCCTCAGCCTTCCTGCTTCCCTGGCTGGGGTGGCCTGTGTGTTTGGAGTTGTGTGTTCTGGAGTTGGGGGCTGGGACGAAGGAATGAGTTGGGGAAGAGAAGTTAGAAGGGGAAGATCTGGGAGATCCACTAGAGATGAGGGATGAGAGGTCCCAGCAGAAGGTCTGCTGCAGAGCTGGGGGTGAGGCTGGGGGGTTGTATCTGGAGGAACAGAGGGAGAGGTGCAGATCTGCAGTCAGCCTTCCTGCTTCCCTGGCTGGGGTGGCCTGTGCTTTCCTAGGGAGTGCCTGCTGGAGTTGGGGCAGGGTGGGGGTCTGGGAGAAAGCAAGAGTGGGGGAGGGCGGTCAGGAAGGGAAGATCTGTGAGATCCACTGGAGGTAGGGGGAAGGGGCGGGAGGAAGGCTGCAGCGGTTTTCCTGCAGAGCTGGGGATGAGGCTGGGGGATTGGACTTGGAGGAGCAGAAGAGGTGAAGATCTGCAGTCAGCCTATATGTTTCCCTGACCAGAGTGGCCATGGGGTCCCAGGGAGTCAGCACTCTTTTTTTCAATTTTAATAAATTGGTGCCATTATGATAATTTCATATTTGTATATTATGTAATTTGTGCATATATACTTTCTATTGCCCTCTTAATTCTTAATCATCTTTCTATTTTTGACTCAAATGTCACTTCTTAATGAAACTGCCCCATATACCCAGAATAGATGAGCTTTTTCTGTGGTCAAGACTCATTGCTCTTTGTACTTCATACTTCTAGTGCAGATAATATTGAAAACAATCAATTTGTGTTGTTTTAATAACTAACATTTTCACTAGAATATGTTCCACAAGAACAAGGATCACTTATAATTTCAGAAAATAAAAAAATATTATTAAAAAGTTTTTACACATAGCTTTTACTCCAGTAATATTGGTTGGTTAATTGAGTAGGAATCCTGAAGCATTTGATGTTTTTTTTTTTCCATTTTAATATGTGTGTGTGTGTGCATGCGTGTGTGTGTGCGTGCGTGCGTGCGTGCGTGCATGCACATGCACATATGTGTGCGTGTGCATTCATTCTTGTGTCCACCCATGGCCATTATCTAGAATCAGCTTCAGCTGTTTTTCCACCTTCTTCACTGAGGCATGGTCTCTTAATCAAACTGAGTTGTTGTTGATGTGGTTAGTCTTCCTAGCTTGTTTAGGGGGGTCCCTTGTCTCCACTTTTCAAGGCTGGAGTTCCACTGTGTCCACCTGGCTACTACATCGGTTCTGGGAATCCATTCTCCAGGCTTCAGGCTTTGGTGGGCCAGCTCCTAACCGCTTGCCCGTTTCCACTGCTCAGCACCCGAGTTTCAGGAAGGAAGAAACAGGAACTTAAACACTTGCTTAGTGGGACCAAGGAGAAGGTACTAATAGGTAGACTGCTTGCTATGTCAACATGAGCACCTAGGTTTGGATCCCTGCACCCACATACACATCCTGTCATCCCAGAACTAGAGAGACAGACGGAGACAGAGACAGAGACAGAGACAGAGACAGAGACAGAGACAGAGAGAGACAGAAGGATGTCTGGGGCTCACTGGCCAGCCAGACTAGTCAAATCACTGAGTCCAGGTTCAGTGAGATCCTGTCAAAAATAAGGTTGAGAAACAATTTCTCTCTCTCTCTCTCTCTCTCTCTCTCTCTCTCTCTCTCTCTCACACACACACACACACACACACACACACACACACACACACACACATAGGTGTGCACATATGCACATACAAACAAGAAATACTTGCTTAATGAATAGATGTCAATATATAATGGATAAGTTTATGTTCTAAAGTGCTCTGTTATTTCAATAAATTATATCTTATCCCCCAATAACCTCAATTATATTTTCCACTATAGCTTTGAAGAATCTATAAGATGATTGGTGTAATTAATGAAATTTTCTTTTCTGATACCTAATTGTTATTCCTATATAATTGCGGTGTGATCGAATTTGTGTATTTGTCTCTTTGCCGTAGGACAAAGAAAATGGTAACTGCAAAGCCCTTGATATGAAAGGAAACGGAGAGTCTCGGTGTTTCACAAGTGGATTAGTACCCTGGAATAAAGCAGCTAGAGTGGAATGTGATTCAGAATGAGATGGAAAAGGTCAGATTAATGGAAACAGAACCAATCAATCAGTTCTTCCCTCCTTTCTCTCTTCCCTGATCCACTGAGAAGCAGTGGGTCACAGAGTAGATGGCATTTCAGGAGCACTGGGGAACTTTGCAAAAAGGATTATGATCAAGGGGTCCTTAGTGATCTGCTGCAGCAGAAAGGGAAGGATCTTCCTCTGCTTTGTGAGAGAACAAGAACAGATATGAGATAATTGAACAACAGTATATGACTGTGTGAAATACACAAACACGTACATGGAGTGTGTGCTATTCTGTCATTACAAAGCACTAGACATAATGACAAAGGACCTCATTTCTTAATTAGATATTGATGGTTTGCATTTCTAGCTAGTTTTCATGTATACTCCTTTTGACTCCTCTTCCTAGTGACTAACTTTAAAAACTTGTTAAACCCATTTATACAATTTCTTTCTGTCACTTGCTTATCATAAGCATCATCCCTCTTGTAATCTGTCACTCCTTTTACTTCTTATCCCTTTTTTTGTTTGTTTGTTTGTTTTTGTTTTTCCAGAGCTGAGGCCCGAACCCAGGGCCTTGCACTTGCTAGGCAAGCGCTCTACCACTGAGCTAAATCCCCAACCCCCCTTTTACTTCTCCTTATCCCTTTCAGTCTTAAAATAATTCTCTGTGACAAAAGGACAAACAATTCATAGACTGGAAGGTGGGGAACAAGCTTTCCTGTGCTGTCGATTGGTTTATACATGTGTCTCTGTGTAGCTTTTCTACTCCTGCTTTGTTTACTCGGTCTGAAAATATCACCAAAACATGTCCTTTCTGCTACCATATTATTACTAGTTTTGTATTCCTTGGATTGGGGGGACTATCCTTTCTACTCATTTGAACCATGGTCAGAGAGGTAGCACTAGTTTTTTTTTTTTTTTAATATTGAAAAGGAAAGGAAAACATCTGGATTAAAAATAAAGGAATGAGGTAATGTATAGAAAAATTATGTTTACTTCTGAGAATTAGCATGAAAATGACTCATTTAAGTCAATGCACATGAAACTGATGCACAGTAAATGCTCAATAAATGCTGAATATTATTACTTGGATAGTGATTCTGATTATACAAATGACAGTCCTATTAAAGAACGTAGGTGCAGCTCATGCTGAGTGATTCGGGGGGAGTTTAATATGGTAAACTACTTACAGAGTTTCAAGTAGGGGATAGGTAAATCATCATATGGATGGTGTCCTGGCTGGTTTTGTGTGTCAACTTGACACAAGCTAGAATCATCAGAGAAGAAAGAGCTTCAGTTGACAAATTGCCTCCATGAGATCCAGCTGCAAGCATTTTCTCAATTAGTGATCAATGAGGGAGGGCCCAGCCCACTGTGGGTGGTGCCTTCCTTGGGCTGGTGGTCCTGGGTTCTATAAGGAAGTAGTCTGAGCAAGCCATGAGGAACAACCCAGTAAACAGCTCCCTTCCATGGCCTCTGCATCAGCTCCTGCCTCCAGGATCCCACCCTGCTTGAGTTCCTGTCCTGACTTCCATCAGTGATGAACAGCAATGTGGAAGTGTAAGCCAAATAAACCCTTTCCTCACTAACTTGCTTTTTGGTTATGGTGTTTTGTTGCAGTGATAGAAACCCTAACTAAGACAGATAATATCATTTCCTAAGCGTAATAATATCAAGTGATATTATTATTCTTAGCCCTGATAGGGTACACATAGAGAATGATGCCTAGAAAACTCAGATTTAACACCTACATCTATTAGTGTCCATTGGACAGAGTTATGATCTTTGAATAAATGTAGCAATCCAGTTTTTCACTTGGAGAATAAATACTTCATCCCTTCTCCTTCAGGATTCCTGATGGTATTTCTGATTGGCTAAACGCCAACCAAGGCTACAGAAGCGAGCCTTTTCATGATACATATGCTAGCCTGCAGGGTCACAGCCCAGCAGATGATCTGAAGGATGAAGTGGAAGATGTTGACAGTCATGACTCTATGTATAGAAGAGAATTTGTGAAGTATTTGTGGTATGAACAAATCACTTGCGGGTGCCCTTAAAGATTTCTTTGGGGAGGTATATATGTTGGTCTACAACTAAATCCATTCACCACATCGGTGACTTTTTCATCACTGTGCCATACCTAACAGAAACAGTTGATTTATGTTCATGGTTTCAGAGTACAGCTCATGGGAAAGGAGGCTTGATGACAAGAACAGTTCAGATCCTGGTCGCTGGAGTGTGTGGTAGAGCATCATGTGATAGCAGGATAAGGAAGCAAAGAGGCCAGGATTCGAAATATTCCTGGGCTCTCAAGACTCTTCAGAGCAACTACTGGTGCCCTACTTTTACCAGCAAGGCCCTACCCAGGGCTCCTACAGATTCTTCCAACATCGCTTGTAGATAGGGAACAAGTATTCAGACATAATCCTTAGGGGAACATTTCAGACCCAGACTATAGCATCTACTTTGTTTCAGGGTTAAATTAAGGCTTTACAGAAGCCGCTCTGGTGAAGGCTTCCCTCTATTTTTATCACGCATAGACTTGGCTTTCTTTCTGGCATTACGAGGTACTCGTGGTTAGATACATTATAAAGAAAGCGCTTTGGCTTATCGTTGTGAGGGTTCGAGGCCATCACTGGCATATGTGTGTCTGTGATGAACACTCCATAGAAAGTGGACTCACAATGACAGTAATGTATGCATGCGGGGTGGGAAGCATCACACAGAAAGACGGGAAGCCAGAGCAAGGAGAAGGAACCAGGCTTCTTTTTAATCGCTGTTGAGAATATTTCGGCTCCATGAGAGCTACTTCAATTCCAAGAGCTATGTCTCCCCGGACCTAATCAACTTTCACTAGGCCCTACATCATAAAGGTCCTACCACCTCTTAACATCACCATGGTGACCAAGCTTTAAAGACATGGTGCTCAGGGGACACATTTATACCATATGTAGACCATAGATGCTCTGAAGAATGGACTCCTGTCCATTCCTGCTTACTTGTTTGTTTTATCAGACAGGGTCTCATTCTGGTTTCCAGGGTGGCCTGGAACTTACTGTGTAGGCCACATTGGCCTAAACTTGTGGCAAACTACCTTTTCCAGCTTCCTGAGTCTTGAGATGGCAGGCATGAGTGACCAAAAAGTAGTTTTAGACATAGGCATTTAGCAATTGATATAATAGAAAATATTTCAAGGAGAAAAAAAAGGAAAAGCAATAATGCAGACAAAGGAATAAATTGTGGCAGTGTCGAGTCATTTAGGGAATGTTTATTTGTCAGATAGGGTCTTTTCCAGACTGACATCCCTGCGGCACAAGATGAAGCCATTAGATGGGTCTGGTGTATGTGTTAATTACTTTTCTGCTTTCTGTGTCCAAACTCTTGACAAGAAGGAAAGAAGGGTGTATGGCCCAGGGGCATGCCCGCCACCACAGCAGGGATGGCTTGGCTTCAGGAGTAGGAGGCAGGCTGATAACATTGCATCGGCAGTCAGGAAGCAAAGACTGAACAGTAGGCCTGGCTATAAAACCTCACCCCATCCCGCTATGGTGCTCGCTTCCTCCAGCAAGGTTCCATCTCCAGAAGGCTCCACAACCTTCCAAAATAGCATCATTACAAGCACATGGAGGGCATTTCACATCCAACCTATATCCGTCCATGTTAGGCTTTTTTCGTGCCTATATATAGATTCTTCAGCTATAGGTTATACAGTTGAGTATGCAACATGTTAAGGTATATAAATGAAAATATGTTGCACTTGCTAATCTTCATGATTTTCCTGCACACATTGTGGCTTCTGCAATGTAGCCATATTAATATATAAAAATCTAAGTCATTCCTTTCTATACAGCCGTTCAGCTATGCTCTAATTTTATCTATTTTCCTGCCATAGATTTTAGTTCCCAAATTTACTGTTGCAGATAGGCCACTTAAGATTTCAAAGACGTGCACTAATCAATTTTAAAACTACAAATTAAGACAAAAGTGAGATATCACCTCACACCTATTAAAATAGCTTTTAGGAACATAAAATAGATACCAAATGTTGGTAAAGATATAGGGGAAAGGGAACTTTGATGCACTAATGATGGAAGAGTAAACTAGGATAGCTATCATGGAAACAGTGTTCAGATTCCTTAAAGAATTTCATAGAGAGCCATATATTATGGTATGTAAGTATGAGATAAAGTCCATGGGATATAGTACCTGTCACACATTTGTCAAATGGATCGATTAAACTTTCCATCATCACAGCTAAAGTTCTAGAAGCTGTCATAGTAATTTGGAGAAAACTACCATTGATTTTCTTATATTGTAATTTGGTTTTAAAAGTAGGGATTCCTGGTGATACACATAGTAATTCTTAGTTAACTAGACCATGGGGCTGATAGAACGTTCCATTTATTTGCTACTGTAGATGAAAAATTATAGGAAATGACAAAATCTTACATTTAATACTATGTTTACATACTCTCACTAGTGGTTTACATTAATTAAACCCTGAATGTTGACTATGACCTTATGAAATATATGCTATTATTATTATCATTTTGTACATGGGAAATGAAGGCATAAAGCAAGTCATGAACTTGTGCATACAATTATATTTTAACCACTTTACTCAAAGCAAACCTTCCTACTTTTACATCATTGGTTAGTGTTAGACTAGGATTCAAATCAGGTTTCTCATGTCTTTTTGTTGTATAAGGATATATTTGGCCTATCCAATCTCTCTCTCTCTCTCTCTCTTTTTTTTTTTTTTGTTTTGTTTTTTTGAGACAGGGTTTCTCTGCGTAGCTTTGCGCCTTTCCTGGAGCTCACTTGGTAGCCCAGGCTGGCCTCGAACTCACAGAGATCCGCCTGGCTCTGCCTCCTGAGTGCTGGGATTAAAGGCATGTGCCACCACCGCCCGGCCCTATCCAATCTCTTTTACTGTGTTAGTTGCTTTACCTTATGAGTTTATTTTCATAGTTGTTATATAGAAAAGTACATTTAAATGAAACATCATAGGGCTATATTATAAAAGAAAACTTTTCACAATGGAATACTTCACAGCTGATTAGCTCATTCGGATTAGCTCATTGGGATCAGTGTAGAAGCTGCTAAATCTCTTTAACATTTGCTTTAACATTGAGAATGGGCCTTCTATGCCTGGTCTAGAAATCTATTCACTGTTCCCAGTCTCCATCAGTCTTGACTGGAAGAAGTAGCAGCAGGACTCACAAGAATACATTTTCATTTGTTGTTCTTTTCCTACAACACAGAAGCAGACGGAGCTTGTAGTGGTACCTACCAAGCTTACGGACATTCAGCTGTGCCATTTAGGACTAGGAGTGGGACCTACTAAGCTTGCAGACATAGTCAGGCTGTGACATTGGTGAACTTACTCTGACGGTGGTATAATGGAGGGAAAAGTAGATTTCTAGTTTAATGGCAATAAGCTCAGAACAGAGCCACCTTCCTTGCCCTGTTTGAAGCTACTGGCCCGCAATGAAAACACTCATTCTGCTCTAGAGAAAACAAAGGACACAGTAAGCATTTTGGACAAAAAGGATGTCTGTGTGTCTAGTATAAGGAAGGAGAATAGGGACAAGTAGTGTAGGGTGCATCAATGGGTCTGAGAGTGACATTAGCCAGAGCGTTGGGCTGTAGTCATGACTGTTCTCAAATGAAAAATGAGCAAGTTGCCCCTCAGTGGACTATGGGAAATGTTGGTAATGATAATGCTGGTGGTGTATATTTGCTAGTGGAAGGTTGAATTTTTAGAGGAGTTAGTGAATATTGGTGTCCTAATTGTTGAGGTTTTTATAAGTACTGGATCTTTATAGCTTAGGTCAAACTAGATCTCACTATATAAGGCAAGCTGGCCTCAAATTTGCCAGCCTCTTGCCTCAACTTACCGAGTGCTGAAATGGCAGGTGTATGTCACTGTGATCAGCATTACTGTAATAACCTTAAGTGGAGTGGCTGTTTGCCCTGGACTTAGATAGTGATCCCTTATTTAGTTCTCTCTTAAATTCACAGGAAAATAAAGAGGATTTGTTTATTTTTGTGGGGATGACTAGGAATCAAACCTGGATCCTTTGGGAGAACAGCCAGTGCTCTTAATCTCTGAGCCACCTCTGCAGCCACAGAAAGACTTTTTTCTTTTAACAGCTAACAAAAGTGAAAATAGTGTTCATTCTGAGTGAAAGAATAGAATTCTATTTGTGTTTTTGCTTTATCCCTTTCCCTATTGTTTTTTTTTTTTTTCGGTTTTTCGAGACAGGGTTTCTCTGTGCAGCTTTGCGCCTTTCCTGGAGCTCACTTGGTAGTCTAGGCTGGCCTCGAACTCACAGAGATCCGCCTGGCTCTGCCTCCCGAGTGCTGGGATTAAAGGCGTGCGCCACCAACGCCCGGCCCCTTTCCCTATTGTTATCATTCTGTCCTAAAAATAGATTTTGAACTGTTTATTTGATTTTCTTAATTTTAATCTCCATGTTATTAACTGCAAGTAGAAATATACTGCCTAGAGGAGAGAAAAGAAACCTGTCTTTGACATAGTTCTTGGTTGCTGTGATGCCAAAGGCTTTGAGTTCACTCCTGTGTATGTGTTGTATCAAAAGCTGTATTAGATAGAGTTCTGTAGCAGTAGTGTGTATATATATGCACATACATATATTATACGTATGTGTATATATGAATATAATGTATAGTATATATTATGTAAGTAGATTGCCTCACATGATAGGTCGGGCACGCTGTCTGCATACTGTGGAGGGAAATAGCTTTCGCTGTAAGTCTTGGAAGCTCCCTGGAAAGGTGTTGGAGATCAGTCCCAGTCGGCAGGTCAGAGAAGCTGTGCTCCCATAGCAGCAGAAGATGGCAGTAGTAGTTAGTTTCAGGCATTCATAAAGAGGAAGAGGAATTGTCCGAAAAGCAACAGTTTTTCCGGCAGACTTTTCATTGAGGTGGCTCTTCCCCGCACAGGTAGCCTTCCCAGAAATGCCCTCACAGAGTCTCATAGGTTGAGTCTAAGTCCTCTTAAAGGAACAGTGAGGACCAACAATCACAAAAGGGGAGTGCAACAAGTAATTAAAGCTGAGTTATGATAGTCATGCTAAATGTAGTGGTTTGATAGTCATAGAAACTTGTATTGTCTGAGTTTCTAGGAAGAAAAATATATGGAATGATTTGTTTACATATATATTAAAATACCCATGCAATATATTGCTTTATTATATATGTATATGTTATCTATATGATGAGAGAGACACCTGAACCATAGGAAATGATCATTTTTAGTATATATTTTTATTGAAAATATTTTTTCATGTAATATATTCTGATGATGGTTTCTTCTCCCCCAGCTCTTTCCAGATCCTCCCCACTCCCCACCCACCTAACTCCATGCCCCCTTTTCTCTCTCTCTTTAGAAAACAGTCAAAACAAACAAACCATAATGAAAAAATGTAGAAAAAGGCATAAGAAACAAACACATGCATGCAAACCATAAAAACACAAAATTGTAAACCATAATATACAAACAAAAAAACCAGTAAGGTTAAAAAAAAATACCCAATCAAAGCAATGAGACAAAAAGTCTACAAAAAGTACCATGGAGTTTGTTTTGGGTTGGCCATCTATCTATGCTGGGCATGGGGCCTGCCCTAAAGTATGGTTAATATACCCAGTGAGACTCCGTTGAAGAGAAGTCATTTTTTCTTTACAAGCAGAGGTCAGTTAGTTTTGCTGGATGTAGTATCCTAGATTGGCTATTATTGGAACACATCATTCTGTGTTCTCATGACTTTCAGGGTTTGTTTGTTTGTTTGTTTGTTTGTTTTTGAGAAATTTGCTGTAATTTTGAGGAGTTTGCCTTTATGTATGACTTTGCACTTCCCTCTTGTTCTGTCAGTGTTTTTTTCTTTGTTTTATGTATTTAATGTTTTGATTATAATATTGGGTGGAAAGGTTGTTTTCTGGTCTTGTGTGGTGTTCTAAATGCCTCCTGAGTTTGGATTATTACCTCTTTCTTTATATTTGGGATGTTTTGTGCTTCATTTAATTGAATATAATTTTTTTATGCCTTTAGTTTGATGTTCTTCCATTTCCAAGATTGGTAAATTTGATCTTTTAATGGTGTCCTACAGAATTCATATGTTCTGTTCATATTTGTTTTGTCTTTGTCAGTATCAGAATGTTCTAATTCATATATATATATATATATAGTTTGTATGTTTGTTTTGTTTTGTTTTTTGAGACAGGGTTTCTCTGTGTAGCTCTGAGTCTTTCCTGGAACTCACTTGGTAGCCCAGGCTGGCCTCGATCTCACTGAGATCCACCTGCCTCTGCCTCCCGAGTGCTGGGATTAAAGGCGAGCACCACTGCCGCCCAGCTAATTCATGTATCTTGTCCTCCATTTCTGATACTTTGTTTTTTGCTTGAACCATTCGATTGGTAAAGTTTTCTGCTGAGTTTTTTTTTTTAATTAGACTTACTGAGTTTTGCATTTTTAAATTTAAAATTGTATTGTTTTAGTTATTTATTGATATTGGTATTGATCATGTTTCATATCTTGTATTGATTTTCTAAAGTCAGTTGTTAATTTGTATTCTCTTTGAATTTTTTAGGAGTTTATTTGTATCCTCTTGACTTTATCAAGCCTTCCTAATCATTCTTTTAAATTCTTTGAGATTTCATTGTATTTGGGAGCCACTAACATAGAATTGGTATTTTTCAGGAGTGTATGTTGTACAGCCTTGATTTTTTGTTGTTGTTGTTATATTAGTGCATTGGGATTTACACATATGTGGGTTTTCTTTGCTTGGAGTTTTAAATTAGCTGTATTCTTTCCTTTGAAGTATTTACAATATTTGAGTGGTATGGGGTTATGGTCGAGTAAAATGTTCAGAAGTTTGGCATTTAATCCATATTCATGGTACCTGGTGTATTACTCTCAGAGAGTAGAATTAACTATAGGAGAATCCCTACTACTGAATAGGCCCACCATGCAAATATACTAGCCAATACACTGCAATGCTTCTCTTAACTTCAATAGCTGTGGGAGCAGAAATAATTAAGGGTAGAATTTTATACTAGGATATATAAATTACTAAGATAGAGAGTGAAGGGCCAGCAAGTTGGTACAGTGCGTGAGGTGCTTGATGATCTGAGTTTAATCATTGAAATGGGCATAAAGGTGGAAGGAGGGAACTGACTTCGTAAAGATGCCCTCTGATCTCCATGTGTGTACTGTGGCATGTGCACCCTCCCCACATATCACTTCACATATCATCGTAATCATCATCATCATCTAAATACTAATATTAATTATTATTATTATTATTTAAAATGTTAGGAGCCAAACAGAAGTACACAGGGTAAGGATAAGAATTAATATTATAACAGCTGTGAAAAAAACTAATGTAGGAAGAGTACCTGGTGGTACGGGAAATTTGTGGTACTGTTAAGGCCCATAGCTTTTAGGGATTATTGAAGCTATGGAACATTATAGTTGAGAAGTAGAGAGGAGGAGAGTAGATGTGGTGGTTGGAATGCAAATGGCCCCAGTAGGCTCCTAGGGAGTGGCACTGATAGGAGGTGTGGCCTTGTTGGTGTAGGCATGGCTTGGGGTGGGTTTGGGGGTTCAGAAGCCCAAGCCAGGCCCAGCGGCACTCTCTTTTCCTGCACCTGCAGATCCCAATGTAGAACTGTTGGCTCCTTCTCCAGCACCATGTCTGCCTGCCTGCGTGCCGCCATGATTATAATGGGCTAAACCCTGAATTTGTAAGCAAGCCCAGTTAAATGTTTCCCTTCATAAGAGTTGCTGTGGGCGTGGGGTCTCTTCACAGCAGTAGAAAGACAGGAGGGAAGAGAGAAAAAGAGGTGGGAATGGGAGGGGAGAATGGGTGTAGAATAGTAGATACTGCACAGTAGACTGGGTGGAGAGATACAGAGCACCATGATAAAACTTAGCCTGGTGATATACAGACCACTATGAGATAGTGATGAAAGAATGAAATTAAAAAGAAAAACTATTCTAAGTGATAAAACATTAACATGAAAAATAAGACAGAGTATAACAAAACACAATGATCGCATAAGTCGATATTGTTTCCTGGAATGCGTTTCAAATTCTTTCCCTCCCTGTGATGTTTCATGCAGAAAATTGCGCTGAGGAGCAAGGTGCAATTTGTAATTGCGATCCAAACCTGTGAGATCAGATTTGGGTTACTTATTGCCCCGCGGGAGTTGAGATGGTTAGCTTTTGGGTTGAGTTTTTGGCACAGCTGTGTGAGGTTGAGCCGTGTGGTTCTCAAGCCCCTGATGATGCTCTGTCTGGATCTGTGCTGTGTTAGGAAGCGGAGCGTGAAAACCCTAACTGACCTCAGCGGCAAGCTTAGCAGCAAGTCTCCATAGGTCTTGCAATATCTCTCTTCGGCCACAGCTTCCACAGCCAGGGTGGATTTCTCCACTTCCTTCCCGTGGAAGTGGGTGGGGCTCTTTTTTACTTATATTTTGGATCTGTAGGAAATCGGCCCTTGGCGTCCTATGGTGCCTTTTTGTGTGATGGGGCTTGTGACCTTGACCGGGTGGTATCCACTGATCTCAGGCAAGGCCCTTTCGGAGCTTCAAGAATATCAGCTCCCAGGCTTTACTGTTAGTTTATTCTTTGCTCGTTCAGCTAACTGTTCTTGAAGGACCAGTGTTTTTGAGGAGAAGCACTTCCATGGGTCTTCTCTGACCTCAGTGGGGTCACTTGGTGCTGACTTGCAGCCGCTCACACCCGCTTCCCCATGGAGATCTCTCAGTAGATAATTTTAAGAAAAAAAAATTGAATTTACAAAAAGATTGATGATGTAGTTTATGCCTGCTCCACTACAGTCTCCACTGTCATTTACATCTTGCATTACTGTGTAGTATGGGTTACAAATACTGAACCAATACAACGATACCAGTATTGATGCAGCATTATTAACTAAACCACTTGTATAAATCTGTAAGTACTGATAAACACATAGTATTGGGTATTAACCATTCTAGCATCTTCCAGAACACCCTCAGATTTGTTTTCCCCTCTTTAGTTTCTCTTCTTCTTCAACAGATGGCGACATTAATCATTTTACTGTCTAGTATGAAATTGGACCATTTTGATAGGACAAGTCATGCTGCCTATCAGAAAGTCCATATAATATACAGTATGTGTGTGTATATCTGTGCTGTATATATAGCTTAAGATACAAGGTTGAGAAATGAGAAAAAGGTTGAGAAATGAGGAAAATGGAGAGAGAAAGGGGTGTATGTCATGTATATACACATATAATTACATATACAATCTGTAGACCTGTATTTAGGAAGAATTCTCTTACAGCCATGCATATGATAAGAATTGTGGGCTTGACTGTCTTTTTCGTTCGCTACCTTAGAAAAATAGCGTAACACTTGCTCTTGATATATTTTTTTTTTCACTTTTCCGTTTTCGTTATTCTTAGGATGGCCTAGAGTCTTGAGGTAGCAGGGAAAGAGGTCAGTGGTAGACTGAGGGAGTCGAGTAGGTCAAGAGGTAGGGTAGGGAGGAGAGATGGCCTGAGGATGGCGGATGTAGGTTTTAGGTTGTCTTATAATCACTTGGTGTTCCGAAGCAGGCAAAGCAGGCCCCTTTTGTAGTTAGGTAGTCACTTAGGGGCCTTCATGGAATGGAGGCCCAGGAGGCCTCTAGCTTCTCCTGTATGTACGGGGGTTTTCAAGATAGAAAGAAGGAGCCCTCCAAGACTGGAGGGGCCTACCACAGCCTGCAGTCCCCTCCTCCCTCCAATTATCTTCTACCTTTACCACTCCAGTCATGGCCTTTGATCTTAGATGGTTGCTCAGCTGAGACAATGATCTCTTCCCCAGCCAAGGTTGTTTTTAGCAGCCCCGGGCTACCCTGAACTTCCAGTGCATTTTCTTTTTCCTCCTTCTTTAATGTCAGCTCAAACTGGAATGTACTGGGTGTGCCAGCTAATCCCTTGCTCCTCCAGGAGTAGCTGCTAAGGGCTCTGATGAACGGTGCTGGAGTGTTGGTCCTAGTTATCTTCCAATATGTCCAAGATATCTGGGCGTCTGCATGGGTGAGATCTTCCCACATCTCCCATCACATGTGTACGATGTATGTGTGAAAGCCACATGAGATTTCTCCATGGAGACAATAGGCTTGTTGCACTGGTTAGTTCCTTATCTTTCTGCTGGATGAATGCTGGGGTCTGTAGAGTGTGCTACAGTCTGGGTGATCTGGATGTGGTCTACATGGCTGTCCAGCAAGAGAAGCCCTAAGCTGGTCATTTTCTTGGTCTCCATCATGGTCTTTATGTCACCCAGGAAAGTCATGTGCTTTAATATGTCCATGGCCAGTACCATAGCAATGGATGTCCATCTTGTGTAGGCTCTGCTGCTCTTGTGGTCTCTGCTTCTGGTACTTGTTGAGGTTGTGGATGATATCACAGTTCTCTTCCTGCAGCAATTTGAAGTCCATAGTCAGCTGGTGATTCTCCAGTACTGATTTGTCATAGGTAAGATCTTGCTCTTTATATTTTTCATCTTTATTTTTAATTATGTGTGTGGGTATTTTGCCTGCACGTATGTCTGCACCATGTGTGTGCCTGGTGCCTTCAGAGGGCAAAAGAGGGCATTGGATTCCTGGAACTGGAGTTACAGATGGTTGTGAGCCACCATGTAGATGTTGGGAATTGAACCCATGTCCTCTGGAAGAACAACCAGTACTCGTAACTGCTGAACCATCTCTGTAGTGATATATTGTTTATCATCTAGAAAATAAAGCTTACCTGAAGATCGGAGGACAGAGCCAGCCACAGAGTTAGCCACAGAGGTCAGGCAGTGGTGGCACACACCTTTAATCTTAGCACTCGGGAGGCAGAGGCAGAGATCTGTCTGGATTTCTGTGAGTTGAAGACTACACTGGGCTACACGAGATTAATCCAGTTTAAAATAGAAACAGAGCCATGCATTGGTGGCACACACCTTTAATTCCAGCACTTGGGATCACATATCTTTAATCCCAGCACTAGGAAGGTTGAAACAGGAAGTGATGTGGCTGGGCAGAGACAGGAATATAAGGCGGGAGGAGACAGGAACTCAGCGCTCTTTCAGGCTGAGGAGTCTGTGAGGTAAGAGGTGGTGGCTGTGACTTGCTCTGCTTCTCTGATCTTTCAGCTTTCACCCTGATATCTGGCTTCGGGTTTTTATTTTAAGACCATTTAGGATTCGTGCAACACATCTCTCCAGCCCTCTTAGTGTTTTAAAGACAGTTAAACAGCTTCTCACCGAACTTCAGTGATTTGAGCAGGGGCTCTCACAGCCTTTGTTCTAACATTAGCCTTTGTTTGCTATGTGTTTTGGTCATTTCTGGAAACTGATCTTGCTTTGATTCTATATTCTTAGAGAATGAAAAGAAATAACTCATCAGCATCATAAGCATTAATAATATACAGCTTGCATGGCAGTTAATCTTGTAACTGCAATGGAAAAATTAGTGCTAAATTGTGTAAATGTGACCACATCTTGGTAGACAGTCTATTTTATATATAGCTCTGTCCCTGGAGATGGTCTGCTACATTTCTCTTGGAGATTGTATCTTTATTAAATCCATGGTTGATATTTTGCAATTTTTTTTTGTTTAAGAGTGAGTACTAAGAGCATCTAGGTATGAAATGTACTGCTTTCCCAGCAGATTGCTCATTGACTATCAATTTTTAAGGCTATTGGGTTATTTTGATTGACATTCATCTGTTGTACTTTCTTTTTGGGCACAGTCTGTCATTCTAGAATTCTACATGTACTAAATAAAAGGGATTTCTAAAGTAGAATCAATTTTTTCTTTAATTTTGAGAATTTTATGCATGTTTATGACAAAATGTGATCATATCCACCCTCTTTTCCTCCCTCCAACCTCCCCTATCTCCAGGCCCCATTCCTTGTAAGGATGTGGCCACTGGTAGATTTCCCAGGTTCCAGTGGATGGCTCCACATATGTATATGGACAGCACTAACTGGACTTAGGGAATTAAAAAAACAAAAAGACATGAAGTCCCTTACAAAAGAATGAGTTCCAGTCCACCCCACCCCCAGCAACTGTCCATTGCCAATAGCCCTTCAGTAAGGAATGGGGCCTGGAGGTCCTCTACTCACTATATTCACAATTTTTGCCTCGTTTGAGCTTGGGTAGCCCGTGGGCAGGTGAGCACAGTTGCTGTGCGTTCATGATTGCCCAAAGACAGCATTTCACTTCACTCTTCCTTGTCCTCTGGCTCTTGCATTCTTTCTGCTTCCTCTTCTGGGATGTTCCCTAAGGCTTCTTGGCTTGGGGCTAATTAGATGTCTGGTTTAGGACTGACCTCAGTCTTTTAGCACTGTAAATAGAATTTTAAAGATGATTGAAATCTACACATTTTCAGCTGAAGGCCCTATTTAAAAGGATATAAATAAAGCTTCCTAAGGAGACAATAATACGCAGATCAGAAACCCTGTGAATGGTAGTATAGAGCATGTTAAGGATTTTGGTCTTTTAAAGTATTATGCTATATCATTGTGGGGCATGTGTAGAATAGGACTGAGATAAAGAGAGAGACAGAGACAGAGAGAGACAGAGAGAAAGAGTAATAATTGCGGGGTGTTTAGGATTGATTGCCAAAGTGAAAAAGTAGGGTCTAAACTATGGTAATAGACACCAATGGAAGATACAAATGAAGCAAGATGGTGTCAACAAAGTTGAGTAGTTGATTGGTTGTGGGCAAGGAGGAAGTGAAGGTGAGGCCTAGGTTTTTGTCTTGGACAATGGAGTAGAATGATACAAGGTGCCAAATGAAGAAGAACTTTAGTATATGGTTACAGTATCTGGTTGCAGACATTTTGTCCCAGAGTATATATAATACAGTGTGCTGGAATGTTAAGTTATGTCAATGGTATAGCCTATGTTAATAAATATATGGATTAGTATTTCACTTTATTAAACACATTTACTCTATTCCAGAAATACAAGGCTTTCTCTGCCTCATATCTCTTATTTGTAAACGTAACTGAGCTCCAGCCCCACTGAATCAGTCACCATTCCAAGAACACAGGGTGCTTTTCCATGGCACAGCACCATTGTAAATATTGTTTCTTTTGTCCCTAATACCTCCTTTCTGGAGTCAGACTATGTAGGTTAGTGTGGTTTGCCAACATTTTATTTTAGTAAAGAGAAAGTGAGAGTACAGGAACACACACAGCTGTATACTGCATTTCCTAAACCGAGGATGCATCTAAATGGAACCATATGGTAGGTACTCATTTATGTGTAGCTTTTTTTGCTCAAGTTTATATGATTTATTGATGCTGTTGTATGTAGCAGTGGTTTGCTTCTTTTATATTGATTTATGATATTGCATTGTATTTATTTTTATATTATCATAAATTTCCATTGTATATCTGTAACATAATTTAGTTGTTATTGTATATTTCATGCATATGTGAACTATTTGCAGTCTTGGTTATTAATGATACTGTGGGATTTTATATTTTAACAGATAGTTTTTTTGTTGCATGCACACTTATTTCTCTTGGGTGTATATAAAAGAATTGAATGATGCTACAAGTTACACGTTTAGTCAGCGCTTGCACATACATCTCTCATGTGGCTTTACTGATGAGTGAAAAATGATTTCTCTCATTTGCATTTTTGTAAGTTAAATGGCAGAGATTGCAGAATTGAGTTTCATCTCTGTAAATACAAAGTTTTGAACTATTGTTTAATAGCTGAGTAGGTAAGGTAGATATCTTCTAATGAAAGTGTGGAATCCAACATCAGATGTGCACTTGCACTTATGATCTCCCCACCTTAGCACTGAGTTTGGCCAAGTGAATACCTTGTTCAGGATAGTCCTCAACATACGCTTTTGTGGCCTTATTCAGGACATTAAGAATTGGGTTATTGAGGTCCCAAAGATCTATGCAGAGAAACATGGAGTCAAATAATAGAGCCTAGTAAAACTTTTACTTCAGAGTAGTAGTAGTCCTTAGAATAAACCTAAAGAACAGAACCCCACATGTGATTATTTAAATATGAAATATAAAATTTAAGAATGTTGTAACTTGATTATCATCAATAAAAATGTTGCAGGAAGGACCTTTATAGAATGTCTCTCATATATAAAAAATTGAGAATAATGGACTAAAACGTCATAATAGATATTTTTAGTATACTAGGAATTAGCCTGAGGCTTGCTTTCAAAAACCCATGGAGCATTTTTTAAATTACATTAATTAATTTAGTATATATCTCAAGTGTAGTTTCCTCTCCGTCCTCTCCTCCTATTCCCTCCCCCACCTTCCCTCTGCCCCCCCATCCACTCCTCCTCTGTTTCTGATCAGAAAGGGGCAGGCCTTCTATGGGTATCAACAAAGCATGGCATATCAGGTTGAGGTAGGACTAAGCTCCTCCCCTTGTATTAAGGCTGGGCAAGGTGACCCAGTATGGGGAATAGGGTCCCAAAAGCCAGTCAAAGCATTAGGGACAGCTTCTGCTCCCATGGCTCCCATCCCACAAGTAGACCAAGCTATACAGCTGCCATACATATGTAGAGGGCCTCGGTCAGTCCCATGCCAGCTCACGGTGCATTTATTTAAGAAAAAAAAATACCATCTTTTGGTAAGAGCTGTGAATTTATAATTATAATTCAGCTCATTCCCATTTCTCTTCTCCAGCTGCATTCAGTGAAAGCAGAAATCTGGCAGCCACTAGCAAGGGAAGAATAGAGCTGTCAGTTCTCTAAAGTCCCATTTCCAGAACATTGTCATTGTTTAACTCTTGTGGCAGCCTTTTGGAATGCCTCATGTGCAAATGTGTCTTCTATTGGTTCTGACTGAGATCTTCTCCATGTCCAATACTCTATACCCAGGGAAATTTGTCAGAAGAATCAGAGAAAGACCTATCATGGACACCCGAGGTGATATATTCAGCATTCAATTAAACAATAGGGTAGCACAAATACTTAACAAGATAACTTGGAGAAAGTGATGTCTACAGAAGGATTGATGAGCATGCAATGTAACTACACAACGAAAGATGGAGGCAGGCAATGGAATTTAGAAGAGTAAAACTTTTGTAAATTACTAAATTTATTTTAAACACAGTAAAAGAAACAAAGGGATTAATTAAGATGGTATGTTTCAAGATATTTAAGAGACATGAAGTCAATAATAGAACAAAAAGGCATATAATGTTAGAAATCTGATCATCCCCTCTGAAAAGGATTTTTACAAACATCAGCATACCTTATGATAAAAGTCGTGAAGAGACTAAGAATAGACGGAAGATAATTCAACACAACCAAGGCTATGTATGGCTGACCTTCCTATATAGTAATAACAGACATGCTGAGAAAGAAATCAGAAAAACCAGCCTACTTATAATTGCCTGAAGCATATGTATATAAAGCACAAAGAAAAAATAACAGCCCTTAATCAGAAATGAAAGACTTCTATAATGGAACATATAAAACCCTTCCTAATGCTGTGACCTTTTAATCCAGTTCCTCATGGTGTGGTGACCCCCGACCATAACATTATTTTTACTGATACTTCATAACTGTAATTTTCTAGTTATAAATTATAATATATGATATGTAGCATATCTGATATGCTACCCCAGGGGGGTCATGACCTTCTAGTGAAGATTGAGAATCACTGCACGAGGAAATGAATAATAATTAGCAGTATTGATACTGTGAAAATGGCTGTGCTAGCAATGCTCACCTACAGTTTCAAAGCAATCCCCTTCGAAATTCCAATGCTAGTTTTCACAGAAATAGGCAAAACAAACTTAAAATTCCCATGGAAACCAAAGGGATCCTTAACAATAAATAAATTGATCATAATGCTTGAAATATCATGATACCTTATCTCAAGTGGTACTATAACGATGAGATAATAAAACAGCTTGGGGCTGGCACAAAAACAGACATTGCCAATCAGTGGAATAGAGTACAGAGCTCAGCCATGAACTCATACCACTGTAGCCACGTGTTCGGAAGCTTGGGTTGATTCTTTTACAGGTTTATAGAGCTATAATTACTTCGTTTATATTTCTATCCATTATCCTCTTACTCTCCTTCCCCTCCCACAGAACCCCAGAATCCCCTCTTCTTTCTAACAAGTTCTCCTGCCACTTTTCGCGTGTTTTTTGTCACCCACTGCATTTGATTAGGGTTGCTTGCATGAGGTGGGTGTTATTGGAGCAAGAGCAACTTCTAGGGCTCTACCACTGAGCTATGTTACAGCAATTAAAGTTCAGGCCCAGTGAACCCTTCATTTGTGATTTCTTTTATCTCTTTGACACACTTTTGAAATATGTATTATTATGATCTCCAGGTATTATGTAGTATAATATGTTACTAATATTTTAATAATTTTTTATTTAATCAAATATAGCTATATCATTCTCCCTTATTATTATTACATGTATGTAAGTAATTAAGTATATAAATGCAACCTGCTAAGTGTGTTTAGTGTTGCTTGAACACACACACACACACACACACACGCACACGCACACGCACACGCACACGCACACGCACATGCACACGCACATGCACATGCACACACACACAACTGACCACTTGAGATTGAATAGTCATTTAGGTGCTCAACTCTGGAGAAGACTAGTTCTTCTCTGAGTAGTCTTTTTTGTTTTTTGAGATGGAGTTTCTCTGTGTAACAGCTCTGGCTGTTCTGGAAGTCGCTTTATAGGCTGGCCACGAACTCATAGAGATCCACCTGCCTCTGCCTCCCGAGTGCTGGGATTAAAGGAGTGTGCCATCACCTCCTGGCTATGAGTAGTCTTTAATTAACTGTAACTCTTTTTCTGGGGATAAAGGAACTGTGCAATTCCACCATTAACATTGGCATGTCAATTGATGTTGTCTTTGGTCAGGTCTTACTTAAGCAGACATATTGTTGAGATTTCATGGGTATAGATTCCCTGTCATATCTAGAAGGCACAATCTTGCAGCAGGCTTCCTGATCCTCTGGCTTTTACTCTTTTTCTGCACCCTCCTCCGGAATGAATTATACTGGTTTAGGAAAATGACATCAGTAGGCTCTCCTCTGAGATCTATGCCCTCAGTAGCCATGAGTGGTTGGCTGGTTTTCTAGTACTAGATATGATCCCCCACCCCCCACCCCCCACCCCCGCCATGTAGAGTGGGCAATCAGACCGCTGTTGGTAACTGTCAAGATACAAGTGCCACTTTTGCATCCCTCAGGGATGTCTTTCCAAGCTGATCATTGTTGTGGTTCATAGCTATTACAGCGGAGTAGGACTATTGATTACTTCTCCTCCCTTGACAGCTTGTGTAGCTAGTTCTCAGAGAGGATGTTACCGGGTCAGAGCCACCTAGATTGCTCCATGTCCTGTGTCCAAAGTATATGATTTCTTCAACAACAGGGACTTACCTTCAACTTCCGGGACACAACCAATGGCAATAGCAATAGTCTGTATTGTTGTGCGAGTCTCTTGAACTCCCCTGACCAACAACTTGAATGGAGGTTTCTCATGCCTGTAGTATAAGTCAAGTAATGTAACTTCATGTAAAGTCACACATATATGCATATGTACATATGTGTATGTGTATTATATGTAATTATAGGTGAATACAATATGATTTCTTAAGGCATTTCCAAACATCCTTAGTGTTATTTATTGCTCCTATCTCTCCTTCTGTATAAATCTTCCACTCTCTCCCCGATTCAAATTTCTCTGTCTTCCCATATCCTCCAGCATATCACTTGCATCCTGCAATTCCCCTCTCTAGCCCGACCCCACAGTCTCTTTTTACTTTCCTAGTTCGTACAGTTACACTAGGTTATATAAACCCTCATCTGAGGATTTGGAACCAGGAACCATGGATGAGAGAAAACTTGGCATTTGTGTTTCTCAGCCTAGGTTACCTCATTCAATATATTATTTTCTATTTCTGTACATTTACCTGAAAATTTCATGATTTCATTTTTCTCTACAGCTGAATAGCACTCCATTAGGTGTATGTACCACATTTTCATTATCTGTTCATTCAGTCGAAGGACATTAGGTTGTTTTCATTTCCAAGCTATTGTGAATGGAGTCCTTCTTGTTGGTGTATAGGAAATCTACTGATTTTTTCAAGTCGACTTTGTATCCAGCCCTTTGCTGAAATTGTTGATTATTTCTAAAAGTTTTCTGATAGAAATGTTGGGATCTATTATGTCTAATAGCATATTATTTGCAAATAGGGATAATTTGGTTCCTTTTTTCCATGTTTGTATCTCTTTAGCTTCCTTCTCCTGCCTTATTGGTCCAGCTAGTGCTCTAAGCACTCTATTGAGAAGGAGTGCGGATGGTGGCCAGCTCTGTCCCCTTCCTGACCTTAGTGGGATTGCTTCAAGCTTTTCTCCGTTTAGGATGATGTTGGCTCTGGGTTCATCATCTATAGCCTTTCTAATGTTGAAGTGTGTTCCCTCCAGTCCTAGTCCTTAGGACGTTATATCATGAAAGTATGTTTGATTTTAATCAAAGGATTTTTTAAAATCTATTGGGAGATGATCATGTGATCTTTATGTTTAAGCCCCTTTATATGATTTATTAGATTTATTGGCTTACATGAATTGAATCACCCCTGCATCTTTAGTATAAAGCCAATATGTTTGTGGCAGATGGTCTTTTTTTATATATATGTCTGTATTTGGTTTGCAAGGTTTTTTTTTTTTTTAAGGATTTTTGCATCTTGTTCATTAGAGTATTAGCCTGTCTGGAGTTTTCTCTTTTCTTGTGTCTACCTGGTTTTGGTAGTAAAGTAATAGTGGCTTCATAGAAGGAGTTCAGCAGTGCTCCTTCTGTTCCATTTTTATAAATTAATAGGCTGGAGAGATGGCTAAGCTGTTGAAGGCTAGTCTCACAACCAAAGAGAAAACTAATTTAAGAAACATTGGTGGTAGATCTTCTTTGAAAGTCTGATAGGCTTATGCTATGGATCCATCTAGGTCTGTTTTATTATTCATTTGATCCTCTTATTTGTTCTGTGTCTCTTTAGGTTGTTGAATTCTTTGTTTCTCTTTGGATGAATCTAGAAAACTTTCCCTTTCCTTTAGGTTTTCCAACTTAATGGAGTACAAGTTTTAGTGTTCCCTTGTAACATTTTGAATTGCTATAGTGTCTGTGATGGCTGTTCTTGGTTTTCAACTTAACTACACCTGGAAAGAACTAAAACCCCAAATTGGAAGGCACACCTGTGAGGGACTTTTGCTTAATTTGAAGTAAGAAGATACACTTCTTTCTAATCCTGATCTTTGAGGTAGGAAGACACGCCTTTAATTTAGCTCTTTGGAGGTGGGAAGCTCCACCTCTAATCTGGGCCACGCCTTCTGCTGGAACCCTGTGTAAGGACATGGAAGAAGGAAGCTTTTGCTCTTTGCCTTCTTGCCCTTGCCCTGCTAGCAAGTCCATTCCTTCACTGGCGTTAGAGCCTACTTCTTAGGGATTCCAGCATATACTGAAGACCGGCTGAGACATCCAGCCTTGTGGACTGAGCAACTACTGGATTTTTGAACTTTTCATTTATAGCAAGCCATTGTTGGACTAGCTGGACCACAGACTGTAAGTCATTCTAATAAATATCCCCTTCTCTCCCTCCCCCTCTCCCCCCACCTCTCTCTCTCTCTCTCTCTCTCTCTCTCTCTCTCTATATATATATATATATATATATATATATATATATATATATATATGGTGGTACCTATCATTAAATACACACACTTATATGTGTGTGTGTGTGTGTGTGTGTGTATGTATATAGTCTGTGTATGTATATAGAAACAGTGTTTCCTGTTTACATCTGATTCTGTTTCTTTAGGCGTTTCTTTTGGTTAGTTGGGGCAAAGTTTTGCCAAGTTGTTTATTTCTGCAAAAAACCCTGCTCTTTGACTTATTTTTACTGTATTGTTTTCTTTTCTTTTTCATTAGTTTTGGCTCTGGTTTTTATTATTTCTTGCCAGCTACTGGATTTGAGTTTGGTTTGTTCTTATTTTTCCAAATTCTTGAGTTATATTATTAAGTCATTTATTTGTGTCTTCTGATTTTTTTAAATGTAGTAGCTTAGAGCTATAAATTTCGCTTATAAGACAACTTTTAATGTATCCCAGAGGCTTTGGTATGTCAATTTTTTTCATTTTTCTTTAGTTCTAATACATTTTAAATTTCTTACTTGATTTATGCTTTAACTCATATGTACTGTTGTTTAATGTCAATGAATTAGTGTACATTCTAGATATTCTTTTGCTGTTTTTTAAAAAGTTTTTGCCAGATGGTGGTAGTGAATACCTTTGATTCCAGCACTCAAGAGGCAGAGGCAGGTGAATTTCTGTGAATTTGAGGCCAGCCTGTTCTACAGAGGGAGTTCCAGGACAGTCAAGGCTACACAGAGAAACCCTATCTTGAAAAAAAATAAGTTTTTGTCATTTTGGTCAGATGGGATGCATGGAGGTATTTGAATATTTTAAATTTTTTCAGTTTTGTTTTGTACCTAGATGTGGTATGTTTCAGAGAAGCTTCCATTGGCTGCTTAGTGGAATGTGTATTGTTGGGTGTTTGGGTGGAATCTCTATAGATACCTGTTAGCTCCATCTGGTGTATTATGTCATTTAATTCTGATGTTTCTCTGTTTTGTTTTGATTTTGAGAAAGTGGGGTATTGAAATCACTGCTATTATTGGGCTAATCTTTGTCTTTAGTCCTGGTAGTACACATTTTATAAAATTGGGCACACAGACTTAGGTGCATATTTGTTTAGAATTATACTGTTTGTGGTAAAATTTTCTCTTCATTGAAATAAAGTGTTCTTCTTTTTTCTTCTGATTAGTTTTAGTTTGAAGTCTATTTTGTCAGATATTAGGAGAATGACAGCTGCTTCCTTGCTGGTCTCATTTATGTTGAAATAATTTTTTCTATCCTTTTGCATTAAGGTGGTACCTATCATTAAAACTAAGATGGGTTTCTTGTCAACAACAAAAAGATGGAGCTTTGTTTCTGAATCCATTCAGTTAACTTGTGTCTTTTGATTGGAGAGTTGAGGCCATTAACATTTAATATTATTAGTGAATAGTATGTGTTGATTGTAGTCATTTTTGCCAGCCATATTTTATGACTCAGTAATTATAGCTTCATTTTCTTCTACAGTCTATAGGGGGTGTTTATTCTTCTCTTTAGTCCAAAATATTGCTTCAAGAATTCTATTTAGGAATGTTCTGCTGGATAAGAATTCTTTTAGCCTGTTTATGTAATAGAAAGATGTTCTTTTTCCTTCAAGTATGACAGATAGTTTTGCTGGGTAGGGGAGCCTAGATCGTCATCTCTGGTCTTTTTTGTTTGTTTTGCTTTTGAGACAGGCTCTCTCTGTAGCCCTGACTATCCTGGAAGTCGCTATGTAGACTGGAACTTGCCTCTCCTATCCACCTGTCTTTGCCTCTCACATTCTGGAATTAATGGCATGTGCCAGCATGTGTACCATCATATTTGGTCCTTTAGTACATGAAGTACATATGCATGCTTTTCTGTCTTTCCACATGTCTGTTGGGAAATTGGTTGCTATTCTGATGGGTTTTCCTTCATGTGACTTTTGTTTTGACATATGTTCTTATGTATCTTTCAATCTTCTTTTTTTGTCTTTTATATTTAGTGTTTTAATTATAATATACCAAGTATAGTTTCTTTTTCTGTTCTTGCCTATTTGATGTTCTGCATTGTTGTTGTATCTGTAGGGGTGTGTCTTTCTTTAGTTTGGGGGAGTTTTCATCTATGAATTGGTGAAGATCTGGTCTATGCTACTTACCTTGGATTCTTCTCCCTAATCTGTATCTATGATTCTAAGGTTTAGTCTTTTCATGGTGTCTCATAGTTCCTGCATGTTCCTTTCCTGTGTTTTAATTCTTTTTAAGATTGATTCTTATAGTTCATTGAACTGTTTGTTTGTGTCTTCTTTAAATTCCTTGTATCCTTTAATGAAGTTTATAATTCTTTTTAAGCTTTGTGTCTTTTTTTTCAAGACAGGGTTTCTCTGTGTAGTTTTGCACCTTTCCTGGAACTCTCTCTGTAGCCAGGCTGGCCTCAAACTCACAGAGATCTGCCTGGCTCTGCTTCTGCCTCCCAAGTGCTGGGATTAAAGGCATGCGCCACCACCGCCCAACAAGTTTTGTGTTTTGGGGTTCATCTAGGAGTTCTTATTAGAGAACATTTCTGTAAGACTGGTAGTTTTGGTGGGGGGGTACATACTGTCTTAGCTTTCCAAATTGTGTTTTTGCAGTAAAACCCCAGCATGTGGATGGAACTCAGATTGTCAGTGGCAAACACAATTACCCAGTGAGCTCTCTCTCTTACCCAGTTTAGGTTCTGCTTCTACAGGAGTTGTTCATGTTCTTTTTTTTTTTTCTAATTTTCTCCTACTTTCTTATTCCCCCATCCTGCCCCCCACTGTCCTCTGTTAGGTCACCATCCTGCTGAATCCTTCTAATCTGATATCTTACAGTGTATTTATGTCTACATATTCATAGAGTGGCATCAGAGCAAGAAACAAGGTATGTGTGCTGTAGGCTGGCAGAACTGTATGGAAGGCTCTACTGTAGCTCTTTGGGGCCTAGTTGATTTCTGTCACCTGCCCCAGATGCTGGATATGGAGCTATAGGATTTAGTGTTTACCCTGCTGTGTTTCAGTATTGTTTTGGTCTCATCTTTCATTGTTATGTCCTTATTTCTCCCATTTGGAATGGAATGTTTACTCTGATGTTAGAAAGACTTGCAGTTAAGAGATTGCCTGAGTTTCAGAATTCTGCACTTAAAACTTTCAAAGACTAAGTGGATGTTGGAAGTTGACCTGATTGCATTTTGCATCTGGAGGTAGTCGTGAGCCTGTGGGGACAAAGGGTAGAGGGTTATCACTTAACAGTGATGTTTGAGTATCTAGTTGACAGGAGGTAGACTTTTGGTGGTTCATATTGTTTGTCAACATTTCACGATACAGAATCACCTGGGAGACAAATCTCTGGGCATATCTGTGAGGGAGTTTCTAGATGTTTCTAGATTAATTGATGTCAGAAGCCCCACTGTAAATAGGCATCATCATTTCATGTGCTGGAATCCTGGCCTGCATTAAAAGGGTAAAGTGATCTGAGTGCTAGAATTCATCTGTTTCCTGACTGCAAATGTAGTGTGACCAGCTGCCTCACACTCTTGCCACTGTGTCTTCCCTTCCATAGAAACTGTCCTCTCAAACTGTGAGCCAAAATAAAACCCCTCCTTCCTCAAGTGACTCAAGTCAGACATTTTGTCATAACAAGAGAAGCAACTCAACACAAATCTATTGCCTACTTTTTAATTAGGTGTTCAATTTTGCTATTGAGTTTTTGTAGCTCCTTGTACATTCTGGATTAGTCCTTTGTCATATGTACATATTAAAATATTTTATCCCTTTCTGTAGGTTCTTTCTGTATTTTATTGATTGTATTATTGTTGTACAGAAGATTCTTACCTTGATGTAGTCACATTTATCTACTTTTAAACTACTGTGATTTAAGATCTTGTCAAAAACAAAACAAGACAAAAACTTAGCCCACTCTAATGTATTTTCTTCTATGGTTCTGTAAATTGTACCCTTACATTTGCAGTCCATCCATTGTAAGTTGATTTTTGTAACTGGTAAGAGATAGGAATTTAGTTTACTTCTTCTGCCTGTGGATATCCAGTTTTCATAGCACTGTTCATCTGTTTATATGCCAGGAGCATGCTGTTTTGCTTTCTATGGCTCTCTGGCATATGTTAAATCAAGCATTATGAATCTTCCAAGGTTTTTTCCTTGAAAATTGCTTTAGATATTTGGAGTCTTTTGTGCTTCCATATATAAACTTTACACTTTTCTTTTCTAGTTCTCTGAAGACTGTCATTGGTAACTTGAGAAGGAATTTGTAAATTTGTATTTTAACAATGATTTTCCCCCTAATCTACAGATGTGAGATATCTTTTCCTTTTTGTTCTTCTCAAAATGTTTATCAATGTTTTATAGATTATTTTTCTTATAGAGATCTTTCACTTCTGGCAAAATTCTGTCTTGTATCCTTGTGTAGCTATTGCAAATATAACTGCTTTTTAAGATTCTATTTCTGATAATCCTTTATTAACATATAGCAATGTAGCAAGGCGGTCATGGAGCACACTTTAATCACAACATTTGAGAAGCAGAGGCAGGATCTCTCTGCCAGCCTGTTCTACAGAGCAAGTTCCAAGACAGCCAGGACTGTTACAAAGAGAAACCCTGTCTTGAAAAAAACAGCAACAACACAATATAATAATGTAAGTGACTTTTCATTTTCATTTTTGATACTCTCACTATATAGCTCAGGCTGACCTTGAACTCACGGCAACCCAGGCAATTTGATCCATTACCTTAGGCATCACTGTGTATCTTTGTTATTTTTTGATGTTGATAAGGGCAAATTAAATACCTCACTTCAATAACCGCTAGTCTACAAAAGTACTATACAATCTTCATGACAATTACACTGCATTTTAAAATATCTACCAAATTACATATGTTTGAGCACTTTTGAGCACTTCAGAAGTGATAGTAAAGGTGAACCTTTAGTGATTTCAGACATCTGGCGCCTTTTCAGTCCTAATGCTGCTTACTTTACAGTGGCAGCATCTTCCCTATTTCTGTCCATTATTCACTTTCTTACAGTTTTCCAGAGGGCCAAGTCACCAAACAGTCACTGTCAATAATCAGTGACTGCAATCTCCACGTATTTGATGTAGTTAGGCATCACAGTCATGGAAATCAGTGGTGACCTACATTACTGGGTTTGAAGGAACATTGAAACATTGAAAAAGTGTGAGATTTATATTCTCCTGTACTTTACTTTTTTTAATGGTAATATGTATATTCCTATCTTGTCTTTTGTTTACTTATTTTGCTCTCAGCAGTGATTTCATGTGTGTATGTATGTGTGTATACACATGTATTGAATATGCCAGCAATATTTTATCATCTGCATCAAAATGATCATTAAATATAATTCATCTGCATGCCAATTAACATCATCTCATGTATCACCAGTAAAGTACATGTCAGACTTTGGCAATACTTATGGCACAGCAATTTTTTTATTCCATGATTAATTAATATAAAAATCATTTATTATATCTGCTTTGTCTTCAGCACTGTTAGTGCTAGGCATATAGTACCCAGAAGTCATCTCCCTTGTGGAGATTGGATAATGTGAGTGAAGGAAAAAAAACACATTTATAATACAATTTTCATATATGATTAGATACTGTTTTACACACACACACACACACACACACACACACACACACACACACACAATCAAGGTAGTAGGTTTAAAAGTAATGAAGATGGAGTGATCCCTTAGCTATGACGGCTGTGCAAAACTAAGATGAGGATATTCTAAGAAAGAATAGCAGATAAGAAGGCCCTGAAGTAGAAATGAAAGAGGATATGGCAAAGACCCAAGAGACCCAAGTAACTGGAACCCAGTAAATTAAGAAACATGTTGTTAGGAGGAGTTGATTTTGAGGAGGTAGTAGGTTAGACAGTGTTAGGCTTTTAAAGCAAAACTCACCATTAGACTTACTTCAGTTGGAAGTACTGGATAGTAATGACCAACGGGTAGTATAAACTGTTATAATTCTTCTTATCTTTTCTTCTTTTCATGTGTTTATCGTGTGTGTGTGTGTGTGTGTGTGTGTGTGTGTGTGTGTGTGTATACATGCGTGTACACTCACTCACACACACACACATGTACATGTAGAGGTCCAAGATTGATGTCAGGAATCTTCCTTTATTGGTCTTCCACTCTAGTCTTTGAGGTAAAACTTTTATGTACATCCAGAATTTGCTGATCAGGCTAATTCCACTGAGCACCTTGCTCTGGGGACTCCTTTTCTCCACTTCCACAGGCCTGGAATTATAGGTGGGCCACTGTGCCCACCTGGAATTTACATGGGTTCTGGAGTTCCAAATTCCAGTCTCCTTGCTGCATGGCAAGTGGTTTGAAAAACCAAGCCACTTCCACAGCCACTGATGGGAATTTTTAAAGATCTATCTGGCTGTTCCACAAAGAATGAAATACAGTAGAACTGAAAGATGAATTGAGGGTCTAGTGTAAGCAAGAAATGAAGGTAGCTTACAGTAAGCTAAGAGTTGTGAAGATGGAATTCTTTATATATATACCAGGCATGGGGGATAGAGTTGTCACCATTTCATGGTCAAAGAAGGATAGGCTCAGAGGGAAGGGAAAAGAAGAACTTACTGACTCCACAAACTTAGATTTAAAGTTTTGTATAGTGGCGGCAGAGATGGCTCAGTGGTTGAGAGCAACCATTGTTCTTGAAGAGGACTAATTTTGATTCCCAGCGCTTGCAGGGTGTCTCCTAACTGTTACTCCAGTTCCAGGAAATCTGATGCCCTCCTCTGAAATCTGTCGGCACCAGGCACTTATGCAATGCAAACATGCACGCAAAACACTCGTACACATAAAGTAAATGGATCTTCTGCAGGGGAATAGGAGAGCAGTGGATCTGGGGGAGAAGGGAGGTGCTGGGGACTAGGATGAATGAAGGGGGGGGATGCTGCTGTGCTCGAGATGTATTGTGTGAGAGGAGAATAAAAAAAAGTAAACCAAACATTTTATTTAGCAGGGCAGTGGTTGATGGCACATAGAGTGAGGTCCAAGACAGCTAGGGCTACGCAGAGAAATCCTGCCTCAAAAAAATAATATATATATATATATATATTTGATATATATATCCAAATTTATATAAATATGTATTTTTGTATATGCACGTTTTTATATGTATGTATTTTTAGGTCATAAAACTAGAAAGAGGATTGCCGGGCGGTGGTCGTGCACACCTTTAATCCCAGTACTCGGGAGGCAGAGTCAGGCGGATCTCTGTGAGTTCGAGGCCAGCCTGGACTACAAATCAAGTTCCAGGACAGCCAGGGCTACACAGAAATGCCCTGTCTGGAAAAACCAACACTGTACAGAGGCTCATGAGAGGGACGGAAAAGGTGAACAGGGGAGGAATAGAATGCATGTACTAGGAAAGAAGGAGGAGGAGCTAACTGGAGAAAGTAAAGCAGCTGAATATGGCTGTGAGGAGCAGCGGGGAGCAGTAGGGAAAAAGAATGAAGGAGGCGAAAATTTGATAGCACGTTCATGAAGAGGCCATGATCAATTCCAACTTTGTGTGCTAACCTAAACAATAACTGGCTGCAGAGTTTTAATCTGTGTACATAACAAGACGATGATGTTAATTATTAAAAGCTGCAAGAGAGCACTGCCAGGTTATTTATAAAGGTAAACTTATCAGAATCACATCAGACTACTCAGCAGAAAGCCCGAGGGCCGAGAAAGCATGGGGTGCATTTCAAGCCTGAGTGCATATAATTGCTAATCATGATTACTCTGTCCAGCAGATACTATCCTTTAAAGTGAACAGAGAAGCAAAGACTCTCCAAGATAAGGGCAAACTACAGCAATTTATGGGCATTAAAGCAGCATTTCAAAAGATAACTGAAAAAAAAAATCAAAGGGACAAAAGAGAAAGAAAGAAATGTATAACCACGGAAGTAACAATGCTCAATAAAACATTTGCAAACCGAATTCAACAATTTATTAAACATCATATGCCATAATTAACAGAGTTTCACTCCAGGGTTGCAAGGATAGTTCAAAATGTGGAAATCAGTAAACATAGTGTAGCATATAACTGTGGACTTGTATATATATATATATATAATTTTGATAGATGCAGAAAATGAATTTGAGAATTCAGTATCCCTTCATGATAAAAGGCTTGAAAAAATGAAGAAAACAATAGTCATACCCAATATAATAAAGGCTATGTACCACAAACCCGTAGTAAACATGATGAATGGAATAAAAACTGTGACCATTTCCTCCGGAATCATGAACAAAGTGTGTCCACTCTCATCCACTCTTGCTCAATGTAGTGCTTGAGATCATAGCTAGAGCAATGAGGCAAGGAAAATGAAAGAAAAGGCATATAAGTAGAAAAAGAAGAATCCAAATTAGCCCCCTTTGCACATGATATGATCCTCATTTTAAAAGCCCTAAGGAATACCCAAGAAATCTATTAGATCTGATGAACACAGTCCACAAAATGGTGGATTGGCAGTCAAATGCTCTGCCACTGTGCTCTACCCCTGCACCTCAACAAAACAGTGAATTCGATTGGATTGAGTATCTGCTTGATAAATAGTTTCTGGAATTCTTTCGTTTGTCTGCTTTTGTTTTTGTTTGAGACGGTCTCTTTGTGTAGCTCTGGCTGCCATGGGACTCTGTATGTAGACCAGGCTGGCCTCAAACTGACAAAGATCCACCTGCCTCTGCCTCCCAAGTGCTAAGGTTAAACTTCCTTGAGTTCTTTGTATATTCTAGATATTAATCCGTTGTTGCATATAAAGCTGGCAAAAATTTCCTCCTATTCTGTAGACTGCCTCTTAACTTGAGTGACAATTTCCTTTGATGTAAAGAATCATTTTTTTTTTCATGAAATCCCATTTGTTGATTTTGGGCATATAATTTCCTGAGTGATCAGAATCCTAGTCACAAAGTCCTTACCTGCAGTTATCTCTTGAAGTGTGCAGTACTTTTCCTCCAGCAGTTTCAGACTTTAGGGGCCTATGTAAATTTCCTTAATCCACTTTGGAATGATATTTTGTGGAGGGTGGGCGATAAGAATCTAATGGTATTCTTCTACATGCACAGATACCCACTTTCCCCAGCAGTACCTGTTGAAGATGATGCATTTCCTCTGATGTGTATTTTTGGCATCTTCATCCAAAAATGGGTGACAGTAGTTGACTGACCTTTTATCTGGGTCCCTCATGCTGTTTTATTGCCCAGCACCTGTTTTTGTACCAGTAGCATGCTGCTGTTCTTAAAAATGGATTTGCAGTATAATGAAATCAGGCATGGGATCTCCGGTGTGTTCTTACTGTTCAGGAGTGTTTTAGCTACCTGAAGACTTTGGTGCTGTCACATGAATTTTATGATCATCCCTCTATTTCTTTTTCTTTTTTTCTTTCTTTCTTTCTTTCTTTTTTTTTTTTTGTTTTTTTTTTTCAAGACAGGGTTTCTCTGTGTAGCTTTGTGCCTTTCCTGGATCTTGCTCTGTAGACCAGGCTGGCCTCACAGAGATCCGCCTGCCTCTGCCTCCTGAGTGCTGGGATTAAAGGCGTGAGCTACCACCACCACCTGGCTATCCCTCTATTTCTATGAAGAATTTCACCAAATTTTTATTGGAATTGCATTAGATCTGTAGATTGCTTCTGGTAGGATATCCATTTTCACAATTTTGACTTTTGTAATCCATGGACATGGGAGGTCTTTACATTTTGTGGTATATTCTTTAGTTTCTTCCTTAAGTCTTTTGAAGTTTTAATCATAGAAGTCTTTAACTTCCTTGGTTAGGTTTGCTCTGAAGTATTTTGTTTTTGCTATTGTAAATAGAATTGTTTTCCTGATTTTTTTCCTCAATATCTTTGTTATTGGTATATAGGAAAGATAGTAGTTGGTTTTGTTTTTTTGGTTTTTGGTTTTTGGTTTTGTTTTGTTTGGATTTTTGAGACAGGTTTTCTCTGTATTTTTGGCTGTTCTGGAATTTACTCTGTAGACCAGGCTGGCCTCGAACTCACCGAGATCTGCCTGCCTCTGCCTCCCGAGTGCTGGGATTAAAGGCATGTACCACTACCACCCAGTTAGGAGAGTGGTTTTTATGACAAGTTTGTATCCTACCACTTTGCTGAAAGTGTTTTTCAGACCTAAGCATTTTCTGATGGCATCTTTACTGGCTCTTATGTATAAGGTCATGTCATCTGCAAACAAGGATACTTGGACTTCTTCCTTTCCTGCTTGGCGTCCTCTAATTTACTTCTATTGTCTTGCTGCTCTACTTAAGGTTTAGAGTACTATATTAAATAAGACTGCAGAAAGTGCAACTCTTTTCTTGTCCTCTATTTTAGTGGGAATGCTTTGAGTTTTCCCATTTAGTTTAAACTTAACTATAGGTTTGTTGCATATACCGTTTGTTATGTTGAAATAATATTTCTTCTGTTCTGGATTTCTTCAAGACTTTTAATGTGAAGGGATGTTGGATTTGGTCAGCATCCTTTCTGTGTGTCTGTTGAGATGACCATTGTGATTTCTGGTGTTGAATCCCTTCATGTAATTTATCACACTTATCACACTTATTGATGAGGTCTATTTCACCATTCCTTCATCGCTGGAGTAAACCCAACTTTATTATAGCAAATGGCCTATTGGATGTGTTCTTGAATTTGGTTTGCAAGTTTGTTTGTTTTTGTTTTTGTTTTTTTTTTGAGAATTTTAGCCTGTATATTTGCCCAAGAAATAGGTTTCTAATTCTCATTCTGTGTGTGTGTGTGTGTGTGTGTGTGTGTGTGTGTGTGTGTGTGTGTGTGTGTGTTGTGTCTTTACCAGGTTTTGGTTAAATAGAAGTTTGGTAATGTTCCTTCCTTTTCCATTTTATGGAATACTTTTTCAAGCATTGATGTTAGTTCTTTGAACATCTGATAAAATTCACTAGTGAATTCATTTGGGACTAGAGTTTATTGGTTGGGAATATTGTGAATTAATGTTTATGTCTCACAGCTTGCTACAGACTTGTTTACATTGTTATCTTATCTTGACTTAATTTTGGTATGTCATATGTATTTACAAATGTGTCCATTTGTTTCAGATTTTCCAATTTAGTAGAATATACATTTTTGACGTAAGACCTAATGATCTTCTGAATTTTAATGGTATCTATTGTAATGGCCCCATTTTCATCTCCAATTTTGATCTTTCATCTCTTTTGGTTAGCTAAGGGTTTCTCAATCTTGATTCTCTTTTGAAAGAATCAACTATTTGTTTGATTCCCTATATTGATTTTGTTTTCTTTTTTCATTTCTTTAATTTCTGCCATGATCTTGAATTACTTTCCACCTACTGATTTGGAGTTTATCTGTTCTTTTTCTAGGACCTAAACTGTATCATTACATTATTTATTTGAGATTTGTCTGATTTTTTAAACAAATATTTCTTTATTTTTATGTGCATTGTTGTTTTACCTGCATGTGTGTCAGTGTGAGGGTACCAGATTCCCTGAAACTGGAGATACAGACAGTTATGAGCTGCCATGTAGGTGCTGAGAATTGAACCTGGGTCCTCTGGAAGAGCAGCCAGTGCTCTTAACTGCTGAGCCATCTCTCCAGCCCGGCTATCTGATTTCTTTTTTTAAGGTTAATGATCATTTACTATTTTAACAAGTTCACACAGGGAGAAATTAGGCTCTGTCGACACAACCGAATAACAGAACCACAGAAGCAATCACGATCACTAAGGAGATGGCTTAATGTAGGTACTTAGCTCTGCTTTCCTTGTACCCAGGAGATGTAGTGTGTCGTGTTGTCATTTTCATTGGATTCTAAGAACGTTTTCCTTCCTGACTTCTTCTAGGACCAGTTCATTGTTCCATAGTGTGCTATTTAATTGCCACGTGTTTATGTATGTTCAAGGGTTTCTCTTGCTGTTGATTTATAGTCTTATTATGTTATGATCAACTAGAATACAACAGAGTATTTCAATTTTCCTGTGTATTTGTTGACACTTGTTTTGTGCCCTAATATAGGATCCATTTTAGAGAAAGTTCCACTGACTGCTGAGAAAATAAGTATGTATTCCGTGGTGTTTGGATGGAATGTTCTATAGATGTCTGTTAGGTCAGTGTGATCCATGAAATGATTTAATTTGTATATTTGTCATTTAGTTTTTGTTGGAAAGACATGTCAGTTGGTAAGAGTAGGGTATTTAAGTTCCTCATTGCTATTGTGCTAAGGCTGATCTGTGACTTTACATTTAATAGTATTTTTTTTTTATGAAATTGAGTGCATCCGTGTTCAGAACATATAGGCTTAGATTGTAATATACTCTTGATGGACTGTTTCCTTAATCCCTGTTAAGTGACTTTATCTTTTCTCACTAGTTTTGTTTTGTCAGATACTAGTGCAAGGGACATCTGCTTGTTTCCTAGTTCCTTTGTCTTGAAACAACTTTTCCCATCCTTTCATCCTACGGCAATGTCAATCTTTTGTGGTGAGATGCCTGTTGTAGGGGCAGCAAATAGATGGTTCCTGGGTTTTGATGCAGTCTGCTTGTCTGTGTCTTTTGATTCAGGAATTCAGACCATTAGCATTCGGAAGTATCATCGAAAACTTTGTGCCAATTCCTGTTTTTTGTTGTTGTTGTTGATTCTGCAGTGTTTTGTTCCCTCTTCCTGTCTTGCTTAACTATTCTAGCACGGTTTATTCTTTCCTGTGACCTCACTGATGGAATTGTTTTTTCTTCTGTCTGAAGAATTCCTTCAGTTATCTTCGGTAAAGCTGGGTTAGTAGTCACAGATTCCTTTAGTCTATTTTTACCATGCAAAGTTTTTATTTTTCCTTCAATTGTGACAGATAGTTTTGCTGACTTCTGAGTATAGTAGCCTGGGTTGGCAGTTGTCTTTCAGAACTTGAAGCCATTCTGGCTTTGAAAGTTTCAGTGAATTATCTGCTATTAACCTGATGGGCCTACCTGTATATGGGGATTGTTTCTCTCTTATTACTTTTAATATACCTTATTTGTTCTATATGTTTAGTGCTTTAATTACGCTATGATGAGTGGAGGCTCTTTCCCGACCTTGCCTGCTTGGTGTCCTAAATGCTTTCTGTATCTGGATTAGCATCTCTTGTCCTATCTTTAGAAGATTTTCAGTTCTGGTTATTTTCTTTTTATTGCTAATTTTATTTTTCGTCCACATTTTTATTAATTAATTAATTAATTAATTCTTTGAGAATTTTATACACTGTACTTCCATCATATCCATTCCCTTTCCTCCCAACTCCTTCCAGATTCATGCCCCTTCTCAACCCACCCAACTTTGTGTCATCTTTTCAAAAACCTATCAAGTTTATTTTGTGCTGTCCATAGGTCTTAAATGTGTGGCCTTCCACTGAAGTTGTGACCTACTCACCAGAGGCCACATTCTTAAAGAAAATGGACTTTCCTCCTAGCAACTATTAACTGACAAAGATCCTCAGTGTGAGGTGAGACTTCATGCCCACCTCCCCTCACCGTGCTGGGATTTTGTCTAGCTGGAGCTTTCCTAGGTCTTGTGGATGCTATCACAACTGTCGTGTGTTCATATGCGCACTTGCTCAGTTGTGTGCAAACAATGGTTTGCTTGTAGGCATCCACCATCTCTGGCTCTTACGGTTTTTTCTGCCTCCTCTTCTGGAATGATCTCTGAGGCTTGGGAGGAGGGACTATAATATAGATGTTCCATTTGGGCTAAGCATTCTGCAGTTTCTTATTCTCTGTGTCTTGACTCATTGTGAATCTCTGTGTTATATAATAGCGGCATCTGCTACAAGAAGAAGCTTCTCTGATGAATGTTAAAAATGCATTTATCTATGGGTATAATAATGTTATTAGGAGTTGGTATAATACTGTGTCCATCTAGCAGAATAATGGTATTAGTTTTTCCCCCTAGAGCCTATGACCTATCAAGCCGTAGTTTCTTGGTCCTGTTAACAGTACCAAGTATGGGTTTCATCTTTCTGAGTTGGGACTTAAACCCAATCAGTAAGTAGCTGGTTACTTCCATGATGTTTGTGCCACTATTGCTTTAGTGAACACGTCTTTCCAGACCGGAAATTATTGTTGCTCAGAGGATTCACAGTTGGGTAAGACCAATTATTACTTTTCAACTCTGATAGCACATGTAGTGCTGTGAAAGTTAGCCAGTTGAGAAGAGGCTGCTATTTGAGTGCCAGCTTGATATCTTTCTGTTCTATGATTCAAGTGTGTGGTGTCTTCAGCAATCAGGTCTTACTAGTTCGTTCTGGAGGGTAACCAATAGCATTAACAATAGCCTGTAATGTTTAAGGGTCCATGGGACCTCGCTGGGCCATGACTCCAGGAGAAGGAACCCATTCTTGGCACTGAGGATTTTATTTGTTTGCTTATGGTGCCTAGTAGGGTCATTGTCACCCCATTATAGTGTAACTTCATTTGAACTCTTTGTTAAGGAGGCTTCTACAGCATATGAAGGTTTGCATATGACTTTTTCAGAACATCTTTAGAATTTAACTATCCCTCCCTTACTTCCTCCTCTACCCTGCACTCCTATCAACCACCTTATTTAATCTTTCCTGTTCCATTATTCTCTTGATGGCCACCTGTGTTTGTTGCACGTATGTTTAGGATTATGATATCCTGTTGTCTACCTTCCCTCTCCATGCTGAGATTTGGTCTGGCTTGTGCTTATATGGGGCTTATGCATGCTGTCACAATCACTGTGAGTTCTTATGTACAGCTGCTTTGTAGCATCTGGAAAAAACACTGTTTGTAGTCATCCACCACCTCTGGCTGTTGCAATCTTTCTGCTCCATCTTTCTCACTGGTCCCAGAGCCTTGGGAAGAGGGGATGTGAAAGAGGACCCATTCAGGCCTGAGCATTCCTTGGTCACTTATTTTCTGAATCTTGGCCACTGTGTGGATCTCTGTGTTTACCACCTACTGCTCATAGAAGCTTCTCTGATGTGGATTGAAAGATGAGAGATTGATCTATTGATAAGTCATTAGGAGTTGGCTTAAACTGTGTTGGTTTAGCAGAATAATAGTAGTAGGTTCTCCCCCAGTAGGGCTTATAACTCATCTTGTCACAGGTTCTTGGCCCCTTTAATAGTGACAGGTATGGGTTTCATCCTGTGACACAGGCTTTAAACCCAATTAGAAAGTTTTATGTTATTCCCATGATGTTCATGTCACTATTGCAGTAGTGGGCACATCTGGCCAGGCCAGATGTTATTGTAGCTCATAGACTTCACTTGGGTAAGAGTGATGATTATTTTTCTCCTTCAGTAGTATGCATGGCACCTTCCAGCACTATGAAAGCTATCCAGTAGGGTTGAAGCTTCAATGTGAGTTCCAGCTTTATATCTCCATGTTCTGTGACTTGGTGTCTTCAGTAATAGGGTATTACTGTCAAGTTCTTATGGGCAACCTATTATAAAGGCTATATATGTATATGAGATCTGTAGTAACTGAACTGAGCCTATGCTATTATGAAAGAGTTTTTAATGTAGTTTGGTTTTTGTTTGGTTTGGTTTGGTTGGTTTTGTTTTTTTTTGAGACAGGGTTTCTCTATGTAGCTCTGGCTGTCCTGGAACTCATTATGTAGACCAAGCTAGCCTTGAACTCACAGAGATCTGCTTGCCTCTGCCTCCCTATGCTTGTTTTTTTTTATTGCATATGTGCTTGTTTTTTATTGCATATGTTTTTTTGTGCATTTTATTGTGCATATTTCTATCTCGGGTTTGATCTCTGTGTATTTAAACATAGTGTATTAAACATAGGGTTCATAGGCTCATAGATGAGTAGAGAAAGAGAAAGATATAGAAATTCTCAACTGGGTGGTGGTTGTGCATGACTTTAATCCCAGCACTCAGGAGGCAGAGGCAGAGGGATCTCTGTGATTTCAAGGCCAGCCTGGTTTAGAGAGCAAGTTCCAGGACAGCCAAAGCTACACAAAGAAACCTTGTCTCGAAAAAACACACACACAAAAAAAGAAATTCTCAAATGAAAAGAAATTCCTTGAAGTGTGTCTATAGAGCAGGTTGAAGGTAACATGCACCAGACTGAAGGAAAGCACTCCATTTAGACCTCTCGCATGTAATGTTTCTTGTTTAACTCTGTGAAGGGATATTCAAGAAAGGAGAAGGTACAGGAGGAAAGGAAGAAAGAGACTAGAAGAGAAAGTTGAAGTCAGACAAAAGAAGTAAAAGTGTAACAGGCTTTCTTTTGGGTCACCAACCAGCTCCCAAATCACAACAAGGAGATTTATTATTAGTTATGAATGCTCGGCCTTAGCTTAGGTTTGTTCCACTAGCTCTTATAACTTAATTTAACCTGTTTCTCTTTGTCTGTGTTTTGCCTTAGGGCCTTTTCCCTTTCTTTCTTTCTGTATGTCCTACTCTGTGGCTGGCTGTGGGATACCTGGCCAGCTGGCCCCAGGTGTCTCCCTTTCTTCCTCATTCTCTTTTCTTCTCTCTTCTCTCGTGCCTAGATTTCTCCTTCTACTCATTCTCTCTGCCTGTCAGCCCTGCCTATCCCTCTCCTGCCTCGCTATTAGCCGTTCAGCTTTTTTTTTAGACCAATCAGGTGCCTTAGGCAGGCAAAGCAACACATCTTTACATTGTTAAACAAATGCAGCGTAAGTAAATGTAACACATCTTTACATTAGTTAAAGTCATATTCCACAGCAGTGACGTTAAAACAATGAGAAACAAAGAGAAGAGCAAATGTCTCTGAGTGAGGGCGAGACTGACTTGTCCGTTTGTGATATCTGTTATTTGTGGATTGCTGAATCTTTCAGTTTTTATGTGGCTGTAGTTCTCTGCTTGCCATGAACATTTGATTCTCCTAACCTAGAACTTCTTTCCCCAAAGACAGAGCAGTAGAATTATGATGGACCTTGTCATGTTTCTGCCTTAGTTAGCTTTTTAGAGGCAGTCTCGTAGGATTATTAGCCCTGTGTTGGCCATATTTTTAGACTTAGCTAGAGACATACTGTTTTAGTTGGGGCCTGATAGCTTTTAATAGTACAATAGCACTTACAGAATTTTGAGGTATATTTAGTAGACATCAAAAAGCAGGTAATACTTAGTAAATATTTCAAATGAAAGGGTCATCATCTGAAGAAAATAACCTATGTAATATCTTGAAAATCATTTCTAACTGAGTGAGAGCTAGGAGAAATATTTTTGCAGGTTGTGTTTTTGTTGTTGTTGTGTTGTTTTGACAGTGTCTATTCTAGCCCAGGCTTGCCTCAGACTCATTCTGTAGCCAAGGCTGGCCCTGAACTTCTGGTCCTACTGCTTCTGCTTCTGAAGTTCTGAGATTAGTCATATATCACCACACTCCCCCACCTTAGGAGAAATATCTTGATGTGTGCTTTTATTATTCAATCTTTATACACAGTCAATACTCAATAGACAAATTCTGAGTAAAATTTGATATTTTTTATTACTCTTAAGATTGTTATTGATTGACTATTTTCTGCATCTTATCAGCTAAAGTGTTGATAATGCCACAAAGGTTCATGGCTACCTGGCAGGAAATTAATAATATTGGTTGTGTACTGTACTCTGTGATACGAGCTATGGGATACATGGAAAAAAAAACCCAGGAATAGTTGGTTGATCTTCTGAAAAAGTAGGACTCATGTACAAAAAGAGAGAGTGAAATGTGAAAAGGTTATTCTTGGAAGTAAACATACTAAATTGAAAAGTTGGAGATTGAAAAGTTGAAATCTGAGTTCCAAATCTGGCTCTACTATTTATCAGCTGTATACTTTGGGGCAAGTGAATTAATCATAGTGAATGAGATTTATGATGTGCTATTGGATTCAATTTGCTAGTATCTTGTTGAAAACTGTAACATCCATGTCCCATGTGAATATTGTTGTATAGCTTTTCTTCTGTTGTTGATGTGTCCTTATCTGGTTTTAGTATCAAGGTAATTCTAGCTTCAAAATAACTTGAAATGGAGCAAACATCTAAACATATGACTTGAAAATACAAAAGAAACCTTTGAGAACATTTTATGGTATTTGTATAGGCAGTGATGGGTTCGTTTTTTTATATAACCCCCAAAGCATAGGGAACAAAATCTAGAATAGACAAACGAGATATACAAAGCTACAGGGTAAAAAACCCTTCTACTCAGCAAAGGAAATAATTGGATGAGAAAAGCCTATTAAAATATTTGACATTTATCTATATGGCAAAATACTGATGTTATCAGAATATATAAAGGTCTCAGAAAAACTAATAAGAACAAAACCCCTAATACTCCAGGTAAAAATGGGCAGCACATTGGGCTGGAGAGAAGGCTCAGTTACTAAGGGCACAGCCTGCTGTCTCAGGGGACCCAGGTTCAGTTCCCAGCACCCAGATGGTGGTCCACAACAGTCTGTAACTCCAGTTCCAGGGAATCTGATGCCCTCTTCTGCCTTTATGGGCACCAGCCAGGCCAAACACCCATACACATAAAATAAAGTTTTTTGGTTTTGTTTTTGGTTTTTTTTGCTGTAAAAAGAAGTTTCTTTGCTAAGTGGTGGTAGCTACACTTATCTATGGGTGGAAGACATATTTAGAATGTAGTAAGAAATCATGCTGATCTAGCAAAGTTGTGGTAAATAGGCAAGTTGTTTGAATAGGTCCTTCTCAAAAGAAGAGATACAATGACCATGAGGCATGTGGAAACATGCCATGATGACATCATAAGTCATTAGGAAATACAAAATCAAGGAACAGTGAGATTAAAAAAAAATAACAAGGCCAGGCAGTGGTGGCACATGCCTTTAATTCCAGCACTCGGGAGGCAGAGGCAGGTGGATCTTTGTGAGTTCAAGACCAGCCTGGTCTACAGAGCGAGATCCAGGAAAGGCGCAAAGCTACATAGAGAAACCCTATCTCGAAAAACAAAACAAAACAAAAATTCTGGTGAGACTATGGAAGAAAGAAAAAACTTTGATAAAGTATTGATGGGAATGTAAATGGGTATAACCATTAGGAAGATCAGTTTGGAAGTTCCTATAAAATATATACCAAATGATCAAAGTAGCCCACTTCTGGGTATACAAAGGAACTGAAATCAACCTTACCAAAGAGATAATTCATTACTGATGTCTGTTGTAAGTACTATTTAGAATAGCTAGGATGGGGAATCAGCCTTTTTATCTATCAACAGAATGATAAAGAAAATATGGTGTATGTGTGTGTAAGAGAGAGAGAAAAAAAGAATCTGTGTGTGTGTGTGTGTGTGTGTGTGTGTGTGTGTGTTTGTCTGTTTGTCTAATGAGTATTATTCGTCCTTAAAGGAAAATGAAATTATGTCATTTGTACCAAAATACATGCAATTGCAGGACATTATGTCAAGCCAGAGAAAAAAATGACAAGTTCTGCATATTTTCACTCATATGTTGCAGTTTTTTTAAAAAGTCAGCCTGAATGTAGAGTACTAATTACCAGAAATTAGAGAGGCCACGTGTGAGTAAAGAGAGGCTGGATTCGATCAATGCATACATGTTTTGGACCACCACACTGAGCCCCATTAACATGCATGATTAGTACAGGTTAGTAAGAATGAATTACCATTTAAAAATAAAATGTGAAAGTAATCTTTCAGTCCCTCATTTCATTTGCTTTTCTGTCTCTCCCTCCCTTCTTTACTTTTTTCCATTGGTGGTTATCATACCCTGTTCTTCACATCTTCCTACATTCTCATCTCCTGAAAGCCACCTCTATTGGGTAAGTGAATACATCTAAGGGAGTCAGGAAGCTGTGTATGGGTGTTCCTGCTCCACTCACATCTCAGTGTCTTAAGAGCACGTGGTGTTTGGAGTAGAGTTCTCCTTTTTGCTTTCTCTTAACGTGTTCTTTTTCTATTTCTTACATTTTCTTGCCAGTGCAATCCCCTTAATTTACAAAAAGAGTCACAAATCACGCCTAGTCATGACCTAAAATTGATGATAGCTAGAAACAACCTCTGACTTCTTTAATGTTATAATTCCTCTCACTATCACATGAAAGTAAGGGATTTGGGAAGAGGCCATTAGTAAGACTGTAAGAAGAAATTTAGCGATTTTGGGACATGCCCATACTCCCACCTGAGGCAGGGGGATCACATTGAGTTTGAAGACAGCCTGAAGATAGCCTGGGCTACAGTGTGAGACTCTGTCTCAAAACTAAATTGGAGCCTGGCGGCACACACCTTTAAACTTAGCACTCAGGAGGCAGAGGCAGGCGGGTCTACAGAGTGAGTTCCAGAACAGTCAAAGCTACACAGAGAAACCCTGTCTCGAAAAAAATCAAACAAACAAAATCAAAACAAATTGGCCAGCAAGATGGCTTAGCAGATGAAGGCACTTGCCACCTAGGCTGATGCCCCAGATTCAGTCCCTGGGAACCATGTGGTGGACGGAAAAAGCTGACTCCTGCGGATTATTCCCTGACTTCCACAGACACACCCACACCCACACCCACACCCACACCCACCGTAATGAAAGAAAGCAAACAAAAACCATTGGCTAAGTGAAGGGAAGGAAGGACACAGAGGCTCGTTAGACGTTCAGCAGTGATGAGGGCTCCCTCGTATTTTCCAAAGGTAAAAATTCCCACCATCTGTTCCCTGAGATGGCTAATGTGCCCAGGGTATCTCTGTACATATTAGGAGAGTAAATATTTGCTGAATAACTTGGTTGAGGCCAAACAACTTAAGCCCAGGCAGCTTCAGTCCCCTCTCTTAACCACTAGCTTTCTACCTGAAGAATAGAAATTCTTTATCAGTTTTATGCCATATAATACAGAGTGATTTCCACTCCAGCCTTCCTAAACCATAGACCATTGTGATGTCTACAGGGAGAGGCTAAAGAATGTTCTTCCTCACTGCCAAGGTATTTTCTTGGAGCAATCCACATTCATGTACAGTGGAGTCATTCTGGGTGAAGAAGCGTGACATGACAAGGATTTGTGCATTTTCTTTTGAGTCTTGGCTGTTACTGAATTCAGAGAAAATGATTCTCTTGTTTGATAAAACTGCAACATTTTGGTGGCTAGTTATTCTCACTGCCCCGTTCTAAGTCAGAGAACTCTGGGTTTTTGTTGTTGTTGTTTTCTTTTTTTCAAGACAGGGTTTCTCTGTGTAGCTTTGCACCTTTCCTGGAACTCACTCTGTAACCCAGGCTGGCCTCGAACTCACAGAGATCCGCCTGCCTCTCAGAAAACTCTGTTACTGAAGATCTAAAGTCGTCGGAAGTTCAACTGTGTAGTTCATTCATAAGTGGACATGGACTGCAGCATCTCTTGAGGAGCCTCTGTTTATCCACCGCAGTGGGTTCTAGGCCATCACTCAAGTGAGCAGATGTAAATGAGATGGCTGCTAAAAGACCCCTGGCGTCCCCGTACCTGTCCCTCCCAGTCAGCTAGGCGTCTCACCAGCTCTTTGTTTATGCCTTCATTACATTTGTATGGAAGTATGATAGAAACTGGTTTCACCTTCAATTGTAAGAAATGTAAAGTACGAGAGGCAATGCATTTTAAAGGGGAAGGCGGGATGCAGGACCGGCTTGCTCATTCACACATCACTGTTGTCTAGAGATCTCATGCAAATCTTTCTAATTTCCCTGAAAAAAAAAGCAAAACAAAATTCACCAGTGTCTTTCATAGGCTAATGGAGGCCTTGGGTGGGGTGGGGTGGAGTAGGAACACCTTTTCCCATCACAATTGGGATGAAATATCTCAACCAAGAATGGCAGCCAAAGAAGATGGTTCTGTGTACTGCAGGCTACATGTACCAGGCCTCTCCCTGTGTGTTGTGGGAAGCAAACCCAAGGGCAGGTGCTCTGCCATGGAGCTGCAGCTCTAGTTGGTAGGAATTTTAACAACAGTACTGGATTTTGTTTGTGAAGTTTGTAACGAATGGTATTCTAGGAGATAGAAGAAATATGCAGACTTCTGGTTGTAGAAAATGAATGACGCCTGTTTTTTGTTTACTCATTCATTTAACTTGTTTTTAGCTTGGCTGAAGCACACAATTCAAGATGCCCAAGTAAATTGCAATGTACTATTTTCCTCACTAATCAGAGCAATCACTGTCATTCATATATAAGAAATACATCAACAAGGGAGATTATCTCTACACATAATAAATCCTACATTGAATCCCTACTCACCACCATCAACCTACAATAGCTAGTGCAATGTGTCCCGTCCCCTCCCAATCCCCCCCCCCCCCCCCCCCCCCCGCAGCATTATAGCGGTTTCTTAACTAGCCTCAACTCTCCTGTCTTTGTTCCTAACACATTAGCTAGACTGATCGATCCTGTTATACCTGAATGGGAGCATATTCCTTTTCCTCCCAAGTCCCTCTAATGTTTTCCTGGCTCACTCCAACCGAAAGTCAGCATCGTTGCCCTAGTACACAACAGTCTTCAGATTTGCTCCCCTTCTGATACCATCTTCCACCTTTAACCCATCCACTCACTGTGTTCAACCCATGGGAACTTCAGACCTGGCATTCTTTATACTTGAGTCCTCTTCTAATAGCCGCATGGCTTCATTTCTCCCGTGTTTGCTACCCCAAAGGGGTCTGATAAGCAATGTCTCAAGCATTCCTCATCAGACCCAATCTTAAGCTCTCTGACATATTATATGTTAGTTATTGTCCATTTTTCTCTGATTAGAATGAAATCCATAGGGATGTTGTTACTTGCAAGTGCCCTGGTTCTGAAAAAGGTGAATATGAACTTTACTGAGTGCTTGCTATGATATGGCTTCTCTAGTGCCAGGGCTACTGATAAATCATGAACTCTGTCTTGAAAATTTCAAAAACTAAGATGAAGACTCACTAGTAATCTTATTACATTGGGCATATGCATTAAAACCTCACAGTATATATTGTAAATATATATAGTATTGATTTATACCTTACTAAATTTTGGAGCAAATAATTACTTCATAGAATCTTGAGAAAGTAAACAATAAATTATTTTGTATGGCCTACCGTGGTGGAGCACGCCTTTAATCTCAGCACTTGGGAGACAGAGGCAGGCAGATCTCTGGTCTACAGAGCAAGTTCCTGGACAGTCAGGGATACACAGAGAAACCCTGTCTCGAAAAACCAAAGAAGAAAAAAACTGCTTTGTATAAAACTGTGTTTTCACTCTGGAGAAGAGAGACAAAGTCCTCTAAAGAAATAATATAACAATTCAGGGGTACAGAGATGGCTCTGGTAAGCATGTTTTCTGTGCGATAATAAAGACCTGAGTTCAAATTCCAATCATCCACACAAAATGCCAACTCCAGTGCTCTGTGGGAGCACAGACAAAAGCATCCCTGGGACTTGCTGGCTGCCAGATTTAGTAAGAGTCTGTATCTCAAGGAAGTGAAGCAGAGAGAAGTAATAGGTGAGAAAAACCCAGCATCTTCTTCTGGCCTCCACATGCATTTCCTCTCCCCCAAATGTGGGTATGCAACACACACACACACACACACACACACACACACACACACACACACACACACACACACACACACACACACTGTGTGCACAAATAAAAACATTTTTAAAGGGCTGGCAAAACAGTTCTTTGGGTAAAAGCACTGACAATTTGTGTTTGATCCCTGAGAATCTTTGTAGAAAGAAAAAACTGACTCTTGAAAATTGTCTTCTTATCTCTATATATGTGTGCCCACACTCATCTATACATCATACACTAATAATAAATTAAAATATTTTAAAGAATTATAATTCTTGCTGAGCACTGGTGGTGTATTCCTTTAATCCCAGCATTTAGGAGGCAGAGGCAGGTGGATCTCTGTGAGTTTAAGACCAGCCTGGTCTACAGAGTGAGTTCCAGGACAGCTAGGGCTGTTACACAGTGAAACCCTGTCTTGAAAAAACAAAATAATTATAATTATCAATTCTATACTAAGTAGTTTTACATGATGCTGTGGGATTTTTAAAGGAGGGAGATTGATGATATAAATCATGGTGGGCTTTATGAGCAGGCTAACATGTGAGCTACAGTTTGAGCTGAATCTTCAGTGATCAACCAACAGGAGAAAGGTGGTACACAGAGTGGTACATTGACAAGATGTTCCAGGTTGAGAGGAGAGCAAATAAGATAACACTGAAATGTGAAAGGATAAATTAGAAAGTTGAGAGTTACTCCTGGGCCTGTATAATACGCAGCACATGTGGTGGGAAAGGGGGAGTCTTGCTCATTTTCTTCAAGAATAAATTATCTTCCTTGTGTTTCAGCATATTAAGTGAATAGGAAGTCCTCTACCATCGAGCTTTACCTAAAGAGCATATTTTAAAATCTTAATAGGTAGGCTATATCAATTAACATATGATTCAACTGCACATATGCCTGTTTTTTCACATTCTTGCCAATACAATAAGAGAAATACTGATTGCAGGGCTAAAAACATCTCATTAGAGTTACTTTTGCATTTATTAACAATACATAGTATTTCTTTTATTTCTATGTTTTTGAGATTATTATATAATTACAACACCTCTCCCTTGCTTTTCCTACCCCCAAACTCTACCATAAACCCCTCTCTGCTTTCCTTCTAATTCATGGTCTATTTTTACTTGTTATTGCATATATATATATTTCTAAATATAACTTGTTCAGTCTATATATGTATTTGTATATATGTATGGATTTTTCAGGACTGACCATTTGGCACTGGGCAAACACTTAGTGTGCTCTTCCCTGGAAAAGACCACACATCTCATCTCAGGTTTCCTCAGTTGCCTATAGTTCTTGGTGTAGGATTGAGGTTTCATGGACTTCTCCTCATATTTCCTTTTTCTGCTTTGTCTTGTTAAGATTTCAAGCACTTCATTGAAAAGGCATAGTGAAAGTGGATACATTCTTATCTCATTCCTGATTTTGAAGAAAATGCTTTCTGTTGTCATTTGGTATAGTGTTGGGCATGAGTTCATCATGTAGAGTATTGTTAGGTCAAGGTATAATTTTTCTTTTTCTTTTTTTCCTTGTTTTTTAATACAAGGTCTTAAAGCCCTGGCTGTACAGGAACCCACTCTGTAGACTAGGCTGGCCTCGGACTCATAGAGATCCACCTGCCTCTGCCTCCCAAGTGCTAGGATTAAAGGTTCAAGTTACCACACCCAACAGGCTTTTATTTTTCTATTTTTAGTTTCTTCCTTTTTTTTATCGCAAAGGAATGTTGACTTTTCTTAATGGCCTTTTCAGCATATATTAAACTTACTGTGTGTTCACTGTTCTTGATTTATATACTGTATTACGTCATTGATTTGCATATGTTGAACATCTGTGCATTATGATGAACGGGTGAATTATTTCAATATGATGCTGTTAAATGTCTCTAATATGTTATAAGTTAGTTTGCAAGTATTATACTGGGGATTTGGGGATCTATATTAATTCATGAAATTCATGTATTTATATAATTATGATCATTTTATGTTCTTTTCTTTAAATCTAGTTTTGGTATCAGGGTAATCCTGGCTTTGTGGAATGACTTTGGAACCTTTCTTTCTCTTGATAATTTATGGGGTGGTTTGTAGAGCATCAACATTAGCTCTTCTTTAAAGCCTGCTCGGTTTTAGCAATGAATCTGGTCCTGGGATTTTCTCTTTTGTGAGACTGTCTATTATTTATCTCATTGCTCAGTTTGTCTTTATCCTCTTGTTTTGTCTTGGATAGGCCATATAATGTAGAAATTCACCTGTATCTTCTAGATTTTCCAATTATTAAAGCATTATTTAAAAATACTGTATGATTAACTACAGAATCTCAAAGAAATTTATTATATTATTTCTTTTTAAAAGTTCGATTTTATTAACTTAGGTCTTCTCTTTCTTCCATTAATTTGTCTAAGGTTTTGTAGGTCACATTTATCTTTTTCAGAGAACTTTGTTTCTTTGAATGTTTGTGGCATTCTTTTGTTTTCTATTTCATTGATTTCAGCTCCAATCTTTTTGTTTTGGTTTGGTTTTTTCGTTTTTTAAGACAGGGTTTCTCTGTGTAGCTTTAGAGCCTGTCCTGGATCTCACTCTGTAGCCCAGGCTGGCCTCGAACTCACAGAGATCCGCCTGCCTCTGCCTCCCGAGTACTGGGATTAAAGGGATGCTCCACCACTACCCAGCCTCAGCTCTGCTCTTTAAAGTTGCTGGTTGGCCTTGTTATGGTTTTTGTAAGATGGGATGCACACCATTAGGTAACTTGTCAGAGAGCTCTGCCATTTGCTCTAATGTGGAATCCTTAGTTATAAAAGTTCTCCTTACGAGTACTTTTGCTATATCAGAAAATGTTCCACTAAGTGATGTTTTCATTTTCTTTTTTCTTTTTCGGTTTTTCCGAGACAGGGTTTCCCTGTGTGGTTTTGGTGCCTGTCCTGGATCTCACTCTGTAGACCAAGCTGTCCTCGAACTCACAGAGATCCGCCTGGCTCTGCCTCCCGAGTGCTGGGATTAAAGGCGTGCGCCACCACTGCCTGGCCAAAATCACAATTCTTGCATCTACCACCTACTTGATTCTTGTTTGCCTTATCAGCAGCCCTGTATAACCTGCAGTCTTTTTTTGTTTATTTGTCTAGAGAGGGGTTTTCTTGCTGTCCTGGAACTTGCTTTGTAGAGACCTGCCTCCCTCTGCCTCAAGTGCTGGGATTAAAGGCCACCACTGCCACACAATAACCTGTAGTCTTATCCATTTAATATGACGGTCCCATCCTTTTATTTGCTGAGGACAAAGCCCTCAAGTCTTTTTTTTTTTTTTGAGCTGAGGACCGAACCCAGGGCCTTGGGCTTGCTAGGCAAGCGCTCTACCACTGAGCTAAATGCCCAACCCTCAAGTCTTTTTTTTCTTCTTCTTTCCTTCCTCCTCCTCCTTTTTTTTAAGCAGTTGAAGAAAAGTGTTTATTGGGGGTGAGGAAACACAGGCATGCTGCAGACACAGACCAAATTACCCTCTACAAAGCAGAGGGAGGATGTGGGGAGCTGAAAAGTCCAGGCTTTTCTGGAGGCCTGTTTTTCTAAGTCTCTGAAGAGTCTTCCTCCTCTAATTTAGGGGTTGTTCAGTTTGAAGAAAGATAGGATGGTTAATTGGCCCACAAGTGTTGTGTGACATGTCCTGATGCAGACCCGAACTAAGCTTGTTGATCCAGTGATTCATCAGGGAGCCTGCCGGTGGGAGACAGAAGCCCACAAGGACTTTGTTTTAAACTGCCAGGCTTTTGTCTCAAGTCAGGGGGGTAAGGAAGAAGCTAGCCATCTTGGAAATTCACCTCCTTTATTATGGAGCCGTGGCTCCTCTCCCTATCTGTCTGCCTACCAGGGGTCTGTCTAAGTCCTAATCTTCCATATCATCCCCACCCCCCCCACCCACCCCCCAGCTTCTCAGAGGTTGCCCTAACTGCTGTCAGGGAGTTTGGGGTTGCTAACTGCTCTTAACTGCTTTTTGCTGACAAGGGTAGGGAGGGGTGGGGGGCAGCAGTCAGGGTCCTCAGAGAAGGTTTGATCTAAGGGGCCATGATAAAACTTAACCAGTGGTGATTATCCAGAACATAAGATAGCCATGTGGTGGTGGTGTATAGTTTTGAAGCATGCCGTCCAAGGGAGGTAGCATCTGTAACATATAGAAAATGAGACTCTTATTAAGACATTGTTAGAAAAATAGCTGGGGCACTTCTGCCCTTATTTGAGGAAGAGAACAAGCAAGAAAACAAGCCAAAGAATCCTTGGCAGGCGTTGTCATAGGTATCACGGAGACTGATGATTTCTTTGCTAAAATTGTAAGGTTTTTAGTGTACGCCGTGGAGGAAGTCATTTGTCTGGTTCAAGGGGTCAAGGAGCATTCCATCAGCCCTAAGTTCAGAAGTCAGCCATTGAGTTTATTCTTCTCTAATCATGGGAAACACTAAGAGACAAGATTAATGTGGAAAGTTCCTTGCCATCGTGGTTAACATAAGTTTTGTTTAATAAGGTGAGCCAAATTGTGTAGCTGGCTAAACTACATACCAGAACCTTTTTACCAGAATCCCGTAGAGGCCTGTGGACACTGCCTTACCAGCAAGAGATGCCTCTGCCCAGATACCAGCTGTAATGCCTACTGGAGGTATACAATATGGACCAAACTAGAATGAAATCCAAATTTCCTTTATTGAAGTTCCAACCAGACAACAGCATCTGATAAAGAGGACATAGTTTTTTAGAGTTGTCCAGCAGTGTTCCAGGAACATCATTTTATTATCTTCAATATTTCCCCAAACCTGTGATTTTAGCAAGGTATCCAGCAATTTTCTTTAATTGGGGAACGTGATTGGTTGGGACATAGGACATCATAATAGAGCTGTGAGAAGTGTTCTTTTACAAAGAGATAGTGTCATTAGGAAGAGATTAATTAGTGGGAAATAGTTGTCCAAATAACATCTCATATGGTTCAGTACAGTGTTCAAGTACAGTGTCTGAGGACTGATAAGAATCAAACTGATCATTGAATCCTGGCTAGACTTTCCTGATGGGTAAGTGTAGGTGGCCAAAATTAATCATTTTTTTAGGTGCATTGATCCGCTGGAACTGGAGTTAGACAGTTGTGAGCGGCCCTGTAGCTACTGGGAATTGAACCCGGGTCCTCTGGAAGAACAGCCCAGTGCTCTTAACCACTGAGTCATCTCTCCAGGCTCCACTTTTTTTTTCCTGCCAGTGTGGACGCCAGGGGTCCTTTGGGCTTGGGAGGAGCCTCTCTGGCGCCTCTAATGGCTGTCAGTTGATCCACCTGTGTGAGGCTCAGTCCAAGGCCTCACTTGACTGTTGTTTCCTTGGGAAGTGCGGAGGAACTTTTCTCCCCTGTACTGACGCTCCTCTTTGTAGACAGGACACAGGTTAGCGTCCACTCAGGGATGTCCCCTCTGAAAAAGAGAAGAGGTGGCCTCCCCCAGGTAGAGGACATCTGAAGAGACACCCCATAGTTCCCTGGGACTTAGTTGAGCTCCCCTTTAATGCCTCTGCACACATCATCGCAGGCCTCCAAGTCTGGCTATTGAACACCCAGAGGGTCAGTTATTTTTGGTTCCTCTGCTGTGTTTAGGTGAAGCCTGAGCAGAAATGAAACACTTCAAACACAAACCTTGATTAGCTGCACATAGGTGGATCCACCCTGTAGTTGTTTGTTTGTCTGTTTGTTTAGCAACATTTGGATGATCTAGCTGGCAAAAGAAAAGATGGACATTGGGAATTTTAGGGGACTTTTCCTCGTTTATAGAACAGCTTTAACTATGGGATAGTATTCTAATTTAGAGTTGCCACTGAGGGCTGCTTTTCATTATTCCCTATAGAGCATTTAGGCCATGCATGGGTCCTGAAAAGAGACGAACCCTCTCTTGCTAAGTGCCCAGGGTCTAACTTGCTCCACTTGTCCAGGAGACAAGTGGGTGGGGAACCTGAAGGAATGGTGGAAGGTTTTGTCCCCATCTATAAAGTGAAAACAAGATTTCGAGAGACTGATGGGGGTTTCCTTAAGCCTCCTGGGCTGACTCAGCCCAGCATCCAGAGAGGGGGAAGGGTTGTCAGCAAGACCCTAACACCCCGGGGGGACCAGTTCCCAGTGTGGTACTGAGTCATGATTACCCATGCCTGCAGTTCTGGTCCCTGCCAGATTTCACTTCTGACCCAGATATCGTTGTTAGATGTATTTTAGTTTCCTTCTAACCTCATTCATAGGACAGCTCAAGGTTAGAAAGCCCGGTATTGTGAGGGACAGGCACTAGTTTCTGCCAAGCCTCATCCTTGGGACAGATGAAAGTGGAGATCTCACTAGCACCCCTATAACCTTATCTTTAGGACAGATTGAGGATAGGACACCGTGCATTCTGAGAGACTGAGGTCCCCTCCCCCAGGGTCTAAATAATGGCCTGTTTTCTGTGATGTAAATTTGCATCACCTTTAACTCCTGCAAAGGAACCCCAGCAATAATTGCCTAAACAATAAAAAAGCGATTAGTTGCTCTGCCATAGAGTTTTCCTGATCTCATGTCCATTTACTTTTAAGCTGTAAATCCATATTATTATTATTAATTATTTAATCCAGCTAGGAAGCAAGCATGATAAGTGATTTTCTTTTTATTTGAAGAGTAGCATCTAAATTAGGAGCGTCTTCTCACAATTCACTATGTGTAAGTTGTGTTTAAGTCCCTGTAACATGGAGGATAGTAAACATAGAAAACAACAGCAACAACAAATTAAAGAACTCAGAAGGAGACCATATTAGCTTGTTTCTTTTTTTTAACCGAAAGGCTCAAATTTAAGACAAAGCAAAAATGGAACATTAAGTAAAACAAACCACCTTGGAGGCCTGGTATTGACTCTTTAGTCTAATTTTTAATTTTTTTTATTTTGTTCCCCCCACCCCACCCCCAGAGCTGAGGACCGAACCCAGGGCCTTGTGCTTGCTAGGCAAGTGCTCTACCACTGAGCTAATAAATCCCCAACCCCTAATTTTTTTTTTAAAAAAGAGAGAGATGTGATGATAACTAAGATTGTGGTGAAGTCATATGACATTTGTCTTTTTTAAAATATAACATTAGCAAAGATGGCAGCCAAGTCACATGGCTGCTTCCATCTTGATGAGGTAGGTTATCAGAAAAGCCACATGGTTGTTTTTTGCTCAAGGTGAGCCCAGGTCCCTGATAAGGTGAGCTCACAATCTCCCATCAGGTACAAGGCCCTGTGGGATCCACACATCTCTCAGATTAAATGTGGACTTTTATACCCTTTTCTTTAAAAAGACACTTTCATAAGGTAAGGATGGATGGAGGAGGAGGCAGCCTCAGCAAGTAGGCCCCCCAAAAGCAAAAACACAGGAAGGAATTCCACAGTCTCAGCTTGGGGGAGCTGCCGTCAGCGTGAGATCTCCGATAGCTTCTTGAGGGAGAGGGAAGAAATTTAACCATCATCCAGTTGTAGTTCACAATAGTGGTGGCATTGTCTCTCAGTGTGGCAGAAGAGACAAGGAAGGAAGGAGACAAGGAGGGGTCGGCCCTTTGCAGAAGCCAAAGGTCTGTTTGTCTCCAGGTAGAGGGGAACTTTCCAAATCTCGCTAAAAATCTTTCCTTCAGGCACCTAGATCCGGTGACATCCTGACCAGACCCAGGCTACATTGCTCTGGAGCCAGGGCTTAGGTTAGTAGTGTGCTGTTAGTATAGTGTCTGTTCACAGGGCTCTGGATGCCAAATAGATTAACTGGCTTCCTGGGGGCCTGCAGACATTTGTGTTAGAAGGTCTAAGGGGACCCTCCTTGTTAGAAGAAAAAAAAGAAAAGAAAATCATCGGTCTCTGTCTAGGATGGGGGAAGGGTGCCCGCAGTTTATGGAACACACCTTCCTGTCCTTTCAGGGCTTGACCTGATTTCTTACTCACCTTGAAGACGTCCTGAGATAAGGTCCCCAAATTATACAGTCTAAGGGCCTTGATTGGGTTCGTTTTCTCTGCCCTTTAAAGAATTAAAAAACAGGAAGAGTCTCCAGCAAGCCAGGTGGTAGTGGAGGAATCTGAACCAGCACAAACAGGCACAGGCAGGATCAGAGGTTTAAAGAAAGGCATTTACTGAGGGTGAGGAAGCACGCCCCACACCTCAGACACACCTAGAAAAAGACCTTCTGAAGAGCAGACGGGGACCTCGGGAAGGGGTGAAAAATCCCCAAATCTCTTCTGGAAAGTTTCTCTGATATTCTCCATGATATCAGAAGGCAGATCAAGGCCACCTCTCTTCAGAATCTGACCCTCAGTACCTCTATTGCTATTTACCTGGGTTAATGTAATTACTAACTTAATGGTCTCCTTCTTAGCCTCTGGCCTAAACCGATGCCTCTAAAACATTGATCAAACGTTGTTGCTTTTCTCCATGAGCCATCTTTCAATAGATTTCTACTGCATATAAGTATCTCAATTGAAGTTAGGTCTTTTCAAGGTCTCTAAGGTGCTGTGCACTCTGACCTTCTGACCTCAGTTTCTGCTGTCCGTCTGTCCCTGTGCTCGTTGTCCTTTAACCACATTTTGGCCTTCCTGTTTGCCCTGGAACACTTTACACACACTTTCCCCTCAAGTATTATCTGTTCCTTATCCTTAAAACTTTCCCCCAAATCTTCCTGTGGCTTACCCCATCCCTTCCTTCAAATGTATGGTCAAATGTAAATTCCCTTTAAAGGCCCTTCCTTTGTTACAGAAGTTTACTGTTTTAAGAAATCTTTTTGGGTCTCTTACTTGTAACACCATATCATCTATAAATAGAGATAATTTGATTTTGCCTTCTCCTGTTTGTACCTCTTTAATTGCACTCTCCCGCCTTGCTGCTTCAAGCCCTGGATTGAAAAGAGTGGGGACAGTGGACAGGCCTGTCTCACTTCCTGGACTGCTTCCAGTTTCTCCACATTTAGAGGGGAGTTTTCCAACATGATGGAGTATAGATTTTTAAAAATAGTTCCTTATAATATTCTGGAAATCAGATAAGCAAGATCAGTAGACCCTTGGCCCAACTAACCAAAGGAAAGAAAGAGGGACCCAAGTGAACAGAATGGGAAACGAACAGGGAAACATTACTACAGACGTCAAAGAATTCAGAAAAATACGAAGGCATTTAGAATCTCCTGCATAGGACCTGGGATCAGTTGCCAGCACCTACATCCATAACTCCACTTCCAAGGGATAGGAAGCCTTCTTCTGACTTCCTTGTGTGCCTAGCACACATGTGCTGTACATGTATACATACATACAGGCAAAACAGTCATATACATGAATTTTTTTTTTTTTTTGGCTTTTCGAGACAGGGTTTCTCTGTGTAGTTTTGGTGCTTGTCCTGGATCTCACTCTGTGACCAGGATGGCCTCAAACTCACAGAGATTCTCCTGGCTCTGCCTCCCGAGTGCTGGGATTAAAGGAGAGCGCCACCATCGCTGGGCCATAAAATAGTTTTAAAAGCCTGCATATGAAAAATCCATACCAATATCATACTGAAAAGGAAAAACCTGACGTTTCTGCTAAAGTCAGAAACAAAAGTTTCATTTTCACTTTCATTCAATTATAGTACTTGAAAATTTAGACAAAGAAATCATCAAATTATTCCCGATGTAGATAACTTAGAAAACCCTTATGTCTCAATACAAGGACTCAAAACTCTCAGAACTGGGAGCTGGAACAATGGTTAAGAGTACTGGTTGCACCCAGGTTCGATCCCAAGCACCTATGTGGTGGCTCCCAACTGTCTGTAACTCCAGTTCTGGGGTTCTTATGTCCTCTTCTGACCTCTGAGGGCACTGTATGCACATGGTGCACATACATACATTCAGACAAAACACTCATATGCACAAAATAATACGTTTTTATAAACTTTTAAAAACCTTTTAGAACTAATAAATTTATGAGAAATTTCTGTATACATAATAAATAGGCAAAAATTTGAACTACATGAAAATATATATGTACAAAATACTTCGAAATAAACCTAACTAAGGAGGTAAGAAGACCTCTATTAATGATAATTATAAAGTACTGAGGAAACACATAGAAGAAACTAGAAAACAGAAATACTTTGCCTGTTGTGAATCCACAGAATTAGCATTGTTAAAATGACTGTGCTATCAAAAGTGATGCACAGAAACAGTGTACCACCCGTGAACATACCAATGGCGTTTTTAACAGTACTGGAAAGATGTCCGAAAGTTCACATGGGTCCCCAAGTAAACTTAATAGCCAACATATGCACCAGCAAATATAATGATGATGATGATTTCAGAATACATTTTAAAGCCATAGTAACAAAAGAAGTAAGTATGCTATTGGTCTAAAAATAGATTAGTAGCTGAATGGAATAGAATAGAGGACCCAGAAAAAGATCCACACATTTACATCAACCAATTTTTGATGAAGGTGCCGAAACATCCATTTCAGAAAGATCGCTTCTTCAACAAATGGTTCTGATAAAACTGGGTATCTGCATGGATCAAAGACATTCAAATGCAAAATACTGAAACAGGGAGAGAGAAACATAGCAACAGCTTCAAGATATTGACACAGGGGGTTGGGGATTTAGCTCAGTGGTAGAGGCCCTGGGTTCAGTCCTCAGCTCTGGGGGAAAAAAAAGATATTGACACAGGCTAGACTTTGCTGAATAAGACTCTACTAGTTGAAGAAAGAAGAACATGCTTTGTCAAATTTCAGTGCTGCTGGACAGGAAGGAAACAGCAGAGCCACATTATAATCTACAGAATGAGAGGGACATCTTGTAAGCTCATCAGGCATTTTTATTTTTAGTACTAATGGCTGATAACTACCTCAAAAAAAAAAAGTTCAACCTTGTTAGCCATCAGGGAAATATAAATCCAAACTATGTTGATATTCCATCTCCTCAGTAGGTGTGGGTATGATGGAAAAAAAAACTGTAACAAGAACAAAAGTTAGAAATGGTGCTGAAAATGCAGGGGTGGAGGACTATACGCCTTACTTGATCTTGGTGGTGATTTAGATTAATGTAGCCACTATGGAAAACACTATGAAGACTCTTCAAAAATCTAACACCAGGACTTCCATAAGATTCAGCTCATACAGATAACATTTAGAGTAACAGAAGTCAGCTGGCTTGCTGCTCATATTCATAATCCCCAAAGAAGAATGATTTTTCCATCCCCCAGTAGCTATGAACTGCCTATAGCTCTTCAGCTAGGAGTGTGGCCTTGTGAGTTCCTCCCCTGTCTATGTTGGAATTTGAGCTGGTTTGGTCTTGCGGAGGTCTTGTGCAGGTAACCATAGCTGTGGTTTCCTGAGTGCACCAGTCATGTCCAGAAGGCAGCATTTCTTTTTTTTTTTTTTTTTTTTTTTTTTTAGAAATTTTGTCCTAATCTCAAGTGAAAAGCCTTTAAACAATTTTTTTCTTTTTTATTTTATTTTATTTTACAATACCATTCAGTTCTATATATCAGCCACGGGTTACCCTATTCTCCCCCCTCCTACCCCCTCCCCTTACCCCCAGCACACACCCCATTCCTACCTCCTCCAGGGCAAATCCTCCCCCGAGGACTGCGATCAACCTGGTAGACTCAGTCCAGACAGATGCGGTCCCCTCCTCCCAGACTGAGCCAAGTGTCCCTGCATGAGCTCCAGGTTTCAAACAGCCAACTCATGCAATGAGCACAGGACCCGGTCCCACTGCCTGGATGCCTCCCAAACAGATCAAGCCAATCAACTGTCTCACCTATTCAGAGGGCCTGATCCATCTGGGGGCCCCTCAGCCTTTGGTTAATAGTTCATGTGTTTCCATTCATTTGGCTATTTTTCTTTCAATAATTGAGTAAAACCGAAATTTATTATAAGCCACAGTCGTCCTAGGGACCTCCATGCTATATATCTAGCCTCCATGGTTCTATGGGTTGTGGTCTGATTGTTCTTTATTTTATATCTAGAATCCACTTGAGTGAGTACATACCATGACTGTCTTTCTGGGTTTGGGTTACCTCACTCAGGATGATTTTTTTTTAGTTCCATCCATTTGCCTGCAAATTTCATGCTTTCATTGTTTTTCTCTGCTGAGTAGTACTCCATTGTGTATATGTACCACATTTTTTTCATCCATTCTTCCGTTGATGGGCATCTAGGTTGTTTCCAGTTTCTGGCTATTACAAATAGTGCTGCTATGAACATAGCTGAGCATGTATCTTTATGGTATGAATCAGCATTCCTTGGGTATATGCCCAGGAGTGGGATGGCTGGGTCTTGAGGTAGTTCGATTCCTAATTTTCTGAGAAACCACCATACTGATTTCCACAGTGGTTGTACAAGTATGCATTCCCACCAACAGTGGAGGAGTGTTCCCTTTGCTCCACATCCTCTCCAACATTGGTTGTCATTGGTGTTTTTGATTGTAGCCATTCTGACAGGTGTAAGGTGGTATCTCAGAGTCGTTTTGATTTGCATTTCTCTGATGATTAAGGATGTTGAGCATTTCTTTAAATGTCTTTCAGCCATTTGTGATTCTTGTTTTGTGAATTTTCTGTTTAGCTCTTTAGCCCATTTTTTAATTGAAGACAGCATTTCTTAGCACCCCCAACCTCATTTTCTGGCACTTACATCCTTTTTTTTTCTAGATTACTTTTTTTGTTTGTTTGTTTGTTTTTTGTTTTTCGAGACAGGGTTTCTCTGTGTAGCTTTGCGCCTTTACTGCTTTCCTGGAACTCGCTTTGTAGACCAGGCTGGCCTCAAACTCACAGAGATCCACCTTCCTCTACCTCCGGAGTGCTGGGATTAAAGGTGTGCCCCACCACCGCGTGGCTTCTAGATTACTTATATTCTTCCTGCCTCCTCTTTTTTTGATGTTCCCTGAGACTGGAAAGTGAGAGAAGGGAGTTGATAAGGATGTCCTACTTAACTCAGAGTACTCACACTCAACTTATTCTCATACTTTTGATCAAATTTTAGTCTCTGCCTTGACTGCTGCCCACGGTGAAATGCAACTTCTCTGAATAAGATTGAGAGCAGCCCAGGTCTGTGGGTATAAATGAATGGCCTCATACCCACGAACACACAGCAAACACTAAGTGGACTTAGTTGGTTATTAATTTAAAAAAGAGGAAGATGGGAAGGAGGCATGATTTTTTTTAATTTGTAAGAATACAACATAAGATCTATTCTCAAATAATGAGGAGACAAGGTTTAGATGGGGAGAAGAAAGGGAGGTCAGGCAGAGAAAGAAGGGGAGGAGGGGTAACTAACACTAAGAATGTTTGAAAAGACCATATGGAAACCTACTAAGGACTTTAGGTGCAATAACCCACACAGAAAATAATGCTACTCCTACAATCTATAGGTTGCCAAACAGAAAAGCTCAGTGTCCGGTGTCAGACATGTCCCCATGAGCTGTTGGTTAGGGCAGTCCAAAATAATAAAAGCTACTGCCATTGCTCTTGGTTGCCCCCTGAACTTAATGGTAAGACCCCATTGCTGAACACACCACACACTTTAGTCACTAGACTTGGAGAAATCAAACTTACTTACCTGGAAACTTCCACCCTGCTGGCTAGTTTTCATAGTACTGGAAGGTACTCGTCAGAGTACAGAGACTAAGTATCTGTACAGTTTGCCTAGCCATAAGCGGGACTGCTTCTGGACATGACAGGATGGCTGCACTCATGAACTCACAGCAGCTGTGGTTGACTGCACATGATCCATTTAAGACTGAGCCAGTCAACAATCGGCATGCATTGGAGGAGAACTCACAAGCCCCACTCCTAGAGCTGTTGACTAGTGATGGCTTCTGAGAAAGAGACAGTCCATTTTCTTTAAGGGTATGGCCCCTGTAAGGTTGGCCATGCTCCAGAGGATGGCCCCACATCCATGAGAACATGGAGAGCGCAAATTAGGCTAAGTAGAGTATTAAAAAATGAGGACACATAGTTGAGTGGTAGATCTGGGAGGAGTTGGGAGAGGGAGGTTAATATGATCAAAATATAATGTGTTAAAACTCAAAGAATTAATAAAAACTTTTTTTAAAAAGAGGACATGAAGTTGTAAGGGGGTGTGGAAGGATGTGGGTGGAGTTGGTGGGGTAGAGTAGGAGGTGACTGCATAGAAATACATTGTATGCATGTATAAAATTCTCCAAGAATAACTCAAAAATAAAATTTTGTTTAAGGAAATGATCTACTCTCAGAAAATTTTAAGTATATGATGTGGTATTGTGCAGACAGTATATTAGCTGTCCAGAACTTATCTGGCATAACTGAAATGCTTTGTTTTTCAACTAATATTTAAACATAAAAAGCTGTTCATATCTTTGATTACTATATAAGGTTTGATACATGTATGTGTTGTACAATGTTTAAATCAGGCTAATCATATTTATTTCAAAGACATGATAATTTCTTCAGGGTGTAAACTTTCAAAATTCCCCTTTCTAGCCTTTGAAAAATACAGTTTATCCTCATAATCTACAGCCACCTCACTGGGGCTTTTGCTTCTATGTGACTTAAAATTCATCATCCAGTATCACTTCCTTCCATTCCTCAACACTACCCTCCCTGAATTCTTACGACTCCCATTCTATACCTCTATAATGAGTTCCACATATAAGTGAGATCAAGTGGCCCTTCCGTTTCTGTGCTTGACACTTAGCAGCAGGATAGCCACTTCTACCGATCTCACTACAAGTTACAAATTCCATTCTTTTCTAAAATTGTACTGTGTATGCGGACCACAGTTTCTTAGTCCATTAGTCAATTGTTGTTCTTATTAGGTTATTTCCATTATCAACAAGGAGTGTAGACCCACTAGTTTCATTTCCTTTGGATATATATATCCTCAGTAATGGGACTACTGAATTAGATGACAGTTGTATTTTAATTTGGGGAGAAATCAATCCTGTTTTCTATAATGGCTGCACTAATTTATGTTCCCACCCACAATGTCCACAGGTTCCCTTGCACCTGCATCCTCATCCACATTTGTTATATTTAGTCTTTTGTGTACTTGTTTTTGTGTGTGTACGTGTATGTGTGCATGTGAGTGCTTATGCACTATGTTCGTGTGTGTGAACACTGGAGTTCAATACCAGATGTCTTTCTTGATTGCACTCTACCTTAATTTTTGAGACAGGACCTCTCACTGATCCTGAAGTTGATTGATTTAGCTAGGCTGGTTGTCCAAAGAGCGACAGACATGCATCCACCTGTCCCTGTCCCCACTCCTCTCCAGTACCAGGGTTAGAGCAGAGCTTTGTTGCACCTGGAGTTTGCATGGGTGCAGGGATCTTAACTCGGGTTATCATTTTTTGCACAGCAGGTACTTTACTGACTGAAACATCTTTCTAGCTCTTCTTCCTAAGTCTTTTGTTTGTTTGGTTTTCTTTTTCTTTTCTTTTCTTTTTTTGAGATAGGTTTCCTCCATGTAGCCCTGGCTGTCCTGGAACTCATTCTGTAGACCAGGTTGGCCTTGGAATTCAGAGGGCTGGGATTAAAGGCGAGCACCACTGCCCAGCATCCTTAGTCTTTTTGATAATAGCTTTTCTTGCTAGAGTGCAGTGATACCTCATCACTTCTTTTACATTAATTAATTTTTTTTTGTGTGTGTGTGTGTGTGTGTGTGAGAGAGAGAGAGAGAGAGAGAGAGAGAGAGAGAGAGAGAGAGAGAGGGGGAGGGAGAGAGAGAGAGAGAGAGAGAGAGAGAGAGAGAGAGAGAGAGAGAGAGAGGGAAAGGGAGAGAGAGAGAGAACAGTGTGCATGTGTACCACAACATACATATGGAGGTTAGAGGACATTTGTGGAACTCAGTTTTCTCTTTCCGCCATGTGAGTGCTGCTAAGGATTGAATTGGGGTCCTCAGGCTTGTGGCAAGAGTCTTTATTTAGCCCATGAACCACCTCACGCACTGGCCTCTCATTATGGCTTTGAATTGTGATTACCTAAAGCTTGATTATGTTGGCCATTTTTCTGTCTTCTTTTGAGAAAGTTCTTTTTAGTTTGTTTTGCTCCTTTAACGTCACATCAGCCGCTCATTGGATATGCACATTGCAAGTATTCTACCCATTGTGTCCTTGATTCTCCTGAGTGTTTGCTGTGGTTGTGCATCTTTCCTTCCAGTTGTTTACTCTGTCCTGTTGGTCTGGGTGTGGTTTTAATGTCAGCACTTTGGATTAATAGAGCTTTGAGGTATGTTTTGAAGTCAGGTTGCATAGTTCTCCCTCCTCTCTTCATCTTACTCAAAATAGCTTTGTCTGTCTGGAGATTTTTGAGGTCCAATATAAATTTTAGAGTGTCTTTTAGCTTTATGAAATATGCTAATTAGAATTTTGATGGGGATTACATTGAATTGTACATTGCTTTGCAATGTGAATGTTTATCAGTATTGTTTCTTGCAGTTGATAACAACAGAATATCTTGCAATGTTTTGGAGAGCTATTTGATTTTGTCAATATTTTATCATTTTGTTACAGAGTTTTTTGGTCTCTTCAGTTAAATTTATTCCTAGCTAGTATATTATTTTAGCGATTGATTTGTTTTAAAGAATTTCCTTTTATAGTATAACATACTATTGCTGTTTGCATATTCAAGTCCCATTCTCCTCTTCTACTGTATTATTTTAAGACATTCATTATTATTGTTGTTGTTGGGGTGCCTCCCTTGCCATGGCACATGCATGTGGAGGTCAGAGGGTAACTTTGGAGACTTGCTTCTCCCCTTCAACCTTTATGTGGGTTCCAGAGGATCATATTCTTGTTGCTGCATTTGTGTGGCAAGGGTCTTTACTTAGTAAGCCATCGGGCTGGCTCTCTCTCACTGATTCTAATCGTGTAGTAGTATTTTCTTGATTTCTGTAAGATCGTATCATGTGTAAACACTGACAGTTCTCCTTCTTTTCTAACCTGATGTTCTTTATGTCTTTCTCTTTTCTACTTGTTCTACCTAGAGTGGCGAACTGCCATGATGAATAAAAGTGGGGAAAGTGTATGTATTTGTCAGAAAGTTTTCCTCTGCTCCTCACTCAGCGTAATAGTAGCCGGTGCCTTCCTAACAATGGCCTTTATTATGCTGATCATGAAGGGATGCTGAGTTTCATCAAATGCTTTTTCCGTATGAATTGAGGTGCCCATGATTTTTTAATTCTTCCTTTTGTTGATAATGATGCATCACATACATTTACTTATATATTCTACCACCATTCCATTCCTGTGATCACAGGGAACAATCATTTTGTTTGTGATTTCATTTACAAGTATTTTGTTGAAGATTTGAGTGTTCATGTTCATCAAGAATAAATTATGAAATTTGCAGATCACTGAATTGCTTAACCCTCATCAGAGAAACTTCCTCTAGCAGTAGATGGTGATTTTTTGTTGTTGTTGTTTTTGAGACAGGGTTTCTCTGTGTAGTTTTAGTGCCTGTCCTGGATCTCACTCTGTAGACCAGGCTGGCCTCAAACTCACAGAGATCCACCTGGCTCTGCCTCCCAGTGCTGGGATCAAAGGTGTGTGCCACCATCGCCCGGCTCACACTGAATATTTTAACCCCATCCCTTTTCCCTGGATCTTTTTGTGTTCTTAGATGCAAAGTGAATGAAGTGGATTTCTTTTTTTTCTCTTCTTTTCTTTTTTTTTTTGGTAAAGCAAAAGAAGAGTTTATTAAGAAAAGGTTTGTTTTATATTTTTCTTTTTGAGACAAGGTTTTAGTATATAGCTCTGGCTAGCCTAGAACTCACTATGTAGACCAGGCTGGCCTCGAACTCACAGAACTCCATTATCTAGCCTTCAAGATGATACATTTAATGAGCACATACAGTGCAATATTACTTTGTAAGATAAGATAAAAGAATAATACAGGTCTATAGCAGGCCACCTGCTGTGGCTTCTCCTTACTCTGCTCCCATTCCCAGGGAACTAAGCAGATCTTCCTATAACAACCCTGATTTCCTCCCTCCTGTGAATCCTCTCATCTCCTCCTTCCCCTATCCCATCCTCATTCCTAAGTGTCAGCCTCCAATACCTAGAAACACATTTTACTTTGAACCTCCAGTGGCCATACTTACCAGGATCTCAGGAGAATCCCTTATGAGACAATACACAGTCCCCACACTCTACTAAGAACCAGACAGGCAATTGCCACCAAGGAACAAAATGCCTGGATAGCAAAGACAGTAGCAGATAGAGCAGCACCTAGAATTACAATCTCCCCCAACCCAGATGCCTAGATACCAGCATAAAAACACAATCAATGCCGGGCGGTGGTGGCGCACGCCTTTAATCCCAGCACTCGGGAGGCAGAGGCAGGCGGATCTTTGTGAGTTCGAGGCCAGCCTGGGCTACCAAGTGAGTTCCAGGAAAGGCGCAAATCTACACAGAGAAACCCTGTCTCGAAAAACCAAAAAAAAAAAAAAAAAAAAAAAAAAACACAATCAGTAACAGCCAGGATGGTATGTCTCCGCGAGAGCCCAGCAACCCTACCACAACAGGACTGAATATTCCAACATAGCTGAAGCACAAGAAAAAGACCTAAAAACAGCTTTTATGAATATGATAGAGATCCTTAAAGAATAAATAAATAAATTCCTTAAAGAAATCGATGAAAGTAGTAACAAACATTGGGAGGAAATGAATAAAACCATCTAAGACCCAAAAGTGGAGATAGAATTAAAAAAAAAAAAAACTGAGGGAAATCTAGAAATGAAAAACTTAAGAACTAGAACAGAAACTGCAGAGGCAAGCTTCACCAGCAGAATGCAGGAGATAGAATCTTAGGTGTTGAAGATATAATAGAAGAAATGGATACCTCAGTCAAAGAAAATGGTAAGTCTAAATAATTCCTGACACAAAACATCCAGGAAATCTGGAACACCATGAAAAGACCAAATCTAAGAATAATAGGAATAGAGGAAGGAAAAGAAACCCAGATCAAGGGCACAGAAAATATTTTCAAGAAAATCTAGAAGAAAATTTCCCTAACCCGAAGAAGGAAATGACTATCAAAGAAAGTATGAGAAGCTTAAAAAATACCAAGTAGACTGGATCAAAAAAGAAAGTCCCCTTGGCACTTAATAATAACAATACTAAATGTACAGATCAAAGAAAGAATATTAAAAGCTGCAAGGGAAAAAGACCAAGTAACATATAATAGTAGATCCATTAGACAAACACCTGACTTCTCAATGATGACTCTAAAAGCCAGAAGGACCAGGACAGATGTGCTGCAGACACCAAGAGACCACAGATGCCAGCTCAAACTACTATCTCTACCCATCAAAACTTTCAATCACCATAGATAGAGAAAATAAGACACACCATTATAGAATCAAGTTTAAAAAATGTCTATCTACAAATCCAACCTACAGAAGGTACTAGAAGGAAAACTCCAACCTAAGGAGGTTAACCACACCCATGAAAACACAAGGAATAAATAATCTCAAATCAGCAAAACCAAAAGAAGAGAAGTATGCGAGTGCTCGAACACACATACCACCATCATCACCACCACCACTAACAACAAAATATCAGGGATCAGCAATCATTGGTCAAATTCACCAATAAAAAAAAACACAAGACTCATGGAACGGATACAAGAAAACAGGATCCATCCTTCTGCTGCATCCAAGAAGTACACTTTAGCATCAAGGATAGACATCACCTCAGAGTGAAAAAAAAAATGGGAAAAAAAGATATTCTAAGCAAAAAGACCTAAGAAGCAAGCTAGTGTAGCCATTCTAATATTTGACAAAATAGACCTCAAACCAAAACTGATCAGAAGAGATAGAGAAGAACACTACATACCCATCAAAGGAAAACTCCACCAAGATGACAATGTAATTCTTAACATCTATGCCGCAAACAAAAGGACACCTAAATGTGTAAAAGAAACACTGCTGCAGTTTAAATCACGTATTGCCCCAGCATGCACAGGGCCTGCACAGGTCTGCACCAGGTCCTCTGAGTGTATATTATGGCTTCCAGTTTAGTGTTTTCATGGGATTCCTGAGTGTGTGAATGAGTGGATCTTTGTTTCTTGTGCCTTCTCTTATTTTTATTATTATCTCTTGGAGGCCTGTTTATTTTCTAATGAGAGACAAAAGGGAGGATCCATATGGGAGGAGAGGTAGGGAGGAACTGGGAGGAGTAGAGGAGGAGAGAATCTGTAACCAGGATATATTATGTGAGGAAAAAAAAATCTGTTTTCAATAGAAGGTTAAAAAAAAAGCAAGCAGGCCATGAGGAAAAAGTCAGTAAACACTGTTCTTCTTTCAGCTTCTCCTTTAGTTCTTATGTCCAGGTTCCTGCCCTGCCTTCCCTTCATGATGGAGTGTGATCTGAGAGTTGTAAACTACATTAGTCCCCTATCCTCAAAAGAACAATATTGAGGGATTACCCTTTTAGATCTTAAAATATATTATAGAGATAATAATAAAAACACTATGGTGCAGACAACAAAAACAGACAAGTAGACCAATGGGACAAAATTGAACACCCAAAGATGAGTACACATAACTTCAGCCCCTGAATATTTGTCCAAGTAGATAACCTGGAAAAGAGAAAGCATCTTCAACAAATGGTTCTTGGAGAACTGCATGTCCACATGCAGAAGAATAAAATTAGACATGTATCTATCACTTTTCACAAAAACTAACACAAAATGTATCAAAGATCCAACTTAAAGCCTGAAAGACTCTAGACGAAAATATAGACAGTATTCTACGTTATATATATAGATAAAGGATAGGACTTTCTCAATAGGACTGCATTTGCCCAAGTATTAAGGCCAACATTTGATAAGTGGTACTTCATAAAACTAAAAGGCTTCTGCACAGCTGAAGAATCAATCAGGTAAAAAGCAAACTCACAGAATGGGACAGACTCTTTGCCAGCTATACATCTGACAGAGGATTAATATCCAGAATATATAAAGAATTCAAAAAACAAATTGTCAAAAAAAAAAAAAAAAAAAACTAAACACCCTATTCAAAAAAATGGGCCTGGGACCTGAACAGTGAGCTCTGAAAAGAAGGAAAAGATGGCCAGCAATGTTTCAAAAAGTGTTCATGGTCTGTAGATGTGGTGATTTGAATAAGAACAGCCCCCAATGCCTCAAATATTTGAATGCTTGGTCATTAAGGAGTGGCGCTACTTGAGCAAGATAAAGAGATGTGGCCTTGTTGAGGTGGATGTGGCCTTGTTAGAGTAAGTGTGTCAAGGGGGGTGGGTTTTGGGGTTTCAGAAGGCCAAGCCAGGCCCAGTGGCTCTCTTTTTTACTGCTGCCTGCAGATCCAGATATAAAACTCCCAACTTCTCCAACACCATGATGTCTGCCTGCATGCTGCCATGTGCCCCACCATGAAGACAATAGAGTAAACCTTTGAAAATGTAAGCAAGCCCCAATTAATTGCTTTCCTTTTTATAAGAGTTGCTATGGTCATGATGTCTCTTCACAGTAATAGAACAGTGACCAAGATACTAACTATTAAGGAAATGAAAATTAAAATTGCTCCGAGATTTCATCTTATTCCAGTCACAATGACAAAACAAGGCAGATGGTAAATGCTGGAGGGAATGTGGAGAAAGGGTAACCTTCCTTCACTCTTGGTAGGATTGCAATCTGTCTGTCCACTCTGAAATCAGCATAGAGCATTATCAAAAAGCTTAAAAATGACTCTACCATATGACTGAGCTATACTACCCCTTGACAATGCCTGAAGGATTTGACATCATACTCCACAGAAACTTGCTCAGCCATGTTCCTTCTTATAACTGGGGAATAAAAACAACCTCAGTGTCCTTCAGTTGACAAATGGACAATGAAAATGTGGTACATATTCACTATGGAGTACTATTCAGCTGTAAAGAAAGATGAAATCATGAACTTGCAGGTAAATGGATGGAACTAGAAAAGATCATATTAAAGGAAGTAACCCAGACCCAGAAAGATAACCATCACTCTCTATCATATGAGGCTCCTAGTTCCAAATGTGTTCAGATCTGTGTACGTGTGCTGGAATAATTGCAGAAATCAGGAAAGTAAAAAGAGATCTTGTTGGGGTTGGGGCATGGGGAAGCAATAGAGAGGGGAATAGTGATTTAATGGTGAAAGTGAGGAGGGAGGATGTATTCAAAACGAATAGAAGGAGATAAATACAGAAGGAATGAAGAGAGTTAAAAAACCAGAAAGGATGTCTGAAAAAGTCATATGGAATCATACTATCAACTACCTAAAAAAAACACATACACATAAACATACCATACAAATGTAAATATATACTTTGAATGAAATTTTCCCATTTGGACTTACAGTGCTCCCCCAAGAACCAAAAACAATTTAACAAAAACCTCAACACCAGACCTTCTTTTCAGGGTTGTCCAAGAGACTCCCAGAGCATTACAGGCTATTGCTGTTTCCCTTGGTTGACCCTCAGAGGTGGAAGGTACATCCCTATTGCTGAAAACACCATCCAAAAGCCTGCTTTCTGAGGACTAGTTTTTGTGGTACCAGAAGGTGCCATTCAGTATTCTAAAGGAGGGAAGCAACCAACAATCCTACCTAGCTGTAACACCTGTGAACCCCAATAAGGGCCATCAGGACAGAATAACCCTAGGGGTGCAGTTGTGGCATTCAGACCGGTGGCAGTAACTAACAAAAGGGAAACTGTGTCTGGTACTGGAAACATAGCCAGCTACCAGGGCTAGTGAAGTCATGGACCTTAGAGGAGAACCTACAACGGCCACTTTACAAAGCCAGTACAATCCCTAGCTATAGACCTAGCATTCTAAGTATTTGTCCTTTTAGCCTGTCTTAGTTACTTTCTTATTGCCATGTTAAGATATCATGACCAAGGCAACTTATAGAAGACAGCATGTAGTGGGGCCCTATAGTTTCAGAGGGTGAGTCTGAGACTTATGGCAGGGAGCACAGCAGTAAGCAGACAGGCATGGCGTTGGAGCAGTAGCTGAGATCCTACATCTAATACACAAGCATAAGGCAGAGAGCTAACTGAGAATGGAATGGGCGTTTGAAACTTCAAAGCTCATTCCCAGTGACACCTCCTCCAAACCACACCTTTATTCCTTCCCAAGTACTGGGGACTAAGCATTCAAATAGAAGAGGTTAAGGGCCCATTTTCATTCAAACCGTCACATTCCAATCTCTGACCCCCATAGGCTTGTGACCATATCAGAATGCAAAATGCATTTAGAAGAACTTCAAAAGTTCCCGTAGTCTTTCACAGTTATAACACAGTTTAAAAATCAAAGTCAAAAGTCTCAAGGCAATCTCTTAATTGTAACTCTCTATAAAATAAAAAAAGCAAATTGTATACTTCCAGCATACAATGGCATAGAATATGCATTACCATTCCAAAAGGGAGGAACGGGAGGATAGTAAAGAAATACTGGACCAGAGCATCACTAAAACCCAGCAGGACAAGCTCAAATCCCATAACTCTTATCTCCCGTGTCAAAGGGACATGGCTCATCCCTTCCAGCTTTGCTGACTGCTACACACTCCTTGCTCTCTTGGGCTGCTTCCATTCTGCATATGTGGCTTTTCTTTGCAGATATCCCAGGTCTCTGGCATCTCCAGCATCCTGGGTTCTCCAACACAATCCAGGCTTCACTTCTGCAATGGGATGCCAGGGAGGCTTTCCTCATCCTCTGAGGAAGATTCCAAAATATTTATTCCTGTATCTTTCATGACTTTAAAGCCAGAACCAGGTGGCTGATGCTGCCTAGTGCCTGCTTGGGATAGACTCTGGCCACCTCTTTGAATTGCATTTGCACAAGCTTTGATTTGTTGCTTTGCGGGAACAGACAGATAATTCCTCAGGCCTTTTGTTTTCACAAATTGCAGGATTAGCTGGGTGTGGTCTCACCCTGAGGGCACTACTCCCTTTATTCCATTTCTCTATTTCAATACAAACTATGGCTTCAGCATTAAATTTCCTAGTGTTCTTTTTCTCTTCAAACTATGTACTTCTTATTTCTTTTTCGAAACCTGCATAAGGATGTAAGCTCTCAGCTACTGCTCCAGGGCTCATATATTTGACTGCTTAGTCCCCAGTTGGTACAATTGTTTGGGTAGAATTAGGATGTTGCAGTAACGCCCGAGTTACTGATACCCGTTCACCATGTCCGAGCGAGGGGCTACGGATTAGAAAATAAGAGACAAGAGACAGCGAGTCATTTGCCACGGCTGAAATGCCGAATGCCAAATGCTGTTTATTAAAAGAGGGAGGAAACATTAAATACAGGCTTACAACACAATGGAGGATCGCCCGAGGGCAGAAGTTCGCTACCTGCTACCCAATGTTCTACATTCTTGTATCTAAGTTGTTGCAACATTAGGAAGTATGGCCTTGTTGGAGGAGATGTATCCTGGTGGGTGGGCTTTTGAGGTTTCAAAAGTTTGTATCATTCCCAGTTAGCTTTCTGCTTCATGCTTGTGGATCAGTTATAAATTCTCAGCTACTGCTCCAGCACCATGCCTGCCTGCGTGCTGCTATGATCCTAGCCATGATGATCATGGACTCTAAGTAAATGCTCTGAAACTATAAGTCCCAATAAACTCTTTCTTCTAGGAACTGCTCTGGTCATGGTGTCTGCACAGCAATAGAAAAATAAACTAAGACATATGCTCAGATAAGTGTAGTCTTCACCCCTCAATCAAGGAAACTTCTCTTTATAATAGATGAAGACCATTACAGAAAACTACAACCAATCAAAATGCAGAGGTCTGGAGCCTAGTCCCAAAAGAAACAACTATAGTGTAGCTCCCACATCTAAGGCTCAGAGATTATTATAGAAGATGGGGCAGAAAGATTTTTTTTTATTGTTGCTGTTTTTTTGAGACAGGGTTTCTCTGTATAGTTTCAGTTCCTGTCCTGAATCTCGCTATGTAGACCAGGCTGGCCTCGAACTCACAGAGATCTGCCTGGCTCTGCCTCCCGAGTGCTGGGATTAAAGGTGTGCACCACCACTGCTCAGCAGGGCAGAAAGATTTTAAGAGAGAGAAACAGGATGTTTGCTGTGAGATTGTGTCTCTTCCAAATGTCAGAAGTTACACCAGAACACCAACATGACTGTTTAAACATGAGATGAACAAGGACAACAACATGAGACGTGTTAAAGTGGACAAGTAAAAGCCCATGAGGCATCAAGCCTGCACAAAGAAGGACAGGCAGTTAAGGAATGTGAGAGTGGAAGAAACAGTCTTCCTCAGAGAAGAGCACACCAATTGGTTGTTCAGTACCAAATGGTCAGCCCTGAAAACATACATATAAGCACTGTTATACAGATTGAACAGGTTGTATTTATGTATTTAGGAACACACACACACACACACACACACACACACACACACACATATATGTATATATGTATGTTACAACAATTATTGATGAGTTAGACCATGAAGTTAAAATAGAGCAAGGAGGGGTATATAGGAGGACTTGGAGAGAGGAAAGGGAAGAAGGGAGAAATGATATAATTATATTATAATCTCAAAAGATAAAAGAAATGTTTTATTTGTTTGTTTGTTATGGTTTTTTGAGACAGGGTTTCTCTGTGTAGCCTTGGCTGTCCTGGAACTCGCTCATTTATCACTAGGTCTTGGTATAAAATATGCATCTCAGTGTAGTAGTATGACATAAATGGAGTATATAGTGTGCTGATATGGTAGCCATTACTTTTAGCTGCTTCTGTGAAAAGAATGTTTTGCAATTACTGATATAAATAATTCCCTGCTATGAATAGCAAGAAAAAGTGGTTGCTGTGTGTCTGGTGACAGTTTCTAACACGTGTAGAGCAGTAGCGAGGGAACAGAATCGATGTTCCCATGGCTCCACAGTGCTCCAAGTGTGGTCTCTGGAACAGAAATGCCAGCAGCTCTTGGAAACTTGTTAGAAATGAAAAGTTTTGGGTTCCTTGCAGTAATCTACTATATCAGAATGAGGCTAGGAGCCCCACAGTCTGGATTTTAGCAAGACATTCAGATGTGTCTCTGGGGTGAAATATGCTGAAATATGAGGTCCATGGTCTGCTGGAGGCTTAAGAATTGTCACTAAATCTTAGTTCTACATGAGAAACTTATTTTTCACAAAGATGTTATTTACCTAGCTTTTTGTCTTACCTAATTTATTCATGTTTTATGCACAAATCTGTATAATACAGTGCTCTTTTTTAAGATAAAATCATCAAAAATTTTATTCTTTTTTAGAAAAATAGAATGTTAAAAAACAAAACAAAATATCACTTCAAAGTTGGACAAGGCAAAACCAGCAGAAGGAAAAGAGTCCAAGACAAGGCACAAGAATCAGAAACTTACTGCTTTATACATTCAGGAGTCCCATAAAAATACTAAACTGAGCTGGGCAGTGGTGGCACATGCCTTTAATCCCAGCACTGAGGAAGGAGATGCAGACAGATCTCTGGTCTACAGAGTGAGTTCCAGGACAGCCAGGACTGTTACACAGAGAAACCCTGTCTCAAAAAACAAACAAAAAATGTACTAAACTGGAAACTATTGTATATACACAGAGCACCTGTGCAGACCTGTTCATGCTGCTTCAGTCTCTGTGAGTTCATGGGAGCTTTGCTGAGGTGATTTAGAGGGCGTTGTATTCCATCCCTTGTGGCTTTTACACTATTTTCACAGCTTTCTCTTCCATGAAGTTCCCTGAGCTTTAAGGAAAGGGATTTGATGAAGACATCCTGTTTAGAGCTGTGTGTTCCAAGGTCTGTCTGTCTGTCTCTCTCTCTCTCTCTGTCTCTCTCTCTCTCTCTCTCTCTCTCTCAAATGTCAGGCTGTGGGTCTCTCTATTTGTTCCCATTTCCTAAAAAGGAACCGTCTCTGATGGTGGCTGAGCAAGGCACACTGATCTATCAGTGTAGCAGAATATCATTAGGAGTCATTTTATTGATACTTTTTTTTAGAGCAGTAGTGTTTGGTTTTACCCTAGGTCCCTGAGCTATCCAGTCTCTGGTTCCTGATCACTCAAGCAGTGTCAGGTATGGGTTCTATCTCATGGAGTAGGCCTTAAGTCACAGCAGACATTGGTTGGTTACTCCCACAGGCTTTGTGCTACCATTGCTCTAGCATATTTTATGGGCAGGACAGGTTGTAGGTCAAAGAAGTGGCTGGGTTGGTGTTCACGTTTCTCTTTTAGGAACCTGCAGATACCTTCCCATACCAAAGACACCAGAACAGAGGGGCGAAGGTGAAGGCTCTATGTGGTCACTAGCTAGACTCTCTGTGTTCAGTGAATTGTGTGGATGTTGTCTTCAGCAATGAGGCATTGCTCTCAGTTTGTGGAGAGCAACCGTCTTGGCAGTTTAATCAAGCGATTTTTATTTATTTGTAACCCTTATATTTTAGTTTTTAGGAATTATTTTTATCATTTTAAGTGTGTGTGTGTGTGTGTGTGTGTGTGTGTGTGTGTGTGTTGTCTGTCTGTGTCTGTATCTGTTTGTGAATGCATGCAGGTGCCCATAGAGGCCTGAGCTGGAGTTACAATTACGTGATGTCTGTTCTGGAAGCTAAACTCAGGCCTGTGCAAGAACTGTATGTGCTCTTAAGCACAGAGCCATCTCGGTACTAGGTTACAGTTCAGACAGTTAGCCAAATAAGGAATCTGATTTTTTGGTTTCCTTTTTTAATATACTGATTTGTATCTTTGGTTAAAAAAAAATAATGTAAGTTAAATTATATCTTCTTACTGTACATAAGATATTGATTGTTTTATGCAGAAAAGCACAGGCTTTTCTGGCACGCTGAAATGGGAGTAGTAACACTGTGTGGAATCACAGGAATTAGTTTTTCAGAAATTTCTACATTCAAAAAGTTGTGTAGTAGATGCCTTTGGGACGTCATGAGAAGGTACCTCTTGCTTTGTTTTTATTTTGTTCGTTAATAGAGGAATCACCCCCATTCCATCATTTCAGCACAGCACAATCAAGGACAGACATAGGCTTACAAAAAGAATTGTCATTAGGAAAAAATTATATAAATTTAAAAGTTTCTCATGTAATATCAAGTGTCTATTTCTAAGGATCGTATGGTATGTCCATAGTTTTTTTTTTTAATCTAAATACAATAAGTTATGACTGGTAGGCGAGGTAGTCCATGCCTATAATCCCAACATTGGAGAAGCTGAAGTAGGAGAGTTGGAGGCTAGCCTGGGGTACAATCAAACAACACATACAGTCGGAACGACTGAAGTGGTAATTCTGATATGTGATATGGGCAAATTTTACTTCTCTCGGTCCCAGTTTTTACTCTCTAGAGACAATGGTGTTTACAGGGTTATCTCAGGGATTCTTTTACTATATGTAAACTGCTTAGAGCAGCTATAGGCACATAGCAAAACACCCAATTCAAATTGGAACTATTATTATTATAGAACGTTTGACTGATTTCTTCCTCAAGTTCTTTTCTTGGTTTTCATTTTGGGAAAGGAAGCTACCCTATTCTCACGAAAACATCATGCAGTTATCATCGGGAAACTGTAGATCCAAGAAGTTCACGATCAATGTGGGGCATGATGGCATATGCACTGGGAACAATAGTGAGCTGGAGATCAGACTGGGTCTCACAAACAGAATAGATGAACATGACATTTAAAAAAAAATCAATGATTCAGTTATCCAGTCAGTGAAATTAACAAATATTTATTGAGCAATTACTTTCTTTCAAGAACTAAATTACATCCTTGAGTAAATCTGACCTAGATCTGCCTTCTTACAATGAGGTCTGGTGGGAGAAGCAGGCATCGAATAGATCATCACACAAATACAGAGTATACCCAATTAGAAATTGTGATTATTGATGCTAGGGAAAATTGATTTGCTAAACATATACGTGTGGAAGAACATTCTACCAAGATTTGTGCACTTTGGCTCAAAAAGCAGTGTCTTCATCAGGTGGCACATGCTGGTTGAGAGATGCCATCAGGAAGAAAACCATAGAAATAGAAAACTATTTCTGAAGGGTTTTCTTGTAGCTCATATTTAGTGGCATCAATTTTTGTCTTGAGATAGGCACTTTTGAGAAATTTCTGCCTTGGAATGGCCAATTATAGCTGCAGTTCAAGAGGGCAAATGTTGTCAGGAAAACCAAGTCGAAGAGATTAAAATTTGTTTTACATCTGTTTATTTTGTGTAAGTGTGCAGGTGATAACATGAAATTTACCACGATCTGTGCTACCTGCCATGATAATCCATGTCTAGCCCGTATTTTCCAATTAATAAAAATAATTCGTGATCATTATAGAAAATATTTTAAATACTGTAAAGTTTTCAGATAATTCTACACACTAAATGTATTTCTGTATCAAAAATGTGTGTGTATAGGCAAATTTAAATGACATTATATATGCTCTTTTGTGTCTATTTTTCGACTCAGTATGAAATAATATTTTATATAGCCATATTTGTATTACAAAACCTAGCTTGTTTTCCTTTCCCCTCTCCATTTCTTCCTTCCTTCCCTCCTCCTCCTCCTTCTTTTTTTTTAGTTTTGGGGAATTGAACCTAGGACTTGGCTTCTCAAAGTTAAGCAAACCTATTCCCACTGAAGTATATTCCTAGTCTTATTTTTATTTTGAGATAAGAACTTGCTCAGTAGCCCAGAGTGGACTCCAGTTTGTGATTTTCCTGCCTCAGCCTCTCAAGTAACTGTGATTATGGGCATGGTACCACTTTGCACAGCTAGAAGCATAAATTCTGATGTCTGTATACTATCATATCCTTTATGCTGCTATAATAATATCACATAGTGGCTAATTTGCAATGAGAGTTTATGTCTCATTGTTCTGAAACTCGGTATATATAAGATCAAGGATCTTGCAGATTAGTGTCTTGCAAGGGCTGTTTTTTTGCTTCCAAGATGGTACTATGTTGTCTTCACATAGCAGAAGGAATGGAAGTGGGCTAGGGGACAAAGTCTGTTCCTTAAGCCTTTTTGTAAGAGTACTAATAGCTTTCAAGGGTCCTTCCTCTTAATACCATTGCCTTGGGAATCAAGGTTTCTGTGTATGAATTTTAGAGAAAGGACATATCAAATCTGACTAGCAGTGTATTTGTTATTTGGGCATCCTGTAATCTAGCTCCCTAATATCTTATTGTTGAACACTCAATCTCTTCTATTATATCTAAGTATGGAGTGATCTCCTTTGCCTTGATTTCTGGTTTTCTGTTAATAGACTTACTCTTGCAGTTAATTACCTGGTAAACTAAGATGCTAAAACATCTTGGTTTCTGGGAGATGGCATCGCTGATTGAGGAGTCTATAATTTGCTCTAAGTAGCTGAGATAGCAGATAGCAAAGAGTGTGGAAATGATGTTACAGAAGTGGATTGAGCTATTGGGGATGGGAAAGGAAAGAAGGTGAGGCATTTGAATGATCATGAATGGAAAAAATAGTCTTGTCTTTATTTCTCCAGAGTTGAATCTCAGGACCAATAAAGTATTACTGAGTTCAACACAAATACAGGTTGTGAGTCCCTTATCCAGATGCTTGGGAACAGAAGTGTTTTAGATTTCAAGTTTTTTCCTCAGATTGTGGAATATTTCTGTCTTTATATAATAATATATTTTAGATATGGTCTCATGCTTAAACATGAAATTTATTTTTATTTCAATTTATGAGAATAGCTTGAAGGTAATTTTATATAATATTTAATGAGAATGTATTTTTACATTTATATTTATTCAAGGTGTGGGAATGTGCATGTGCGTGTGCATACATGTGGAAGTGAGAGAACACATTGCAGGAGTCAGTTGGACTTTCCACCATGTATGTGAGTTCTGGGTATCAAACTCAGTCCACCGGGTTTGTCAGCCAGCACATCTCAGCAGCCCTCGTGTAAGTGTGTTGTGACTATAATTCTATGAGACAGGCAGGAACTTTTGCTGTCTAAGCACTCGGAAATGCTTCAAACTTCAGAGCATTTTAGATGTCCAGGTTGGGATTCTCAATCTGTAAAATGTACTAGCTAGTGCTCACTCTGTACCAAGTACATGTATTGTTACCTTATCTTCTCGGTGTCATCTTTGGCAGCTTTTCTCCTAATCCTCATCTTAATAAGGAAACCAAGGACCCAGGCAGTTTATATAAGTTGTCCAGTGTCACACAGCTATTAAGTGATGAATTAGTGGCAACATTGATGAAATGATGGCAGCATTAATGTGCAGACATCCATCTCTAATGCTTAATTATTACACTGTACCAACTTGCACTGGGTATTTGCTACAGTATAGGTACTATGCTCAGAAATGAAATCAGGATGATATAATTCAACTATGATGATCTAACTCCTGATATCAAGGAGCTAACAGTCAAATGAGTAAGATTGCACGTAAAAAGATAAATTTAATAAAATGTGATGAGCCCTATGGGAGCCATATTTCACCATGTTGTAAGAGGCAAAAGAAAGCCTTTTAGTATAAAGTGGGTGCTTCAAGAATTAGGGGAGGTGCTTTCCCTAGGTTCAGTGTTAAAATGCCATGTTCTATTATCAATTCTGCAGTGGCTATAGGAAAAATGGGCAAGTTTGATTTTTATTTGTAGATCAGGGTGTTAACACCCTCCTCTAAATCAAGGTGTCCAATAAATGAACTGTTAGATTTGGGTAATTAGATTCACACTGGCTTGCTAAAGATCAATGTTTGAGTTACTTTCATAATTTAGAACATATCTGTAGCATTACTTACTTATTGTTCTTTAAATGAACTAACTTACTTCAATAAAAATAAATTTCTACAAAAATAGTGTGGCTGAAAACAGAAAGCCAGTTTTATTTTCTGTAAATAGAAGGTTACCATAAAAGTAAATACACAGTATGGGAAAATATTTATCTGTGTGCCACCCAAAATGATCCTTTATAGAACTATTGGCATACACGCCACATGTTGAAAACACTTACTGAAATAACATCTTCAGGCCTTTCCCACACTGACATTCTGTAACTGGGTTGAGTAAGTCTTGCAAGGATTTGTGTCTCCCACATTTTATTTTCAGCACATTTGTGCACATTTCCTCCACTTGGCCACATAGCCCTGACCATTTCAATTGTGTGTTTCTACCATGTAAATAGGTGTATCCCCGTGGCATACTAATTAGACACTCATCCCCGATCAGACCATTTATCTCATTTTAGGAAGTGAATTGCCGCTGCTAATCTGCCTGCCATCCTCATTTCAATTCATTACTGTACTGACTTGAGAGAGTAAAGCGCTGTCCTTGTCACTCCCCATCAGGCTGCTTAGACTGGATTTGTGGGATTGACTTGAGGGGTAAAAACTACTACAATGCACGGCTATTCGGTGAAAGGAGGAAATGAAGGAAATAAAGCTTGAGGCTTCAGTACTTTTAGTAGGCGTGTTAAGAAAGATTTTGAGAAAGCACCATAGGCAGAACCCCATTCAGATTTTCTGTTTTACTTTCCAGCGTCAGGGCCCATTTCTTACCTGTTTGGGGGACATGAGAGCTGCTTTTTGTGCCCTTGGGGACCTAGCACTCCTAGACTACCGTAGTAATAAAGACATTTCTGTCCTATTTAGATATTTCCTTACCTAATCTCATATGTTTATTTGGGGAATATGAAAGCAAGTATTCAAGTGTTATACTGACTCGGGAATATACAATCAAGGGACAAGGACACCTTTCCTTCAGGTGAGGCCGAGGCTCCCAGTTTTTCTGGTTTGACTTGGTTGCTCACTGTTGAAGGCTCTTCCTTCCTCCAATTTATGGGTGTGGTAACTTCTGTAGTCTAAGTAGTGTGAAAATCCATGGGAGCCCAACTTCTTGTCTTAACACATACACTACTACTACCACCACCACCACCACCACCATGACCACCACCACCACACTACCACAATTAATCAAGCGTTTTATTCATAGTTAGTGGCCTAAGGCACAACTAAATTTATAGGAGTTTGTAGGCCTGCTAGAGCTTGCCTGGGATGGTGTTATGCCAGGAGGATTTCAAATTCTGGCCATACACTCCTGGCCCACTGGACATTCCTAAGGTGAATTTAATTGTGCCTCTGGATGCCTTAGAGCAAACAGTTTGCTTGCTAATTTTGTAAATTGGTGTATTTAGGTGTATAGGGAAAGGGAATACAAAGAATATGGGCCATTGCTTCAACTTCTGTGGCCAAAAAGGAGACTCAAAGTTCAGAGGTTCCATTGTTAAGAGTAATACTAGTTAACCTTTGAGAGGTTCCTTTGTGCCAAGCAGTGTGCTTTGCAGGCGGTAATCTCATCGGGCTGAGGTAGGCTTTTCCGGGACTGATTGCTGATAGAACTCTGGAGACTGAAAAAAAAAAACGGTTTGATTCCTTCCACTCTGGGAAAGAAGCCCCCAAACTCAAATTCGATAGTCACTGCAAAGCCTCCTCTGTGTCTTATTTAATCTTTTTGACAGCTCTGTGAAGTCAGTGCTAACAGTATCTCTGTAAAAGAAATCGCTGTAGGAACTGGTGTTTAGAGACGTGAACGCTTTTGCTCAACGTTGCATAGCTTACAAACCAAGTCTTTTTCCCGGTCTTCTCCTCTCAGCGAAATAGACATTCCTTTTCTTACTATCCTTATCTTTTGCTGCCAGTAACCTTCGAGATGTCCTCTGAGCCATGGGAGGAACTCAACAGTGCTTCAACACTGGCAGGGAGGCAAAAGGTCTCCTAGCTGAGCTTGCAGGGAGACTATACCCCCTGGGGAATGCAGAGCAAAAAAAAAAAGTGGGTGAGGAGGGCAATTTTGTTCCCACTAGGTCTGAGCTATGCACTGGTTTTGGCAACAGTCTTGCCCCGGGAACAACATATTATAAGAGGGCCAAGTTTTCTGTTTCCGTTCTTACCTTCTTCCTTGTCCCCCAGGCTGCTTTACCCTGCTTGCCCCCTAAATCTCCTCCCTTGTCTCGTCTCTGCCTTTCCTCATCATCCTCTTCTGCCCCCTTTTTTTTTCTGCCCCACCTTCTCCTTAGCTCCAGCCCTTCAAGAATTTTCAATTGTTGTTGTTGTTCTGCTGGGAGCCGGGAGGGTGGAGGCCTCTTCCTGAGGCTTTTCCTCCTCTTCTCCCTCTAGCCCTCATTCTGGGCTCCACCCCAGCAGTGTGTTGGCTGGCATTCTGGAGGAGGAAGAGAAGCAGGAGAGTGAAGAGGAAGAAGGGCAACAAAGAACAGCATCTTGTGTGCTCTGGGTGTCTGCAGGCTTCTCTGCCATCTTTCACGAAGTTCAGTTTGTAATTTAACCCTCACCTTCCCCCTCGGATTCTATAAGCATATAGGGGAGAGCTTAGGCTGCTTTTGCCAGCATTCAGGCTCCTTATGCTTGGGGTGAAATGGAACAAGCTGAAGATATTGGAGGTTGCTCTTTGCTTTATTTCTTAAGCCACCTAAGAAAAGGGGAGCCTGTGGTTCTTCCTAGAAGGAAGAAGCATTGCATCTACTTCTTCATGTCTGCTCCCTCACAACTTTCCATCTGACATAAATGGCATCCACCATGCTGTTTATTGATCTGAGAACAAGTGTGGAGGGGCTCAGTGGGAGAGTGCTGGCCAGCCATACCCAATGCACTGGGTTCCGGCTACGGTCTGGAGAAATAGAGAACAGAGACAAAGCATGTTAAGGTAAACTCCATCTTTACCACTAACTGGGGGACATAGTTCCTTGTGAGTCACCTTTGAGTTCTCATTCAAACCAGACGGATTCCATATCTGAAAACTTCAAAGGGAAAATATGAACCAAAAGACTGGGTATGATGAAGTCAAAGGCTCCTACTCTGGAGTCCTTGAGAGAGAGAGAGAGAGAGAGAGAGAGAGAGAGAGAGAGAGAGAGAGAGAGAGAGAGAGAGAGAGAGAGAGAGAGAGGAGAGAGAGAGAAAGAGAGAAAGAGAGAAAGAGAGAATGAGAATGGGTGGCTTGATTTTATTTCTCCCTCTAATGTTCAACATGCTTCTTACTAGGGCATAGGTGCTTAGTATATTTCATTGACTAAATAGGTGGAAAAGAGTCTCGAGTTCATTTATCTAAGGTTTAATAATTTACTTGTTTTTTCCAAAATCTGAATTTACCAATCTGATATAATGTTTTCTATACAAATGCAGTTGAGGCAGACAAAAACAAGGGCATAAAATAAATTAGATAACTAGGGACACTTTTAGCCAGAGGATCGACTGTTTGATTATCTTCAAATGGACACAACTTTTTTTTTTTTTGGTTCTTCGAGACAGGGTTTCTCTGTGTAGCTTTGCACCTTTCCTAGATCTCGCTCTGTAGACCAGGCCAGCCTGGAATTCAGAGATCCGCCTGGCTCCACCTCCTGAGTGCTGGGATGAAAGGCGTGTGCCACCACCACCTGGTGAGGACACAACTTCTTGAGGAGCCTGTGTAGATTGAATGAAGACTTCATGATGGCCTGACGGTGTACCTAGCATAGATAAAGAATTCTCTCTCGTGGCTATTGATGTAGAAATTTATTACAGAAGTCTACCAGTCTTCCTTTTGCACATCACAAAAGTGTATTAGTCTTTGATATAAACAGTTTGACATCCTTGAATCTAAAACTATCTGTCATCACTGAAGATAGCCTTGGACTAATGATAAATCATTTTTTCAGTAATACTCCCCAGATTTTATACATTAAGAACATAAGGCTCCAAGGGATAAATGACATTTTAAAAAAAGAATATGTAGGGTATAGAGAGATAGTGAGGCATTTATAAAAGCCCCTACTACAGGGTCATTCTTCCACATAGCACGTACATATACATGCTGTTTAACATTTGTTCCTTGCTTTCTACATATGAAAATGACAGTGATAATACCTACCTATACCACTCTCAGAATGATTCAATGCATCTTAGAACAGAGCTCAGCACATAGTTTCTGCTCGATAACTATTATTGATAACAATATCCAGCATCTACATTACAGACATAACAACACCTGATGCCTAACCTCCAGGACATTATAGTGTAGTAATGAGAAGCAGTTATAACAACACGTGGATACCTAGAGGTACAGCAGGAAATGGTCAGTTCTTCCTGAGTGAATTAAATAAGGAGAGGAGATGACCTTTAGTTCGTCCTTTTAAAAAGGTGGGCAGAGAGTTTAAACAGCCACTTCAGACAGAGAAGGTAAGGTGTCTGTCTCATGGCCCCGAGGCTGGAAAAGGCCTGGGATTACCAGAGATTTCAAATCTGGGTAAGATCTAGCAGGACAGGAAAAACCCTGCTGCTTGAGATAGAGGCAGGGTCCAGATCCTCATCACAGCAAGTGGAAGAATTCCGAGGTGTTGCCTTAATGTTTAGGTGGTTGGTGATCTACCGTGAAAGAACAGATTGTCTGGGAGATGTTTAAGATACATCTGAGCAGACATAGCAATTAAGCAAACGGACATACATTCCGGGCACATACTGAGCTGTGACCCTCAGTTTCCTTATTCTTTTTCTTAAGAAGCTGGGTGTGACAGTTCATGCCTGCAAACTCAGAACTAGTGAAACTGAGGCAGGAGACTGGTGAGTTTGAGGACAGCCTAGGCTATAACATTAACCGGAGCTCTGTCGTAAGACTACCTATCTCAAACAATAACAAAAATGAGCTGGCGTACAGTTGAGTGGTAGAGTGCTTGCTTAGAATACACAAGGTCCTGAATTCAGTCCTCAGTCCTCCCTTATGAGGCATAAAAATATAGTGCTACCTACTTCCAGGGTTTTCCCCAGGAATAAAGGAAAATGGATGACTGTAATGGTACCTGGCCCAGTGAACTGCCCATGCGAGGTGCTGAATACACGGAGCCTATTATTACTTCTCTTGCTTGGCTGCTCCTTCCCTTCCTCTCCTTTGTTTCTTCTCTCTCTTTTGCCCACCCCCCCTTTGAAAGAACTGTGATAGGGAAGAGGCACTGGAAGGAGGCTGTGGTTGTCTGTGACTTCCTGGGTTTCCATGAAATGAGCTAGAGAAGGACTACAAGGCAAGGGCAGGGAAATGCTGGAAATGTGGCTTCTAGTCTATGGATTCAGATCTTCAGGGAGGTTAGCCAATACTTGGCTGGGAGGCGGTCTCAGGGGGTTGAGAACTCTATTCTTAGAGAGCTGGTAGCTGGGAGACTCAGAAAGCCTTTCTGAACTCTCCCTGCCAGGGCCACAGGGTGTTAGGAATTCATCTTCAACTCATTTTTCCCCACCTTCTCTTTACTCTCACCTTCTCTTAGCTAGTGCTAGAAAATGCACCCAGCTCCAGTCCTCCTTTCCTCTTAAGTGTCATCCCTAAAAAGACACTGTGACCCCTCTGTCCTTGCTACTGTCACACGTTGCCATGGAGAACTGGGAGGGTAAAAATCCGCTTACAGTTACCATCTTTCTGGCACTCCCCATTCCCCGTCCTTTTCTTCCTAGACATCCCTTACTCCCAATCACCACACCCTTCTCACCCTTCCCTAGAGAGCTTAAATCCTGGTGGATAGGTGACCATGTAGTGTGCCCGAAAACCCCTGGCAAGGACTAAGGATGCACTGAAACTGATTTCAGTTGTACCTGCTGCTGCAGGAGGCCAACAGAGACCGCCGCCAGGGGCGAGGCCAGCTCCTAGGTCTCGCCCCACCCCCTCCCCTGTCCCTCCGCCTTCTCTGCCCCACCCATCTCCACCCCCCTCCTACTCCACTCCCCTCTAGCGGCCACTTGTCCCTTTTAAGGAACTCCACCCTAGGTGGAGTCCTCATGGTAGTCACACCTCTCTTCTGGGCCTAGTCTGCCAGAGAAAGAGCGAAGCACTCCACCTACTCAGGTTGCCCAGCGAGCGAGCGCGCCAGGTTCTGACCCCACGGGCGTGGTGTACCAGTGGGGTGGCCAGGTACCACCGGGAAGTCTCTCTAGCTCGGTCCAGCGGGAGTGCCTGCCACTAACGTGGGAGCCCCTGCCCTGGGTCGGTGTTTTCCTATATGTTTCGACCAATCGCCGGCCTCTTTTCCTCCTTTCTTTTTAGGAAGGCGCCGGGTGTGCAGCGCTAACCGCTGCGTGGAGGGGATCCTCTGGCGCTGTCTCCTTGCGGGTCTTCACTGACTCCTCCGTCTCAACTTTGCGTTCAAGTCGTGATCTGAGGTTTGGGTGCTTTGCCGGGACCCCACCCCGGCTCTCTCGGGGAGGGTGTGAGGAGTTCTGGGGTGGGTGGAGAATGGGCTTGGCCGGAACTGAATCGGTTGAGGTAAAAGGGGAACGCAGGAGCTTTAGCGCTGGCTACTTCGCTCCGGAGAAGCCGCTGTATTTTTAGCACAGGGAAGGCTGCAGTGGGAGGATTCTTTTTAGGAAGTCTGCTCCGCCGCCCCGATTCGGGGCTTGGATGCTTGAAAGCTTTGTTTCCCTTGTTCTGAGGGTGGCCCAGCTGGGTCTGAATCGACTCCCTCCCTTTTTCGTCCCCCCCATCCTTTTCCAGCCAGGAGAAAACAGAGAGGTGGGGGACCAAGGAAGAGGAGGCTAAAGCGCGTTGCCAGGCGCGCTGTCAGACATGGGCGGGTGCGAGGGGAACAGCTGTCTTGAGATCAGCTCAAGAGTATGAGTCTCCGGGAGGACCGCATGAGCTCCGGACACTTCAGGAGTCCTCAGCTAGAGACAAGGGCGGTAAGTGACTCGGGAAAGAACCCACTCTCATGTCCTCAATCTAGGTTCTAACTAACCCCCCCCCTCCGCCCCGCGCGCCGCCGCCGTCGCCGCCGCCGCTGCCAACCGCACACACCCACTTGGCTTTGGGTTTTAGCAGTGAAGTGTTGGGATGGGGGGCGTGTGAGCGGAAAGGGTAAGAACATTATGTGGAATCAAATTAAACTCAAGGGAAAAATGACTTCCCTTAAGGATTGTGAAGCGAGACTAAGAGGAGGGGGTACTTCAGGGGGCCTTGTGGAAGAACTGAAAGGGGACAAGAATGGATAGGTTTGTCTACTTCAGTCTGTCCTGTCTCTATGCTCTCAATTCTCCTTAAGTGGTTCGTTTTAACCGCATACATCCAAAGTCTCAGTAAGAGAGAAGAGAATTTGGAAGACCAGTGATCCCACTTACGTCACCCCTCCCTTCCCCCAAGCGGTAGCAGGTACCTAGAGATGATTCTCCAAAGAGGGAGGAGGGGCAGTGAAGAGTTAAGCTGGGAGCATGGCCTCTTAGTATTGATGGCAAGACCCCTTCCCGGAGCCTCTGAGGAGGAGCTGGTTAGGGCGTGCCAGCTCTTTAAGGAGGGGCTGAGCTTGGTTGCAGGAAGAAGCCAAAGCGTAGCCTTATCTAGGCTTCTTAAGATGTGGCCAAGAGGTGAGTTCTTGTAGGTGGATGATCAGCCGGGATTGCTGTGATTACCAGAGTGAAAGGATGTGCTTCGCCACAGGTGAAGCTTTTTGGACTTTTTTGACCCTAAGAATTTTGAAGAAACGAAATCATATCCTAACAGGTGGCCAGGGGAGCAATACCTTATTTTCTCTAATATTACTGCCCATGTGGGAAAAAAAATTATAAAGTACTTGCATGCCACTTAGTGTAATAGGGAGAAAGAAAAGAGAAAAAAGAGACTAATATCTAAATTTGGATTTTAAGCTGAAGATATTGGTTTGGGATAATAAAAAAGATCTACTTTGAAACCCTCCTACCACCACGAACTGGTTTTATGACCACGAGCCTTGCTTTTCTCCTCTGTAGGATGCATGTTAAAAATTCTTACTCAGAAGATATATGTGCGACTTGCTCTGTTTTTCACTTTCTTTTCCTACTCTTTGGGGTTTTCTCTCTGGAGCACCGCTAGTCAAATTAGTACTTTGCTGTCCTTAAAACACATTTTGGACAAAGGGAGCAAAGACCTGTGCAGTGTGAACAGTTTGCTCAAAAACAGGCTGGAATATATGTCTTATTTGTTTGTGATTTAACGTTGTTCCCACTGGATTTTATCAGCTGCAAGAAAAAAGGCCACTAATCGTCCTATCTTCTGATTCTTTGGTCAGTTTTACCAAGATGATGTAACCAGCAGGACCTTTGGACAGCAAACCAGTGACTCAGAAATGGCTTCATCCTCTTCTTCAAAGTTTGGGGGTAACCCTTATGAGAGAGACATTAATCCTTGGAAACTGCTGACGCGACAGGCTAGGCACAGTGTGTCTCCAGGTTATCTTAGAGGGCAGCTAGGCAAAAACACAGGACGGCTAGAAATACCACTTCAAAAGAGTAAGTGACAAATGTAACTACCTCGTCTGTTTGCTAGACCAAATTGCATAAAGGCTCACTCCATTTTTCCAGCATCAGAATGCTGGAGAGCCCTCTTGCTTTCAGAGCTCATAGGAGGGAAAATTGGTGGGGGAAAAGTGATCACCACAACCACCCGTATTTTTCTTGTCTACGCACTTCGGAGATGCAGCTCTTAGTGGTTCTTCTGTTTGGTTTTTTTATTGCCATGGTACCAAGACTAGATATTATTAGTCTTTCCAGAATGTTCTGTTTCTCCTGCAAGGAGGTGGAGATTGGCTACTCACGCTTTTGTACTCTGGCAGGGCCTTATTAATGTTTGATACATCTAGAGGTTTTATTTTCGTATTTCTGTCTTTATTATTTTTATGTATGTGCTTTTGTATGTGTCTGGATGAGTACATTGCTGCTTGTTTGAAGAAACCAGAACTCCTGGTGATTGTGAGCTGCCTAACATGGGTTCTGGGAACCAAACCTGGGTCCTCTGGAAGAGCAGGAAGTGCTCTTAACATGTAACTGTAACTCCAGCCCAGGACATTTATATGTTTACCTTAGCTTTGAGTCAGTTATACTTTATGAGCTCGCTTAAATTGTTGGATGAAGGAAAAACAGTTTGGGGATATGTAATTCATTTAGCAAATTGACATATTGGACGTCAGGCACTGGGGAAAATGGTATTATGTTGTTTGTTTGTTTGTAGTATTATTGGGCATTGGAATCAGTGTCTGGTATACCATTGGAATTTTTAAAACGGTAATAGTGTCTTACTATGTAGCCAGGCTAACCTGGCTCTCAATCCTCCTGCCTCAGCCTCCTGAGTGCTGGAATTATAGGCATGAGCAATTTTTTTTTTTTTTTGTTTTTTCAAGACAGGGTTTCTCCGTGTAGTTTTTGTGCCTGTCCTGGATCTTGCTCTGTAGACTAGACTGGCCTCAAACTCACAGAGATCCACCTGGCTCTGCCTCCCTAGTGCTGGGATTAAAGGCGTGCGCAGCCGCCACAGCCGCCGCTGCTGCCTCACGCGACATGAACACTTTTTAAAGCTCCTTTTGTTTTAAAGCTCTGCTGCATTTTGACTATTTGTATTCATAATGAAGCCTCCAGTCCTTTGAGAACTTCTTGATGACACTCATATCGTCGTGTCTTCATAGTACTTACCTAATTACCTTTCCCTTGTAAGCACTTGGTACATATTTTGTAGATTGTGATCTGAGGTCAGTTCTTTTTTTAGTTTTTCGAGGCAGGGTTTCTCTGTATAACAGCCCTGGCTGTCCTGCAACTCACTCTGTAGACCAGGCTGGCCTCACAGAGATCCATCCGCTTCTGCCGAGTGCTGGGACTGACCTAAGGCGTACGCCACCACCGCGGGGACCTAAGGTCTTATTCTAAACTGCCATATTTTTTTAAGTGAAGAGAACCCTTCTTAGGTGTGATTGACCTAAATGATCATCCAGTATGGTTACAATTTAACTACTAAGTAGAGTATGAATAGATGGTGTTATCTCTTCATCCAAAGACAATCTGAGACCACATTTGGTTTGATTTTATAAGTAGAAGTCGGGTTTCTGTTCTTTTTATTAACCCCAACTCAACTTTATTATCTAGCCTATTATTTCTAAAATAATATGGTCCCTTGTGGTTGGTTGTAAATGATGTATTTAAGTGAAGGGTCTCACTAATTTTGCTATTTTCAATGCTTCATTTTACTTTAATGTTGTTAATGTTGTGTGTCTGAATGGGGAGACATATGAATTATTGAGCAGGAAGTTAGTTATAAATGTCCAGAACATTCTAGATAGTCTATATAACATGTTAAAAGATGTTATTTGTATATTTACTTTTTTTTAAGATTTATTTATTTATCATGTATACAGAAGAGGGTACCAGATCTGATTACAGATGGTTGTGAGCCACCATGTGGTTGCTGGGAATTACCATGTGGTTGCTGGGAATTGGACTCAGGACCTCTGGAAGCGCAGTCGGTGCTCTTAACCTCTGAGCCATCTCTCCAGCCCTATATTTACGTTTTTTTAAGTGCAATGTGGATTTGGTGGGGGGGGGGGTTATATGTCTTTTTGCCGTGCTAGGAACTGAACTTAACCGGTCTTGCATATGCCACTGAACTGCATCCCTAGTCTATGAGAGTTTGAAGGTTAAATAATGCAACGCTAGCACCTTGTTAAGGTGTTTCAAACCTGCCTGGCGGTGGTGGTGGTGGCCTACACCTTTACTCCCTGCGCTTTGGAGGCAGGTGGATCTCAGAGTTTGAAGCCAGCCTGGTCTACAGAGTGAGTTCCAGGGCAGCCAGGGCTACACAGAGAAACCTTGTCTTGAAAAATCAACCCCCCACCACACATATTTTGTTGTAACCACCACCTTAGCATTCTAAATAGAGCCCATTTTCACCTCTAGAGTTACCCACTGCTCATTCAAGACTTTTCCTTTCTATTTCCCTGTTCTACAACTTGCCATTAACATAACCTTGGCAAAGTTATTTAAACTATGCATTTGAATGTTTTCCTCTGAATTAGAGGTCACAGTAGAGACTACTTGAATGGCAATGAGGAACATACTGCTCACTGTGAAATGCTTGTGAAAATTAATTTGTGAAAATGCTTTAAGAATTTATGAAAGTATAAAGTATAAGCAGTGAGAAAATGAAGGTGTGGTTGTTGTGATTCTCATGTCTTTTGTACAAAATACAAGCTTTTTCTTCTTTCTCAGTTTCCTTATCCACCTAGTTGGCAAACGAGTTTGTTGCTTGTCTTTATTTCCTAACATCTTTTCTTTTATCCTAAAAGCTACCACAACCTTAATTTGGACCAGAGGCTGAAATAATTAGCCTATATACCTTTTTTTGTTTTGTTTTGTTTTGTTTGAGACAGGGTTTCTCTGTAGTTTTGGTGCCTGTCCTGGGTCTTGCTCTCTAGACCAGGCTGGCCTCGAACTCACAGAGATCCACCTGGCTCAGCCTCCTGAGTGCTGGGATTAAAGGCGAGTGCCACCATTGCCTGGCCTTGCCTATATACCAATTACAGCTCATACAAAAATTTTGTTTTCCCTAAAAAATTTTAAACTCTCTTTTATTTACTTTTTTTGTTAACAGATGTATTTTTTTTTTTCCGGAGCTGAGGACCGAACCCAGGGCCTTGTGCTTGCTAGGCAAGAGAAGGCTTTTTTTTTTTTTTTTTTTCTCGAAACAAGGTTTCTCTGTGTAGCTTTGTGCCTTTCCTGGAACTCGCTTTGTAGACCAGGCTGGCCTCGAACTTACCGATATCCGCCTGCCTCTGCCTCTCCAGTGCTGGGAGTAAAGGTGTGCGCCGCAGCAGCGGCGCCGCCGCCGCCGCCGCCGCCGCCGCCGCCGCCGCCGCCGCCGCCACCACCACCACCCGGCAACAGATGTATTTTAAATAGGTAACATTCCATATGGCTCAAGACCCAACATAAACAAAAGGTTACGCAGTGAAAACTCTCCCTTTATTAGTCCATTAGCCACTTACTCTTCCTCACTGGAGACAACTGAAGTTATTAGTTTATTATGATTCTTTGTGGAGATATTGAAGTATATCCAATAGAAACAGTATATGTGAATACACACATACACATTGTTCAACTTTTTTCCTTTTACAATTTTTTAATCTGAATTCATTTTTTTCTTTTTTGTTTTTATGCATTTTAAATTAAAATATATCACTTTCCTTTTTTCTTCATCTACGTATTTATTTGCCTTTTTAATCCCCTAATATTTTTATCTTAATTTTGAGATTGTAATTTAATTATATTCCTCTCATTTATACACAAATAGTAACACATTCTGCATATTCTTCCATTTGCTTTTCCTACTTAAAAATAGATACTGGAGATATTTTCCTATAGGTTTATAAAAATGCCTCATTGTTCTGTGTGACTGTATAGTTTTTTACTATACAGGTAAGCTATGATTTATTCAGCCACTCTTTTATTGATCAACATTTAGGATATTTCCAAACATCTGTAGTGTTTCTAATAGGACTGAAAACTCAGTAAGTAGTATATATAGAGCTGTTAGAACAAAATACCACTAACTGGGTGCTTTAAACAAGAGAAATTTTGTTTTCCTAGTTCTAGAGGCTAGAATTCGGGGCTCAGGGGTTCAGCATAGGCAGATGTGAGGCTGCATTCCTCACTCACAGATGGCTGCGTTCTCTGCTGTATACTCCATACCTTCCTTTGTCTAAGCGAAGAGACGGAACTCTCCTGTGTTTCTTCTTAAGGGATTAATCTTCTGTGATTAGAGCACTACCTGGATGACCTCATTTACTTTTAATTATTTCCATAAAGGCCATATCTCTAAATATAGTCACCTCAGGAGTGAGGGCTTTCACATATGAATGGAGGGCATCAAGCCACTTGGCCTAATCTCATACTCTTAAAAATGGGCTCATTGCCAATATTTTAAAGTTGGATTTCATTTAAAATCTAGATTCCATTTTCTCTTAAGTAATTAGATGATAGGATAAGGTAAGATTTTATATGATATTTCAGAGCAATGAGTCTTTGCTACTATGGCCTTTTCTTCTTTTTCTCAACTGATACTTAAGTGCTGTGTGCCAATTGTGATTGCTGCACATTTTTCTTATGATTAATACCACAATTAGTGGGTACCTTTACTCTCTTTGTCAATAATAGAGCTTATTGTGAAGGTATGAAAGGACCTCCATTATTGTATCCAACTTTACCAAACCATTCCAAAGTGCAGGGTTGTAATATTTATTTTTCATTTAAAAATTTTATTTTTTGAGAGTTTTATACATGTATACAATGAAATATGAACATATCTACCTCTCATTTCCCCCTTTCCAACTTTCCTCCATATGGCCCCCCCTTCATTTCCTTCTCCTCTTTTTTAAAAAATAACCCACTAAGTCTACTTAGTGCTACTGATATGTGCATGCATGTGGAGCCATCTACTGGAGGGAACAAATGCAACCTACTATTGGCCACATCCCCAAAGGCTGTTTCTCTGACTCAGCAGCGATAGCATCTTCGAGGCGGAGCCTTGTGGTCCTCCATTCATGCTCAACTTTTGTAGGTCTTGTGCAGGTAACCACGGCTGCTGTGAGTTTATGGCAATAGCCATGTCATCTCTAGAAGAAAACGGTCAAGTATTTTGATGTAGAAAAAGAGCTTTGGTATTGAGCATCATACCTGGATTCAAATCCCAGCTCAACCATTTATTCCCATCTTACATGGCTTTAGCATTGCTTAATCATTCTGATCCTGTATCTGTTTTATTCTTGTCTAAGAGAAAATGGGGCTTAAAAATCACCATCTGAGGAGAGGCTAAATTGATGAGAACACTAGAGGCTAGGCTAGTTGTTATTGCATCACCAAGGAGTGTGCAGATGATGCTGCAGAATGTGAACCTCCAGGACTGTAAATATAAATTGATAAAAAAAAAAATTGAGATAGGTGTCATGCTAAGTGGTTTGGATCTTTCCAATATGACTGTATTTTTGTACCTCTTGTGATTTTCCTGATGGAAGTAATCCTTGGAGCTCGAGAGATGGCTCATTGGTTAAGAGCACTGACTGCTCTTCCAGGAGACTCTGGTTCGATTCCCAGCACCCACATGACCGCTCACAACTGTCTGTAACTCCAGTTCTAGGGGACCCGACATCTTCATACAGACATACGTGCAGGCAATCTGGAATCTCAAAAATTCTAAAACATTGCTTGTTTTCTTTCTTTTTGTGGTTTTTCAAGACAGGGCTTCTCCGTGTAGCCTTGGCTGTCCTGGAACTCACTCTGTAGACCAGGCTAGCTTCAAACTCAGAGGTCCACCTGCCCCTGCCTCCTGAGTGCTAGGATTAAAGGTGTGCACATCACTGCCTAATTCACCTGTACATTTATTTACCTAAGAAATCCTATAATAATAATAATAATCCTAAAATCCTATAATAATAATAATAATAATCCTATAATATGTGCTGGTGCTATTAATATTTTCACGCCGGGCGGTGGTGGCGCACGCCTTTAATCCCAGCACTCGGGAGGCAGAGCCGGGCGGATCTCTGTGAGTTCGAGGCCAGCCTGGGCTACCAAGTGAGTCCCAGGAAAGGCGCAAAGCTACACAGGGAAACCCTGTCTCGAAAAACCAAAAAAAAAAAAAAAATATTTTCACAAGGCACTCAGAATCCCTTTCCCAATTTGTTATTATCACAAAATTTGTTATTACAAAATTTTGAGCTAGTGATACTTATAATCCAAGTACTTCAGAAACAAAGGTGGGGGTGAGGGTGGGGAGGAAGGAAGTTGTGAGTTCTGGGCTAGCCTGGGCTACAAACAACATAGTGAGACCCCCATCTCAAAAGAAAGAAAGAAAATGAGGAAGAATGTATTAGGAAGAGTGTGGTTTGCGTATTTGGAGCCAAGATACAGTAACACAAAAAAGTAAGCAATGAACTTGACATCAATTATTTCATCTATTGAATGTCAGGAAATGAGGAAATCATTCCTAGTTGAAAAGCAGTAATACACAAGGAAACCTCCTTGGGAAATAAACGGAAGACTTCTGAGCCACTATCAGAATTTAGAGAATTTTGACAGCTGAGACTGTTGTCTCCAATTTCATTTGAAAATTCAGAGGCTATACGAGACATAATACTACCAGTTTGGACTCCAGGTGAATCAAGCATATGGGCACAAAGAAAATGCAGCAGAGTGTTGATCTGAGAGTTAGACGCCTATGAATCACATTTTCTGACTTTGTAAAACTTGGCTTGTCCATCTAGAACTGTAGGAGTTCACATTACCCTTTGCAGAGCCCTAAGGCTTCTTTCTATAGAGCCTCCCAGGGTTTGAGCAATGCAGAGAAATGTCTACTAAGGAATAAGAACAGTTAGGGCCAGAACTCAGAAAACTGACTTCTAACAGAGTTTAAGCTCTTAGCATACGCCCCTGGATGTATTCTAAGGACCAAGGACATTGTCTGAAACTATGATAGATGTTCAACAAATTTCTGAAGGCTTACATGATACTGACAAAGAAGGAGCAAGGGGTCAGGTATGGTATTTTATGCTTGTAATCCCAGCTTTTGGGAGGGAAAGGCAGGAAGATTTGCTTGTGTTTGAGACCAGGCTGAGCTACACAGTGAGGTCTAGGCCATCCTAGGCTACAATGTAAAACCCGTCTCATTCTTACAGAAAGAAAAAGGGAGTAAAGAAGGGGGGGGGGCTTTTTATTAAAAACAAGAGTTGGGAAAATGTAGGAAACCGTGAAATAAAATTGAAGAGATTATGTATGAAACACACATGTCGTGCTATTAACATGAAGTGAGAGGTGTTAGAAGGAATACCTAAGTGTTTTCTAATTCCTAAGTTGGAAAAAGATGTGGTGGTAGAAAAAGTGTTATGTCAGATAATTCTCTTATAATCCAGAGGGGGTGCTCAATAGCTGGACGAGCTTGATTGGTTGCTGCCAGAAAAGCCTAGAGGAGTGTTGCAGAACTGTTTTTTCCTTTGCAGTCATATCATCCTTGACTAGTCGTTATTTCTAGCTAGGACTAATTACAAGTCATCTAGTGTCTGGTCTTCTTCGGTTCCTGTGGATTAAGACAGGACAGGGTTGAGCAGGCACAAGTGTGATCTGAAATTGGCTGGCTAGTTTGTAGGTAAGCTGTAGATTTTGCTTTGTTCCCTCAGCCTCTCTGGTGAAACTGAACTGTAGGTAAAGCAAGCAAAAGCTGTTACAGAGGAAAACATAGGTGCTTTTTATGGGGTGACTGATGGTTCAAGGTATTTGACTGAAGCTATTAACACCATCTCTTCATAAGAGGGACAGCTGTATAGAGAGGAAGATGAGAACTGCCTTTAACCATGCTTGGCTTGTAGGTTTAAGATCTATAGACAAAAATGGTGTGTTGGTTTGTCTTTGTACGTGTATTACTTGGGTAAATACCTGTATAGTAGCTTAAAAGTCCTTAGTGAAAGCAAGAACTGGACCAGGATTGGAAATTTTTGGAAACTGAAGTATGCCAATAAACACTGAAATAGGACAGGTTGGAGAGGCTGGAAGATGGATTCACTTACATGAAGGAAGGGAAGTACTTATAGGAACTAGGCAGCTAGCGTCGGGGACAAATGCTGTTCTCTACCATGAGTAGATTAATTTAGAATAGTCTAATAACTTTCTGGTATAAATTTTATCTGAAAGACTGTTAATAGGGTACGAGTCATACTCTATGCATATAATGGGGTCAGTATTGTTCTAAAAGCTATTTTCCCCTTGTATCTTTTCTAGATATGGATCAACTCATGAACAGCTTCGAAGTCCAACTTAATTCAGAAAGAGGTTCAATGCAGGTATTCAAACAGGTGAGCTTTGTGAGTTGAATAGCTCTTAAGCATTGTAGAATCGAAGCCCCATTTTCAAATGACATGTATGAAAAATGAGAAGGGATAAAAGAAGGTAGATTTTTTTTCCAGAATTAATTGAATGTCTGGGTTTGAATTTCAACTAAGGAGTCTATCTGGCCTCAAAGAAACAGCTTCGTGTTGTCCCTTGTAGTCTTTGGTGAAGAACTACAATCATTTATTTAGCACTATCCCAAATGTTAGGTATAGTGAACAGTGTGTAGTTTGTTTTATTTCATTTCTTCAGTAGCCATGCTTTATAGTATATCAGAGTTTTCTAAGGAAGCATCCTGTTGACTCTAGTTCCCTGTCAACTGTTTCCCTGGAGAACCCTGGCTAATGCACTGTTTTTGGTGTGTGTGTGTGTGTGTAGAAAAAAGGATAGAGATGTATACATACACACACATATAAAATATACATATACATACACATACACATATATGTATGTGTATATACATATGTGTGTGCATATGTATATATGTATGTGTGTATATGTACACACACACACACACACACACATATATATATATATGTATATATATATCACAATTTTAAAGAAACTGGCTCCTGTGTTTATAGAAGTATGGCAAGTCCAAAACCTGATGGACTAGATCAGCACACTCCAGAGTTAGAAGGAGTTGCAGTTCAAGTCTCCAAATACTGTTGACAGAATTTTTGTACCAAACGTGGTGGTGCAAGTCTATAATCCCTATGCTCAGGAGGTTGAACCAGGAAGATGGTGAGTTCTAGACCAAGGAGATCCTGTCTTTAAAAAAAAAAGAATTCTCTCTTTCACTGTGAAAATCAGTCTCAGTGTCCTAGCTTGCTCCCGCTATTATGGTAAACACCGTGACCAAAAAAGCAACTTGGGGAGGTGAGGGTTTATTTACTGTAGTTCACAGTCAAGGAAATCAAGGTACGGATTGAAAGGCAGGATCAGAAGCAGAGACACTGAGAAACGCTACATGCTTCCCCTCTTGTGCTTCGTCTATAACCCAGGCTTTACCTGCCCGGTGATGGCCCCTCGTAAGTCAGTCATTAAGAAATGCCCCCACTAACTGCTCACAGCCTAGTCTGATGAAGGAAATTTCTCAATTGAAAGTCCACCTTCCTAGATATGTCTATGACACTTAGTCTTTGTTTTATTAAGGTCTTTAAGAATTGATAGAAGCCTCTTCACTTTATGGAAATGGTTTATTCCAAGTCCAGTGATTTAAATATTTGTTCTATTGGGGAAAAAAAGAGGCTAGTTATGGTATTCCACAACTTTAATCCTCTATTCAGGAGGTAGAGGTAATCAGATCTCTGAGTTCAAGGTCAACCTGGTCTATATATCAAGTTCCAAGCCTGCAGTGATTACATAGTGAGACTCTGTCTCAAAACAGATAGAAACATCTAGAAAAATGTTTAACCAACCATTTGACCTGTGATCCAATTAAGTTGTCATATCACATCAACTATCACTGGTCTTGATGTTCACTTTTTATAGAAAATAAAACTGGTTTTGAATGATGTGAAAAAGTATTTTGAGGTAGGGTCTTACTATTACATAGACCTGCCTGGCCTGGAACTTACTGTATAACTCTGAGCATTCTCAAACTCACAGCAATCCTCCTGTCAGGCTGTGGAGTTCTAAGATTACAGGCACAGAACAATGCTTGAATGTTTAGGGTTGAGTTGGAAGATACTGCATAAGTGAGCCCCCAATACAGTCAGAATTACCTTGAGGAATCTATTAAAATTGCTTGTAAATTGAATATCCAAATTTGTGTATATAATACTCATCTGATTCTTTTGATCTTGTTAGCATGTCCATAGTGATGGGTTGCTGTTCCCAGGTGAAATATCTGGGTTACATTAGGAGTCATATATGCCATATATATGCTGTATGTGTGTATATGTGCCCCGCATCTCACGCATACATATATGTACCTTTTCATTTTCTTGAAATCAGTCCTCAATATATAGCTCTTGTTGGCCTGGCACTCAGTATGTAGATTAAGCTGGCCTTGAACTTAGGGTAATCTTCCTGCTGCTTCCTGTCAAGTTTTAGAATTGTAGGTGTGTACCACCATGCCCAACTAATGAGTCCTATTTTTTAACCAGTGAATGATTGGTCTGTGGCATATAATTGGATTTAAGTTACGTATGCATTTGGATGAGACTCCTTTGTAGTGTTTTAATGATGTTAAATTGAATTTAATATCTTATTACCTTTGTAGCTGCTGCCATTTAGAAACTATCAGCACATCAAAAACTTGCTAATTGTTGCAAATATCACTGGAGCTTGGTCATAGTAATACTAAAAGCTTTTTAACTCAGAGCACACTTGCTGTTCTCTAGTTTCTGGATTTCTATATATTAATACCATACAAAGGAGCACTTGGCTGTTGTCCATCTCTTGTTTCTAGTTTCTGATGGCTTTCTTTAAGTGGAATCTCTTGGTTGAGACTTGTGAGTGCCTTATCATATCATACATGTCTCTTTCCGTGTACATCCTTTCACTGTTAACGTTTTACAAATGTTTTGTTACTCTCTCTCTCTCTCTCTCTCTCTCTCTCTCTCTCTCTCTCTCTCTCTCTCTCTCTCATACACATACACACTTTTTTGTTTTACTTTTGAAAGTGAGCTGCATCAAGACACTTTGCCCCTCAATAGCTGTGTATCACCTACAAATAATCACACTTTCCTATAAAACTCCATCAGAACTGCCACACCCCCATAGGAACAGTTTTTCCATAATAATATCTAGTGGAGATATATATGCATTTCTGAGAGATTTTCAGTGGCATATTTTTTAGATTTTTTTCAATGGCATATTTTTTTAAACTTCTTTTTGTCCACCAGGACTGTGGCTAAATGAGCCTGTCCAATCCTCACCACATTTAGGATCCCAAATTTCAATTCTAACTATTCTATACAATTTTTTCCCTGACAATCTAATGCCCATAAATCTCTAGTGCACTCATACTCCTAGAATATTAATTGATTTCTTTCAGTCATTCTCATAGTTCCATTCATTTCTTGTCCTGTATTGTCAGCTGTAGCATGGAATTATCTCACATCTTAGTGTCAATTATTTTCATCTTATAACTAACATTTCTTGCTTGCTTTCCCCCCTTTTTAAGACTTATTATTTTAGTGGCATGTAAATGTGTATCCTTATGTGGCTGTGTTCATATGAGTGCAGGTGTTCTGGAGGCCAGAGGCATCAGATCCCCTTGGAGCTGGAGTTACAGGTGGTTGTGAGCTGCTCACTGTGGTAATAACAAATCCATTCTCTCAGAATCCTAGAAGCAGAAGTCTCAAAGCAAGTTGGTGGCACTGCCCTGGTCTATCAAATTGTCATACCAGTGATCAGAGAAAATAGGGTCCTTGCCTTTTCCCACACCTGGTAGATACAGGCATCTCTGGCTTTTGACCCTGTGTGTTCACATCACCTTATTTTTGGCTCCTATAGAGAACTGAATTCCACCCCCTAGGTAATCCAGGGTGGTTCTTTTAAGATCCATAATTCTATCTGCAATTATCCCTTTTCCAAATAGGTGATGGTCATTGATTCTAGGTGGTAGGATATGGATAAATCTTTTTTGGGTGACCATCCTTTAGCTTGGTATAATATGTTACAACAAGCATATAGTTGTTAAAATAATTTTGATGATGTGTCACTAAAAGTAATCTTACATTAAAAAGAAATTATTTCCTCTTTTTTTCCTTTTTATTTAGCTTCAAGCTATGTACTAATATTTCAATGCTGTATAGTAAGCAAATACATAGAATTCATAAATCCATAGATATGTGTAGGTTCATATGTATATTCTGTGGTTTTGTCTATGTTTTTGGGGAAAGGCTCTTGTCATGTAGTCTAGGATGACCTGGAGCTGAACACCCTCTAGCCTCGGTCCCCTGAGTTCTGGGATTTCAGGTGTGTGCATTTTTGTCTTGGTTCCCCCCGCCCCAGGTGTTTTTGTTAGTATTCTAGTCTCTTAAAATTGTTGTCACGTTCATTAGTTTGTATAAAGAAGGATTGTCCAATAGTGCTTTATTTCATAATGCTATTGAGATGGTGAAGATATAAGATTCAAAATTCTTCTAGGTTTAGATTAAATTTAGCTTTTTAATAATATTCATCTCCATCCATTTTTCTCTAATACTGAAACACATCATGCATTATTGGAGAAGGATTGGAATTTCAGAGGGTTAAACTGGCTTTTCGACCAAAATAATGAATGTGCATAATATATGTGTACGCACACACAAGTGCACCCAGGCATGAAAATGATTAGTCTAAACCCAGAGCAAAGCTAGAAGAGACCTGTGTACAAAAACAGCTTTTATCTTTCTCTTGGGGAGGAGCCTGGGTTTTATCTTGTTACCATGACAACCCTCCTTCCTCTCCTTTCTACTTCCTGCGCTGCCTGCAGTATTTTGTTCTTTCATTTTCTTTCTTGTCTTGCCTTCCTACTTTAAAGCTCCACATCAGAGCTATTTCAGATAAAGGGGAAGGAACAGGTTAGTTCTCCTCAGCTGATTTCCCCTACTGTCCTAAAGTCAAGGCTGTCTCCATCCGATGTCTAAGAGCTTAAATGTTTATAAAAGTGACCTGTTTTTTTTTTTTTTCTAGATTTCTTTGTAGAATTGCCTTTCTCCATATCTCTGGTAATATGTCAATAATGAACTTAAGAAAAATGCCAACTCAAATATTTTTTTTTAAATAAAAGCCTGATTAGGATCCTGGGCCTGTAAGGAGGACTGTGGAAAGTAAAAGCTCTCGAAAACCACTCCCAAGTTTTTGGGTTTTCCATGCACAGCCCACTCCACAGAATCAGAAATCCTGGAAAGCTGTAGCTTCAAGCTTTAAACTAACAGATGGCAAAAGTAGCCATTCTCTTTCTTTGAAGAGTGGTTAATTATTGACTAGAGAACACTCAAAACCTGAAACTGTCCCACAATATTGAAGAAGGAAAATGGTGGGTTAAAGAGAAAAATCTCATGGCAGAGCTTTGCATCAGTTTCCATATGAGCTTTCAAACCTGTAGTTATTATGTTCACTGAAGAATAGTGTATGGAGCCAACCCTTAGCCAGTCACCATGGTCCTAGGGCTGTAAACTCGTTCTTTACATTCCTTTTCTTTAGAATCTCCAGGTATAAGGTGCTGTGTAGAATGAGAAAAGAAATCAGGGAATATGTGTTTGTTGTTGTTTGTTTTTCCTTTTTTACCATAGTGAACTTTATATGGAATATAGGATAAATCATCAGGATTCTTACTAAAACTACTTTGATCCTATTTAAAAGGTAATCATTGGCACACACAAGCAAAAGCATTGCTTATATTAGTGGATAAATATAGAATAATGTCTTGACGGCTGCTCTCAAGTGCAGTATGTTTTCTTAAGGAGCTTGCTTGCAGAGGCGTTGACACCCAGCACATCCTTGCTATAGGCCGGATTCATTTCAGTATAACAAGTACATGTGAAATCAGTATGTCCAGAAGAAAAATGTAATGATATTTTTAAGGAAGTTATTAAAACACTAGGACCTAAATAACCACCTTCTAACATTTATTTCAAAGCCATGTGATGATAGCAAGAGAGATCAATGATTTAAGCACCATTGCAGACAGTTTTAGTGAAAAATTGAGAACCCACAGAGCAGGCTTGCTCTCTAGAAACGTACCCAGGATGCATAGTTTGAACAGGGCCAATAACATTATCTCTCATCGAAGCAATAAACATATTTTCATTTCTATACTTTCTTTGTTCAGTTTCCATTTTGGATATTCTTGAATAGTGTTTTCAGTAAACTGAGTGGCTATAGATACTAGAAAATCCCGTTAGCAGGAGCAGGTGTGAGCCAGGTAAGATCAGAGTGATGGAGTTATCAAGGACTGCTTCACTGTGGCTAAAGAGATGGTTCAGGGTTAAGAGCACGTGGTGCCCATGCAGAGGACCTAAGGTTCAGTTCTCAGCACCTGGCCTCCACAGACACCTAGACTCAAAATGCACATACCCATATGTGCGCACATACACATACATACATAAAGATAAAAGTAAATCAAATCTTTTTTTTTTCTCGAGACAGGGTTTCTCTGTAGCTTTGGAGCCTGTCCTGGAGAGATGTCCTGTAGCCCAGTCTGGCCTCGAACTCACAGAGATCTGCCTGCCTCTGCCTCCTGAGTGCTGGGACTAAAGGCATGCACCACCACCTCCCAGCAAAAGTAAATCTTTAAAGAGAAAATATTACATCTGACAACTTTTTTAAAAGATTTATTTATTATGTATATAGTGTTCTGCCTGCAGGCCAGAAGCGGGCACCAGATCCCATTATAGATGGCTGTGAGCCATCATGTGGTTGCTAGGAATTGAACTCAGGACCTCTGGAAGAGTAGTCAGTGCTCTTAACCTCTGAGCCATCCTTCCAGCCCAAATATTACACTTGTTTTGTTTTGTTTTGTTGTTGTTTTTCAAGACAGGGTTTCTCTATGTAGTTTTGGTACCTGTCCAGGATCTTGCTCTCTAGACCAGGCTGGCCTCGAACTCACAGAGATCCACCTGGCTCTACCTCCCAAGTGTTGGGATTAAAGGTGTGTGTGGCTTGCATCTGACAACTTTTATTGTAGCTCCTTTCTCAGTATCATCAAAAGCCATGGAAAAAAAAAGAATTATGGAAATAGGTGGCCTTCCTGCTCTGCTTATGGATTCTTTGGATTCTACTTCTTTTATCAGTGAATGAACCTACTCAGGTAGAGACAAGTAGAAATATATGAAAAAATGGTAGCTTAAATTGATTTGGTAGATTCAGAAGTCAGTAAAAGTGTGTTTAGTAAAGTGGTTCTTTTAAAAAATTATTTATTTATTTATTTATATTTTATGTACATTGGTGTTTGCCTGCATGCATGTCTGTGTGAGGGTGTCAGATGTCCTGGAGCTGGAGTTGCAGACAGTTGTGATCTGCCATGTAGGTGCTGGGGATTGAACTCAGGACCTCTGGAAGAACAACCAGTGCTCTTAACCACTGAGCCATCTCTCCAGCCCCTAAAATGGTTCTTTTTTAAAAATTTGTTTTTGTGTGTATATGTGTGTGTGTGTGTGTGTGTGTGTGCCTGTTTGTGTGTACACCATGTGTGTACATGTGCCGCAGAGGCTGGGAGAGGACATTGGATCCCTTGAAACTGGAGTTACAGATAGTTGTGAGCTACCTGGTGTGGGTGCTGAGAACTGAACCTTAGGTCCTCTGCATGGGCACCACGTGCTCTGAACCCCCAACCATCCCCTTAGCCACAGTGAAGCAGTTCTTGATAACTCCATCACTGATCTTGCTTGGCTGACACCTGCTCCTGCTAACGGGACTTTCCTGAGCCCCTTTCACAGCAGGGGTTAATGCACACATGAGTTCCAGATTGCCTGAGATGCTTATGAATGATGGAAGAAAGGATATGAAAGAACAATTGCAAAAAAAAGATTAACACAGGCCTGAGTTGAGATGGAGGCTTGCAAGTCAAGAAAACAATGTCTCAGCAAGCAGAAAAGAAAAGCGGATGGTAGTCTGGCTAAGTTCTGAAGATTGGATATAGATTTTTTTCTCTATGCCCATGCTCATTCCTAGAATGCTTTTAGGGGAGTGGTCTGTAAGTGAAGTCACAGCAAGAGGACACCGCTTCTCCATATTTCGCATCCTTTTCATAATTCACACCTTATTTTCTCTCAATTTTTAAAAAATGGTTACTACTGTAGTACCATTATCATAGCTTATAATTGAAAAACTCTTTAATACCGTATATTCGGTCAGCAGTCACGTTTCTCCAAATGTCTTACCAGCACAGTTCTGTTGTTTTTTTTCTTTAAATGCAGTTTCATTCCTCTCTCGCTGCTCTCCTGTCATTGAGCATATTCAAATCCAATAGTTTTGCTCATGTCACTGTGCTCGTCTATTACCCAGCCTTTTCTTGAAGTCCCTTCCCCCTCCTTTCCAAATCTAACAGTAGACCAGCTCAATTGCATATAAAGTGAGCATTTTGAACATCTCTCCTTGTTTCAAACTTCCATAACTCACATAGATTGTCAGAGAATAGAGGCTGACACGTAAGTGGCACTGCCATCTCCAAGGCCATTTTCATGATTTATATTGCTTGGGTATTGTATACACAGTACACAGCATCCTTGGCATCTGATTTGATCACATTTTTAGAAATATTTTAATTAGATTGGGACTTTTATGTTTATATTGCACATTCAATGACCATTTGTTAGTATTTTTGAATGTATTTTAACTGATGAATTAAAAACAACGTTCATACACTTTAGTGTGGTACCATGTCATGTTTGGATATCTGTATACACTGAATAATGTGCAGCTAATAATAAACATAGCCATTTCCTCAAACATCTATCATTTTATAGTGAAATTTTTCCAAATTGTTTCTGTTTTTTAAATTTTTATGTATGTGGGCCTGCATGAGTACATGTGCTTGTAGTATTTTTAGAGGCAGAAGAGGATGTTGGGTCCCCCTGAAACTAAAATCACAGGTGACTTGTGAGCTGCCATGTGTGTGCTGGGAACTGAAATTAGGTCCTCTGCAAGAGCAGTAAGCGTTCTTAACAGCTGAGCCGTCTCTCTGGCCCAGTGCTATATGTAGCCACACAGTATACGATGTGAGAGGACCCCAGGGTTCTTTGCTTCATCAAACCATAGCTTAGTTCCCATTGATCATTCTGTGACCATCTTCCTTCCATTGTCTCTAAGCTCTGGCAGTCATTTTTTCTGCTTCCAACTTGTACAAATTGAGTTTTTTTTTTTTTTTTTTTTTTAAAGATTCCACACATGAGTAAGATCTTGTGGTACTTGTCTTTCAGTGACTCCATTATTTTCCTTAAAGTTGAGATCTCCAATTCCATCCGTGTTGAACTAGTAACAGGATTGTATTCCTTTTGAGGATGAATACTATTCTATTGAATATATGTATCGCATTTCCTTTATCCTTTTATCACTTGCTAGACGGATTTCATCCATGTCTTGGCTGTTGTGAATAGAGCTGCAGTGAACATGGGAGTGCAAATGTCTTTGTCCGGGTCTCTGTTTCTGTCTCTATATCTTTATCTCTCTGTGTATGCCTGCACACGTGTGTGTGTGTGTGTGTGTGTGTGTGTGTGTGTGTGTGTGTGTATGTGTGTGTGTGTGTGTGTGTGTGTGTGTGTGTGTGTGTGTATGTAGACCAAGTCTTACTGTATATCCCAGCTGGCCTCAATCTCATGACCCTCTCACTTCAGCCTCTCCTGCTTTAGCCTCCCAATTGATGGGATTATAGATGTGCATTTATTTTTAACTATGCCACAATTTGGAATTTACAGATTTTAATCTTGCATGTAAATTCAACTAATTACACTGTATTATATTCCTGGTGCATATTATCTGCTAATACACCATTGCAAATAGAAGTGTTATTCTTACCTTTTTTCTCTCCTTGAGAAAGCCTTATTAATTCTCTGACTCATCTAAAATGTCACCTTCTCTTTAAAGCCTTCCCTGTCTAGATAGAAGAAATTATCTAACCCCCGCTCCCTGCCTCCCCAACAAACCTTTTTAGTGTTGGAAATGGAACCTATGGCTTTGATTTTGCTAGGCAAGGGATGTACCACTGTGCTACATCTACTTGCTCATTTGTTTCTCTGAGGCTTCCTGTTCATATGTCACATCACTTATTTTGGTATGACTTCTAAGCTACTCATATTATTCTAATATCATAGTTAGTATATACTTAGCTGTGTCTTATTCATAAATAAGAATATCATTGCTGTGTCTTATTCATAGCTGCTGTCACTGGAATTAGCACAATGCTTTTGCAAGAGGATGGTATAAATGGTTTCTGCTTTTTTTTTTTAAATCGAGGAGCTATTTTCTAAATGAATATCCTTTTATTGGATTTCTCAAGTTAAAATTGAATTTCATTTTAGATCTTTGATTGCCAATACTTAACAATGGTGCTTAGTAGCATTTTCTTTCCTTTTTATTCTTTAGTGTATTATGGTCTCATTTCTTTCAGTATGATGTATCTTTTCCATGAGTGTAGAGATTTCTTTCTTTCATTCTTCCTATGTCTCTTTGGAGTACTAACGGTGGCTGTCTTCCCTTGTAATCGTTTATTTTAGGTCGCCGGCCCTGTTCAGATCAGACATCCCCCTGTGACAGTAGACAGAAGAAATATGACTTCTTCCCCACTCCTGGATGCCAACTCGATGGAGAACCCAGCCCTGTTTAATGATATCAAGATCGAGCCTCCAGAAGAGCTACTGGCTAGTGATTTCAACCTGCCCCAGGTGGAGCCGGTCGATCTTTCCCTTCACAAACCGAAGGCTCCTCTCCAGCCTGCTAGCATGCTGCAAGCTCCAATACGGCCTCCCAGGCCACCGGCTGCAGCCCAAGCCATCGTGGTGTCTACTTCATCTGATACGGGCACTTCAGCAACCATCCCAACCGTTCTCACTCCAGGCTCTATCCTGGCCTCCTCGCAGGGGACTGGGGGCCAGCCGATTTTACATGTGATTCACACTATCCCCTCGGTCAGTTTGCCAAATAAGATGGGTGGACTAAAGACAATCCCACTGGTGGTTCAGTCTTTGCCTATGGTCTATACCAGTTTGCCTGCAGATGGGAGTCCTGCAGCTATTACTGTCCCACTCATTGGAGGAGACGGCAAAAATGCTGGATCAGGTGAGTGTGGGTGGGGCTGACAGCTTCCTACTGTCACTTGCCTTCAGAGAACTTCCTTTCTATCTTGTGTCTTTTTACCTTGTCCAATTTTGAGCGACACTGTTTCAAAGGGGACTTGTTGTAATTATCATTTTTTAGAAAGTGGTTTTAAAATAATTTCTATATAATGCTTAAGGATGTATAATGAGCCATTTATCTTGGCACATATCTATAATCTCAGCACTTGAGAGGCTGGGGCAGGATGATTATGAATCCCAGGCTACACTGTGGTCTGGGTTACATAAGGAGACCTTGTCACAAAAGAACCAATAATTGATCTCTTTTAGATAGTCCATGTTTCTCAAGCAGGGATGCCTATTCTTGAGTGAACTATTATGTATCTTCCTAGAATCCTTATATACTATTATTTGATAGTAAATAATTTAAAGCATATTTAAAATATTGCTGTTTTAAAGCAAAATGCAAAATTTGAACACTGAGTTAATACACAAACTAACAACAAACAGTTTGGAATGCTTTGTGAGAAAACTCAGTATTCCTATCGCTACCATAACTTAGCCGGGCTTAGCTCTGGTCTCTACAGAAAAGTCTCTGCAATGTATCCACGTTTCCTAGGCAGCCCTTTCTTTGACATCTATGACCTTCCTTTTAAGGTTTTATTGCTTCTAAGATTTTATTTGATTTCAAGAGTATGAGGCCATTTTTCGTAACTGAGTTGGGAATTCTCGAGAAGACGTTTATGATGTGACTGTGCACCTCTCCAGAGACACCCTCCACAGGGCTCCCTAGTAGTTGTTTAGCTACAGATCGTTTGTTGAACAAAGAAGGTTGAAAATTTGCTCAGAGTTTCATATGCTGTCATCTATGTATTTATTTATGTTTTGTGGTACTGCTAGTTTAATTTAGGGTCTCACACATATTAAACAAGTACTCTACTCCTGAACTAGACCCCCAGGCCTCTTTTTGATTAAAAGAACAAAAACAGAAGCAAGATTTTTTTTTTTGTTTGAGATACAGTTTCATGAATGTACTCAGACTGGTTTTAAACATATTACCCAAGCAGATGTTGTCCTCCCGATTCTTCTGCATCAGCCTATTGAGGAGCTAGGCTTACAGGCCTGTGTCACAGGCCTGTCTTACTTCGCTTTTGAAGTGAGCTCAGACTTCAGAAGGTCTAAATTAAGCTCCATCTTTCATTGTCCTCAACAATAGGCCCCTTTCCAGAATTACATCTATTTTAGTTCATAATCAGAAATGATCAAAGAAAATCTCTTGCTCCTGACATGGTTTGAAATATTTATCATCGCCATATATGCAATATTACAATCAGCTTTGAGTGTCGTAATTGTTGGGATAATCCTAGGAATTTTCTTAAGACAGGGAACTGTTCAAAGACTTCAGTGTTCCCAAAATACATGGAACCCATCTTTTCTGCAGACCCTTTCCCAGGAGCTGGTGGTAGAGGGATGAATATATCACACTTAGATCGTGTCCTAGGGAAATTCACATTCTGGTGACACAAGAACAATCCTTGCTACCCTTCCTTCCAAGACACCTCTGTCCTTTCTTATGCTAAAAATAACTGTTTAGCCATTACTGTCTTTCTCCTCTTTCTTTCTTTAATTCTATTTTCCACTTCTTAATATGGGCCAAACTGGGAATCCTGAAAGTGATTGTGGAGGTGAAAATAATTGTAGGGGTGCATCCATCCTTGTCTTTCTTTGTTTTCAGTCAAAGTTGATCCCACCTCCATGTCTCCACTGGAGTTTCCAAGTGATAGCGAGGAGAGTGCTATTGAGAGCGGATCCTCGGCCTTACAGAGTCTGCAGGGATTTCAACAAGAGTAAGTTGGAACTGTGTGTGTCTGGGTGAGTGTGAGTGTGAGTGTGTGTGCGCGCACACACACAGCACACACATAGCATTAGAATTAACAGAACACAACAATAAAAGTTTGAGGAAAACAATATACAAGCTAGCTGCTTTCCTAAGAACTATCTAAGTGTGTGTACAGACGTGTATGTTCATGCATGTTATGATAGAATTACATTCTAATTGTATGTCACGAATTCTATCCCTGAAAAAAAAATCTTCCAATTTTCTATAAATTATACTTTTGTAGTGTTTTTCTCTATAGATTCAAAATAGTCTGGTCTTTTAATCTTGAAATGAATCAGAAGCAATTAGCTTGCATTGAGCAAACATCTTATATGAAAAATGTATTTTGTTAAGCACAAGAATGGCACTTGTTGAAGTGAAATGTTCACACTGACAATGTAGCTACTCAAGGAAAAATTTCCACCTCCAGTGCTTCCTCAGGGAGCTACATTTCCTAAGCAGACTGGCCCTAGTTAAAAGAATTGCTTACATTGTTCTAATTATTTCTTCTCTTGGGGAGCTAGCATGAAATTTGCATCAATGATAAGACAGTATGAAATACCACCACGGTAATTGGTTTTTCTCTCTTTCTTTCTTTGCTTAGTCCAGCAGCAGTGGCTCAAATGCAGGGAGAAGACTCTCTCGACTTAAAGAGAAGACGGATTCACCAGTGTGACTTTGCAGGATGTAGCAAAGTGTACACCAAAAGCTCTCACCTGAAAGCTCACCGCAGAATCCATACAGGTCTGCCCCTCACCCCGACACCCCCCCCCCACTATTCCAGCTCCAGCACACACACTCGCCTACACAGATACTACAAGATGAGGTTCGGGGCCGGGGGTGGGGGGGTGGAGACAAACTCCAAAGAAGAGATCACTTATGGGTTTGGGCTCTATTGTTCTTTTCCTAAATCCAGAAACAGTCTAGCAGAACAGAAAACCAGTTTACCTTCCAAGTAAGTGTTTTACAAGCATCATGCATGGTATGCAAGTACTCTGCCAACTTCGCTACATCACCAGCCCCTTCGATTTTTGTTTGGTTTTCTTTTGTTGTTTTTGTTTTTTTTTGACATGGGGTCCCTCCTGTAGCCACCTCCGACCTCAAACTTGCTATGTAGCTGAGGCTGACCCTGAATTTCTGATACTTTTCCTCCATCTCCCAAGTGTGGGGATCGTGAGCATCCGATAGCATACTCATCATAGTTTTTAGTCTTGTTTAAGGAATCTCTGTACTGTTGTCTGTGTGCTAGTTTACTTTTCTACCAGCAGTACATCAGGAATCTTTTTTCTCCATATTCTTCTCAGCATATTGTATATTTGATTATTTATTATAATAGCCATTCTGGCCAGGCTAAGATGGAGTCTAGGTTTCTTTTGTGCATCTGTAATGGCTGAAAAACAAGCATTTTTTTCATGGATTTACTAGAGTATTTGTGTTTCTTATTTTCAGTAGTGTGTGTTCACATCATTTTTCCATTTAGTGAGTGAATTACTCATTTACTGTTAACTGTTTTGAGTTCTTTGTATATTTTGGATGTTAATCCTTTCTCATATGCATTACTAGCTGAGATTTTTCTCTCATTCTATCAGTTGTCAGTGTCTTCTGTTGATCGTTTCTTTATTCTGCAGATACATTTTAATTTGTTATCACCCCATGTGTCTTGATTTTATTTCCTGAGCTATTAGAGCCATTGAAGTGTCTTACATGTTTTCCACTAAGAGTTTCAAAATTAGGGTTCTGACATGAGTTTCTATACCAGTTTGGGTTGAGCTTTGTTTAGTGAGAAATAGGGAAAATTTTTCAATGCTTTGCATGTGGATATCCAGTTTTCCCAACACTATTTATTGTCTGGGATGGTCTTTCCCCAATATATGTGCATTAGATACTTCTTATCATTTTAACTAAATATTTGAGCAAATCAACTTTAAAGAGGAAAATTTATTTTGGTTTCTGGTTTCAGAGGTTTTAGTCTATGGCCACCTGCCTCTGTTGCTTCCAGTGAAGCAGAACATCGCAGGGCAGAGGATGTCAGGGAACAGAGTGACTCACCACATGGTGGCGTACAAGAGACACGGAGATAAACAAAGGAAGGCCATGGACAATATATGCCTTCTAAGTTTCTATACCTTCATGCGCCCACTGATCTATTTCCTCTATGCAGGCCCTGCCTCGTGTTCTCCATCACTTATGAATGTATAAAGTTTTAAGAGTGTGAATAGATTAAGCACTGATTATCACCCTCATAATCCAGTCACTTCTAGCATTACTAGCTAGGGACAAGCTATCCACACATAACCCATATAACTTTTGGGGGTTATTTTCTATTGAAACATAATGTTTTTTTCTTTTGTCAAGAATCATGTGGCTATAGATGTGTGGGTTTATTTCTGGGTTCTTTATTCTATTCTATTGGTCTGTGTGTCTCATTTTTATACCAGTACTGTGTTGGTTTTTTTTTGTTACTATTACTCTGTAGTATATTTTGGAACACCTTCAGCATTATTATCCTAAGCATTTTGTTTAAGCTTGCTTTGGCTATTTAGGTCTTTTGTTTATCCATATAAATTTCAAGTGAGCCAGGCAGTGATGGCACACACCTTTAATCCCACCACTCAGGCAGAGGCAGGCAGATCTCTTTGAGTTCGAGGCCAGCCTGGTCTACAGGGAGAGTTACCAGACAGCCAGGGCTGTTAACACAGAGAAACCCTGTCTTGAAAGAAAGAAAGAAAGAAAGAAAGAAAGAAAGAAAGAAAGAAAGAAAGGAAGGAAGGAAGGAAGGAAGGAAGGAAGGAAGGAAGGAAGGAAGGAAGGAAGGAAGGAAGGAAGGAAGGAAGAGAGAAAAAGAAGGAAAGGTAAAGAAAATTAAAAGGCTGTAGTACACATACATTTTTCACATCATTTTATTATATATCTTGTAAAATAGTCATGTTAGTACTGGAAAGGGGCTTTAGGATATCATTCAGGTTCACTGTTTAACTATAGCATGGTGTTAATGAAGTGATGATAAAGGGATGCAAAGAGTCATAACAGTATTTACTAAGTGTCAGGTTCTGCTTTTGGTTTTGTTTCCTTTTAAGTACTACTTGTATTTTTATTACTAGAAAAATAAAACTCGGCCCCCAACTGGATCAGGCCCTCTGAATAGGTGAGACAGTTGATTGGCTTGATCTGTTTGGGAGGCATCTAGGCACTGGGACCCAGTCCTGTGCTCATTGCATGAGTTAGCTGTTTGAAACCTGGAGCTTATGCAGGGACACTTGGCTCAGTCTGGGAGGAAGGGACTGGACCTGCCTGGACTGAGTCTACCAGGTTGATCTCAGTCCTCGGGGGAGGCTTTGCCCTGGAGGAGGTGGGAATGGGGGGTGGGCTGGGGGGAAGGGGAGGGGGCAGGAGGGGGGAGAACAAGGGAATCCATGGCTGATATATAGAACTGAATGGTATTGTAAAATAAAATAAAAGGAAAAAAAAGAAAAAGAAAACTCAGGTCATCAGGCTTGGCAGCAAGCACCTTTACCAAGTGAAGAAAGACTATCTCAGCGCTCTCTCTCTCTCTCTCTCTCTCTCTCTCTCTCTCTCTCTCTCTCTCTCTCTCTCGTCTTGCTTTATTGCTGTGTATAAAATTTCAAGCACTGTATTCAAAAGGAGTATGGATTGCAGACATCAACATCTTTGTCTTTTTTATTGTACAAGGAATGCTTCCAGTTTCTCCTCATTCAGTATTATGCTGGCTATAGATTTGCTGTATATAGCCTTTATCATGTTGAGATGTGATCCTCCTATTCCTAATTTCTTCAAGGCTTATATTATGAATATATGTTGAGCTGTATCAGAGTCCTGTCCTGCATTTTTAAAAATTATCATGAGATATTTATCTTTGATCCTATTTATGTACTGTTACATTTATTGATATGTGTATGTTGACCCATCCTGGCATATCAGAATTTAATCAAGTTAACCATGCCTTATTGCTTTTGATATGCAGTTTAATTCAGTTTGAAAATAATCTATTCAGGATTTTTGTGTCTATGTTCATAAAGGCTGTTGGCCTATACCTTGCTTGCTTGCTTTTTTTTTCATATGTCCTCATCAGGTTTTGGTGTCTAGATAACACTGGCATTAGCTTGAACAAAAGCTTCTTTAACCATGATAAAAGGCAGATCTTGAACTAGAAAGATGGACTTCTCCCTGAACTACTATTTTGAATGAGTGCTCTAGCAGTGAGCTCAGATCACCACATGGTGGCACTACTTTAACAAGTTGGTTATTATTCATCCTGGTGTACTGAAAATAGGATTTCCTAGGAGAAATCCTTGAGCAATTACAATAAAGTCTATACATAGCAAAGCTGTTGTGAAGTGTGGGGATGGGATACTACTATATTGAATCAAAGCAAAAGAAAATCTCATTTGCACTCCTACGTTCTCTGAAATCCTGTTCTTTCTAGATGTTAATAAGCATGTGTAACCTTCCAGTCTTTTCTTTTGTTTGGTGAGAAAGATAGACAAGGTAGCCCTGCCTAGGCTATAACTCACTATGTAGAGCAGGCTGACTTTGAGCTCAGAGATCTCCCTGTCTCTGTCTTGTGGGTCTGGGATTAAAGGTGTGTACCACTAGACCCAGGTTATCTTTAGTCTTAATACATTCGATACATTCAGCTGTGTGTCATTCTTCTTAGAGGCTTATGTGGCAATTTCTGAATATTGAAATGATCAGTAACGACCATCTTTAATCAACCATATAGTTTCCGGGTAATACTCCAAACGTGAGCTAGGCTGGACTCCATTCTGGTGTCCATTATCTAACAGCTGTACATACAGTTAATTAGTGAACACTTGGGAGGGTTAGCAGGTGGCAAGCAGTAAGTGAAAAGATGCAAATCAGATTGCCACCAGAATTGAAAACAGAAAAAAAGGAAATGCCCAGGAAATTTTATGACGGGGGAAAAGAGGGATAGAAGAACAAACTGTTAGAATCCTAATACACTTTGTGTCTACATTGTTGTCTCTGATTATAAAAGAATACATACTCATCATAGTAGATGAGGAACAGAGAAGTATATTAAGGAAAAAACGAATATTGCTATGATTTATCACCTAGATTTAACCACAGTTAATATTTATTTGTCCATATAACATATTTCCTTTAATTAAAAATACTGAGGCTGGGCAGTGGTGATGCATGCCTTTAATCCCAGCATTTGGGAGGCAGAGGCAGGCAGATCTCTAAGTTCAAGACCAACCTGGTCTACAGAGTGAATTGCAGGATAGCCAGGGCTACACAGAGAAACCCTGTCTCGAAAAAAAATTGATTTATTTATTTTTATTTTATGGATATGGGCGTTTCCCGTGTATGTGTGTCTGTGCACCATGTGTAGAAGGCATCAGATCCTCTGTAACTGGAGTTACTGGTAATGGTGAGGTACCTTCCCATGCTGGGAATTGAGCCTAGGACCTCTGCAAGAGCATCCAGTGCTCAGAACCATTGAGCCATCTCTCCAGCCCCAGTTAATTAACTTTTGCAACCTAATTTCACTTAGGAACCCAGTCTAGCCTCAAATTCTTGGACCTCCTACCTCAGTTTCTTTAGTACTAGGATTACAGGTGTTCACTACCCCTCCTGGCTTATTTTTTTTTAAAGATTTATTTATTTATTATGTACAAAGAAGAGGGTGCCAGATCTCATTACAGATGGTTGTGAGCCACCATGTGGGTGCTGGGAATTGAACTCAGGACCTCTGGAGGAGCAGTCGGTGCTCTTAACCTCTGAGCCTTCTCTCCAGCCCATGATTTTTTTGTTTGGTTGTTTTTTTTTTTTTTTTTCCGAGACAGGGTTTCTCTGTGTAGCTTTGCGCCTTTCCTGGGACTCACTTGGTAGCCCAGGCTGGCCTCGAACTCACAGAGATCTAAAGCTCTGTTTTTTTTTTTGTTTGTTTGTTTGTTTTTTGTTTTGTTTTGTTTTGTTATTGTTTGTTTTTGTTTGGGGGTGGTGGTTTTTCGAGACAGGGTTTCTCTGTGTAGCTTTTGGAGCCTATCCTGGAACTCGCTCTGCAGACCAGGCTGGCCTTGAACTCACAGAGATCCACCTGCTTCTGACTCCCGAGTGTTAGGATTAAAGGCGTGCGCCACCACCGCCCGGCAAAGTAAGATGTTGCTTTCTTTTTTTTTCTTTTTTCTTTTTTTTGGTTTTTTCGAGACAGGGTTTCTCTGTGTAGCTTTGCGCCTTTCCTGTAGCTCACTTGGTAGCCCAGGCTGGCCTCGAACTCACAGAGATCCACCTGCCTCTGCCTCCCGAGTGCTGGGATTAAAGGCGTGCGCCACCACGCCCGGCCTTTATTTTTTTATATAATATACGTCTGTGTCATGTTTGTAAAGTATTCAAGCAGTACAAAAAGTTATTTTTAAAAAGGCCTCCTACCATCCTTCGCTGTTACTTTTTATCATTGTTGATCCTTTTTCTATAATTTCTATTTCAGTGTATTGATGTTTCCTTTATCTTGAGTGTACAAATGTATGGTATGGGACCTATGCATATAATGGGATTGCGCTACGGTAATTCTTCCTATACTACTTTTTGGGGGCCGTTTTTCTTTCTCTCCTGAGCATTCATGTCCCATATATAATCCGGTTATAACCTTAAGAGTCTGAGTGTGGAGCTATTTCAGATACTTGGGCTTGATAGCTCGCCCCATTCCTTTCCGTGTGCGAGTTTCCGATCTTACAGCTTTCGACGAGTGCTCTTCCCATTGACTCGCATGTTCTTCTTGTGGATGGCTTTATTTCAGATTATTCATTAAGAAGCATCAGAGGAAAGAATGTAGTTGGACTAGTGGAGTGGAGTAGAAAGTAGCAGCCACCTGGATTTGTGTTACAATTTGCATGTCAAATTCCGCCTACGGGCTCCTGTGTTTGAAAACTTGGCCCCCAGCTGCTCGAGCTGTTTGGGGGAGGCTGTGGAATTTTTGGCAGTTGGGGCTTGGCTGTAGGAAGTGAATCTCTGGGAGGTAGGCTTACAGCCCAGCCCCACTTTCTGTCCTCTTTCTGCTTCCTGATCTAGAGATGTGAGTACACGCTGAACCAGGCTCCCGACGGAATGGAGGCTGCTGCTACCATGCCTCCGTTGCCTTGATGCACTGCATGCCCTCAAACTGTGATCCAGAAGAAGTCCTGTCTTCCCGCACTTACTTCTTGCCAGGCATTTGGTCACAGAGAGGAGAAATGTAACTAATACAGCTTAGACCTTTTTTTTTTCTTCCGTTTTTCTTTTGAGACAGTACCTCACTGTATAGCCTCGCATAGCCTGGAACTCACTATGTAGTCTAGCTTGGCCTCAAACTTGTAATGTTCTCCTCCTGCCTCTCCCTCCTGAGTGCTAGGGTTGCAGGGATGCTTTCCTATGTCTAGCCTCCTCTTTTAAAATGTTTTGAACAACCTTGTGAGACATTTTTGCCTCTGTTTAGATTTGAGAAAATAGACTATTTATTATATGGTTAGTGTGGTAGAAGCAGGATTCAAAGACTCTTTGAGAGCCCGTGTTCCCTCCACTTTACTGTCTCAGGCTAAGTTTAGACCTTTTGCAAACAGCAGTGTGTAGTCGGGTAAATTTTTTAGTATCTTCACTATAAAAAAAAAACCGGTAAGTATGTAAAGTAATGCATATGCTAATTAGCTAGATTTAACCAGTCCACAGTGTGTGCATATTTTGAAACTTGTAGAAGACAAGCAATATGATTTTTTTTATTGGTTTTTCGAGACAGGGTTTCTCTGTGTAGCTTTGGCGCCTTTCCTGGAACTCACTTTGTAGACCAGGCTGGCCTCGAACTCACAGAGATCCATCTGCCTCTGCCTCCCGAGTGCTGGAATTAAAGGCGTGCGCCACCACCGCCTGGCGCAAAATGATTTTTATTTGTCAAACTTATTAGTTAAAAAGGTGAATGAGAGTGCCCCTTCAAGTATATATATATATATATATATATATATATATATAAAAAATGTATTCTGCTGTCTTTCTGATTACCTTCATTTTGCTGTGTTCCCACTACAGGAGAGAAGCCTTACAAATGCACCTGGGATGGCTGCTCCTGGAAATTTGCTCGCTCGGATGAGCTCACTCGCCATTTCCGTAAGCACACAGGCATCAAGCCCTTCCGGTGCACAGACTGCAACCGCAGTTTTTCTCGATCTGACCACTTGTCCCTCCACCGCCGGCGTCATGACACCATGTGAATATCCCAGGCCACAGCTGACGTGCTACACTGGTCTCCTGAGTGTGTGCTGAGGTCGAGACCCTGTTTGCCTCTTTGACTACAACTTGCCCCTGTGATTAGGGGTTAGAACAGCCTACTGAGCCAGGTTGATGAGACTGGAACAAAAGTTAGCCGGTCTCCCGTGCGGCTCTTCATATTCCGCTTTCACCTCTTCACTGTCCAGACTTCAGTTTTCTCAACCTCTTCCTGGGTTGAATTCTAGTGCGGCGCCCATGGTTGCCCTCCCTGATCCCTCATGCTGTGTTATAGACATTTTTCCTACACTAACAAACAAAACAGGAATCAAACTCAAGGCTGTGAACAAACATCCGCTGCTCCCCCTGCCACTTTGTTCTTGTTTTTTAAAACTTTTATCCATTATATAAATATGCATTGATACAGTATATATACTGTAACCAGTACTTAAAGTCACTTAGCAATGTCCTAAAATGAGGGTTTTTTTTTCAAAGTCATAGGTACAAGGGGCATAACAGTGGAGTTGATTGGTCAGATTTACAGAGAATTGAGTCTGAAATACAGAGTCTCATTCTAACCTTGAAGGTTTTGTAGATCCAGTTTTACTTGTTCTTACCAGTTTGGTTTACAGACAGTACCAGCCCTCCTTTTTGAAGTCCATCAAAGAAATGAAGGGATTTTTCTCGACCTCCTCTTCCTCCTCATGCTCCTTTATAATTAAAGGTTTTATGGCACAATTACATTCTTTTTAGGTTAAGTTTGGACAAATATTCAAAGCACAGAAAGACAGATCAGTAGGGAGAAGTATTCTAGGAAAATATGTCAGGCAGTGACAGGAAAAAGCAGACCTTGGAGGACCCTTTGAGCAATTATTTGGATAAGGTATTAGAATTGCTGTTAATCCCAAACCTCATTCAAAGGGCAGCCCATTGAAACGGCGCTTTCGATGGGCTCCGCTGTACTGTTTATTCTTTTGTTTACACAGAGCAACCATTCAGCGTATTACCTGAGAGAAATTGTACACTGAGCATGTTAGACAGAGATGAGGGGTTGCACTCAAGGCATTTTGTTTACTTCATGCCATTTTTTGGCACTCATTCTTCTGTTTTTAATGAGATAGAAAAGATTTTTTTTTCTGACACTGACATATAAAAATCATTTTTAATGTTTTATAAGTGCTGCCAATACCCAAGCCATTTATTTTAGATGTAACAGCAGGATGCATAATATACATTTGGTTGCCCAATCAGACTGTTCCTAATATTCTCTGGGGCATAAAACGCTCTGTTCCTGGCCCTGGACCACAGATCTACCTCCATGTGGCATATTTCCTCTCCTGGGAAAAAAGGAGAGGAGCTTTGTATCATTAGGATTGGATGCAGCCTCTTGCCTAAAGGTTGTCTTCATACTAAACCTTTTTTCTTGGCAGATATTCAAAGCTCTAGCTTGAATACTTCAGGTTACTACCTCCCGTGGCTGTCCTTTCTAGCTAAATCCTAGAACTCTATCATCCAGAAGGGGTCCTGTCTACTTCTACCCATCCCTCCCATCTTACAGATGAGGCAAATACGGGTTCGATTCTTTCTGCAGATATTTCCTTTGAGGCCTTATGTAGACCTATGTACTCCTTCTCCCAGGGATCACACTAGTAAACCAAATTAAATAAAAAATTATGTGATTGGTTGCAATATTTGTCCAATTTTATATGTTATACTTCAAAAAACTTTAAATCACTCAAAATTCATATATAGTTGATGACAAAGTAATTAGAATGTGCTTATGGTCATTGCCAGTTAACATTACGCATACAGTGTTTCTGTTCTCATAGTTTGATATTTCCAGGCTTTTTTTTTATTTTAAATTGACCTTGTTTCAAGTTTCAGTGTCTTTCCAGACTATAATTTCTCCATAAGTTAAGGCCTACTTGTACTTTTCCAGATGAAGTGTAGGTTTTGCTATTATCATTATCTTCATACAGGATTTTTCCTGACTTATGGTATACAAGTTCCAAGCTGTATACTAATTACTAAAGCACTAATAAATATCTAGGGCAAGTCTATTCATGGGGACCACATTGTGTGACAGATTCATAAATGTATATTACCACCATGCATGGGCTTAAGCTTATAATTGAGTAGTTGGTACAATATTATAGAACAGAGTCCAAAGGGTTACCTACTTTTTTCCCACTTTGGATCCCGAGATTTGCTTTCCAGAGTTCAGAATTGGCACATGCCCCTTAGACTTCAGGATATTGAGACATATGGTTACAATATTTACATTGAGACATATATTTACAAATGAGCATTATCAAATTATAGTACTCAGAAGGGTGATCAAATTAGGATCCTAGATATTGATGCTCATGGCATCTCTGAGCCTTTCTTCAAATGTATTTCTGCAGAGTAGTAATTGACTGTGCAAATGCTTGTTCATGGTCTTTAGTCCAGAAACAATTCTAACCCTATTCTCATTGCCCCCTTTTCCAAAAATGGTAAAGTCTTTCCAATTACAAACCTATTCTTTAAAAATGTGTCATGATGAAGAACATTTCACAGAGTGAATTGATTCCAACACAATGCAGTGTAGAATTACTGCACCAAAAGCACACGCATGTTTGCTAGATGGTGGGGTACAAAGGAAATGAAATGCATCTCTCTTGGGGAACATCTGTGCTTTAACTAAGTTGAATGGGCTTACAACAGCAAAGCACTGTTAGTATGACATTTGCCTAGGTCATGGAAATCTCATAGGGATGGCTAATATTCAGAAATTTATTACAGTGGAATTCTTCCTTCTGTAGACATCTGGAAGCTGAACACAACTGTTGATAATTGCCATTGTGAAATATAGGGAATGTAAATTGGTTTGATGGATTAGTGGAGTTCCTTATGTGCAGAACACAAATGTTTGTAAAAAGACTTTCTTCTTAAATAAGCTTTCCATGTTGGAACTCTTATAGGTTTTCAGAAAAAAATGTGAAGGTAGAACAGAGTTCCTGTTTACTCCACATCTTACATTAGTATGGTACACTTGTTACAATTAGTGAAACAATATTGATGCATCAATGTTAACTGCAGCCAGTGCGTTATTCCGACTGTCCTCTTTCTGTTTTAATATCTCATCAAAGTACTGCTTTGATTTAGGAGTCCCAACTCCTTTGGCTGTGACAGTTTCTTGGACTTCCTTACTCTCAAGGACCTTGGAAGGATCTTCTTCACTTGGTATTTATTTGCTATTTTTCTCATGAAAAGACAAGGTTAATGGATTTGGGCCTGAATAACCACACAAATGAGTTACTATTTTCATAACATATTTCTGTGACTTATCATTCTTCATGGTATATATCTTCAGTCACATGGCTGGGATAGTATCTATGAAATTTCTCCCATGTACCCCTTTTCCTATCATCATACTACACTCTCTGGAAGGAAGCACAGCAGCCTACACATGGAAATGGTGAGTTATGTACCATGTCCTTGAGAGCAAGTGTCTACATAAATTCTTTGGAATTCTTCTGCACGGGAGCTTTGCCTCCTCCCCATTTATTTATTTACATAGTTGTTAATTTATGCCAACATGGACTCATAGATATTTATTTTATAGTTTATTTTATAATCCAATGCTACTTTTATTTTGTTGCCCAAATTGTAGCTTTGACTGTTAGGAGCTCTTTTGAATTGATTCCTAAGTCTTTTTTACCTACCCCATCATTTTTTTTCAGCATGTGCTTAATTTTTAATGTCTCAAGATGTTCCAGATTCATCTTGTTTTTGTTTTGTGGAGGGCACTCTCATAACCAGACATTTCTTCAATGAGTTCTAATTCCTTTTACTGAAGAATTGTATCAGAAACCAGGATCTGTACACTATGTAGGTTTGCTACTTTGGGGATATTATTTCTTCAAAGGCCTTCTCAGTCAATACAACAAAGAAATATATGCATATATATTAAGTTATATATATATGCACATGTCTATAAACATTTCCATATGTAATATCTTTATTATTTATATATGAGTTCATATAGTTGTCATCAATCCTTAGTTATCTTCATAGCCTTCCATGCTAACAGTGACAACCATTGCTCCCCCTTCTGGCATTTATTAATTGTTGAAATCCAGTTTATGTACATATTAACAGTGTCTTAAGTGTTATCCTGTATACCCATGAGAAAAATCAATCAGTTAGAACCTGGTGCTTATGTACATGATAGTAACATTTTTTTAGAACTTCAACAACTCTTTGAAACAGAGTGATCTACAAGATTCTTGAATTAGAGATATCTGTATTCTCAATTCTATCCTAGCCCCTAAATGCTTCCTCATACATGAAGCAAACCATTGGTGATTGACCTAACCTTGAAGAAGGCAAGGAAACTTGTTGATCTTCCATTGGGTGTTAGTTCCTAATAAGGGATAAATGGGAAAGCACCATGGGCCTAGTTTAAAGAAACATTTAGCACTGTCTTTTTCTCTACTAAATATGGATCTCTGACAACTGGGTGGTATCCTGATTTGCCTCTCTTCTGTATTTTCCCCAGTTTTTAGGCAAGTCACATCACCTCTCTGTGCCTCTATTAACCCATCTAAAAATGGGGATCCACATATCTACCTCACAGGAGTGTTGTGAGGCTTCTTATTAATAGATGTTTAAAAAAATGATGCGTGATCTCTAAATGAGCGAGAAAGTATTATAATCATTACTATGATGCTAATTAGAATACTTTATATTTATCCTATGGAAAGAGATTATCCCTCATTAGTAAACAGCTAAATTTAAGTCAATAAGAAAGATCAATGAAGAGTGGCCACTGGAAGCAATATTGTTTGTTCTGTTATCCTCACTTTCCCTACATCCTCTGACTCCAGGATTATCAACTGTTTCCAGACGCGAAACATATTAGGACCTAACATAAAATAAGAGGCAAAACACATAGTTTTGAAATGATATTTTTCTCCCTTTCTTACTCTGGTTGGACTGCATTACATATAACTTTGTCAGAAGCACAAAGACAATTTCTCAAAGCTTTTCAGTCTTTGGTCAGTTCTGTTTCATCAGTTAAAATTTCTCTTTCTGCGTGTACTGTACATTAAACAGTAAAGGTAGGAGGGGAGTGGGGTGGGATGGTTGGGTTGGGAGTGGACTGGAAGAGAATGGAAATTATGTAGGTGTTTCTCAAACACTGGGTATCACTTTCCATTTCTTTTTTTCTGGTGGTGGGTTGGGGGCAAGGGAAGAGATAACTATTTTGTTAACAAATTCTCCTTCCCTTCCAGTAGATGTCTCCTAGGGTCAGTACAAATAACTGTGTTGGACGTTACTTTTTATAACTATGTTGTATACAGTGCTGTTTTCGTTGTATTCCTGAATGAAAAGGGAAGACAGTCCCTAGTGATGTTCATCCCTGTTTTTGACAGGAGGCCACAGCAGGAGAGCAGTACCAGAAACTGACTTTTTTTGTGTGTGTGGTGGGGAAAGGAGCCTGCAGTGAAGGGATTTCTTGGAGTTTTGTCATTATTTAAAGAAATTCGCAAACAGTATATTATGCATTAGTCTCTCTAACTCTTCTGTTTGTGCCTCCTTGTTTTAGTGCTTTAGAGCAGCACCTATTTTCGCTCATTTTATACTTGTTCTTGTTCAGAGGGACGATGTTGAGCAACTCCCTCATCTGTCGTGTAGCTGAAGATTCTCGAGAATTGCCTCAGTAAGCATGGCCCCCCAGAGGTTCCTCTGTCTCAGCTCAGTGGGGCAGCTCCCGCGGCAGCTCCCAGGCAGGGTGGGTGCCTGGGTACTCAGCAATCTGGTTCTGTCTGATGACTGTACTTTTTTAATAATAAAAATATTTTAAACCAGAAACCATGGGGTTCGTGTTCCGTTTGTCTTCTCATTGCATTTCTTCAGCGTGGCACAAATAGCTTATTTTCTTTTTGAAATTCTGACTAAAAAAAGTTGTGACAGAAGGTACTATATAGTATTCTGTAGCAACAAAGGAAGCCGGGGTGGCTCCAGCAATGATTTTTCTCTGTTAAAGTACATGAAGCCCTCCCAATTCTTGCTGATATATTCAGACATGCCCATGAATGGGACTTGATGAAGACTGTGTGCTATTTTTGTATTTCCTATATAGGATCCCACAAGAGTTTTGAGGTGCAGGCCTGTAGTCTTTGCTGTTTTAGTTCCCTTTGGGGGGGCAGTAAATAGGTACAGGAGGGTATTGGGACAGCTTTGAAGTCCAAAGACATCTCAGTACATGGGTGGTCCTGAGCAGACTTGTGGGAAGAAGTCTCATCCAGAACTTGTGTATTCCAGAGGAGCATCAGAAGAAAAGTAAAAGGGGGAAATTCTGTGAAGGGGATGGGGGCCAGAAGTTGGAAAGACAAATTAAAAGTGGCTGTTCCCAAGACTGTCGGGATGCAATTTCCACTATAGGTCCTAAAAATAACAAAAAACAGTTTACAGATTGCCCCGCAGTATTTATTTATTTATTTTGTGAGAAGAAAAAAATACTTTGAAAGTACAATTAAAAAGAGCTTTACAAGCCAGACAGTGGTGCACACCTTTAATCCCAGCACCCCAGAGGCAGAGGCAGAGGCAGGCAGATCTCTGTAAGTTCAAGGCCAGCCAGGACTGTTACACAGAGAAACCCTGTCTTGAAAACCAAAAAAAGAAACAAAAAAAATTGGTAGCCATTAAGGAAGCAGGACTTGTGAGCTTTGAGACCTCGCCCTTCTCATCACAAGCACCTTTAATGACCAGGGTGAATGACCGTTATTTGTGCCCGGTGGCTTAACACATAACAAATGATTATCAGACAGTTTCCTTCTATTCAAGTCCATTCTGTGTATTTAGTCTTCTTCCGTCAGCTAGAGCCATGTAGTCCATTTCCTAACCTCCAAGAGCTTGCACCAATATAAGCACGTACTTTTCCCACCTTCGGAACACTGACTCAGAGTTATTGAACCTGTGCTCCGAAAATAGAAACCTCTAAGGCCTCAGCTGAAGATTTTCACTTTGCCAGTTCCTGCGTTTAGATCGATTGTCATTACATTGTCAGGGGTGGCTTAGAGAGGACTCATCTCTACCTCCTGTGCTGCCACAGACACCAGCACCTACAGGATCCCTCTTGTATCCCACCATCTCCCTGGTACTTTCCAGGTGTACGGATGAGACCTTTGCATTTCTCAACCTCTCTTCTTTTCTTTAAAGGTTTCAAGTCTTCGTAAGTGCCCTTTGTTGCTGGCTGCCTAGTAGGGGAATGGCCGATTTAGGTGTCTAGGAGAAACATTTTCCCTCTAGATAGGTAATCAGAACGTTGGGAAAGAGTGAAAAAAGTGTATATCTGTAGTTGAAGGAATGGAGTCAACCCATGTATACTCCTCAGATTCAAAAGAGGACATTCATTGCTCAGACCTTCCGAAGCCACCACATACACTTACCACATTTTGTTCCCCTAAGTGGCCTCTATCCTGTTTCAGTGGTAATCATATAAGCCCTCTCACTTCAAAATTATTTTTTTTAGTTTTTGAAATTATAATCACATCATTTCCCCCTTCCCTTTCCTCCTTCCAAACCCTCCCATACATTCCTCTTTGCTTGTGTTCAAATTCATGGCCCCATTTTTGTTAACTATTGCTATATACATGTTCCTAAATACATAAATAAAACCTGCTCAGTCCATATAACGTTACTTACATGTATATGTTTTCAGGACTGACCATTTGGTATCAAAGAACAGATTAGTGTACTGTTCCCTGACGAAGAAGACTGTTTCTCCTGCTCCCAGCATCCCTTCCTTGCCTGTAGGTCTTGGTCTAGGGTTGAGGCTTCAGGGACTTACCCCGCTCTCCACATTAGCATGTTTATTCCATGTTCTACTCTTGTTCAGACTTTATGGGTGTGGCTTCAGACCTTTCTAGAAGATACAGTCTCGCAGCAAATGCCCTGTTGTCTGGCTTTTACAATCTCCTGCCTCCCCTTCCTCGATGTTACCCGAGCTTTATGCAGGAGTGTATTATAGATGTATCTGTTGGGACTGGCCTCCACAAGTCCACATCTTGATTGGTTGTAGTTTTCTGCAATGTTGCAAAGAGACTTTTCCTTGATGAGGGGTGAGGACTGCACTTCTCTGTGAGTATAAAGATCAACATTTATCATGTACTTAGGGAATATACTGGTTTAGCAAAGTGACACTTGAGGTTCTTCTCCAAGATCCATGACTTCACTAGCCCAGGGTAGTTGGCTGGGTTTCTAGCATCAGGCACCATTTCCTTATTGCCGAGCATGGCTTAAGTCCAGTAAGAGCTGTTAGTTATTGCCAAGGTATGAGTGCCACTACTGAACCTTAGCGTTAGGATGCCATGCTAACATTGTGGTTCACAGGCATCATGGCTGGGTAGGACTGTTGGTTGCTTCCCTCCTTTGGAGACTCCCCTGGCTCCTTCTTTTGGTAAGAGATAGTCCTCTGGGAGGAGACTTTCAGGTCAGTTCCAACTAGGGGCCGCTATTCTACTAACAATAATCCTATTATTTCTCTCTTTTGAAAACTATCTTTGTCATCAGTGAATACAAATGCAACTATTTTAATTTTCTTGTTTTTGTTTTTGTTTTGTTTTGGTTGGTTGGTTGGTTTGGTTTTGATTTCATTTTTGAGACTGGGTCTCTATGTAGGGCTGACTGTCCTGGAACTCACTATGTAAACCAGGCTAGTCTTGAACTAACAGATTCGCTTGCCTCTGCTTTCTGAGAGCTGGGATTAAACGTGTACACCACCATACTCGGCTCACTTTTCTTGTTTTTGAACCTGAAATATGTGTTCTTTTGTATCTTGATTCCTTTACTTAAAATTATGTGAGATCCATCCATGATGATATGTGTGACTCCAGTACTTTTACTTTTATTGTTGTGAGATATTTCATCATACATATATGATGAAATAAATACTTGTATGAAATAAATATGATGAAATATCTACTCCAAATAAACTATCTCTTTTTGGGGTAGGGTGTTCCCCTTACACTGTTTCAAGTTTAAATATAAAAATGCTTAGAGAAACACAACTTTGGTGAATGTTCTCTTAAATGGCTTTTGATATCTATTTGTAAGAATTACTCTAAGGAAAATATCTAGGGAAGGGAATCCTGGTACAGAGGATAATTGTTTTTTTTTTAATATTTTTAATTTTATTTTTTATGTGCATTGATGTTTTGCCTGCACACGTGTTTGTGTGAGGGTATTGGATCTGCTGGAACTGGAGCTACAGACAGCTATGAGTTGTCATGTGGGTGCTGGGAACTGAACTCAGGTCCCTTGGAAGAGCAGCCAGTGCTCTTAACCACTGAGTCATCTGTCCAGCCCAGACATTTGCTTTTTTAAGCTTAGCTTAGCAGTATAAAATATTTTTCAATGTAATCGCATCAATTTATATTTCTACTTATAATATGTGTGGTTTTTAATCACAGCTCTGATAATATGTTATACTTTGGTTCTGGTTTTTTTAAGGGTCAAATCCAGAGTACTATTGCTGGGAACAGAAGATCATAAGGACTAGTTTATATATACAGATAACGTAGTACTAAGATGGATATCTGGTATGAATCAGCTATAACACAGCTGACATTGGATATCTCAGGGGCTATGAGTCACTACCAATTGGCTGGCACTGAATGCTCATGGACCCCCAAAGTAAATACTTATACAATCTGTTAGCCAAGCTGTAGCTGGAAGTTTTTCTGTGTCCTGCCTGGTCCCACGGCTGCTCAGACCCAAATAAACATACAAAGGTTTATATTAAACTATGGCCATGGCAGGCTTCTTGCTAACTAGCTCTTCTATCTTAAATTAACCCATTTCTATAAATCTATACCTTGCCACATGGCTTGTGGCTTACCGGTACTTCACATCTTGCTTCTCCTGGCGATGGCTAGCAGCGTCTGCTTCACTCTCCTTTCTCCTCCCATATCTCTCTTGGATTTCCCACCTGGTTCCAACCTGCCCTACCATAGGCCAATGCATCTTTATTTATCAACCAATCAGGGCAACACATATTCACAGCATACAGAAAGACATCCCACAGCACCGAGTTCCACTTTTTGTGATCCTGTATAAATATGTCCTTGAGGTCAGACACATGAGATTTTGCCTTTGCTAGCCTGCCTGTGTTTCTCTACAAGCCTGTGCACCTGGCTTCATATAGCCTGTGTGTCAGTCTGTGCATGTGTCCATGCCCACATATGTACAGCCTGTGTGTACCTGGCTGCCTGCTGGTGTCTGGCTGCCTAATGCGTGTGTGTGTGTGTGTGTGTGTGTGTGTGTGTGTGTGTGTGTGTGTGTGTATCTTCCCACTCTATGACTCCTCTAATTGTCCTCAACCTCCTGAGCTCTCAGGCCCCTCCTCCTTTTCTGGCATTGAAACATGGGTCTAACAAGAGTAGGGTTAGAAGTCCTTGATTCCCAGCTTGCCTACCCTATTATTTTTTTCTTTTAAACTAATAAACTTGTCCTTAAATGTTCTGCGATGCTGTTTAATTATTATTTTTTATTCATGAGACTAAGAGCCTACAAAAGGGATCCTGTGTTCTTGGTAACAATACATGCTAGGTAAGGTCTGATACCTAACAAAATGAATTTCTTTAATTTCTGTTTTTGCCATCTTCACAGTATGAAAAACATGCCAGTGGTTTCCTTGATTCAAGTAGCATTTTCTTTGATTGCCAATGAGATTTTTTTCACAGTTACCTTTTGATGTCTTCTCTTAAAGTATCTGTTGAAGATTGCTCAGATACCTTCTTCCAAGATAGAAGTACTTAGTCTCAAACTATTGGGAACTTTAGGAGGAGATACAAGTGATAGCATATGTTTTGGCCTGATATATAATAGACAATCTAGAATCACCTGAGAAGAGAGTCTTAAGTGAGGAGTTGTCAAGAGCAGGCTGGCCTGTGGGCATATCTGTGGAGGATTGTCTTGATTGTTAATTGACCCAGACCACTATGGGCAGCGCCCTTCCCTGGCTGGGTCCTGAAGTGTATAAGTGTGAAGAGCGCTAGCAAGCAGATACATTCATTTCCCTCTGATCTTGATTGCAGATGTGCTATAACTTGCTGCCTGAGTTCCTGCCTTGACTTCCCCCTGGAAGTCTATAACCGGAAACTGTGAAGTGAATAAACTCTTGCCTCTCTTATGATGTTTTTGGTCACAGTATTTGTCACAGCAACAGAAATGAAACTAGAACAATACATCTCAAGGGATTCCTCTCCAAAGCATGCTTACTCAAAGGTACATGCCCTTCTTAGAGTTAGCTTGTGTCCAACGGCTGATGCATACAGCTATAAAAACGGGCACCCTTTCCCCACTTGGGGACAATTTTAGAGAGTTATTGGAGCTTCAGAACATTCTTTGGATTTGTCTGAATCCTTTGTTGTGATTATGTTAAAGTTCTGCATTGCCTTCTATGCTGTTTTTTCTGCTTCCCCATAGATTTTCATTCTGACAACATATTGCAATATATTTTATATTATTTTTCTAAAATATCTGCACTTACATTTTTTTTCAAATTTAGACACTGATTCTACCTAGAACTAATTTTTACATATGATGGGATCTAGGGATTATTTATCATTATTCGACATAGATAAACATTTTGTCTTAGCACAGTTTGTTGAAATATCTATCATTTTCCCACCGAAAATGTCACGGAGCTCCATTTCTGTTCTGATGATGCATGTGCTAGTATTCATAATATCTGTATAATAAAGGTTGGTGTCTGGTGGGAAAACTCATCATGTTTTTATTCTTTAAGTTAGTGGCTTGGTGATTTATATTTTCAGTTTTCTAGTATTGAGCTGGGTTTTTCTTTGTAGGGTGAACTCATCTTGACTGTACTTAAAATAAACACTGTTATACATCCTGTAGTTTTCTACTTCAGTCTTCATTGATTTTTTCTTTTCTTTTTGTCTTTTATTCTTAACTTTTTAAAAGATTCTTTGCACAGTGTCGTGAACACAGTTAGCAGTAGTGTATTATGCATTCCAATACTGCTAAGAATGAATTCCAAATGTTCTCACCATAAAAATGATTTGAGGTGGTGCATATGTTAATAAACTTTATTTAATTATTCTAAGTTACATTTGTAAATCATATATGACTTTCTACCTGATGCATATGGTCTCACTCTCTAGTACAGGATAGTCTCAAAATTCCAATCCTGCTGGCTCACTGCCTATAGTACTGGGATTGCATGTGTGCATCATCAGACCTGCCCCACCCTCCCTTCCCTCTCTCCCTCTCTCCCTCTCTCCCCCTGCCTCTCTTCCTCTTTCTTCTCTATGTATATAAAATCATTGCCTCACTGTGTAACACTGGCTGACCTCCAATACTAACCTCATGTGTATTGTAGTTACAGTCATGTACCACCACACCCAGCACTTTATAAATTGAAACATGTTCATGCATCTTTATGGAATATATTATGGTAATCCAATACATGTACACAATGTACAAATCAGGTCAAGGGTTAGGGAGACTGTTCTACACACACACACACACACACACACACACACACACACACACACACACCACGTACATATCCCCAACCCCACTCCACACAAAATTAAGTAATCAGATCAAGACAATAAGAATTTTTATTTCAAACAGTACTTTTTTATGTTGTGGATTCTGAGCACTTTTTCTCGACATTCTGAGAGATACAGTATATATTTTATTCTATAGTTACCATCCTGTGTTAGAGAAGTAGTTCCTCCACTCCAACTATGCTTTAGTACTTCTTTCTACACATTCCACCTTCCTAGTCTCAACTAACCAATATTCCAGGCCAGTCTTCTATAAGATTGGTTTATTGGATTTCAAAAATCATTAAGAACAAGTAGTGTTTTTTTCCTGTGGTTAGCTGTTTTTCACTTAGCATAAAGATTCCAAGTTTCACCCATGCTACTCAAAAGAATTTCATTCTTTGTTATCTGGATTTACTGAAGGATATATGGGGAAATTCTGTATTTTGGATATTGAAAATGGTGCTGTGTTAAAAAATAGAAATGCATGTTTCCTCATCTCCTTTATGTCCAGCTGTGGAATTGTTGTGGTTTTTCTACTTGCAGCTTTATGAAGAATCTCCATATTGGTTTGTTTGTTTTTCTGTTTTTATTTTTGTTTTTGTTTTGTTCTCCTGTACAACAGCCCTGGCTGTCCTGGAACTCGCTCTGTAGACCAGGCTGGCCTCAAACTCAAGAGATCCCCTGCCTCTGCTTCCTGATTAAAGGCATGTGACACCTGTTGACCCTGCTCACACTGTTTTCCATAAAGCCTAGGTTTCAATCAGTATATGAAAGGTCCCTTTTCTTTGCATGATTGCCAAAATTTGTTCTTTTGTTTTGTTTTGGTTTTGGTTTTTTGAGACAATGTTTCTTTGTGTAGTTTTGGTGCCTCTCCTGGATCTCGCTGTGTAGTCCAGGCTGGCCTCAAACTCACAGAGATCCACCTGCCTCTGCCTCCCGAGTGCTGGGATTAAAGGTGTGCGCCACCACCGCCTGGCTGAGACTGAACATTTTTCAAATGTACTTTTTATCCATCTGCATAACTTCTTTGGAGAAGTGTCTGGTTTAATTGGATTGTTTGTATTGTTCATGTTTACCTTTTGAGTTCCTTATTCTAGATATCAATCCTTGGCCTAGTGAATAACCATAATGTATCTTCTCTTCTGTATATTTTATCTTAAAAAAAACTAGACAGTTTTTTATTATGATTTAAAATGAGAATTTTTATCAAGAACACCTCTCCAGTCCAATGTTTCCTCTTTATATCTACCTTCTGTCCTCATCCACATAGATCTCTAGGGGAGGGGTTTATAACGATTCTCAGTTAGACCTCTCCACTCACAGTATTCTCCCTCGTTATTTTCCATTTATCTATATTCTACGATCCCCTCTTATTTAAGGCAATTTCCCACCATGCTGCCCCTCCCCCCTTTTTTCAGTTTTTCAATACAGGGTTTCTCTGTGTAACAGCCCTGCCTGTCCTGGATCTCACTCTGTAGACCAGGCTGGCCTGAAACTCAAGGAGATTCACCTGCCTCTGCCCCCAAGTGCTGGGATTAAAGGTATATGCCACCACTGCCCAGCCATGTTCCCTTTGTTTCCTGGATTTTACACATGCTTTTGTCTAAAAAAAAATAACTAATGAGTTAAAACTAGGATCCACATATGAGAAAAAAACATGGCACTTGTCTTTCTGGGTTCAACTTTCAATTCCATCCATTTCCCAGAAAATTTCATTTTCCTTTGTGTATTTGTACCACATTTTCCTTTTCTAGTCATCAGTTGATGGCCATCTGAGCAGGTTCCATTTCCTAGCTCTTGTGAACAGGGCAGCAATGAACATGGTTATTCAAGTATCCATATCATAGTGGATGCAGTCCTGTGAGTATATGTCCAGGAGTAGTAGAGTTGGGTCATATAATAGTTTTTTCTTTAGCTTTTTAAAATTTTGTTTGAGTTATAATGTGCCTGAGTGTTTCACCTGCATGCATGCCTGTTCACCACATGCATGCTTGGTGCCCGTGGAAGCCAGAAGAAGGCATCAGATCCCCTAGGACTGTACTTGTGGGCAGTTATGGGCCACAATGTGGGTGTTAAGAATCAAACTTGTGCTCTCTGGAAAGCAGCCAGTGCTTGTTGTTGTTGTTGTTTTGTTTTGTTTTTTGAGACAGGGTTTCTCTGTGTAACAGCCCTGGCTGACCTGGAACTCACTCTGTAGACCAGGCCAGCCTTGAACCCACAGAGATCTGCCTGTCTTTGTCTCCTGAGGGCTGGGATTAAAGGTGTGTGATACCACCTCCTGGCTACAACCAGTGCTTTTAACCACGGAGCCATCTCTTTAGCCCTGATTTTTCTTTCTTTTTTTTAAAATTTATTTTGTTGTTTTTTTTTTTAAAGATTTATTACATCTGCATGTATGTCTGCAGGCCAGAAGAGGGCACCAGATCTCATTATAGATGTTGTGAGCCACCAGGTGGTTGCTGGGAATTGAACTCTGGATGAGTAGCCAGTGCTCTTAACCTCTGAGCCATCTCTCCAGCCCCCCCCCCCCCCTTTTTTTGAGACAGGGTTTCTCTGTGTAGCTATGGAGCCTTTCCTAGAACTCACTCTATAGTCCAGGCTGGCCTCGAACTCACAGAGATCCGACTGCCTCTGCCTCCTGAGTGCTGGGACTAAAGTCGCATACCACACTGCCTGATGTTTATTTTTTAAAGGAAGCTCCAGACTGATGTCCAGTTCGGCTGTATTATTCCTACCAACAGTTTCTCTTTTGCCACATCCATGGCAGCATTTATTGCTATTGATAATTTTGGTATTCTTTTTAAACAACATTTTTATGAATTTTGAGAATATCATACATGCAAATAATGTATTTTGATTGTATCTACCACCACACTCCTCTCCTTAACATCCCCCCAAGATTCATTTCTCCACCTCTCTACCCCCTTCCAACTTCATGCCTCTTGGCTTTTGTAATCTCCTGGAGTCCAAATCGTGCTATTTATAAATTGATGGTCTACATGCAGCCATCCACTGGAACATGGCAAACCTACCAGGAGCCATAGCCTGAAAGAAAACTGACTCGCCTTCTCCCAGAAGCTATCAACTATCCACAGTGCCTCAGTCAGGGATGGGAGGGAGCTCATGAGCGCCTACCCCTCATACTTCAGTGATAAAAAGACCTGGAAGCATTCCTTCCTCTTACATTCAATGGAATAATCTGAGAAGTACTGGTATTGGTTTTTCTTTGAACGTACAGAGTTCTGCAGGGAACCCATCTGACCCTGAATAATTTTTAGTTGAAGCCTTTTTATTACTACTCCAATTTCTTCCTGGATAAAGCTCTGTTTAAATTTTTTAGTTTATCTTGTTTTAATTGTGTTAGGTTATATGCATGTAAAAACACATCCATCTCTTTTAGATTTTCCAATTTAGTAAAATAGAGGTGTTCAAGGAATGCCCTGATGATTTTCTGAATTTCATCTGTTGGAGTGTCTCCCTTTTCATCTTGAATTTTGTTAATTTGGGCTTTTCCTTCTTTTTGGTTAATTTGGTTGGGAGTTTATGAGTCTTGCTTACCTTTTCAAAGAACTGACTCTTTGTTACACTGACCTTTTTATTCCCCGTTTCTATTTCATTAATTTCATCTCTGACCTTAATTATTTCCCCCGTCTAGTGATTTGGAGGTATGGTTTGTTCTTGTTTTTCTAAGGTGCATAATTAAGCTCTTTATTTGAGAGGTCTTACATTTTTTAAAAAATATAAGCATTTAGGTGTATAAACTTAGCTCTTAGGACTGCCTTCACTGTGCCCCATGGGTGTTAATATGTTGTGTGCTTTCATTGAATTCTGAATCCAGTTTACAAGCATTTTACTGAGAATATGTTTGCATCTGAGCTCACAGGGACTGTGATATATGGCTTCCTTTATTGTTATGTCTTTATCTGGTTTTAGTATCACGGTAACACTTGCCTTGTTTGGTGGTTTTGTGGTATTCCTCTGTCTTCTATTTTACGAACAGTTTGAGGAGCATTGATGTTATCTCCTTTTTAAGACTTGGAAGAATTTGGCAGTGAATCCTTCTGATCCTGGGCTTTTCTTAAAACTATATAAAAATTTTTCTTAAAAAAAAATATATATATATATATATATATATATATATATATATATAAAATCGCAATGTATGTATAGACATATATTGCAATTATAATTACTAAATTTCCCCTTCCCTTTCCTTTCCCCCATTTTTACCCCCTCCTTTCAAATTCACAGCTTCTTTTTTCTTTAGCTGTTACATATATGTGTGTGTGTGTGTATACTGGGAATTTTTTAGAATATAAGTTTTTTTAGAATATATTTTCAGAGTATTCCCTAATGAATGTCTGGATATCATAGTACTTATTATAACCTCTCCTTTATCATCTCAAATTATGTATATATACTTTTTTTGAGACAAGATTTCTTTGTGTAACAGTCCTGGCTGTCCTGGAACTCTCTTTGTAGACCAGGCTGGCCTCCATCTCAGAAATTCACCTGTCTCTGCCTCCTGAGTGCTGGGAATAAAGACATGTGCCGCCACTGCCTGGAACTCACCTCAAATTTTATTACTTTGTTTTTTCTTTTTGTTAGTTGACTAAGGGTTTGTCAGTTTTCCTTATTTTTTTCAAACAACCAACTCTTTGATTCTATGCATTGTTCTGTTAGATTTTATTTAATACATTTCTGCCCTGGTATTTATTATTTTTAGGGCTTGGGTTGTTCTTATTTTTCGAAGACTGTGAGGTACTTCATTATTTTATCTGAGATAATTCTAATTTTTCAGTGTAATCACTCATACCTATAATCTGCTCTTATCACAAAGAATCTAGTAAGGTGTGCTATCATTTTCAGTTAATTCTAAGCATTTTTAAATTCCTTCTGCTCTCTTCAATGACTCACTAGTCATTCAAGGGTGTATTGGTCACTCTTCATCTATTTGTCTAGTTTCTGTAGGCTTTTTTGTTTTTGTTTTATTTCGAGTTTTATTACACTGTGATCTGGAAAGACACACGAAATCAGTTCCTTTCTTTTCTATCTAGTAAAACTTCTTAAATTGTAAATGTTAAAAGAACATAAATAGAATCAACAAAATTTATATACCTGTTTGAAAAACCGTGGCTACAAAAGTGAAAGTTGGCTGTTTTTACATGAAGGTAAAATTGTGAGGAAAACAAAAGCTAAGGAGAGCTTATTCTAGCTTCTGAACAGGTAGAGACAAGTAATAATATCAAAAAAGTCGAGCATCAATGGTGCATGCCTATAATCCCAACACTCAGGAGGCAGAGCCAGGCGGATCTTTGTGAGTTCGAGGCCAGCCTGGTCTACAGAGTGAGATCCAGGACAGGCTCCAAAACTACACGGAGAAACCCTGTCTCGCAAAAACAAAATAATAATAATAATAATAATGATAATAATAATATCAAAATAATAGCACATTTAAGAGTCATGTTGTAAGAGATATTCACAGAGGGAAAAAAGCACAAAATTCTGTATTTGACCTCCATCTTTCTCTTTAGTTTCCCCCATTGTATTTTAGTCTTTGCTTTAGTCTAGATTGAGGACCCTATTTATCTCTATATTTTTGTTTAGGAAATAATTTGGTAAGTATCTATGTATGTTTCAAACATACATGAGAATGACTAGTAAATTGATCATGTGTAACCAAAGATAAATATATTTGGGGGAGTAGTTTGGCGGGATGTGAAGGGTGTGATACCTTAGAGTGGAATCTCTGAGAAAAAAAAACCAGTTTCAGAAGAAGAAAGGCACACAACGGAATTAATTCTGTAACTATATTGTGAACTGAAGTTTTCTCAAGAAGCCCATCTGTGTGGGAGATCCTGAAAACTGATTAACTTACAAGAACTTCATGATTTGTGGAGAGATGGAATGCTACAGATCAGGAGCCAAATCATCTTGGGCTCTCTTCAGTCCACATAATGGCCATTTATTTCCAGCCCCTATATCTGATCTAACTTTGTGGCTGTTAGGTAAAACTTCTGGAATGCATTGTTAAACTTATCAGACCACCGATTTCCACCAGCCCTAAAGCTAAGACGGTTACAAGATTGCATCTGAAACCCGAAGCAGAGACAGACCTTCTGTTCTGTCGTTACCCACGTACCTGATGTTTCCACCTGTGTGTTTGGTAAATGCATTGATTTATGATTTTCTTTTGCTCTGTGACAACAGAGACCCATGTAACTTCTTCTACAGTGGATGTCATTCGGCATATTCTAAACCTGTTCCTGGACCGTTGTCATGGTGGGTGTTGGAGCCACTGGAGCTGGATATTCAGAAGCTTTTTTTGAGGCTTAAGAATTAGGAGAGTGGAGGCACTGGAATGGATTGAACGTGTAAATGGTGGCAGAAACGTAAGAGTCAAAGAATGGAAAAAGGCGTTCCAAACAAATAGAAGCAGAAATGGGTGGGGTCACTGTTCGATTCTCATATATCAAAAAATAGATTTCAAATCAAAATTAGTCAGAAAATGGGTCTGGAGAGATGACACAAAAGTAAAGAATGTTCACTGCTCTTGAGGACGGGAGTTCAGTTTCCAGGACACATGTCACATGGCTCAGCTTACAACCATCTGTAACTCCAGCTTCACCAGATCTAATACCTTCTTCTGGCAGACACACTTACACATAATTAAAAACTATTCATCTCTTTTTAAAATTAGTCCAAAAAATATACAGAGAAAACAATCCATCAAAGGAAAAATCCAAATTTAAAACATATACACACTGAATATCAGGGCTCCCAACTTCATAAAACACAATACTGGATGTAAAGATGCATGGTAACCTCAGACAATAAGAGTGGGTGTACCCTATCTGGGCAGTGGTGGCGCACGCCTTTAATCCTAGCACTCAGGAGGCAGAGGCAGGCGTATCTCTGTGAGTTCGAGGCCAGCCTGGGCTACAGAGTGAGTTCCAGGACAGCCAGGGCTACACAGAGAAACCCAGTCTCATAAAACAAGAAGAGGGATGTACCCCATCACAATAATAAACAGATTGTCTTAGTTAGGGTTTCTATTACATTTTAAAATACCAAGATCAAAGCAACTTGGAAAGGAAAGGCTTTATTTATTTATTTATTTATTTATTTATTTATTTATTTATTTATTTATTTATTTATTTTTTCATTTCATCTTACACTGTCCACCACTGAGGGAAGTCAGGGGACCAACTCAAGGCAGCAACTTAGGGGTCAAAAGTGAAGCAGAAGCCATGGAGGAGTGCAGTTTTCTGGCTCGGTCTTCGTGGCTTGCACAGACTGCTTTTCTGTAGCGCCCTGGACAACCAGCCCCAGGGCAGTACCACCCACAGTGAGTTGGTAATTCAGATTGCCTTTTCCCAAAGGACTCTAGCTGGTGTCAAAGTGACATAAAACTGTCTCTCACACACATCATTCATTCTTTAAAAAACAACAGAGAAACATTTGAGTTCAGTAGCTGGAAATGAAACAGACCTAAAAAACATCAAACACTGCAGAGTACAGTCTTCTCAGCAGCCCTGGAACTTTCTCTGAAAGTTGATCACATAATGGAACACAAAGCAAGTTTTAGCCAATAGAGGAAAATTAAAATATTTTTTTTTGGTCTTCTATCTGAATACAATGAAATAAAACTAGAAATCCATTGTAAGAGAAACCGCAGAGCAAGTACAGTCTTGTGGAGGGTGAATAAAAACATGAGTGACAAATTTCTTAGCACCCAACCAAATTGAAAACATAAGATCTATAAGCCTGTGGGACATGGTGCAAGCACTCCAAAAAAAGAAGTTTTTTCCCCCACAAGTGCCTACTTTAAGAGAGAGAGAGAGAGAGAGAGAGAGAGAGAGAGAGAGAGAGAGAGAGAGAGAGAGAGAGAGAGAGAGCTCAGATAAAGAGCCTAACAGTAAAACTCGCAGTCTTAGAAAAGCAAGAACAAGGAAACCTAAAATCAGTTCATCAAAAATAATTAAGATTAGGGCAAAAATCAATGAAATGAAAATAATAGAAAAATTCATTCTTTGAAAAGATAAGCAAGTTTGACACCCCCCCCCACAGCCAAACTAGCAAAATGAAAGAGATTGGACCCAAATTAATAAAATTAGAGATGAAAAATGGTGACATTACAACAGAAACTAGTGAAATCAAACCCATTAGGACTTGCCTTAAAATCCTATACTTCAATAAATTTTAAAACCTAAACAGTTAATGAACTTTTAGTTGCAAATTAAATCTAGATGAGATAAACAATTGAAACTGATCCATAATAAGCAATGAGGTTGAATTAGGGGAAAAAAAAAACAACCACCTCAATTAAAAAGTGTCCACACAATTGGAAATTCCATTAGATCCTTAAAGAATTCCAAACACCAATGTTTCCCAAACCATTTCAAAGTACCACAGAAGGAACATTACCAGATTCTTTTTACAAAGCCATTATTATGCTAATACCCAGACCAGATAAAGCTGCAACAAATAAAAAGTAGGTCATAGATGTCTCTCAACAGATGGATACATAATGTAAACGTGATTCGTATATACAACGGGATTTTATTCCATCATAAAGAAAAATGAAATTTGGAAACCCTTACATTGTGCTAACCCAGGCTCAGGCAGACAAGTATGATTCATATATTCTTATATGTACATCCTAGCCTATGACTGTCAAATATGGGAATGCCTGTGGGAATAGATATGGGGAAAGGCCAGGAAACTAGAAAAAAAGAGCCTTGTGTCTGAAACCCGAGACTCGCCAGGGAAGGAGGAGAAGGCAGTAGGACAAAGTGGAAGGGTAGAGCAGAGGAAAGGGGAGCAGGAAGAGGAGAGGAGTCAGCCCACAGGAAAGCGCGTTTAAAATCGGAAAAACGAAAATTATAAGCTAGCAGGGATGCAAAAATTCTCAACCAAATACTTGACAACTGAGTTCAAGAATACCTCCAAACTATCAAATCACACGGTCATCTAAATAGATGCAGCAAAGGCTTTTGACAAATCCAACCTGTTTTTATGATTAAAAAGCCTTGGAGAGGGGCTGGAGAGATGACTCAGAGGTTAGGAGTGCTGGCTGCTCTTCCAGGGGACCCAGATTCAATTCCCAGCAACCACGTGGCAGCTCACAACTGTCTGTAACTCCAGTTCCAGGGGATCCGACACCATGGCAAAATGCCAATGCACATAAAATAAAATAAAAATAAATAATAAATAATTTTTTAAAAAGCCTTGGAGAAAGCAGGAAGAGGTGGCTAGAAGAAACTATCTCAGTGAAGATTGTATGTGAATTACCTATCATTAACTAAATGGGAAAATTCAAAGCATCTCCACTACAATAAAGAGCATGACAAGATGTCCACTCTTCCCACTCCCGTCAATACAGTGTGTGGAGTTGCTGTGGTTGTTTTGTTTTGTTTTTCAAGACAGGGTTTCTCTGTGTATCTCTGGCTGTCCTTGAACTCATTTGGTAGACCAGACTGGCCTCGAACACACAGAGATCCGGCTGCCTCTGCCTTCCAAGGGCTGGGATTAAAGGCATGTGCCACCACTGCCTGGCTCCAGTGTGTGGAGTTTCAACTAGAACAATAACATAAAAAAGTGGGAAACAAATGGGAAAGGAAGAAGTCCAAGTCCCTATTTTCATAGACGATATGATTCTATATGTGAGTGAGCCTGAAAACTCCACCAGGACACTCTTGGAACTGATTGAAACCTTCAACAAAATGGCAGAATATAAAATTATAAAACAGCAGCTTTCTTATATACAGATAACAAGCATACTGAGAGGAAAATCGGGACAAGAGTCCCATTCAGAATAGCCTCAAAAAAAAAAAAATCTTGAAATAAAGAAGTGAAAAACCTTGGCACACACAGGTTAGTGTAAGCTCTACAGGTTATATGAGCACAATTGAGATCAGAACTCTAGGTTGTTACAGGAAGCAAGCAGGAAATGTAGTCAGTGTTAGCTGTAACCACCATTTTGAAAAGTTCTGGCAGTTTCCCCCAAACCACAGTGATCAGGATTCCAGGAGGAAAGTAACTGATTTCCCTAGATTCCTGTTTCTGCCTCCCTGCAGGCTCCCTCATAATGGCTGGCCATTGAGATGTTATCAATCACCTGACATTCTTTCCCTCACAACTCACCATTCTTTATCACTCCTGACAAAGAAAGGCCCATTCCGGGCCCTTAAGTAACTATTCAACCTCCTTCCCGGTCCCTTCACCTTTTTTCCCCTCCCTTATCTCTCAGCTGGTAAGTGGATGGTGGCTCTGAGTCTCACACAGAACCCCCACTGCAGGTTTTGGCCCCAAATCAAAGCCGGAAGTCTTAAAAAATAATTTTTATTTTAAAGTTTTTCATGCAATATATTTTAATCCTATTCTTTTTTCTCCTCAACTCCACCCAGATCCTCTCTAGCCACCCAACTTATTGTTCCCTCCTCCCCTCCCTCCCCCTCTTTCTTCTCAGCAACAAAAGCCCCCACAAAGCCCTTGTCAGTCTGACCTTCCAGTCGGGAGAAATGAAGGAATTCCTTCAAAGGAGATACAACTGTCCTGGCAGGAGTAAAAACATTCTAAAGAGACATTTGTGCCCTCCCCTTTGGTTGTTGGACTGTTGAAACATGGAACTCCAAGAAACTGGAATTTTCCCATGAGTCTGCCGCGAGAAGGAAAAGCTTGGGAGCCCGGTGCTAGCCTTAGCCCGAGGAGGAGCTCATCTGAATAGAAAAGCTTTCACACAGAGCTGATTTGTCAGGTCAGATTACTTAAGGGATTGGAACTGAAATAGTGGCAGGAACTGTTCAGGTATGCTCTGGTCCTCTATGATAACTTAAACCTCATGTTAGCACCCTAAAGATAAATTTGGCATGGGGGAATCACTGGACCTTTTTGTTCTTCCAAAATGGCTCCATGAATGTGTCTCTTTTTTCTGCTTTACAGTATCCCAAGTGTCTTTAATGGTACTACGGAACCTGCTTATTAGGGACACTGTCAGAGCCCAGGCTCTGATCCTAACTCTGACAATACAATGAATAGTAAGGCCTATGTGTTGACTTCCTTTAAAGAGACAACCACTACATAAATTGAGCACATTTTTGCCTTCAGATACAACTATGATAAACTCTTCAGTTGTTAAGAATAAAACATCATTGGCTTTTTGGTCTTTGGGCTAGAATTATAGAGGATATAATGAAGTAACAATATTCATATATATGCCTATAATATTATGTAAGCTATAATGAAATAAACGTAGGAATATGTGTGGACATGTGTTTGTACTCGTTTTTGGGAACTTGGAGGATTTTTAACTGTTGATTCAGAAATGTTCAACGTTCTTTAGGTCAGACATTGGGAGTCGGAATCCAGCTCAGAAGGCATTGTGACATAACAGGGAAACACAGCGGTCAGGAACTGAAAGCACACTAACGAGAGAGCCAATCAAGAACAATTGTGTCAGGAAACACAGCCACTCGCTTCACAAGACACGCTACACTTCTACCACAGTTTGGCCTAAGGAGAGTCCCACTTATGCAACATGTCTTACATACGTGTGCATATATGTCTATGTCTTATGAAGACTGAAATATTTATTTCTTTATTTTTTTAATACATTCAAATAGTTACTCCAAATTCTTCCTATAGGAATCCATGTCCTGTCTGGGTACTTGTACTATAAGTGTTTAAGGCTTACAATGATGACTTCTCTGGTTTAAAGACAAAGGAAACTGCTTTAAATTTTTTCCTTGAGAACTTCATATGTGTATACCATGAAATATGGTTATATCCATCCCCCAATTCCTCTTCTCAAGCTCCCCACAGGTATCTCATGCACATCTACCTCCCAACTTTATTTCTTCTTCTTCTTCTTCTTCTTCTTCTTCTTCTTCTTCTTCTTCTTCTTCTTCTTCTTCTTCTTCTTCTTCTTCTTCTTCTTCTTTGTCCTCCTCCTCCTCCTCTTCTTTTTTTTTTATAATCCACTAAGCAACATTAGTGTTTCTTATAAATGCACAGCTATGGGGCTATGCACTGGGGTATGAGCAGCCTCCTAGTGTCCACATCCCCAAAGAAGAGTAGGGAGCTCTTCCCCACCAGTACGGGAGTTTTGGCTGACTTGATCTTGTGCAAATAACACAGCTACTGTGAGTTCATGAGGTCAACAGGCACGGAGGGTCCAGAAGACAGCATTCCCTATGTCTGACTCCTATTCGTTCTTCTTTTAAGGTGTTCTCCAATCTTTGATGGTAGGGGCTCGGTAAACACAAGAGCTTACGCGGTGTTTTAATGTGAATGCTGAGAGTTGGCATTTATCAACATGTACCTTTCTACTTTCTCTTGGTCAATAAAAAGGGAAAGAGTATATAAAAATGGGGTCCAGAAGGTCAACAAAAGAGTGGGTTTGAAATGTTTGGGTGGGTTAAATGGGCATTTTGACAACATGGCTTCTCTTTTGGCGGGTTTAATTGTGATGTTTAATGGACATCCTTGAAATTTAAGATGACATTTTTAAAATAAAACTCTCTCCTGATGATGACCCAAGTCCTGCCACTCTAGGAGAATCAGCAGAACCTGGAGGATTTTATTTGGAATTGATATTCTCTAATTACTTGGGCAGGGGGTTACTGAAAAGGAAAGATGAGATGCTCAATTTTAAACACTACAAGTTACACCCATGGAGTCTCACGAGCATGATTGCTCAAACATGAGTTGAACGAGGACGACACCAGTGAACATACCAGACTGGAGGAGGGGAAGCTTCAGCCCTACACAAAGAACTGTAGGTCACTGAAGAATGCTGGGGGCGGGGAGGGACGGGGAGGGCAGGGAGAAAGGGAGAAAGAGAAAACTCTTCCCTAGGGAAGAACACATCAATTGGTTATCTGGTACCAAATAGTCAGCCCTGAAAACACACACACACACACACACACACACACACACACACACACACACACACAGGTAACATACATGGACTCAACAGGTTATATATGCGCACGCATTAACAGTTAGTGAAAAAATAGATCATGAATTTGAATGGGAGTGGGTAAGGGTATGTGGGAGGGATTGGAGGGAGTGAAGGAAAGAGAAAATAAAAAGGGCCAAAAATGTGCTGGCTGCTTTGTTACAGTGAGACTAAGTGTGTACACAAAGGATTTGATGCCTCTCTGTCAAATAAATACTTTTTTAAAAAAGATTTATTTATTCGTGTATTTTATGTATGAGTGCTCTGTCTTCCTGCACACCAGAAGAAGGAATCTGATCCCGTTACAGATGGTTGTGAGCCACCATGTGGTTGCTGGGAATTGAACTCAGGACCTCTGGAAGAGCAGTCAAGTGCTCTTAACCACTAAGCTATCTCTCTACCTCCCCGAAATAAATACTTAATTATGACCCTCCCAGTTTGGTTTGCATAATGCCATTATGTCAAACTTTGCTTAACTTTGTATTTTTTGATACGCACTTTGCAGGGTGATCTCAGAGCTCTGCAGATTGAGTAAAGGGATTTGAATCATGTCTCAGTATCTCTGAAACTAAGTAACATGGGTACAGTTTGTTGCCATGGCCTTGTACTCTTGATTTTTATCTCAATTTTGCATTTTTAAAAACGTGTCTTTAGTTACCTGGATATTATGATGACAATACCTATTTCTGCAACACATGATGGCACAGACCTGTTATTCAAATGCCAGCTGGATGTGGGACAGCTGCTGGCGTGTCTTCATTGGCAATGTGACCTGTCAGAGTAAGAAGTCCATGAGGTGGTCAGGAATACTCTGTCTCCTAAGTCCCAGGTATGGAGCAAAAGCTCTCAGATGTGACTCTGTGGATTCGGGTGGATGAAGAGCTCAGATGTGGCTCTGTGGATCTGGGTGGATGAAGAGCTCAGATGTGACTCTGTGGATCCGGGTGGATGAAGAGCTCAGAATGTGACTCTGTGGATCTGGGTGGATGAAGATCTCTGTCTACTCAGTGCCATTGTGCAGAGAATAATATTTGGAGATGGTTTCAATGCTGTAAATAGAGCTAAAATCAAATGAGAGTTTTTTTCTTTTTCTTTTTAAATGGGACTTTTCCAGAGATGATTAATGGATTGCCTGGTCAAATTCAAAGCTTTTTGATATATAAAACATTATAAGTGAAACTACTCGATCAATAGGCAAAGTATAACCAAAATGTGTCTAGATGGATAGTATATAGTCTCTGCACAGAACTATGTTTAGTAAATATATCACTGTATATGTAAGGAAACGTACTCCAACAAAAGAATGTAAAGACTTTTTAAAAGGAAGAATTCACATGAGACAGTGAAGTACAGAAGATGGGCAGAGTTTACTTCAGAGTGGAAGATAGCATATGCTCAGAGGGTGAAAGTGGATGGGCAATGGCCAAAGAGACCATGGTGCCCATCTACATTTAATGCAGGCTTCATGCTCTTTCTAAGTTCTCAGTACAGGCAGTTTTTCTGAGGGTCATTTTCCTGTCCAAGTGAATAATGGATCCATTTAGTTAGACTCTTACAGAAAGAGACAATGGTTTATCCTTATTCTCTACCAGAAAGCCTCCTGCTAGATAATAATTTTACAAGGTTTTGGATTCCTGGAAGCAGAGTCAAATAGCTATCAATTAGTGACCATAGCACAATGCAGGATATCACGACTCCTCCAGAGTCCAGAGATAAGATTCAGATCCCAGCCTTCTGACCGGTAGTCAGAACCCTATAGTTTTAGTCCTTGCCTTCAGATGCTGTTGATTATGAAGGAGAGGCCAGCTCTAATGTCCGCTTATCCTGGTAATACCTAACTAGCTACCAAACAATGCTAGATACTATCTTTAAGTTTATGAGGGATGCCATGCTTACCAATACAAAACAAAGCACATCTGTCAGCACGTACCATTGAGGACTGGTTAACTAAAGTCCACCATAGACACAATTGGTAATTTGCTCAAGGAGGGCAAAAATTGCCCTAAAGTGGGACTCTAGAGGGTTCTATAGTAATAATAGCTGTGAGACAGAAAAGTATCTTCTCCCAGAAACTCCTATCCATGTTCGTTACGATATGCCCAAGCATTGAGATTCTCACAACAAAAATAGGGCTTCATTTTACTGTACTGAAAAACTTGCTAGTAAGAGCTACAATAAAGATGGGTTTATTTTCGAAATCTCAAAAAGGTATGCTAATAACTGTTGTTAATGTAATGTACTAAATATACTCTAAAACTACGTCTAGACATTTCTTGCAAACGAAGAAGAAAATGGCATCTTTAGAAACTGTCAAGGACTAAAATGGGTTTTGACTTTTGACAAAGTTCTTCAAGAACAATATTAATGGGATATTTTGTGAATTTATGTAAGATTACATGGCAACCTTTAAACGCTAACTTTTTTTGTTTGATGAGATGAAGTCATCCACAAATGTACATAATTCACACCAATATGACTGAATAAACTTAAGTAGGATACCATGTAAATTATATAAAATCCTGGAAAATGAAACCCCTGACATACATGTTCTCAAAGTAAACAGTAACTTGTCATGTAAAAGGATTCAGCAAAACTGTTTTCTTGTGCTTTCCTGGCCAGTGTGCACCACAAATTCATCTCGTAACTGGGAAACCTAATTGCTTTGGATGAAAGAGTAATATGACTTTTCATATGTCTTTGAGAAACACATAGTTAATGCTTAAAGTGAGAGCCCTAGGCAGAATACTCAGGGTGAGGAGATGGGGGGGTCGTCTTATCTCCCTTAATATTTACATTTCAAAGAGATGGCTCTGGAACACTTAATTAAAACATTCTTGGGCTTCAAGGAAGCCAAGAAAAGTTTTTTTTACATGTACATCAAAGGGACAGATTTACAAATACTAGGTAAATATCTCAAGGAAATGCTTCAAGAAGGGGGGGGGGCATTTTTTTTATTTTGGAAGAAGAAAACTTTCTTTGTTTTTTCAATAATCCCTTCTAAATATTGAAAAAGCTATTGTGTGAAATAAAATAAACTTCTGCTAAAGAGTATTAAAGGAAAAATGCAGAAAAATTACAAGGAGACAAGTCAGGTCATCATCTCTCCCCAAATTACTAATCTTCACCTTTGTGTGTGAATCAGGGAATTGGGATTTCACCTAATATGGTTTTGTAGGTTCCTTGCCCTGGAGGAAAATTACTGCATGAGAAAGGAAGCAGCTGTAGTGCGTGAGTCATACAAGTGAAGAGATAACCAGGTAACTCATTTTGAAAATAGAAACTCTATAAACTCCGTAAAGCAGACTATAAGCCAAATTCAGAAAACACAATTAAATAACTCATATAGGGAGACATATCTCTGACCAAGTGAGACAGAAGTTAGCTCCTTGCAGGGAGTAAGGAAACGGTCCAAGGTGGATCATAAACTAATCATTTAGCCCAATAGCAAAAAAAGGGAAATGACTCCATTACTAGCCTACAGAGTGGATAAAGGTGACTACAATGTGTGACAACTCCCCTGATTGGATGAGTAACACATGATTATCTGTGGTTGAGCTGAGGGAGCACGCATAGATTGTGTGGATGCCTCATTGTTTTAGCTTGTGATCCACTCAAAGAATGAGAAATCATAACAAAGACTACCTTAGTGTCCACGTGAACTAGGCAGCACAGGCTATCTTTCTTGGGTTCTTCCTATTCACAGTACTCTCTGGTTCCTTAATAAATGTTCATTCTCTCTGCTCCTTGTCCATGTTTTCTTGTTTATCTTGGGCGTAGACAAGAAGCCCAGAAACAGCTGGCTCAGGATAGCTTTGGTGACCGTAATCATCCAGCTTCCTAGTTCCCTGGTAAGCTCACCAAGAGCCAAGAGTGGATCCATTGCTCTAAAGGAACCCATATAAAAAGGACTACTAGTGCCAGGTGGTCGTGGCACACAACTTTAATCCCAGCACTAGGAAGGCACAGCCAGGCGGATCTCTGTGAGTTCGAGGCTGGCCTGGTCTACAGAGTGAGATCCAGGACAGGCACCAAAATTACACAGAGAAACCGTGTCTCGAAAAACAACAAACAAGCAAAAAGGACTACTAGCAATGGATTCTAGTGAAAGAAATTTAGTGTTAGTGTTGTGCCAGGATCAAGGAGCCTAAAGTGAGGGGCAAAAGTATTTACCATCCCAGTTTTTACAATCCTATTGAATGGAAAGTTTTTGTAAAAAATATACACTGTGAACAGAAGCCCAGTACGTGAATTATCAGAGAAAGATAATCACCTCCCCTTGGGCATGGGGCCTTTCTGCATCAGTTAAGAGAAGCTATCTGGCCTTGCCTTCTGGCTCAGTTCAACAGATAAGAGGAGGAGAGGTGACCATCTGCTGAGTAAAATTTATAGTATTTCATTTCCTCCTTGAGACTGCCTATTTGGGATGAGGTGCCAGGATTCATTAAGAGTTAGGGTTTAACCCTAAGAGGGACACATGGATCGCCCTGGGAAGGGGAAATAGATGAGATCTCCATGAGCAAACTGGGTGTGAGGGGGGCCAATGGAGGGAATGGGATGGTTGAGCTGAAACAGGGACAGAGTGGGAGAGCAAGGAAAGAGATATCATGATGGAGACGTTATGGAAATTTCGAGAAACAGGGTGATAGGGAAGTTCCCAGGAATACACAAGGATGACCCCACCTTAGACTACTAGCAATAGTGGAGGGGGTGTCTGAACTGGCCTACTCTGGTAATCAGATTGGTGACTACCCTAACTGTCATCATAGAGTCATCATCCAGTAACTGATGGAAGCAGATGCAGATCCACAGCCAAGCACCAGGCCGAGCTCCAGGAGTCCAGTCAGAGAGAGAAGAGGGATTCTATGAGCAAGGGGCATCAAGATCATGATGGGGAAACCTACAGAGACAACCAAACCAAACTAGTGGGAACCCATGAACTGTGGACCAATAGCTATGGAGCCCCCATGGTGCTGGACTAGGCCCTCTGCATAGGCGAGACAGTTGTGTAGCTTGACCTGCTTAAAGGGCCCCTGGCAGTGGGATCAGGATTTGTCCCTGGTGCATGAGGGGGCTTTTTGGAGCCCAGTGCCTATGGTGGGACACCCTGCATAGCCTTGGTGCAGGGGGAGGGGCTTGGACCTGCCTCAAGTGAATGTACCAGGTTCTGCTGACTCTTCATGAGATTCCTTACCTTGGAGGAGGTGGGAATGGGGAGTGGGTTGTGGGGATAAGGCTGGGGGCAGGAGGAGGGAGGAGAGGGGGATCTGTGGTTGGTATGTAAAATGAATAGAGAATTTCTTAATAATAAAAAAAGAAGAAGAAAGAGTTAGGGTTTAATTGTTTGTGTAAGACATCCTAAGTCACCAGGTTAGGCTTCAGTTACTGTGTGACTGTAAGAGAGTAGGGGATTGTGTTCCTATCTTTTTGTCTCTACAAATAACTATGCAGAAAAATAGTGTCTTCATAATCTCTTGGTTTTAGTTCCTTTTGAAATGGCTGCCACAAATGACTCCATTTTGCCACTGGCTTTTAGAAAGAGTCTTTCTATGTAACCAAAGCTGACCTCAAACTTAGGCTCCTCCTGCTTCAGCCTTTCATCATTGGAACTAGGTATGTATTGTGTTCGGTGTGAATTCATTTAAGTCTGCCGACTTCCTCCTTTATCTCTGAATGATTTTCTTCTAAGCCATTTCTGACTAACTATCTGGAAGTTTGTTTCAACTCTTCCATTTACTAGGATGAGTTGTCAGGACTGGAGGGAGTGACAGATGTCAAGGGCTTAATGCCAATAAAACTCTTGGTGGACAAATTCAAGGGACTAAAAGTTCTAGATTCTAGAAGGAGTAAGTCTGATGACAAGCTTATTTGGACTCCACTTTTGAATTTAATTTTTGTCTGCCCTATATGTGATACCCTAGTGTGGCAGGAGAATAGGGACTGGATAAAATATCCATTCTAAAATATGAAAGAGGCCAGTTGACAAAAGACACTGGAAACATTTATTCACCCGGGCTAAGCGCAACAAGCAATGCATATGTAAGCAAAATCCTCCATATACAAAGGTGATAGAGGCAAGTGCTATGTAAATGACTGTGGGGCGTTTACCCACCACCCCCACAGCTCCCCAGAGTTTTCTTGAGTGCGAGCAGCAGGAAATATTAGATAGAAGGATTTATTGCGGAGAATCTTGCGGAGATAAACAGATAGAAAATAAAGGATAGCCTCGAGAGGGCCTGGAACCTATTCCAACGGGCCCCGACTGTCTCTGGCCCAGGGTTTTTATAGAGACGCCAAGGGGTGGAGCAAAAGACCTCCTCCCCCAGCACAGCCAAGTGCAGACCATCTCAGACACCTGCACTCAGGCCCGTGGTCCTGATCATCCTCTATTCGGACCTGCTGGGTAAAGCCACGAGGAACCCGAGAACGGCCTCCCACAAATGACCTATGAAGGACCATGGGACTTGAGGCCTAGCGTCTTTGAGCTTATTCCTGTCCCCAGCTTACTAGTTCACTCCTATTCTCCAGAGTGTCTTTCTCTTTCGCACTGTACTACCTCTTACCTTATCGTGCATGCATCCCTGGTGCAATGCTTTCTTTTTTCTTTCAATTTTTATTTTATTTGTTAGTATTGTGTTGTGTGTGTGTATGTGTGTTGATATAATTGTGCCATGGTGCATGTTTAGAGGTCAGAAGACAACTTTGTGGAGTTGATTCTCACCGTCCTATACCAGGGATTCTCAACCTGTGGGTCATGACCCCTTTTGGGGTGTGTGTGTGTGTGTGTGTGTGTGTGTGTGTGTGTGTGTGTGGAATTACCCTTTCACAAAAGTCACCTAAGACAATTGAAAAACACAGATCTTTACATTACAACTCATAACAGTAGCAAAATTACAGTAATGAAGTAAAAATGAAAATTTTATGGTCGGAGTCACCACAACATGAGGAACTGTATTAAAGGATCACAGCATTGGGAAAGTTGAGAACCACTGAAGTTTCTGGGGATTGAACTCAGGTGGCCAGGCTTGTATGGGAAATGCCTTTACCTACCGAGCCATCTCATTGGACCTCCCGGTACAGTTCTTTGTCTTGGGAAAGAAGGTCATGGAGACTTCAATGTATGCCCTCTAAACTCTAACTCAGGCCTGAAATAGTAGCATTTCAAAATAAATTATTTTGTTAGAGGTTATTCTTCCACAAAATGTCAACAGATAATAGTTACAGGGTTTTACAAGGAATATAGAAAATACTATTTTGAAAAATAATTACTTGTTAGTCACTTTTCATGAACTTGACTATGGGTGCTATGGAAAAGGATCGGGTTGTGGCTGACAAAAGACTTAGAATCACCAGAGTTAGGATTTTGCAGAAAGCTTAACAATGTGATCTATGCTTTCATTGTATATAGTTACTTAGGGATAGTGATTATGACTGATAGCATTATGTGTTGATCAACAGCCTATTGTATCACTCTTCTTATTTGAAGAAATAGACTCAAATTACTGTTTCAATTAAAGAGTGACATAATTCTAGGTTATGTGTATACATAAATCTTCATTTAATGTTGTCTTCTAAGAATAAAAAAGTGGGGCTGGTGAGATGGTCCATTGGGTAAGGGCACTTGCTGCCAAACCTAACTGCCTGGGTTCAATTCCAGAAAGCTCAGTGGTGGAAAGACAGAATCTCAAGTTTTCTCCTGACTTCCACATGCATGCCCCATCATTAAATACATGTAAAAACATTTAAAAAGAATAAACAAAACTATTTAAAAAAACCAAAGTGGAATGCTTTTGTTTGTAGGCACTCTCTGTAGGCTACCAATTATCTGTTACTTTTAAATCATTAGTAGGCAATGCTTGGAGTGAATTGTGGTACAGCATGCTTAATTATCTTTTCTTAAAAAGGATACCAACGATGCAATTAAGGCTATGTGAACACAAGCTTGGAAGAGGTTACCACTACTAACAGTTCTACTTAGGAAGACACCGGGTTGGCAAAGTGTTCTCCTAAGCAATCTATTCTAGAAACTTAATTACTTGAGGAGCATAAACAAACTTAACATACAAAGAAGCCTGGAACAATTAACACATAACCACACACATTGGTGTGTGTGTGTGTGTGTGTGTGTGTGTGTGTGTGTGTGTGTGTGTGTTTAGCTTCTACTTTGAAACAAAGTTTAAAATCCTAGGCTTAGTAAAATAATAAGTCTACAACATGGGCAAACAATCAAAACTTCAGACCTCTCACAAATTTAGAAGACGGTGAAAAATGCCCCATATAGACACATTTTCTGACATGTAAGTACACCTCATCTATACAATAACAAAATGATTCTGTAGTCAAAGCATATAAATTTATCCTGGGGTTTAGTCAGTGTGCTGGTTTGAATAACAATGGCTTCTCTAAGCTCATATATTTAAACGCTTGGTCATCAGGGACTTGCACTATTTGAGAAAGATTAAGAGGTGTGACCTTGTTGGGGGTGGGTTTTGAGGTTTCAAAAAATCCATGCCAGGCCAAGTCTCTTTCTCTCAGCCCTTGGATCGGGATGAGCTTAGCTCCCAGCTACTGCTCCAGCACCACGTGTGCTTCGGTGCTCCCTGCCATGATGATAATGGATTGACCCTCTGAAAACGTAAGCCGGCCCAGTTAAATGCTCTCTTTTATAAGAGTTGCCTTGGTCAAGGTGTCCCCTCACAGCAATAGACGACGAAGACTGATGGATTTCCAAATTGCAAGTTAATCTAAATGGTACCGATTATACTGATTATAAGGACCAGAAATGTCAAAAGAATTTCACTGATTACTTTATGATAGTGATCCAGATATAATAACCATTATGTAAGAGACGCCGCTTGTTCACTTTGTGTTAAACTTTGGTCTGCAATTCTGAAAACCTTTGCATAATACTTAGATAAGATTTAGACATACAGCTGTATACATTTCTTTACAAATACTCAGAAAATTGAATGTATTCAATTCACTTTAAAATAACACTTGTTTCAGGGCTGGAGCGATGGCTCAGTGGTTAAGAGCACTTGCTGCTCTTCCGGAGGACCCAGGTTCAGTTCCTAGCACCTACGTGGCAGTTCACAACTGTCTGAAACTCTAGTTCCAAGGGATCTGACACACAGAATATATACAGGCAAAACACCAATGTACATAAAATAAAAATAAATTATAAAAAAATAAGTTGTTTCTAAAGCGGTTGGTAAAAGATCCTAATACAGAGCTCCTGCTGCCCTTCCAGAAGGCCTGAATTCAGTTTCCAGAACCCATGTGGCCTATAAGTCCAGCTCCAGGATTCTACCATCCTCTTCTGGGCACCTGAATTCACACAAGCCCAAACACACATACACATAAGTAAAATAAAAATAAATATTTTATTAAAAAAAACCTTAATGCAAGCATACTTACAGGAATCTTGACTTCTTTGGCATTCCGATTCCTAAATAGTCAGAATCCTGAGAAGAGCAGCAGAAAGCATGAACAATTGTCTCAACCAGACACATGATCTTCTTTGTAAATGCTGTTAAGAGCAGAATAATATTTTAGAGAAAGCTGTGTTGCTTTAGCAACAGGGAGTTAGGTTCTAGTTTTATGCTGTGCATTAAATTTTGACCTTAAAAATCCCTTAGGTAAATTTATATTGTGAAATATTGTTTCATAATTTAAAACTAAATAGTAGAAAGAGTTTGGAAGTGCTCCTCTTCTTTCTCTCATTCCTTCCTTCCTTTTTTTCTTTTTGAATAATTTAAAAAGGATTGGCTATAGATCTTCTTTGAATGTCTTGCTGTTGCCTGGATTTGGGTTTATTTTGTTCTTGTTTTTCCAAATACTTGAGTTGTACCACCAAGCCATTTATTTATGCTTACGTTTTAAAATGTAGGCACTTAGAGGTATATATTTCCCTCATAGAATTGTTTTCAATGTGTCTCAGAGCTTTTGTTGTTGAGTTTTCCAAGAAGTTTTTGCTTGCTCTATTCTTTGACTCATTCATCATCCAGTAATGAGCTGTTGAATCTCCATGAGTGTGTGTAGTTACTAGAGGCAAGTTTGGCTGTCAACTTTATGTTTTAGTCCGTTGTGGTCAAATAGGATACAAGGAGTGATTTTGATCTTTTTGAATTTGTAAAGATTTGCCTTGTGTCCCAGGATGTGGTCCATTTTAGAAAAGTTACTCATCTAATATACATTAGAATGTATATTCCTTGGATAGAATATACTATAGATATCTGTTAAGTCCAATTGACGTATGAAGTCAATAAATTCTGATGTATCTCTGTTTTTGTCCAAATGGCCTTGCTATGGGAGAAAGTGGGGTATTGAAATCTACTAATATTTATGAGTTGATGTTAGTCTTTGTCTTTAAATCCAGCAGTAGTTTAGTTTGTTTTAATGGAACTGGGGGGCATGAGAGTTTGACGCATATATGTTCAGGATTGTAATGTTTTCTTAGTTAGTTGATCCCTTCGTTAGAATGAATTGCCCTTCTTTATCTCTGCTGATTAGTTTTAATTTGAAATCTGATTATTCACATATTAGGATAGCAATACTTGCTTGCTACCTGGTCCCCCATTTGATTGGAGTACTTGCCCCCATCCTTATACCTTGACGTGGTGCCTAACTTTAAAGCTGAATTTGTTGTAGAGAACAGAAAGATGTATTTTGTTTTTTAATCCCTTCAGCTAGCTTGTGTCTTTTAAATGGAGAAGTGAGGCCATTAATATTTAAAGTTATTGAATTATGTGTTGATTACAGTCATGTTTTCCCTTTCTTTCTTTCTTTCTTTCTTTCTTTCTTTCTTTCTTTCTTTCTTTCTTTCTTTCTTTCTTTCTTTCTTTCTTTCTTTCTTTCTTTCTTTCTTTCTTTCTTCCTTTCTTCCTTTCTTCCTTCCTTCCTTCCTTCCTTCCTTCCTTCCTTCCTTCCTTCCTTCCTTCCTTCCTTCCTTCCTTCCTTCCTTCCTTCCTTCCTTCCTTTCTTTCTTTTTCCCCTGTTGTGCTCTTAGTTGTACTTTGTGTTCTGGTAATTATAGCTTCCCTTCCCCCCCCCCACATCCTCTTGGCTTTGCTTATTCTGTTCAGTTCAAACTATTGCTTCCCATATTCTGTTTAGTATTGGTCTGCTAAACATGAATTTGTTTTGTTTTGTTTTGAGACAGGGTTTCTCTGTGTAGTTTTGATGCCTGTCCTGGATCTCGCTCTGTATACCAGGCTGGCTTTGAACTCACAGAGATCTGCCTGCCTCTGCCTCCCGAGTGGATTAAAGGCATGTGCCACCAGCCGCCTGGCTTCATGAACTGGTTTTTAAGGCTGTTTGGATCATGGGATGGCTTTCTTCCTCCTTCATCCATGGTAGATAGTTTTGCTGACTCTACTGGTCTAGGTTGGTCCTCGCAGTCTTTTAGGACTTGGATTCTGCTGCCCCAGGTTCTTCTGCTGGTCAATGTGTTCTTCTGATCTGAGGGCTTGTTCTTTCTACGTCACTTGTGCTTTCCCCTTTGCAGATTTCAATATATTTTGTTCTGTCTACTTAGTGTTCTAAGTTTGATATGTTGAGTGTAGTTTCGTTTCTAGTTCTGGCTCTTTGGTGTTTTGTGTGTTTCTTGTAGGTGTGTGTCTTTCCTCTGGGCAGATTTCTTTTATGAAAAAAGTAGCATCAATTATCATAAACAGACTAATCACTTGGTGCATTGTATATATCTCATATATGTGATAGTTCTGTTTAAAATTAATACATTTCAACGTGTACTCATGTGAACATGCACACATGCTAACACCTACATGTAATTAAGAATAATAAATCTTAATATAAATGTTTCAACCTAAACAGAGATTAAATTGAACCTTGATTCTGTTTTTTAAAAACTTTCAAAATAAAGATGAGATATAAAGTACTAAATTATTGTTTTTTTTAAAGATAGCCCTTTTATAAATGTTACTGAGAGTAGATCAATATTCTAAGAAAATTTGATTGCTTGAATATAATGCATTAGCAAAAACCCTTATAGACAACAATTTGGTCAACCTAATTGCACATAAATCTTTTCTTACAAGATTTACTTTTTTAAAATCTTTTTTTGGGAGTGGTGGTTTTGAAACAGGGTTTCTATGTATAGCCCTGGCAGTCCTGGAACTCACTCTGGAGACCAGACTGGCTTCGAACTCAATTTTCAATAAGGAGCAAATGATTTTAGTACACGTATGTTCTATACAATATATGGGAAATACTTATATTAAAATGTATTTGTTGTTTCCCTGAAATTCAAATTTAACTGAATATCATTTTATGTGGATCATGACCTATCTCCTTCAAGGATGAACACAGAATAGTTCTCATATCTCAAATCAATTTCACATGTGATTGAGCACACCCTTGGTCTCAAGGTGATACTGGCTTGATCTGGTTCTTGAGACTAGCTCACTCCATTGGCTTCCATACCACAGCACCCACTCTCTACACTGCATGCTACTCTGCACACTTAGGTCACAGTCACTATGTTTGACCAAGTTTTGTTTGTGAGACAGCTTACTACTAAAATCATTGCACTGGAATGCCTGTATAGCCTCAAGAATGGGACCCCTAAAATACTCCAAATTAAGACAATATCTGATATCTTGAGATGGCTCCTGTATACGGCACCCAGGGTGTTCAGGGGGAAATGGTCTGAGAACTATTTTCAAGTCAAGGCTGTTTCTGGTTAGATATGTATGTGGGCTGCAAGTTGGTAGAGGCTGAAAGTTTCCCTTGACTCCTCCCCCACCATCTGTGGAGTATTTTTAGTTAATATGTTGATGTTTCATTTCTCTAAATCTTGTATGATTAGCCTCCCCCTTGATAATATCCATTGTTTTCCTATGGCCACCTAATTTCCATGGCCCCTTATTACGTGGGTTCTTCTTTGTTCATGACAAAGTAAGTACTAGATGCTTCTTAATCTATCTTGTATCTTATGTACTTAGACCATGGTCCATGAACTAGTGTGTAGGCTTTCAATGCAGGGCTAGTGGAATATCAGATTATCGTGGATAATTCACTGATGGCGTAAGGTCTATTCATAGGTGGCTGATTTCTCTCTTCAAATACTCCCTTTTCGCTAGTATGTCTGACTTGTAATTTGTTTTTCTTTCAATTTTCCTAAAGTTGTCATTTTGGAAAGATGTGAGTGAGAATGTAAAAAAAATGCCCTTTTATAATCCTCTAATAAATTACCAATGAGCCAGATTGGTCTCTGCAGCTCCTAGGCAGAGAGTGTGCCTTTGCTCCATTGCAGTCTTCCAGTATGGTGCGTAGAGAGGTCCAACAGCTAAATACATTCAATTTAGAACATAGTGAGCGAGTAGGAGGATGCAGAAGAAAAGGGGATGAAAGTATCCCTAGGCCCAAGTGTCTGAAAAAAAAAAACACCCCTATTTTCCAAATTGGGGAAACAGGGCTTGTTGGGGCCTTTTTAACTCTGTGGTACTCCTTAAGATAGTATAAGGTAGGACCAGGAGGTAATTTAAAGAGCGCAGGAAAAAGAGAGTCTTCAAGTCTCAAAATGTTTCCTGTTGTTCTCTCCCCTACTAAGATATCCTTTAGCCTAGAGTTGACAGATCTTAATTGCAGCCTAACACCTGCTCTTCTTTTCTGTGGTAGCAGCTGTTCTTAGCGCCATTATTACGTCAATAAATCTAACACCTATCTAACAGACTGATTTGGGGAATTGGCTCTCATAATTCTTACTTGTGTCTTCTCACCTATTTGCTCTCACTGCCTCTGACCATACTCGATTAAAGTCAAACGAAGCTCAGATGGTGCCTACCTGAAAAAACAGGGTCACCATCGACTCTCATGAGTTTGGCTCCTCTTATTAAGGTTTGGAATTATCTGGCCTGGGGAGATGGCTTGCAGGTTAAAGTCCTTGCAGAGAAAGCAAGAGGATCTAAATTTAAACCCTAAGAATCTATGTAAGTGCTGGGTGGGCATGGCTGCCCCTCTGTAATTCCAGCCTCAGATGATGGAGGCAGGGGATCCACAAGGGAAGGTGGCTAGCGAGACAAGCCATAGCAACATGCTCTGGATTTGAGTAAGAGACCATGCCCCAGTGAATAGGGTGGAGGAGTGATTGAAGAATATTCCCAGCATCAACTTCAGGCCTCATGCACACATGCATGTATCCCACACATGAAAAACGGGTAAAAGGGGAAAGAGCAGAGTCTGAAACCTGCCTGTGATTAACTTAACTGCTCTACTGTGTTAAGCAAATGTATTACATTGTTGCAGGTATAGGTGGTTAACACACTATGGGAAGGACACAGTTTTCAAAACTTTAGAAGTATATAGAAATAACATTCAGATACTTAGTGTGAATGCTTACCAGTCAGATACCAACCTATCTCTATAAGCCAAGTTGGTTTTTCAATCTCTTTAAAACAATGACATCATGACGTTTGCAGGCAAATGGATGGATCTAGAAAAAATCATCCTGAGTGAGGTAACCCAGACTCAGAAAGACAAATGTGGTATGTACTCACTCATAGGAGGATACTAGATGTGGAACAAGGATGACTGGACTGCAACTCACATCACCAGTGAGGCTACCTGGAAAACAGGACCCCAAGAAAGACACGGGGATCACCCAATGACGGAGAAATGGATGAGATCTACATGAACAGCCTGGACATGAGTGGAAGCAATGAATGGCGAGGGTCGAGGGAAAGAGAGCGGGAGATCCCATCTGGATCAAGAACAGAGAGGGAGAACAAGGAATAGGAGACCATGGTAACTGAAGACCACATGAGAAAAGGAAGAAACAAAGTGCTAAAGAGGCCCACAGAAATCCACAAAGATACCCCCACAAAAGTCTGCTGGCAATGGTTGAGAGACAGCCGGGACTGACCTACTCTGGTGATGGGATGGCCAAACACCCTAATAGTTGTACCAGAAACCCCATCCAAGGACTGAGGAATCTGGATGCAGACATCCATGGCTTGGCCCTGGGTGGAGCGCTGGGAGTCTAATTAGTGAGAAAGAGGAGGGTTTATATGAGCGAGAATTATTGAAACCAAGGTTGGATAAAGCACAGGGACAAATAGCCAAACGAATGGAAACACATGAACTATGAACCAAAGGCTGAGGGGCCCCCAACTGGGTGAGACAGTTGATTGGCTTGATCTGTTTGGGAGGCATCTAGGCAGTGGTACCAGGTCCTGGGCTCGTTGCATGAGATAGCTGTTTGAAACCTGGGACTTATACAGGGATGCTTGGCTCAGTCTGGGAGGAGGGCACTGGACCTGCCTGGAATGAGTCTATCAGGTCGATCTCAGTCCTCGGGGGTGGCCTTGATCTGGAGGTGGTGGGAATGGGGGGTGGGCTGGAGGGAAGGGGAGGGGGGCAGGAAGGGGGAGAACAAGGGAATCTGTGGCTGTTATGTAGAACTGAATAGTATTGTAAAATAAAATAAAAAATAAATAAAAGTATTAGTTGTGTCCCTGGTTCAAGCTACCCTTTTTCCTTTGCCAAAATTAGAGAGGTTGAACTATTTCAAGTGATCAAGACGCCTGTTTTTTTGTTTGTAAAATCTTCCCGAGAGCTTTCCCTCTTGCCCATGAAAGCAGCTTTCAGAAGCATACTCCATTTTGTAGGAGCAGATGCTTTCACCCAGACTGATAGGGAAATGAATACTCCCAAAGGCGAACCAGCTGCTAAAATTGCCCTGATAAAATCCAGCACCAGTGGACAGCTGTGCAGACCTTTAAGGCAGGCTCAGAAAGGTATGTCAAAGGTTTCCCCAACAGGGACCCAAGTCCTAGCTCCAAGTTATCAGCTGCTGACGTGTTGCCAGGTTGCCTGGGAAATACAGCTTAGCTCTGGAATCACTCTCCTGATTTGGACAATAAGTATAATTTAAGAAGTGCTTTAAGACCCAAGGAAACAGGCTTACTTTTATGAATTATAATAAAGTGTTTACAGAGTCATTTATATTGCACTATTTTTTGTATAAAAAGTCTGCATATTAGGTTTTTCATTTATTTGCTTCTAATTTAGTTAAATTATTAAAATACTATAGAGTAACATTTGTTTTGTGGTCTAATAGCAGCACTGTGTACAACCTAGAGCAAAACATTTGTTCTAGAAGTCAAACCCAATTTTATTCCAGACAGGGGTTCTCTGTGTAGCTCTGGCTGCTCTCTCTCTCTCTCTCTCTCTCTCTCTCTCTCTCTCTCTCTCTCTCTCTCTCTCTCTCTCCACCATATCCCTGGTAGTGCCCATTTTGTCTTTTCTTTTCATGATACCCACACTCTAGGAAAACCCCATCACTCTGACCAAGTATTAGAAGGATCCAGAAAGAATTACATGAGGGCGTGATTACAATTAAAATGACTCTCCTTTTTTTATGCCTAAAAATAGAAAAAAGAGTAAAAGATAGTAATTTATGCAAAAATCATTAGGCACTAAATAATCCAAAGCATGTATAAACTGTTTTTCTTTTTCACTAATTTTTTTTTCCAGACAGGGTTTCTCTGTGTAGCTTTTTAGAGCCTATCCTGGAACTCACTCTGTAGCCCAGGCTGGCCTCGAACTCACAGAGATCCTCCTGCCTCTGCCTCCCGAGTGCTGGGATTAAAGGTGTGCACCACCACCACCCGGTCTGTTTCACTAAATTTTAAGTTAGCATACACAGTAATGAGATTTCTAATGGAATTTTTGTAACTACCCCATCTGGGAGTTCTTCAGAAGTGTCTCTCTCAGTCCGGCTAAGCTATTTGGCCTATTGCACCATGTGTGGGAAAGGCCTTGAACAAGAGTGCCCTGCATGTGACAGGAAAGGTTCTGGGGCTCTGCCTAGCCATTTGGAATTCTGTTGAACAATCTGTGACAGAAACGAAAGTGTTGACATATCTATTATGATTTACATAATCCTAAAATATTTTTAGTATTTTGGTGACCTCTAATGAGAATTCTAGCTGATTATTCTCCCATAGGCTCGTACATTTGAATACTTGATCTGCTTTGGATGGGACTGTTTGTGAAAGATTCTGGGATGTGGCCTGTTGGAGGAGGAGTGTTACTGGGGGTGGGATTTAAGGTTGAAAACTGCCATGCCTTTTTGAGCTGTGTGTCTCTGCCCTGTGCTTGTGAGTCAGATGTAAACTATCAGCTATTACTCCAGTGCCATGCCTATTCAGGCTCCCTATCATGATGGCCATGGACTCTAACCATCTGGAACCAAGAGCTTCAAATTAAATGATGTCTTTTACAAACTGCCTTGGTCATGATGTCTCTTCAAAACAATAGAAAAGTAAGCGATATATCTTCTTGCCTGTCTTCCATTTAAGTCTCTCCAGAATTCCTCTTAGTCCTGCAGCAGCCTCCCTGCCTTCTTCCCTCCTCCCTGCTTTCCTCCCTCCTCCCTGCCTTCCTCCCTCCTCCCTGCCTTCCTCCCTCCTCCCTGCCTTCCTCCCTCCTCCCTGCCTTCCTCCCTCCTCCCTGCCTTCCTCCCTGCCTTCCTCCCTCCTCCCTGCCTTCCTCCCTCCTCCCTGGCTTCCTCCCTCCTCCCTGGCTTCCTCCCTCCTCCCTGGCTTCCTCCCTCCTCCCTGCCTTCCTCCCTCCTCCCTGGCTTCCTCCCTCCTCCCTGCCTTAGCCCCTCCTCCCTACCTTCCTCCCTCCCTGCCTTCCTCCCTCCTCCCTGCCTTCCTCCCTCCTCCCTGCCGTCCTCCCTGCCTTCCTCTCTCCTCCCTGCTTTTCTCCCTCCTCCCTGCCTTCCTCCCTCCTCCCTGCCTTCCTCCCTCTTCCCTGCCTTAAATCCTCCTCCCTGCCTTAGTTCCTCCTTCTTGCCTTCCTCCCTCCTCCCTGCCTTCCTCCCTCCTCCCTGGCTTCCTCCCTCCTCCCTGCCTTCCTCCCTCCTCCCTGCCTTCCTCCCTCCTCCCTGCCATAGTCCCTCTTCCCTGCCTTAAATCCTCCTCCCTGCCTTAGTTCCTCCTTCTTGCCTTCCTCCCTCCTCCCTTCCTTCCTCCCTCCTTCCTGCCTTCCTCCCTCCTCCCTGCCTTCTTCCCTCCTCCCTGCCTTCCTCCCTCCTCCCTGCCTTCCTCCCTCCTCCCTGCCTTCCTCCCTCCTCCCTGCCATAGTCCCTCTTCCCTGCCTTAAATCCTCCTCCCTGCCTTAGTTCCTCCTTCTTGCCTTCCTCCCTCCTCCCTTCCTTCCTCCCTCCTTCCTGCCTTCCTCCCTCCTCCCTGCCTTAGCCCCTCCTCCCTGCCTTAGCCCCTCCTCCTTGCCTTAGGCCTGCCTCCCTGCCTTAGCCCCTCCTCCTTGCCTTAGGCCCGCCTCCCTGCCTTAGCCCCTCCTCCTTGCCCACTCCTAGTCTCTAGGGATTTGGTCTTTTGGTGTGGACACAGAGTCCAGTAGTTCTTTCCCAGTGCCCATTTAGCCTTTGCTTCTAGCCCCGCTCCAGTCCGTTGTAACTCCCACCAACCTGCATTAGCACTTTCTGCCAGGGACCCGCAGTGATGGCACCCATGAAAGCAACATTTATCTTCCTTCCTGTTCTCCATTCCAGTCTCTTCAGACTTAGCCTTAGTCTTGCTTGAGGCCCCCTCTCAGCCTACCTCCATCAACTTGGGACTAGGCCTTGGTGTGGATCCAGAGTTCTTTTAGATCTTTCCCATTGCCCTCTAAGCCTTTCCTTATAACCCATATCCCTTCCTTTGGGATTCCCCACTGACCTACAGAACAACTCTCTATCAGGGACCCCACAGTTACAACAGTTGGCTAAGATCCAGAATGGGCAATGGCAACCAAAGACCAGAACACCCACCCAACAAAGACGAGACCAGATGTCTACACCAAGAAACACTAGAAACATCAGAACTCCAGAAGCCTGGGTCCCAGTTTGAAAAGAAAAACATAACCAGGACAATGTGCTCCTCTGGAAGGCAGCGCCTTTATTGTCATGGGTCCTGAGCAAAGCAATGTAGCTGAAGCACAAGACAAGGACTTCAAAACAATGTCATAGGTAGGCTTTCTGCTGCTGTGACGAAACACCAGGACCAAAAAGCAGGTTGAGGAGGAAAGGGTTTATTTGGCTTACACTTCCCCATCACTGTTCACCACTGAAGGAAGTCAGGACAGGAACTCAAACGGCAGGAACCTGGAGGCAGGAGCTGATGCAGAAGCCATGGAGGGGTGCTGCTTACTGGCAGCTACAACAATCCTGAATAATAAAGTAACTGCTGGAGGTGTCATCAGTCCTGATTTCAAGTTGTATTTAAAACCTATAGTAGTAAAAACAGCTGGGAATTGGTATAAAATCAGACACATTGATCAATGGAGTCAAACTGAAGACCAGACCTAACTGGACACACAGACACCTGGCTTTTGACAAAGAAGCCGAAAACACACACTATAGAAAAGACAGCACCTTCAACCAATGGTGCTGCTCAATTTGGATATTGGCATGTAGAAGAATGCAGATAGATCCACATCAGCCACCCTGCACAAACTTCAACTCCAAATGAACCAAGAATCTAAGCCTACGACCAGATACCCTGAATCCAATAGAAGAGAAGGTCCAGAAGAGTCTTGGACTCATTGGCACAGGAAAGGACTTTCTGAACAGGAGGACCCCACTAGCACAGACAATTAATAAATGGGACCACTTGCAGCTAAAATGCTTCTGAAGAGCAAAGGACACAATCTTTTTCATTTGTTTGTCTTGCTTTTGCTTTTTTGAGACAGGGTTTATCTGTGTAATAGCCCTGGCTGTCCTGGAACTCACTCTGTAGACCAGGCTGGCCTCGAACTCACAGAGATCCGTCTGGCTCTGCCTCCCGAGTGCTGGGATTAAAGGCGTGCACACAACCATTTGAGTAAGGTGGCAGCCTGTAGAATGGGAAAAAAAACGTTACCAATTACACATCCAATAGACGAGGTTAGTATCCAGAATATATAAAGAACTAAAAATGCTGAACATCAAGGAAAAAAATATCCCAGTTAAAAACTGGAGCAGGTATAGAACCAAACAAAGTTCTCAAAAATCAAAATGCAAATGGCCAAGAAACACTCAAAAACGTTCAACATCTATAGCCATCCCAGGAATGGAAATTAGAACTACTGTAAGACCTCATCATACACCAGTCAGAATTTGGTCACTAAAACAAATGATAACAAATGCTGGTGAGGATGCAGGGAAAGATAACAGTCATCTTTTGTTGGTGACCGTTCAAACTGGTAGAGTCACACTATGGGAACCAGTGTGGAGGTTCTCCCCAGAACTGAAACTCAGTCTATCACAAGATACAACTATACCTGTCTTGGGCATACCTAAAGACTCTACATGTTACTACAAAGATTCTTGCCCATCCATGATTTTTGCTGCTTTGTTCATAATACCCAGAAATTGGAAACAACTAATGAATGCATAATGAAAATGTATTACATTTACAGAATTATTCATATGTTAAGAAAAATGAAATGGAATCTGCAGGTAAATGAATGGAGCTAGAAAAAAAAATCATTTTGAGTGAGATAACCAAGACCCAGAAAGACAGATATATTGGATGCTTTATCTTATACGTGGATGTTAGCTTTTAAGCTTTCATTATGTGTGCTTTAATCTGAATAACCGCAGAAGTTAAGTAACTACTAACGGAACAGGTGTGAAGAGGGCATGTCCCAAGGAATGAGAGCACAGGGTAAAGAAGTGAATAGGGAAGGGCCAACTAACACTAAGGGACTTTTGAAAAACCATATGGAAACCTACTACTGTAGAAGCTTCCTGAACTGTATAAATATATGAACAGAATCTGAATGAAGTCACCACATAATGGGGGGGGGAGCAGTACCTTAACAATACCCCAATCTTATGGCACTAACTAAAACCTCAAGTGCCAATAATGGGCTCTATCTTGTTGAGTCATTGGCCAAAGTCTCCTGTAGATGATCCCTTCCCGAATATCATAGGCTATTGTCAAGGCTGTTGGTTATTCTCTATACCCTGATGGTGAGACTGCTGCTGAAAACATATGGAGGCCATCAAACATGGGGAAGTCGAACTGGGGCTCGATAGAAGCGTCCCTCCTACTGACTAGGTTTCATGGGGCTGGAAGGCACTTTGCACACTACCAGAGGAGAAAAGTGATCATCAGTGTCATCTTGTCACAGACCCTAAGACCTATGACAGCAACCTGACTGCAAGATATACTGGTGCAAAGGTGACGCAAAAATTACGGGAGTAACTATTTTTTCTTGAATTGAAGGTTATTCCTTGAGATAGGACCCATAACCAACACTGCTAAAGTGGCCAAGAACCAGAGACTATATAATTCATGGACCCTAGAGGAAAACCTGCTACTATTATTCACTACTGAAACAGCAATAACATGACTTCTAATAACATATGGCTGTATCCATCGATCAGAGCATTGTTCCACCCTCATCAGAGAAGTTTCTTGTAATAGATGGTAACTAACACACAGATTCACACCTGGACAGCGTAAAGAGACTGAGAGACTTTAGAGCACTCAGTCCTCAATGGGATGTCCTTATCAAATCCTTCGTCTCAAAGCTAAGGGATCTGTTCAGAAGAGGAAGCAGAAAGACTGTGAGAGCCAGGGGGGATGGATGACCCTAAGGAATCAGTGTCTTCCAGATACGCCAGACTGACGCACGTATGAAGTCACAGAGGCCACATGCACAGGGCCTGGATAGGTTCAAATCTGACAAAAAAAATCTCAGCACTGAGCCAGGAAAGTGGACAGAAAGTCTCAACCCTTAACCAGGAAGCTGCTTGTAATTCATGGCTGCTGGGAAAGGGCCAATGGGCTGTTACTGGGTAGATCACCCACATTCCAGGTCAGGTCCTATGTATGCCCAGGGGTAGTTAGCCAACACATAGCAGACTCCATCTTTTCTTGGTGCTTTTTTTTTTTTTTTTGCCTTCTTTTAGTGTAACTGTTTTCATTTTAATTTTTTGGTTTTTTTTTTGTGTTTATTCCTTTTCAGGGGAAGGGAGAGAAGAAAGAGAGAATGAAGTTGGGTGTCTAGGGAGGTAGGGAAGAATTGGGGAGGGGAAACAGTATGATAAAAAGATATTTATGAAAATACATATATGAAAAAAATTTTAAATAAATTACAAAAAAGAAAAAAAGGATTGGTTAAAACTCAGGAATTTGACAATTAGCTGTAGAATTTAGGACTGCCAAAACACAGCTTGGCTAGGACTTCCCCTTGGGCAAGTCTTTCTAAACTCTTAGCTAATTGAAGTATTAGTTTAAACCTGCTTCCTGATGGGATGATTTAAATCTATTGCTTTCAATGTTAATTTTGGAAACTGAGGCTGAGAGGCAAACTTGCTGTAGTATTCCAAAACTGCTTAAAAGTTACACTGGTGTCCCCCAAGAGCCTTGTGTACATACTCATGCTTCTCTCTCTCTCTCTCTCTCTCTCTCTCTCTCTCTCTCTCTCTCTCTCTTTGGTTTTTCGAGACAGAGTTTCTCTGTGTAGTTTTGGCGCCTGTCCTGGATCTCACTCTGTAGACCAGGCTGGTCTCGAACTCACAGAGATCTGCCTGGCTCTGCCTCCTGAGTGCTGGAATTAAAGGCAGTATTTCCACCCAGCTACTTTGTCAATTTTGAGAGAGCTAATTTTGCTATTTGGATAATTGCTAATTGGTAGTATATTTTTTTTGTAAACAATAATGTTATAAAATTGAATGTTTTAATAAAAACAGTATCATTCACGAAAAGGTAATGCTAAACTTAGGATCTCTGTTCATTGGGTCATTAAATTAAAAAATTATGTATGGAAAATGTTCTTACAAATGGATACAGCATAATACAAATGTTAGAAGTTTTGTTCATTTTTTTTAGTTTTCGAATTTATTTTTAATGAATATCCATGGTTACAGCTGTAGATACTCTCCATATGTAAAGTATATATTTATAAGATTTATGAAAAATAACTTTTACAAGAAAAGTTTTATGTGTTGACCATAAGTAAAGTGCTATTTATAAGAAGTTTTGTTATTTTATATTCAAATCAATAAGGCTTTCTTAGATTACTGGTTCAGTGAAACCACAAAAGGAAAATTTAAAAAACAAAAGTTTAATGTTTTATTTTTCCTATTAATTTTGTCAAGCTTTTAACAGAATTGGACTCATTTAAATTGCTGTTCGGGCTGAAGCCTTTAATGACTTTATACCTCTGGTTAAAACATGGCTGCCACACATGTGAGTTACACATATGCACCAGGTGATGAGTCTGCTTATAGCCATTGCTACTACTTTCAAAACCTTTCTTTTCTTTTCTTTCTTTCTTTTTTTTTTTAAGACAGGGTTTCTTGGTCTAGTTTTGGTGCCTGTCCTGGATCTCACTCTGTAGACCAGGCTGGCCTCGAACTCACAGAGATCTGCCTGGCTCTGCCTCCTGAGTGCTGGGATCAAAGGCGTGCGCCACCACCGCCGGCTCAAAACTTTTAAAAAAGATCATTCAAAATTGAAATTGACCTAAGGTATTTTCTGAGGTCAAAATCTAATGTACCAATGTAAAACTAGCCCCTAATTCTCATGTTTGGAGCAGTAAAAGTCTGTCTTAAGCAGATTATTTTGCTCTTAGGTACATTTACAAAAAAGAATGGGCTTAAAGGACCAGATTTTATATTTTGTTTAAAAAATGTTTGTTTTTCGCTAATCCTGTCAGACTTCACTATTTAGGAAACTGTCTTTTAAAAAGCCAAGGCTCGTTTAAATGCCTGTGTGTGTTGAGTCTTTTATGTGGCCCCTTTAGAAGCAACCATTTTCAAGTGATGGTGGTGTATCTAATATCCTGTGCATCCGTGACTAGAAATGTTTGGAACTGTATGTCTGTGCTTTCTATATGGTTCAAAAGTTTGCAAAATAACCATTGAGTGCTGATTTCTATAACAGACATTTATATTTGGACTGTGGCCTATAAAATGGTCAGTGAGATATTTGCAACATTTCTTGCTATTTTTTTTATTTTTGAGTGACATTTATTTTTATACAAATAATTAAATTATGTATCTAAGCTACATTTTTTAAAATTATTCGTATTAATGAACACCATGGCTGATTCTATTAGTAACATAATTTTCCCAATTTCCAGCCCTTAGAAAATTCCTCCCAGAGTCCTTCGGAAGATGCTACATCCAGTGTGGAATATCTGAGGGAAAGGAATCTACATGCACCATGCTCTTTTGTCCGTTTACTTTATTCCTCTATGACAAAATTCTATCTATATAGCTTCATCTCCATCCTCACATTCAGCTCCTCTCTGTGCCCACTTTTCCTGTCCTCATAGTTTTAGTAAGCTCCTGTGGTTTTTTTTTTTTTAACCTCATCTTCGCCCTCTGTTCCTTTGTCCAGCATGTTTCTCTCCTTGCTCCTTACTCCTGAGAAAACTCTACATGAGATCTCAACATTTCTTGCTATTTTTAATCACTGCCCTTCTAAAGAGAAACTGCCATTGGGATGTCACACTAGTTAAGCCCCTGGCCTATATGTATTGCCTCGATGAGGCACTGGACTGTTATACAAAAGATGCACCTGTACATCACAAAATGCATCTTTGTGGTAACTACCATTGTTCCCTAAATTTTCAAGTTGTGTAAAATTTTTAATTTTGGTTAGTGCTTTAGATCTATTATCTTATTGAGACAAAGAACCTTAATTTTGCTTCAAAAGTAGAAGCTGAATTATATGTAAATGACTTGTATGTAGTTCTCTGTACTAACGCTACATGTTGTTGGCTCTTTCATGTGATTTCTCTTGCATTGTGTGTGTAAGATAGAAAATTGTGAGAACACTCGACCAAGCTGTTGCTTTCCAAACTAGAAATTTTAGTGATGTTAACCTTTTCCAGGTTTGTGTTCATGTGTGCTTGATTGTATCATGACTTGTTTCTTTAAGCAAAGGAAATTTCAATGATAGCAGAAGATAGACAGGGACTTTGAAAACGAGCAGTTCTGATTCTTGTCTTTGGCCAAGAATGCCAGAAATGCTCCAGAAAGAGACACTGATTCATGTCCTTATTTTGGTTCTGTCCTGGCCAGGGGGCAGGCATGCTAGAATTGTTCTAGCTAGAGGTACTAGTGTGTGTGTCAGAACCCCTAATGCAGCCACTTGGATGGGAAGCTACAGAGACATCTTGTAGAGGTGGGGGAGGCGGCAAGTAGACTGACCAGGCAACCTCCCTCCTCACCTCAGTTTCTGCAGTCAGTCCTGTGAAAAGCCCCTAGATGAGCGTCTCCATGGCAACACAGATCTTGTGACTCACTCTTGCTAAACAGCTCTGTCTGCTTCCTGTGTCTTAAGCTGTCACCTATGAACCTATAATAAATACCTTTCTGAAAACTCTTCCTCCACATAGCTCAGAAAATTCATTCTTCAAATCTGTGAGACAAGAGCTTAGGGCCACTGACTCAGTGGAAATTTTTTGTGAGCTTCAGGCCTTCTAACTCTTGAGTTAAGCCCATCTGAGGCTAGAGAGCCTCTGTCACATTCAAAGACCGAGCATCATCCCTGCTCTGATTAGTCCTGCCAGAATACTATGCATTTCTGGAAGAGTTTCCTAATAATGAATCATTATTAGACATTTCTCACCTAAAGAGTATAAGGAATATTTGATTTTCAAACCAGCTTTTAAAAAATATTTGCTCTTGCTGTTTTTTTTTTTGTTTTTTTGTTTTTTGTTTTTTTGTAGAGCTTTAAGACTGTGATCTGTTAATATTCTGAAGAATACCTGACAAAAGGAACTGAGCAGCATTTTGGAAATAATAGGGCACCATCCATAGACAGAGTTAAAGTACAGGTGGTCTGACAAAGAGGCATTCCTTAAAATTGATCATAAAAGTGTTTTATTTTGGTTTGGTTTTGGTTTTTCGAGACAGGGTTTCTCCATGTATCCCTGGCTGTCCTGGAGCTCACTCTGTAGACCAGGCTGGCCTCGAACTCAGAAATCCACCTGTCTCTGCCTCCCAAATTCTGTGATTAAAGGCGTGCACCACCACCACCTGACTATAAAGGTTTTTTTTTGTTTTTTTTTTTTAGTATTTATCTTTCATTTGTGTGTGTGTGTGTGTGTGTGTGTGTGTGTGTGTGTGTGTGTGTGAGAGAGAGAGAGAGAGAGAGAGAGAGAGAGAGAGAGAGAGAGAGAGAGAGAGAGAGAGATGTGTGCAGATGTCCACAGAGGCCAGAAGAAGGTGCTGAGTCCCATGTGAGTTGCCTGATGTTGGTTCCAGGAACTAAACTTAGCTCTTCTGGATCTATGAAGAGCAAGCACTCCAAACTTCCGAGCCATTTCTCCATGCCCAGTCATAAGGTATTTTACTGGCACTCCCTGACACCTGCTTTCTGAAATGTGGGATCTGATCAGACCAACTGGGACGGATCTCATCCTTGGTGGCAAGGGACAATCAAGATCAAAGCATCAGATGGTTTATTAGTGATTTGTTCAGACAATATTAGTGATAGACACGAGGGGAAGTTGTCAGAATTGAAATAAAGTCAAGTTGGATATGGTAGCAATTGCCTGTAATTCCAGTTCCTGGGTGGCTGAAGTGGGAAGATTCTAAGTTAGGGGCTAGCCTGGCCTTCATAGCAAGACTTTGTCTCAAACCGACAACAAAATGTTTTCATTTTTACCAAGCTTTCCAAAAGTAACTAGAGCTCTATAGAGGTTATAATGAAATGTCTCGAGCATGGTTATCTAACGCTAACTGAATGAGATCTAACCTTGGTTCCTACTTGTGTTCTGTTTATGGTACTTGTTCCAGACAAAAACATATTTCACCTCAGCATCGAGGTATAAAAATGAAGCGTAGGGGAACTGTAACCATCCTGGTAAGGATGAAAGCGCCCTTCCCTTTGACTATCATACTGTTGAAATAATGGACCTCACGAAGTTGGCATTTCCCCAAGGTTCTTATCCTGGGAACGCGAAAAGGTGGCATCCTGGTGCCAACCAGAGAGGGCGCTAGTCTTCTGGAAAGCTATTTCACTCAGTTCTGCGGGAGAGACTGGCAGCTGAGAAAATGCTGCCCCACTGGGCGGTGGTGGCGCACTCCTTTAATCTCTACTCGGGAGGCAGAGGCAGGGGCATCTCTGTGAGTTTGAGGCCAGCCTAGTCTACAGTGGAAGTTCCAGGACAGGCTCCAAAGCTACACAGAGAAACCCTGTCTCAAAAAAGCAAAGCAAAACAAAACAAAACAAAATGCTGCCCCTGCTTAGTTACAAATACTTCTTTCTCCCAATGTAAACTTAAACTTCTTGTCAGGACTCCGAACATGGACTCAGGGATCACCGGATCTCTTTATTTCTCTTCAAAATATAGCCAGTTTGAATGAATCTCCAGTTTCCGCTTTTTCATGATTCCTTTGTCTCTTTCATTGACCCATTGAGGATGGTTGGATGAGCCTGGCTCGTGAGGACAGCAGGGCCCAAGCTCTGACTCTAAGGCCTCTGGGAACATTTTCAAACATGTGTTTCGTATTTGCCTTCTTTCCTCATTGCCCACCTCTGACATGTCTGTCTGTCCTCTTCTTGTTCCTCCTTCTTCCCCTCTTCCCAAATAGACCTTTCTGTTTTCACGTATTCTGGTACCTTCTCTATTCTCCCCCACCCCACCCCTTTAAGCTCTCTTCTTCCCATGTCATGGCTTCCTTTCTTATTCTCTCTCTCTCTCTCTCTCTCTCTCTCTCTCACACACACACACACACACACACACACACACACACACACACGAGTAAACCCAGGTTCCACACACAAGAGAAAATACAAAGAACAAATATTTGTCTTTTTGAATCTGGCTTATGTAAGTTGACATAATGATCCCCCCATATTATTTTCTTACAAACAACAACTTTATTTTACATGGACTCAAGACCAACAGTTCTCCGGGAATCCTCTGGGGCCTTCAGTGCCAGACTGGAAATGCCAAGGCATCCAGCTTCATGTACTGAGAAACTTCAAAGTTCTCAGTCTTTCTGGTATGAGATAACCATTGAACTACCCAGATGTTATCATGTAAGCCAATCTAATAAATCTCATGTATATCTATATGAAACTATCAATCAACACAATTTTAGAACGTTTGAAAAATTGCATTGTTTCCATTCCTGGCGAACCCTGACTAATACAGTAGCCTAGAATGTGGTCTAGTTTTGACAAGTTTCTATGAACTAATGAGAAGAAAGTTTATTCAATGACTTCTGCATGGAAAATAGTGGTAGATATTGCTTAGGTCCATTTCACCTGTGGTGGAATCTTTTTTGATTTTCAGTTTTAATGGTTTATTTAAAGAAGGTATTAAAGTCTTGAAATCATTCACTATTATTGTGTCAGGATCCATCTGCTTTTCCTGTTTTAGAAATTACAAGTCCGATCACTCAGTGCATATATATTTAGAATGGTTACATTTTCTTTTTAAAATATTTACAAATTTTATTTATTGATTGATAATTTCATATATGAGCACTGTGTTTACATCATTTCACCCTCTGTGTCTTCCTTCCTCCTACAACCATGTCCCTCCTACTTTCTCAAATTCACTGCCACTTTATTTTTTAATTATAATTGTTTTACGTATGTAAATATTATATATGTATATATATATATATGTTCATAAACATATATATATGTTCATAAACACCATATGCTGAGATCACTTATTGTTGCACATATGTGTTTAGGGCTGACCTCTTGGGATTGGCAAGAGGTCAGCCCTAAACACAGAAGACTGATTATCTCAGCAACCACTGATTTTCTATAGCTCTTCTTCTAGAGATGAAGACTTACGAGAAATTCCCACATCCATGTTGGCACATCAGTGGCTGTTGCTATTTTTTTAGGTCTTGTTTAGGCAACCTCAGTTTTTAGATTTGCTGGGTATGCTTTCCCTGTCATTTATTGAAGACACTGACTGCAACAGGTATCCCATCCTGACTCCTCTGGCTCTTGCAATCTTTCTTCCTTCTCTTCTGCGATGTTCTCTGAGCTTTAGGGGTATGAGTTGTGTTGCAGATGTATCAATTGGGCTTGAGAACTCCACAGTCAGTTATTCTCTCCTTTTTTAACCAGTTGTGGCTTTCTGTAATGTTCTGGGATGCAAAAAAAGACCTTCTTTGGTGAGAGGCAAGAGCTACAGTTTTCTGTGTGGATAAGGATATGTATTTAGAATACAGTTTAATGAAGTGGCAATAGGAGACTCTCTTCTAGGGTTCATAGCTTCAGCATTCATGGGTAGTGAGCTAAGTTTACAGTTACCTGACACAAATTGTCATCGAGTAGGCTTTAAGTCCATCTAGAGAGTTGCTGTTTTCCCCCAGTATGTAAATGTACATCACATCTTTTGGGATATCTTGTCATTCTGGTCAGTGTTCACAGTTCTGATTGTTTTTCTCCCTTGGCAGCTTACATAGCTCCTTCTGGTACTGAGAGAGCTAAAGGCGGCTTTCAGTACCAGCGTGATTCCTCAGATCACTCTCTGGAGGGTATGGTGTCCACAGCAATAGAGTCTCACCTTCAATTGCTGGGAGCTAATTAGGACAATGGCAAGAATCTATTTTGTTTAGGGTTGTCTTGAACTCCCCTGACCTGCAACTTGAAAGGAGGTTTACCATGCCTGGCACTAGGGTCTTTTTTTTTAATTAGGTAGTCTGTGTCTCTTAGGAGAATAGTGTCATTCTGTATGGAGTAAATTAATTTAAATTATCTATCCATCCATCACCTATCTATCTATCTATCTATCTATCTATCTATCTATCTATCTATCTATCTATCTATCTATCATCTATCTGTGCATACGTGTGCATGTGCATGCATGTGCACACTTATATATGCATAATTTTAAGTGAACACAAAATAATGCGGTTCCCTATGGCATTTAGAAAACTCCTCAGTGTTATTTATCTCACCCCGCTTCTCTTCCTCTGTGTTGCCATCTCTTCTCTCTCTCCAGGTAAATCTCACCCCTCTGCTTTTCCCGTTTCCCCCTTCATAGCACCCGTGTCCTGCTATTGCCCTTTCGAGAGTTCCTGTTCCCCACGAGGGTCCTTTTACTTTCCTTGTGTCCGCTGTTATTCTGGGTTGCAACTTTCAATACTTTATTGTCCTAGATATGTAATGGGTTTTGTTTGATTGTTTCTTCGTTTGTCTCACTACGATATGCTGTGGGGAGTTTCTTTTCTGGTCTTTTCTATTTGGTATGTTTTTGGGCTTCTTGTGTCTGTTTGTATATGTTTTTCCTTAACTTGGGGAAATTGTCTTCCATAATTTTATTGAAGATCTGGTCTACACCGTTGATTTGGGATTATTTTTTCATCTGTGCCCACAACTGAAAATTTTGGTCTATCCATGATATTAACAGTTCCTGTGTGTTCCTCTAGTGTGTGTGTGTGTTTAAGGAAATTCTATTCTTGTGTGGTCTAATTCCTCCAGCTTGTCTTCTAGTCTTGATATTTTATCTTCTGCTTGATCCAATCTACTTGAAAGTCTTTCCTCGGAGTTTTTTAATTGGGTTATTTAGTTTTTTAATTTCTATCTTCATTTTAGCTTGAGTGCTCTTTAATATCTCCACCTGTTTATTGAATTTGGTTTCTAAATCTAAATCCTGTTGTAATCATTTTCTTCAGCTTCATGTTTGTGTTTTCTTGGGCATCACTCAGGCACTGATTGCTACTCATATCAAGTTCATTGAACTGTTTCTTAGTGTCTTCTTTAAACTTCTGGAATTCTTTGATGAAGTTAATCATGAGATATGACTGTGTGAACTTCTTTCATTGGTTGTATATCTAATGTAGAAACAACAGGCTGGGATGGTGCACAGGATGTTTTAGCTCAAGCCTGGAGGCTGGGAATTGCACAGTCAGGGCTTACCAGACTGAACTGGTTAATCTGAGGATTAATGTGAGGATTGGGGAGGGTGTAGGTAGGCTAGGGTCAGGCAGACTCACCATGATGGACTGAAACACTGAATGAGAGGTTGGGCCTAGAGGTTGGATATGATGTGGACGAGATACGGTCAGGCAGACACCTGGAGGCTGGGCTGGTGAGCAGGATGTGTCCTGGCCCAAGCCTAGAGGTTGGAAATGATGTGTGCAGGGGTCACCAGCCTGGATGACATCTGCATTAATCCCATTATTAAGTTGTTTAGTAACTTTCTTTTGGTTAATTAGGCTAAAGTTTTGTCACTCTTATTCATATTTTCGAAGAACCAACTTTTCATTTCATTGACACTTTGTATGTTTCTTTCTTCTTTTCTTGGTTTGTTTCTAATTCATTAATATCTGCCTCCATCTTAATTACTTCTCCCATCTACAGATTGTGTGGCTGTTCTTGTTTTTCCAAGGTCTTAAGGTTTATTGTTAAGATATTTATTCAAGATATGATTTTTTTTAAAATAGTAAGTTTTAGTTTTTGAAAATTTCATAAAGGTATCCAATGTGTATTGATCTGGTACCTACCTACCTCTACTTCCCTCCAGGTCAGTCTAATGCCCCATCCAATCTCCCGGGTAACTTCATGTCCTCTCCTTTTTATTGTTATTAATAACCCCTGAAGTGCTATTAGTGCTGCCTATATGGGGCTATCCACTGGGACAAAGTAGTCTGCCAGTGTGATGATTCTACCTCCTCCAGCCTGAATCAAACTACCAATAGCTCCTCTAACAGGGCTGAATCCTCTGGGTCCCCATCTCGGTCTGTACTGGAACTTTGGCTGTCTTCATCTCGGACAGATCTTGGAAAGGCTTGCAGCTGCTATGACTTGATGCATGCCACAGCCACGGCATGTCTAGAAATCAGCATTTCGCAACGCTCTTCCCCATTTGCCAGCTCTTACATTCTTTTTCTCTCCTTTCTGCAATGTTCCTTGAGCATCGCATGGTCGGAAGTTGACATAATGACCCACCCACAACTTAGCATTTAGTACTATTTATCCTCTGCACTCTGACCCGTTATGAGTCTCCGTGTTAACCACTACCCACATCAAACAGAAGCTTTTCTGACCAAATCTGAGAGCAAGCCAAATCTATGGTATAAGCATAAATATGTAGAGTTCAGTTTGACAGCATGTCCATTTAGCAGAACAACAACAGCTGGTTTCTTCACAGGCCCTATTATTACCCTAGCTGTGGTCTTTTGATCAAGTTTACTGTACCAGGCATGATGTTCCTGTGGATCAAGTCCCTTAGCAGAAAGTGCTTTATGACCGCACATCGTGTCATGGTTGCACCAGTAGCACATCTTTCCAGGCAGGTCAATATTATAGGATGTAAGGCTCAATTACAGGTGAGACTGCCGATGTCTTTTCTCCCCGCAGGGGCCTGCATTGCACCTTCAGGCACCACGTAAGCTGTCTATCAGGAAGAGAGTTTCCTGGTCAGTTTGAACTTGATTTCTCTATATCCTGCATCCAAAGTGAGTGGTGTCTTCAGCAGCGGTGACTTATCAGCTGGTTATGGCAGACAACCAAGTTCGGTGACAATAACCTGTGTTTTTTGGGGTGCCTCTGGGGCCTCCCTGACCAATACCTCATAGGGAAGATTGAGACCTTCATGTAATAACCCATGTATTCTGGGAGCGGCATTGTCCACCCATGCAAGGTACTTGTGTTCTAGCTGCTCTAAAAATATTATATTTCAAATTAGCTTGTAAATTAGGGGATTTCCATGAGGCTTCTTCATGTATATTTAGTTTTTGCTAACACACCCCTACTCTCTCCTTTTCTCAGGGCCTCTATCCCTATTTGTTTATTTTAGCAATTACTTTTTGAAAATTCTGTGTGTTTATTTTCATTATTATTCTGTATGAATATGTGCCCAATTAATTTAAATAATATTGCAATCTCATGAATCCCAGGGCTACAACTGCAATTTTATATAATTTAATTTAATTTTATTTTAAAAATTTTTTTGAGATGATAATAGAATTACATCAATGTCCCTTCTTCCCTTTCCTCCCTCAAACCCTCCCGTATACCCCTCCGTGCTCTCTTTCAAATTCATGGCCGCCTTTTTCAGTCCATATAATGTTATCTCTATCCCCATTTAAATCTTTTTTTTTTTTTTTTTTTTTTTTTTTGGTTTTTTCGAGACAGGGTTTCTCTGCGTAGCTTTGCGCCTTTCCTGGAGCTCACTTGGTAGCCCAGGCTGGCCTCGAACTCACGGAGATCCGCCTGGCTCTGCCTCCCGAGTGCTGGGATTAAAGGCGTGCGCCACCACCGCCCGGCCCCATTTAAATCTTTAAACCTCTCTCCTTTCATGTCCCCGTGTTCTGTTGTCGCCTCTGGTAGAATTGTTTCCTTGACACAGAGTGTTTTCGGATCCTGTATACCTTTTTCGTCCAACCTTCATTTTGGTTCAAATGCCCAAACCTCATTTTCCCATCTTCCACCCAACCTTCATGCTCAAAGCTTTCTGTTCCCAGGGTTCCCCTTCTTTCAGCTCATTTTACCTGTATTCGACTATCACGCACCCCTGAAGGCATCCGTCCCCAGTGGCCTATTTCTAGCTCCATGACTTCCACATGTACTCTAGGTTCAACACACAAAATGAAAGATTCAAAGCGAAGATCCACTTATGAGAGAGAAGTTTATTTTTCTCTCCCTGGGTAACCTCAGTAGAATTTTTTTTTCCAGTTCCATCCATTTACCTGGATATTTTGTGGCTTTGTTTTTCTTTACAGTTGAGTAATACTCCATTTTGTATATGTATCACATTTTTTCTTATCTATTCATCAGTTGATGGACAGCTTGCTTGATTCAATTTCCTGGTTATTGTGAGTTGATCTGAAATGAACGTGAATGTGCAGATATCTCCACAGCAGGATATATAGCACTTTGGGTATATGTCTAGGAGTGGGGTCGCTGGGTCAAATGTCTATTTGTAGTTTTTTTTTTTTTGAGAGAGAGATTCCAAGATAGATTTCCAATGTGGTTGCAGTAGTTGACACTCCCACAGCAGTGTATAAATGTTCCCTTTTCCTTACCTTCACAACAACATTTATTGTCATTTGTACCCCAGCCTTATTCATTCTAACTGAGGTGAGATGAGTTCTTAAAGTAGTTTCTAGCTGTATTTCCTGATAGCTAAGGGTGTTGAACACCTTTAATGTGTTTTCTGGCCATTTCAATTTCTCTTTTTAAGAACTTCATGTTCAGTTCCACAGCCTTTTTTAAATTGATTTTTTTTTGTATTCAGGTTTTTTTTTCCTGTAAATTCTTTGTACATTGTAAACAGTAATTCTCTATCTGATACATAGCTTACAAAGATTTTCTCCTATTCTATGGGTCCCTTCTTCACTCCACTGACACTTTTCATTGTTGCACAGAAGGCTTTTAATTTCATCAGGTCCCATTCATGATTGTTGGTCTCCCTTTGTGTAATACAGGAAGTCTATTCAGAAACTTCTTACCTGCACCTGCACGTTGAAGGGCATCCTCTGCTTCGCTCCCTAGCAGTTTCAGAGTAGCAAGTCTTATGTTGAGGTCTTTGATCCATTTGGAGTTGCCATTTGTGCTGGCTGAGAAATAAGGGCCCAGTTTCATTTTTCTGCAGATGGAAATCCAGGTTTCCCGGCACCATTAGTTGAAGACGCTGTCTTTTCTACAAGTTATATTTTTTATACCTCTGTCAAAAGTCAGGTATCTATAATAATTTTTTATTTTTGTGATTAGAATATAATTACATCATTTTCCCCTTCCCTTTCTTCCCTTGTAACTCCTCCTGTGCACCCCCTTGCTCTCTCTCAAATTCAGGGTCTTTTACTCTTTAATTGTTTATATATATATTATATTTATAAATATATTATATATATATTATATTCCAAAATACATTAAATACAACCTGCTCAGTTCTTATAATGTTACCTTTGTTATATATATGGTCTCAGGACTGATCATTTGGCATTGGATAGCCAGTTGGGGGTAATTTTCCCTGAGGAAGTCTATGTCTCCTGCTCTCAGCATTCCCCAGTAACCCACAGTTTTTTGTTTAAGGTTGCGCCCCTGTAAGCTTTCTTCCTTCCATGTTAGCATGTCCGTTGGTGCCATTATTGTTCAGGTCTTGCTTAGGCAGCCATATTAGTGAGTCTTCATGTGTGAAGCCTCTCTGACATTTCTAGGAGACACAGTCTCATAGCAAACTTCCTCTTCCTCTGGCTCTTACACTCTTTCTGTCCCCTTTACCTCCATATTCCCTGAGCCTTAGGTGCAGTAAGTGTGTTGTAGATGGATCAGTTAGGATCGGACATAATGCGATCTCTTGTTCTCTGCATTTTGATTGGGTGTGATTTTCTGTAATGATCTCCATTGCGAAGTTTCTTTGCTGGGGGGCTAGAACTACACTTATCTATGGGTGTAAGTGTAGCCCCCCCCAAGCTTGTATGGTGACCTTGATAGTACCAAGGAAGCTAGTCCTCCAGGAGGAGACATTTAGGTCAGATCCACCTTGGATTCTTGGTGTCCTGTGTCCAAAGTGCATGGTGTCTTCACAATAGGGACTTACCTTCAGTCTCTGTAAGGCAACAAAACACAGCAGTAATAGTGTATAATGTTTTGAGAGTCTCTTGGACAACCCTGATCAATAATTCACAAGGGACTTCTCATGGCTCATGTTGGGGTTTTGTTTGTCTATTGCTCTTGGAGGGGATATTGCTAGCCCAGATAGAAAATTTTCATTTAAACTATGTACATATACAATTTTAGGTAGCTAAAAAAAAAACCATGATTCCTTATGATGCCTGTGGAGGCCAGAAAAGGATGTTGTATCCTCTACACCTGGAGTTACAGATGCTTGTGAGCCACTATGTGGTACTGGGACTAAAACTCAGGTCCTATGAAAGAACAGTCAGTGGTGTCTGTACTAATGGTCACTAGCCAAGAGTCCACACATGCCTAGCTGGTTCTATCCTCTGCTGCCTTCTAATGTGGCTCTCTGTGCCTGGATGCCCTACCTTGAGTAAGTTCAGGTCTGATCTTCACTTTCCCTGTCTTGTACACCATCGTGGAACTCTGCAACGTGGGAACACTACCCTTTCTCTAAGACCAAGGCTTCCACCCAGAGTTTTGAAAATTGTGGCTCGTTTATTCCTGCCCCTGGTCAGCTCTGGATTCTGTTGATGTGAGTTTTGGGACTCATGGCCTGTGCATTTCTGCCCCTCTTTGGCGTCCTCCCTGTATCCATGATTTCCACTAGCTCAAGTTCCACTCTGGGTTTTTGTTTTTTAAGTGTGAAATGGTAGTTTATTCTGTTTTTTTTTTTTTTTTTTTTTTTTTGTGTGTGTGTGTGTGTGTGTGTGTGTGTGTGTGTGTGTGTGTGTTTGTACATTGTCTTGGCTATTGAACCCAGGGCCTTGTACATTCTAGGCAAGTGTTGTACCACTGAGCTCTGTTACTGCCCTTCACTCTGGGTTTTTTGATGTAAGCACAGAGAGTAATAATTTTTCTTCTTAGGACTGCCTTCATTGTGTTCCATATATTTTGGTGTGTTGTGTTTTCATTTTCATTCAGTTCCAGGAATTTTTCATTTCCTTCTTGATTTCCTTAGTGAGTCATCCATCATTCAGTAATATGTTGTGCAATCTCTTTGAGTTTGTGTACTTCTTTAGTTTAAAAAAATCTAGATTTATTTCATTGTAATCAGATAGAGTACAAGCTGTTATTTCAATTTTCCTATATTTGTTGAGCCTTGATTTGTGTCCTAACATATGATCTATTTTGGAAAATGTTCCATGAGTTTCTGAGAATGCATGTTCTTTAGTGTTTGGATGGAATGTTAGGGCTATTTGATTTATGAATCTTTATACCCCAGTTTTTCCATGTATTTTGTCAGGATGGCAAACCTATTGCTGAGATTAGGGTATTGAAGTCACCCACTATTACTGTGTTGGGGTTAATCTGTGACTTTATATCTAGTAATATTTGTGTTTTGAAATTGGGTGTATCTGTGTTAGTACACTTAGTGGACTGTTCCCTTAGTATGAAGTGACCTTCTTTAGTTCTTTTAACTAGTTATGATTTGCAGTCTTATTTGTCAGGCATGACAATACCTATACCTGCATGTTTTATTGTTCCATATTGCTTGGAATACCCTTTCCATCCATTTACCCTAAAGTGTTAGCTATTATTGATAGGAAGGTGTACTCTTTGAGAGGCACAAAACATGGCTTATGTTTTCTAAGCCACTCTGATAATCTGTGTCTTTTTATTAGAGGAATATACACTATTTATTGAAATATGTATATTAATTAACCATCATTTCATTGATTTTTTTTGCATTTTCTTAGACCCTTTTATGCTTAACTCTCCTGGTGTTGTTTACTTTTTCCCCTGTGGCCTCTTCTGTGATTTTATCCTTGTAAGCCTCTTATAGATGGATGGATGTCTCTTTCTTCAGATTTAGAAAATTTTGTTGTACAATTCTATTGAAAGTACCCTCTATGCCTTTGCCCTGGACTTCTACTTTTTCTGTGGCTGTATTTCCTAGATTTGGGCTTTCATCTCAAAGAGAACATTCTCTTTGTTTTTAAAAGTATTGTTGACATTGACTGAATTTACCTTTAAGACCTGACATTCTGTTTTCAACATGATCGTTATGTTGCTGAAGCTTTCCATTGATGTGTGTGTGTGTGTGTGTGTGTGTGTGTGTGTGTGTGTGTGTGTATTTTGTTTTTCAAGATAGGAATTCTCTGTGTAGCCCTGGCTGCCCTGGAACTCACTCTGTAGACCAGGCTGGCCTCGAACTCAGAGATCTGCCTACCTCTGCCTCCCTAGTGCTAGGATTAAAGGCGTAAGCCACTATGACCAGCTCTACTGATATTTTTCTTTGACTCATTGTTCACTTCCAGCTTCATTTCTGTTTGGCTTTCTTCACTATTTTTTTTTATCTTTGTTGACTTATATTTTTAAGACTTGAATTGGCTTCCTTATTTCATTCATCTGTTTGTTTTCTACTGAAACACATTCATACCCACTTTGAGTTCTATGAACTTATTTTCAATCAGTCTTTTGAATTCTTTATTTAGAATTTTTCATCTGTATAATTCACATTGCAGGACATTACTGTGTGATTCACCATTTTTAGAGGAGACATGTCTTAGGTTTTTGGTATTGTTTTTGCTTCTGCATTGTGACTTGTGCATCTGGGGTCATTTTCTTAATTTTTTCCTTATTTGTATTCTGTTTTTTCTTTTCATGAGAGTATTTATAAAAGTCAGGAGAAGACAAAGTCATAGTGGGGTTGAGATGTCACTTTCCTCTGTGAGACTGCTAGACAGGACCCCAATCTTTATCCTTAGTCTGCACCCCAGCAGTCAGGCACTGTCCACAAAAATATTTACTATCCAGGGATCAACACGCAGTGAAAATAGAGAAACAGTTGTCTATGCAATGTTCATCCCTTAATTACCAATAGTCTTAGAGGACTAAACTAGTCGTTGTCATGTATATGTCTAAAAATAGGGGGGGACATCTTGAGATTAGTGATTCTTATTTTGTTGAATGAAAAATGAAGGGGAAGAGATTTTTGTAGGTGTATAAAAGTGAAGGACAGTCATAAATAACTTTTCTAGTGAGGTAGAAGACACTGTGTCTTAATAATTAATGTACAAAATTACTTATAGTTCTATGAGAGAATAACCAAATAAGATAAGGAACAAAACTATTGAAACATGAGGGGGAAAGTCTAACACAAAATACCTTAAACCAAAAGTCCCCCATATAGCCAAGTTCTATATACAGACAGGCAAACTGATGACTACATCTATTCCTGCCCCCAACCCCATCCTGTAACCTGAGTTAAAAGATATTGTTCCAAAATTTTACCTCAGTGGAGTTCCACGGTTCCTTTCAGTCCCGGAGCTGTCCTTTGTAGCTGTTTACTCAGGCCAGTATGTCCTTTGTGTGCTGGCAAAGCAGGACGTTCCACAGCATAGGCCTCCTGGCAGGCTGACCTGCCTAAGGTCTGTTCAACACTTTGGGCTCCGGGTACACACTTCCAGGCTGGTCTCCACCTCAGCCCCTTAGTGTCACTCCTTGTGCTTGGGCACCATACTCTGGGTGACCACTGACCCACTCCCTGCCTCTGCCACTGTGTGGTGTGAATCCCAACGCCTGGGAGAACCACCTTCACCTTCACCATCGCTTGTTAATTTTGAGTGCTTTTGCTCTCTTTGGAATAGATTGAGTTTTTGTTGCTTTGATTCTTCTCTTTCACTGGGTCACACTAAGGCATCTTCTAGTTTGACACATTACCTGGAAATCTCTTGAAAACCATTAAAAAATTGAAAGAAAGGAAATTAATATATGGAAGAGAAATCTACACTCATGTTTACTGCAGCCTTATTCATAATATCTAATATGTGAAACCAACCAGTGTCTATCAATGAAAGAATAGATAAGAAAATTAAATATGTAATTGTAAGAAGAAGGGAACCCTGTGTTGTTGTTGTTTTTTTTTGACAAAACTCATTAACTTGGAGAACATTATGTTTAGTCACATAAACTAGGCATAGAAACAATAATGGAAATGTGCAATTATAGAGGAAAATTGGAGAAGAAAATATTATTTGAGTGTCTCCTATGAACAGTCTATACTATACATGAATACATTTGTAGCCATACACTCTCTAAGCTTCACAGCAGTTATATGAAGTATATAACATTCAATTGATATTACAGAGTTTAAAAGTCAAAGTCTTGTCAGTTCTCAAAAAAAAAGTCAAGGTAAGGCTAGACACTTATTAACTTAATTTCTCCTTTAGCTAGCTAAATAGCCAGAATATTGCTTTTGCCTCTTCCTTCTCTGCTAGGAAAGCACTCTTCCCACGACTGTACTGCTTTAGTCACTAAATGTTCTTATGACCTGTATATGACCAAGGGTTTTGGCTCTAGTTGGAACACTGTTAAAGGGAATGATGTGAGCAGCTCTCTTGTATTTGTAATAGGAGAGAAAAAACAAATTAACTCTCCCTTGGCTACAAAGTGAAATACAAATTCAATGTTCTCTTTCAGCCTTCCCTGGCAGATAATGGAATGAATTTCACAGAGTGTTCCAGGTTGATGTTATTCAGAGAACATTTCAGTCCAATTTGAGTGTACACTGCTCCCTCTTCATATGTTCATGTTTCTCTTAAGGTAAGTGCTCTTGTCATATTTTTGAGGCAAATCAGACGAACCATTTGAATCTATTGCTTAGTCTTCGAGAAGTACTCTATTTTGTGTCTCGATGTTCTGAATCCATGTTTCCAATGCAGCCCAGATAGGCATCCTGCTCTTCCTGCCCTTGAACTCCAAGTCATATCACTGAAGTTTCTTAGTAGCTCAGGATTCAACATGCACTGAGAACAAGCAGAACCTCAGTGTGAAGTTCTAAAACAGGCCACTCACAGCTCTGTGGTTTCTAATCCACTCTGTCGTGATAGCAATAAGAAAAAAAACTTGCTACCATCACTAAAGTACCATGACAAGTGTGCTCTTTATGAACAGAGACTGTACTGGGCACATTCTGGTCTTGGACCCCTAAAGTCAATAACTTGCCTTTATTTTTGCTTCTTATGACTTAAATCTGTCCCCCAGATTAGTTGCTGGTGGTGTGCTTTTCAGTATAAGGAAGGTGATTTCTTCTATTTTCACTTCCTTCTGAGAGAGAGTTGACCTTCATCCAGTCATCTATCCCTTCAGATTCCTTACCACTGGAATAATCATCTGTTGCTTGTTATCATCTTATTTTGACACGGTGCTCTGTCTAGCTGTATTATCTTGATCCAGTTGTCTTTTCCTTTATTAAAATTTATAATAGTTTTTATTAATTCTTTGAGAATTCCTTACAGTATATTTTGATCACATTCACTCCAACTCTCCTGCCTATTTCCTTTCATATTCACCCCCACTTCTTTACCCCCCAAAGTTTTTTAACTTTCAATTATTACTATTATTATTTTACTTTGATAGGTGGGTTTGGTTATAGGTTTTCTGTGGTTTCTAAAAGTAGTTTTTGAAACTAAGATATAATTACATCATCTCCTCCATTCTCTTTTTTCCTCTCCAACTTCTTTCATGCACAACCCCTATTTCTCTCTCTCAAATTCATGGCCTCTTACTTGCTAATTATTGTTACACACACACACACACACACACACACATATGCACACACGCATGTATGCACGTGCACACACAAACACAAATATACAACCGGCTCAGTCCATATAATGTTACCTGTATGTATGATTTCAAGGCTGACCACTGGTATTGGATAACCAACTGAGGACTCCTTCCTGGGGAAGACTATTTTTCTTCTTCTCAGCATTCATTACTCACTTGTAGCTCTTTGTCTACAGTGGTGGCCTTGTGAGATTTCTCTCTTCCACGTAACATATTTTTTGGTATTGTCCTTGTTCAAGCCTCATTTAGGCACCTGAATGTTGGAGACGTCATAGCTGAAGCTTCCCTGACATTCCTAGGAGACAGAGTTTCACAGTAGGCATTCTGTTCCTCTGGCTCTTACAGTTTTCCTGCTTCTTCTTCCTTGAAGATCCCTGAACCTTGGCAGTTGTGTTGTAGATGGATCAATTTGAGCTAGAGGCCACATGGTCACTTGTTCTCTGTATTGTGATCAGTTATGGTTTTCTGTAATGGTCTTTGGATATTGGAGAGAGAAGTTCTTTGTTGAAGGGTGAAATCTACCCATACCTGTGAGCATAAGGACATATATTCAAATGAAGTTAGGAAATTATGCCAGTGTAGTCAAGTGACACTAGGTTCTCCTCTAAGATCTATGACCTCACTAGCTCTAGTAGTTGGCTAGGTTTCCAGTGCCAGGCATGCTTTCTTTATTGTTGAATGGGTTGGAAGTCCAATTTGACAGACATTGGTTACCACCAAGATAAGAGTGCCACTATTTCACCCTTAGGGTTATTTTGCCATTCTGGTGTTGTTAGAGTTCATACGTACCATAACTGACTGTGGTTGCTTTTCTCCCGTGGAATATTACATAATATCTTCTGGTGCCATGAAAGCTAGTCCTGAAGGAGTAGACTCTCAAGTCTGATCCAGCTCAGATTCTCAGAGTTTTGTGTCTAAAGTGTATGGCATTTGCAGCAATAGGAACTACTTTCCATCTCTGGGAGGCAGCTAAGGGCAACAGCAATGTACTGTAATGTTTGGGGAGTCTCTTGGACTTCTCTGACCATAAGGGAACTTCTCATGCCTGGTATTGGGCTTTTGTTAGCCAGTTTATGGACTGTGGGGACAGTATTTCCAGCTTAGGTGGTAAAATCTCATTAAAACTATGTATACACATGAATATATATATATAATTATAATATATATATATATAATTACATGCCATATATATGGCATGTAATTTTAGGTAAATAGATAAAAATATTTTTAAATTAAAATATAATTACATGTTTCCCTTTTTCCTTTCCTCCTCCCAAACTCTCCCATGCCCCATTACTCTCTCTAAAATTCATATCCTCCCTTTCTTTCCTTGTTATTTTATATATACATACATATGCATAAATATATAAATACAAACTGCTGAGTCCATTTAGTGTTGCTTGTATGTATGTGATTTCAGGGCTGATCACTTGATATTGGATAATCAATTAAGGTCTACCCTTCCCCACTTTGTGTCCTCCTTTTTAACAATCACTCAGTTCCACTTTGTGATGTCCATATACTTTTAGACGTGGGCTTATCTGCTGGAGCGTGGTCAATCTGCTAGGAGCCACGCCCTGAAACGAAACTGACTCTCCTACTACCCCTCAGAAGCCATCTGTTCACAGCTTCTTAATTAAGCTTTTTAATCATGCTAGAATCTTTCCTGGCTTGATCACGTGCAGGCAAGCACAGCTGCTGTCAGTTCCTGAGTGCAGTGGGCCTGTCCTGTCCAGAAGACCCTGCCTCACCTCAGTCCTCCCTGACCGCTGGCTCTTACCATCTTCCTGCCCCGCCTTTCTCAAGGGTTTCTGAGCCTTGGTGTGTGTGTGTGTGTGTGTGTGTGTGTGTGTGTGTGTGTGTGTGTGTGTGATATAGATGTCTTATCTGTGGTTTGGTGTTCCATTGACACTTATCCTCTGCTAGCCTTTGCTAATTTTTTTTGAGTCCCTTTCTTCTAATTTGGATCTCTCTCTCTCTCTCTCTCTCTCTCTCTCTCTCTCTCTCTCTCTCTCTGTGTGTGTGTGTGTGTGTGTGTGTGTGTGCGTGCAAAATGGTTGGAGTTAGTACAGATGTCAATAATGGTTAAGTTTTTGAAAAGAAGATTTCTTTCATAATTTTCCAAATGTCTCTGTACTTCCCATATGTTGAACAATAGTCTTCACTACATTTATGAATCCTTCATTTACACATTTTTATGAACAGAGTCAAGAGAAACAAACTTAACTCATCCAAAACTAATCAAATAGCTCCTAGTTACCAGGCACCACGTGTTGGTCAGGGGTCTTTAGAGGAACAGAACTGAGAGATGAACCTACTAATATGAAAAGAGATTTAGTGAAGTGGTTTATAGACTGTGTTCTGGCTAGTCCAAAAATGCTTGTCTGTGATAGAAAGGCCGAGAATCCGGTAGTCGTTCAGCCGTGAGGCTGGATGTCTTGGCTGCTCTTCGATCCACGTTGGAATCCTGAAGAAGTGTGCTCAAATGCCAATGAAGTACGGCCAGCATAGATGCAGGCAGCAGAAGAGATGGACTGGCTGCAGCGAGGAAGGACAGTAGTGACCTCCTCTCCTACTCACTGTGTATTTGCAGAGAAAGTAAGGACAAGCAGGCTAAAAGCAAAAGCTTCCTTCTCCCATCCTCTTTTATGTGGACCGCCACCAGAAGGTGTGGCCCAGATACAGCCTGTGGTTTCCTCCTCAAATGATACAGATTTTAGGTAAATCTTCCCCCCTCAGGTGGTCTAATCTCGAAAAATCCTCCACAGTTGTGCCCAGTTTGAGTTTTAGTTAATTCCAGATGTAGTCAAGTTGACAACTAAGAACAGCCATCACAAGTCCACCCCTTGTTAACTTTACATGCTTTATTTCCAAATGAAAACAAGGAGGTCAAAATTATCTCTAACATGATATAACTATCCCAGATAGCAGTGAGAACACAACTATCCCATGTACAATTGCAAACATATCATATATTTTAGAATAGGTGGCGATGTCTCTTGAGGGACAATCGTTTCATGTCTCATTGCTTAACTATGATCACCATTGGTATTATCTTAATTGGTGTTATGCTATATGATAAAGACAGAAGAAAGAAAACGAAAATATCTATTTAATATATGTGTATATTCACAAAACATGTTCTTAACAAAACACAACAGAAACACTTGTGTCAATTATAATCCTCGTTTCTGCAACTGGTCACATTGCCTTAGTGGGTGTTTATAAAATTATGCTCCTCTCCTACCCAACATGCATTTCTCCATTCTCAGCAAACACCCCAGCACGTCTTGGCTATTTCCCTAGAGGAGTGACCCAGGATGGAAGATCAGAATCAATGGAGGCAATGGGGAAATTAAGGGCAGAAGATAGGCATCTCCAGAAGCAGAATTGTTCTTTAATCAGAACAACTGAAGGGCCACAGTCTCCTGGCGGATGTGAGACTCTGCATGTGTAGCATGGAGGCCTTGGGGGTTCACAGAACAGAAAGAGGGAAACTTTGAGCGTGGAAGAGTCCATGTGCAGGTCTGCTGCCCTGCAGTCTGGAAGAGGTAGATGCCGGTGGGGCTGCTGAGGGAGGTGTCTCCTGATCAGGAGCCTCACAGGTGTTATCAGTCCAGTCATCTTTGCTGTCCAGAGCTTCTCAGTCCATCCAAGGCTTTTCTGTCATGAACTCTCCAATACTTTCACTCCTGAGGGATCTTTGTCCATTGTCATCCTGCCTGGATTGGGTTGTTGTTTCCCATCGACTCTAATCACAGGGCACAGTAGCACCAAGAGTTGCCCTAAAGGAGCTCCTGCACTCCAGACATAATCTTTCTTACCTCCATTGTGGACAAGCAATCCGATTTCCCCATGGTAATCTGCATCAATCGCCCCTCCTAACACTGTTATTCCTTTCTTAGCCTGTTGACTTAAAGATATCCAAGTGGCCAGGGGAAGTCTGAGCTTCCAGTTCAGTGGAATGTTTGTTTTATCTCCTGGTAGGAGCACTTCCTACTCTGGAACCCAACCTTCTAGGCCAGCAGAATTTAAGGTCATGGGAAGAGAAAGCAAAAAGTTTCCTAGTGGGTCACTAGGTGTGATAGTGAGTGGAACCGTTCCCATTTCCACGCCTTGATTCCTGAACTCATGAATCTGGCTGTAGGAAAATACTATACATTGGATGCTGATTTAAAGTATATACTGCCTTCTGGAGAACCCTGCCCCAGCCCTCCAGGGAACTATCACCTAAATGGTGCTTTAACAGTGACTTCAAAAGGCCAGTCCACCATTCGGTCAGGCTAGCTGCTTCAGGATGGTGAGGAATGTGGTAAGACCAGTGGATTCCACGATCGATCGTGGGCCCACTGCCACACTTATTTGCCCATGAAGTGAGTTTCTTGGTTAGAAGCAATACTGTGTGGAATACCATGGCAGTGAATAAGTCATTCTGGAAGTTCACGGATGGTGGTTTTGGAGGAGGTCTTACATACAGGGAAGGCAATCCATAACCAGAATAAATATCTACTCCAGTAAAGACAAAGTGTTGTCCTTTCCACAGAGGAAGTGGTCCAATGTAGTCAACCTGCCATTGGCTGGTCACCGCAATGAATGGTGTCATATCAGGGCCTCAGTGGTGGTTTCTGTTGCTGAAGAAACACAAAAGAGGGAGAGGCTGAGAAGCATTTGCAGTACCAGTTTGTAGCTTCCCACCTCACCACTGCCTTCTAAATCTGCTGGCTTCTGGAAGGAAAACTCTTGCCTATTTTTCTTCCATGCCGCTCCGTCTGCACAAACACTTTTCCTACAAAAGCTTTATGCCAATATTCTGTCAAAAGTTTCCTTCTGCTGATGACCACTTCATTATATTTGATATTATGATTTCAATCTTTTCATTTGTTTAATGTCATTTAATGAATCATTATTAGAAGAGAAATTAAGATTTACTCACTCATCTCGAAATGGAGTGCTTTAATTTAATTTGTTTAAAATATTGAATAAGGCTTGGGGACAAAGCTCATCCGCTAACGTGCTGGCCACATCAGTAAGAGAATCAGAGTCAGGATCTCCAGAACCCATGGCGTATCTAGAATTCCAGCCTCAAAAGGTAGAGACAGAGGAACAAAATGAGTAAGGAGACCAGCTATATCTGTAAGCTCTGGGTTTGACTGGGAATCATGCTTAGATGAATATGGTAAAAGAGAAACTGATAGAGATTCCCAACATCCAACTTGGGAATTCACACACGTGTGCACATGAACACATGTACCTGCACACATACACATGTTAACATTCGTCTCTCCGTGTATGTGTGTGTGTGTGCACATACACATATAAACAAATACACACACACACACACACACACACACACACACACACACACACACACCACATACACATGGAAAGAAGAAAAAGAAAAACACTGTTTCTCCTGCAATGTAAGTTAATTCAACATGTATTTATAGTGAATAAAACTGGGAAATCACCACATTTTATACTTTGTAGACATTTATGATAAAGTAATATGGAATCCTAGAACATAAATTGAAAGTTTTTTAAGGGAATAACCAGGGTGGAGAGCAGTGACTTTGCCTTCAAAAGAAGCAACTTACCTACAACTGAACAGGTTCTGACATCAGTGAGCATAAGTATAATTACTTACCTGAAAACAGAACAACTACTGACTTGGAAGTCTAGATTTGTTCCCTTTGAAGGATCAGTTATTGGACAAATACATTACTAAGTGCTCTTGATGGGCTAGTCTGTGCTTCAAGGCTAGAGTTCTGCCCATAGAGAATTATGAAATGATGAAAAAGAGATGATAAACATGTAAACGGATATATTTTCTGGGTATAAGATGAAAACAATCAAACTAGAGGAAACCAAACTCCAGTGGTTGTTTCAGGTACTAGAGTCACCAGGAAATGACTCCAGGGCCGTGGTCCTCAACCGTCCTAATGCTGTGACCTTTTAATGCAATCCTTCATGTTGTGGTGACCCCCAACTGTAAAACTATTTTCCTTGTTACTTCATAACTGTAATTTTGCTACTGTTAAGAATTGTTTACATTAATATCTGATATGCAGGATATCTGATAGGAGACCCCCCAAAAGGTCCTGACCCACAAGTTCTAGTCACTCAGTGCTAGAAGCCTGGGACAAAGGATGCTCTCTCACCCTACTGTAAAGTGAAGGAGGAAACAAGCGCTGTTTTTCTAAAATACATGCAGAACTCACAAGAACAGAGTCAAGAAACCAAGTTCCCCGATTCAAAACTGGGCGATCTAGACAAATGTTTGAATGGGAATACAGGAAACCATTAATGGTGCACTACCATTGGGAATGGGAGAAGAAAATATTTCCATTACACATTTTCATAAGACAAGCCTTTTCTATCCATGTCTTAAGATCTCTCCCCTCACTTGCCTTGCTTTCTTTTATTACATCCTTACCACAAGGCAATATGTCATATTTGATTCTTGTCAATTGTTATCTCCATGATTGACATTATGATGGATAGTTTTAACTGGCTAAATAGTTCATGATACATACAAACACAAGCATGCTATACTTTGGTAAAAATGAGTAATACACACCCATAGGAGAAGAAATAGATACCCAAGAAATAAGATACCTAAGGAAAAAATGAAACACTATGGTATGTGTGGCATGGTGATGAGAATGTGTATTCTCTAAGTAATGATTTGTATATCGGCTGTTACTATAAACCAGGCAGTGTTTTAGATGCCATGATATATTGGTGAACAAAGCTGCTTTTCTCATGAGCATCTGGGAAGAGTTATTTGCACGTATGTGGAAATTCCTTTAAAAATTAAGAAATGGTGGTTATCTTGGAACTATGAACAGGGAATTAGGAGGAATTTAGTAATTTCATTTCTGTTATTTACTATTATATAGGACAGACAAGTTTTTTTAGCTTTTAAAATTGGAGGCTTTTATTATGAACAATTTCTTATAACCACAACATAAGAAACTTGGAAAAGAATGACAACTATCACTGTTCTCTATTTCCTCAGTCATCAGTTGAAAGTCTATCAGTTTCTTATCATCTCTATTCTGACCTTTACATAAATAGACTCGTACATCCAATTTCATGGTAATCTTTATTCAGCATTAGTAAAAATGCTAACATAATTGCCATTTTGATGACTAAATAATATACTAAGCTTAATAAGGGTTTTTTTTGTCTTTTTTTTTTTCAAGACAGGGTTTCACTGTGTAGCCCTGGCTGTCCTGGAAATCACTCTGTAGACCAGGCTGGCCTTGAACTCAGAAATCTGCCTGCCTCTGCCTCCCAAGTGCTGGATTGAAGGCGTGGGCCACCTCCACCCAGCCATAAGTTTTATTTTATTCTTTTTTGTTTGCTTGCTTTTAAGACATGGTATCAAGTAGCCCAAGCTAACCTTGGATTTGCATTGTAGCAAATTATAATTTCTTGGTGTTCACTGATAGCCACAAGTGTCTCTTTAGAGCATCTTCATTGTGGCCAGGCCAGCCAGTTATAGTTTTGTCAGATAAACAGGAAGGAACAGTGCTTCTAAGCTGGCTCCCTTGTCCTTGCATCTGAACACTGTAGCCAGTCAGATGAATCAAACTGTCAGAGTATTTAAGCTTGGAAATCACACATGTGATAGAATCCAACGTGAATCTCCCACTGATATCTTAACAGACATCATTAGTAGGTGGTCTGAATGTGAATATGTCTAATCAAGAAAATTGCTTCTGGATCATCTTTCAGTTTCTTCTCTTTTGCCTCATTAACAGTCACACTTACCCAGTAGTATCGTGTTTGATGGAGCTTGCACAAGGCTTTCATTAGAAGTGCCTCCTCCATGGACTACTCCTAGGTCATGGTGGGGAGTTGGGATGGGGGGTGTGATGGTCATTGGAGAATGGTCCTCTGGTCTCTAGCTTGTGTTGTTCTTGAAGGGCTCCAGGTACACAGGGTCATGGGAAGAGTCAACAGATCAATGACAGGTGATTGCCCAAACTGGGGTGAAAGAGGAGCTCATATTCTTCCTGGAAGTCAGAAGGAGGTTCCAAACACATGCCTGCTGGGTGTTTGAAACATTGACTTATCAACAGTGAGTGGATGGGACCTAAGTAGCTGCTTCTTTCTCTCTAAGTCCTAGCCGACCAGGACAAAGCCTCTTGCAGAAGTGGCCACCCACCAATCATCTGTGTTAGGGGCTCAGGCTTCAGGTACAAAAAGTACACACTGTTGGCCACTTGTACAGTGTTAGTGGCCAGTCCAGTTTTGGTAGCCATGCCAGTGTTGATGGCGGCACCAATGTTGATAGCCTCCCCAGTGTTGGTAGCCACAAGGGCGGCACCAGCATTGGTGGCTGGTGCTAGTGTTGATGACTGCCAGAGAGAAAGCTCACACTTCAGGAGAAGCCAGAGGTGGTGAGCAGCAGGTGTACTGGTAAGATTTGGCAAGAATCAATTCTTTTGTCTCTGGGGCATTATGTCTGGCTTTGTAGCATACCCTGGACGTACATTTTCTGTAAATCTGGCAAAGATTTGCCATTCTCTGTTTTTGTTTTCTTTGCTATGCAGAAGCCTTTTTATTTGCTACACTTTCACTGCTCAGTTGTTGCTGTTATTTCCTAAGGTACTGGCGGCCTGTTAAGGAAGTCATCTCCTATGCCATAATTTGTGTATTTTAACTTTGATTAGTATATCAAAGGTTTTAAAATTCTGTTTATCTTTTTCAAAGGAGAACTCTTCATTTTGTTGATAGTTTTTATTGTTCTATTTGTTTTCATTTCAATATTTTCCGTTCTGATCTTTGTTTTTGTTTTTGTTTTTTTCTCTTCTTCCACTAATTATGACCATGGCTTGATCTCAGTTGTGTACAGCCTTGTAATACATCAGGACCTTATTTATTTGGTGTCTCTGGTCATTTGGATTTATTGTGTGCGTGTGAGTGTCTGCCTGCACATGTGTATCTACATCACAAACATGCCTGGTGCCTGCAAAGGTCAGAAGAAGTTGGATCCCGCGGAACTTGTTATGGCTGGTTATGAGCCATCATGTAAATTCTGGGAGCTGAACCCAGGTCCTCAGCTAGAGCACTGAGCATCTCTCCATCTCTCCAGTGTTTTAAAGTAGGTACTTCTACCCATCAACCTTCTTCTTAGAGCTGGTTTCACTTTATACCACAGTTTTTGATAAATTATATTTCCCTTTTCATTTCATTCTTAGATGTTTTATATTTCCCTTTTCCCCTTAATATACCACTCATCATTCAAAAGTGTATTGGTGTGTTCACGTGTTTATACATTTGTGTTACATAATTGTTTAAAAACTATTGTTAAGTATTTATTAAACCAAAATATTCCTTATGGTCCAGAGAAAATTTTCTAGTTATAAATTGATGCTTTTCTATGGTACAGTCAAATTCAAAATGAACCCTGAGTAGGGTGCAGAAATTTGTAAAACAATAGTGTTTTGTAAATATAAGAAAATGATTCAAGCACATGTTGATGTAATAAAAATGAAACAAAGCTAAAGACAGACTCACAGAATTTCTGATTGGGAAGTGAGTAATCATCAGATGTGTCTGAAATAAAATTACAAATATAGTGACATACTTTCACATACTGATAATGAGATATGATCAATATGGTTCCCAGGAAATCACTGACAATTTCATTACCAAGAGCATACATACCTTTGGAAATTAATCTCATAACCAAGACTCCAGTATAAAGTAGATGTTATCTAGAATATGATCAGTAACATTTTCAGAGATCACTTTATAATAAACAGGGATAAGATTTATTTACTTTTATGTTAGCTTATATTAAAATATTTTGTATATCAACAATTTCATACTGCAACTAATATTTCAATATGAAGCAGTTCAAAGAGTAACTGTTCTTTAAACTTTAAACTTTATTATAAATTAAATTTTCTTTACCAAAAAAATTGCACATGATATTTGACGACTCTTAGGTTCTGATGCACTGGTATTTGCAATTTTTTTTCTAATCTTCAAGTTAAACAGTCTCAGCAGGGAGCCCAGAACCTAGAAAGGGCAGTCAACAACGCTGCTAGAATACTCAGGAGCCACTAGCAGACTTGTGGCCAAGGCAGTTATACTTTCCTTAAGATGGCCGCTTACCTTTGAAACCCTGAAATGAGGGGGAACTACAAGGCAAAGGGACTGCCTGCTTTTTTAAAAAGGAAATTTATTTCACATCTGGGCCACAGCTTCCCCTCCCTCCTTTCCTCACAATCCCTCTACACACACACACACACACACACACACACACACACACACACACACACACACCATTCCCACCCCCCAATCCACTCCTGTTTCTGATCAGAAAGGGGCAGGCCTCCCATGGGTATCAACAAAGCATGGCATATCAAGTTGCAGTAGGACTAAGCTCCTCCCCATGTGTTAAGGCTGGGCAGCGCGACCCAGGATGAGGAGCAGGGTCCCAAAAGCCAGTAAGAGTCAGAGACAGCCCCTGTTCCTGTTAGGAGTCCCACTGTAAACATGGATGGCCCTGGAGACTAAATCCCAAACTGTCAAAATCATTCATAAGATTTAGTAGTAGAAGAAATCATGAACAACCTTACGGTTTTGAAAATTTTATGATAGAATAAAATGTTCAAATTGAAAATTAAGTTTCAGTATAAAGTCGATTTCTAGTCATTTTTCTTTTTATTGGCATTTTATTTTTCTAGACAGAGAGTTAATTTTCTTATCATAAAAATGGACCGTTTGTAAAGGATTAAGTTGGATTTTAGAAATTCTCTTCCAGTGTAATATTTAAAGATTTATATAGTAGCATTCATATACCTAAAAAAATTGGAAATTTATTTCATGAATTTGAAATCAAGTACGTATAACATGAAATGAATTTTAGAAGGTACACTTCAATATTTTCAACAAAATAACGCACACATGCAAAGGATAATAACTTTGCAGATTTTTATTTTTCCTGTTATTAAAAGTCCTGTAAGAACTGGGGAAAATCCTTGTGTTCCTCTACCCGACTAACTTACTATTGCCGCTATGACTCCCAGAGGCTGGAGGAACGTCATGCTGGGAGAAGGAAAAAGCTGAAACCTGAGCAAGGCACAGCCAGGAACTTGCCTCCCAGGGAGAGATTTCACGCAGTGCTGACAACTTGTCTGACCACCTTTCTGGAGAGACTGGAGCTTAGAAAATGATGGGCCAGTGATGGGCTGGCCAGACCTTCAGGAGGACTGCTCAGATGTGCACATCCCTGGCACGCTATGTCAAGTTTCACCTCACTTTAGGATCACACAGATGGGCGGGAGGGCATCACAAAATCTTCTCTTTCCTCCCAGTATAGCCACAGTGAATAAAGCTCTCCTTTCCAGTTTTTGTTTTTGTTTATTATTAGTTTCCAGATTTTAATTGACTTCTCAAGGATGAGTGGCCAGACTTGGCTTCTTGGGGTATAGACTGTGACTCTGATGTTCATAATAGTAACTTTAAGAAGACTTACCCGAACATCAAAAAATGGCACCCTGGAAGTGATTCATAAGAGAATCCAATTTTCCAGCAGACTCATCAGATGTGTGAAAACAGTCAATAGCGGGCAGGTAAGGCAGAGCGACATGTGCAGGGCATGGGAGCAACTCTAGTTAGAGAAAATGATTTTTCTTGCCATGTGGCTTACGCTTATTCCCAGAAGTCTCCTCAAGTATCTATTTTTATTTTAATATTTCTAAGGCGTACAATCTACATCAGTATATCAATACTAAAAATTTAACAAAATAACCTTAGAAATACCAAATTGCAGACTAATAAATATTGTGTTTCTTCAAGTTCTCTAGACTATGCTGCCGACAGCAAGTTACATTAATGCAGTCTGGCTTTTCAGATGTAAACACATCTTTATGGCTGCCTACTGAAAGCAAAGGGGCTGGGCAGCCCATCAGAAGATCTGCATTAAAATCTACATCAAATTATTCTTAGGACTGAACAATAATGCACAGAGTGCTTTAAGGTTTATTAGTTTTAACCCTAGAAATTGCCTCTAAAATCTGTGATTAAGTCCTTTTACTTGCTTTAAAATAACACACCGCCTTTGCCTTCCACACTGCATGAAACAGCAAGTCGTCCTTGCACGGAAGAGAGTGGATCACGTGGCCGAGGTCCTCTTCCATCTTTGTTTATCCCGATCGCTGCTTGCAGCCAGCCACTAAGGCTGCTTTATACATCAGTTTCTAATGTTACCATGGATTGGTCATGTGATTCAGGATTTAATAGTCATCCCCTTTGCTCTCCTCTCTGTAACAATAACATGAATAGCCCTGACAGGTACAAAGCCCGTCTTCTCCCTCTGTGTCTTTCTGTCACCATTTGTGAAGGGAAGGATAGGGAGACTTTCTCATGAAGTTTAGTGAGCATGGTTTTAACATCTTCTGGTAGGGTCGTGTGTTATAAAGCACGCAGTTCTCCACAGGAAGTAACATTCTTTAGCTATTTAACTTTTATTGCCTGTACCACCTTTTCTCTCCCACCCCCTCCCAACCCCCGTTGCTTTTTCTTTTCAGTGTGAAGTCCCCAGAGCTGGCTGTGAAAGCCCTTTCTTCTAGATAGAATTGAGTCTGTTAAAAACAAAGTGAGTGTTGACAAAGAGTCAGATAGTTAGGTTGTTGCAAATAAAGGATAGTAATTTGCATTAAATTCAAAACTAGAAAGAACTTCTAGAGATTTGATGAATCATAAAGGATAAGGTAGTCAAGGTTTGAAGCATTGAGATTTGAAAGTGGGGATTTTTCACATCTAATAATCCTTTGATTTAACACCGTGCATATGTAGAGGAGCAGATTGTTCAAGTCAAAGAAAATGGCATGCAATCAGGTCAGCCCTAGAACTAGCTGTTCAAGTCATGTGCAAATGAGTCTTCTGTTTAGTGTGTGTGTGTGTGTGTGTGTGTGTGTGTGTGTGTGTGTGTGTGTAGATTATGATGAGATAAGATGAAATAATTTATTTCATTTTGTCCTTTTTGGTAAGACCTGGGTTATGGCCTAAAATGTGACTGAGTGGCTGAGAATGAACTGAGTGCAGCTTTTGAATGGAATGTTTTACTAGTGTCTGTTAAGTTTATTGGACCTCTCATGCACTTTATCTCTGCTGTTTCTTTGTTGATTTGTTTTACATGGATGAACTCTCTATTGCTAAGAATAGGGTATTGTAGTTACAATTATTATGTCTGCTATCTGTTGCTCTATGTCCAGTAATGCTTATTTCAATAAATTAAGTACACTGATATTTGGTGCATCTATCTTTACAGTTGTTATATACCTTCTTGATGGACTGGCATCTTATTCAGTATGTAGTGCTCTATTTTATACTAGTTGCCTTGATTCCAGCTGGTGTTTGGAGTCCATTTGCTTGAGATGCATTTTTCTTTCTTTTTAAGTTCAGTTTATGAAAACCTTGTCAGTGAGTTGAGTTTATTTTAGGCTGTGAAGAGTTAAGTCTTGTTTTTAATTCAGTCTGAATCTTTTCCTTGGAGGAGTTAAGAAAGTTTACCAGGGCTGGTTTTGGAAAACATAAACTACTTTCTGTTATCTTGTTCTTTTGTTTTCTTGGTTGTTTTGAACAGTGTATATTCTTTTCTTGCCCTTAGATTGCTCTGTTGTTAAAAGGAAAGTGTGGATTCTGTCTGAATTCTCATCTACTTATCTAGTTCGTCTTATTATTAGCATATGTTCATTATAGGTGGTAGCTGTTGCACCATTATATTTTCAGACATGGATATGACATATTTGAATCCCATTCACGCCCCGTAACACTCTGCCCCTCCTCCCTCCTACTGGTCCCCTTCGGAAAGGTTAGCTTTGTAGACACAAATAGTCTTAGTTTATGCCTATCTTGGAATGTGCTTTTCCTTTAATAATGGAAGATCCCATAGCTGCACGCAATAATATTGATTGACAGTTTCTGTCATGTCTTGAAATATGGTCAGTTTGTAATCTTTATTCCTAGAATGCCTCTTCAGTCACAATTGATTCCTCTTTCCTTCTGTGTCTCAGATGGTAGGATAGCACCTTTAGCATCCTGAGGCTCTATTCCTTCCTAGTGTTCTTGGAGAATAAGGTCTACTGACATGTTTTTTTAAAACAGTTTTTCTTTTCTAATTTATTTATCTTTATTTCATGTGTATTGATGTTTTGCCTACATGTATGTCTGTTTCAGATCTTGGAGTTACAGACAGCTGTGAGCTGTCATGTGGGTGCTGGGAATTGAACCTGGGTCCTCAGGAAGAGCAGCCCGTGCTCTTAACCACTGAGTCATCTCTCCAGCCCCTACTGATGTGTTCTTAATTTCACTCATTTTCTGTCATCTCCATTTTACTCCTGAATCCAATGAGTGTTTTGTTTATATGTGTGCATGTATATATATTTATATTTTTATATACATATATTATACATACATATTTATATATAATACATAAATACATATATATATAATTTATAAATCTTTGCTGAGTTTTTTATTAGTTCTTTGAGAATTTCATATGATGTGTTTTGATCACATTCACCTCCCCTCCCAACTCTTTGCAGGCTCACTCCCTCTTCTCTATCCACTCAACGTGGTGACCTATGTTTTCCAGTTTGTGCTGCCTGAATATTCTTGGATGTGTGGTCTTCATCTGTACTCTTAGAGAAAGCTATCTCCTCCCAGCAGCTAACCATCGCCAAGAAATAGCTCCATGGCTAGAGATGGGGTTTTATGCCCAGCTCCTCTCTCCAGGGTAGGATTCGGTGTTGCTTGGCCTTGCACAGGATTTGCTGAGTTTTTATTTTGGTTGGTTTTGGAAAAAGCTGGAAGTAATTGTAAAAACACTTCTTGCGATAACTACTCTACTGCGCTTTTCAGATAATTTCAGTATTTGAGTCATTTCATGCTTGGCACTTTTCTCATCCAAGTTGTAAACTTTTGTGGTTTTATTTTTTGCATGAAAATCATTTTATGTTGTAGCCTATATATTTTAGATAGTATTAGGAATGTATATTCATTTTTTGTGTTTTTAGTTTTAGGTAGGGTCTTGATACATAGGCATGGCTGTTCTGGACTCCCTATGTAGACCAGGCTGTCTATCCTCCTACCTCACCTTCCAATTCCAAGGATTACAAGTGTATGCCACCACTCACCACTCTGGCTCAGGACCTAGACAACTGCCAATCTTTCTTTCTTTCCTTCCTTCCTTCCTTCCTTCCTTCCTTCCTTCCTTCCTTCCTTCCTTCCTCCCTCCCTCCCTCCCTCCCTCCCTCCCTCCCTTCCTTCCTTCCTTCCTTCCTGTCTTTCTTTCTTTCTTGTACATAGGTTCCTTGTTTAAGCACAGTGTGAGGGCTAGGTAGATATGGAAAATATATGTTTACCTTTTCTTTTGCACCATGGATCCCACTGCGACAAATACAGAGTAATTCCCCACCCTTCCTTAATGCTGACTAGGGAAAAGTTTAGCTCTTTACTTAGCTCTTCCATCATTTTCTTAAACTGGGTCACAGAGTCCCACATTATCTCTACATCGGTATGTAAACTGCCAGTACTGGAATTATCTGCCTCCAAATGGTGGAGAAGAATGCAGCTACTACCATATAGTGTGATGGGTGCAGGAACTCACATGCTCATGCTTTTCCTGGAGCTTGGAGGGAGGAAGAGTCGAGGAAAGCAGAGTGCTGACTAGCCTTGCCTTCTACCCCTATTATACAAAGTTTCCCACCTTTTGGTTCCAAATGGAGATAGTGACTCTATTTCCTACACAGTTCAGTGACACCCAAGTAAGAGAGAGATGAAATACTTACTACCCCTCCCCCAGGCTTTCTAAGGACAGTGGAAACTTTGGCAGGCCAAGCAATGATCACCCATGCCTCCAAAGCACCTACTTTGATCTTACAGCTGCTGGTGGAGTATGTGTGTTTATTCCCTATTGGAACCTGGTATACAAAGGGTGGGAAGAAATTGAGCGTCAACCAAATCTCACTCAGGAAACTTTGTTCTGTCTCATTTAAGCCAATGAAAATGAAGGGTCAGGTCTATGGCTGTCTATTTTTATTTTCAACTTCATTGCATTGAGAGATATCTAGGCTATTAGCGAGGCACACATGGTGGCATATCTGTGAATGTGTTTCCAGAGAGGTTTAAATGAAGAGGAAGACCCACCCCAAAGGTGAATGACATCGTCCCATGGGCTGGAGTCTTAAACTGAGCAAAAAGGAGGAAGCCGGGTCAGTCATCTCTCTCGGAGTTTTGACTACAGATGTAACGTGTCCAAGAGCCTCATAGTCCCACGGCCATGCCTTCCCTGCCTTGATGGTGTCTTTTGAAACTGTGAACCAAAATAAACCCTTTGGTTCTTAAGTTGCTTTTGCGAAGTGTTTTGTCAGAGCACTGAGGAAAGGCACTTAGTACAAATTCTTAAGTCCTGCACTCCCTGGGAATTGACTACCGCCTGCTTCTACTGGGCAAAGGAATTGATGTGCTCAGACCCACTAACTCCACTCTTAACTGTCACCTTCTGCATTTGCTAGGCTAAAGAGAGGGAAGACAAACTTCTTACTTGGTCCCCAAATGGCCCCCCCGGAGTGGGAATCAGAGTCATGCTATCTGCTTTGGTGAAAGAAGGGCAATCAGCCTCCCACTGTGGGGTTTTCACGGAGTAGAATAGGTATTGTCAAAAAAGACTTTCTGTCCTGATAGATGACCCCTTTCTCAGATATTTGCCTGGGGGTGGGGTGGGGGTGGGATATTCTTGGAGGTGTTCTCTCTCTCCTCCCCACCCCTCTGTGTGTGTGTGTGTGTGTGTGTGTGTGTGTGTGTGTGTGTGTGCCTGTGTGCCTGCGTGTGTGTTGGTAGATCACAGATGGAGGCTTCAGAGTCCTGTCTGGGATGTATGAATTTCAGCAAACTTGAAATGGCATTGAGCACAAGGAAAATTCTCCTTCCCATTGTTTCAGAGAGTCAGAATCTCTCTTATCCGTGCTACTTCTATTTTGAATTTTCTTTTCTTTTTAAAAATAATTAATTTATTTTTATTTTATGTGCACTGGTAGAACTCGGCCCCTAGACTACGTTCCCAGGTGGCATCGCGGCCTCTCAAATGGCACAAAAAAGACTATGACCTAGGCTAAAGAGGACTAGTGAAGTCCAGACTGATAACCTAGTTAAACCCATTTCCACAGACCTAAGACTCAGAACCCTGTACTTCTAGCTAAAGGACACTAGGATATAAATAGTTAGCAATGAACTGTTTATCTAAAAATGGAAAAAAGAGGCTTAAATGTGCTGATCTGACAGGTTCAGCACACACAATATCTCCAGTCCCCGTCCTTCCTCACTTCACTCCTCACCTTCACAATTTCTAGGTCTCCATTCTGACTTCCTGCTCATTCATTGGATACTCATGACCTCTCCAAAACCACTGGTTAAGTTTTTTAAATCAATCTTGGCTGTAACTCATAATATCTCCATCTACGAAACTTGTTTTAAATGTGCCAGTATCGTGCATGGGCAGTGGTGGGGCGCGATTCTAATCTGAGCGCTAGGGAGGCAGAGGCAGGAGGATCTCTATGAGTGTGAGACCAGCCTGATCTACAAAGTGAGTTCTAGGACAGCCAGGGCAACACAGAGAAACCCTGTCTTGAAAAACCAGAAAATCCAAACAAAAACAAAACCAAAAACAAGAACAAAAAAAAAAGGTGACATGAGATAAAACTTGTAAGGACTAAAAGTATGGCTTTTTCTCCTGAGTTTCCTCCCATCCCTCTCACATGGCTCAGAGAACCAGAGGAGTGAAATGTATGAGGGAAAGAAAAGATCAGCAGCGCGCATGGAAAAAGGGAAAGGGGAAGGGGGAATTGAACCTGAGGCCCTTGGCACAGTATCCCAGTACTTTGCCACCAGACCACATTCAGGCACCAACGGGACCTGCCTAAACGGACTTATGAAGCCGCTGTGACGTATGGTAACGACTCCGGAAGTCAGGACTTAGAATGTAGCTAGATCCACTTCCACGGACCCAAGACTCTCGCAACCGGTTTAAACCGCCCTCCTTGTGTGAACCCGCAGTTCTCAAAACCACAGTAAACTGCCTTTTAAGGGACCCAACACTTTGAGAACTCCCCTAAAAATCCTCCTTGTGACCCAACTGACCGTTGGTGGTGTTGATCACGTGAGGATCGTCAATCATCTCTGCAAAGCCCTGTAATGCTTAGGTCCAGTACCTGACACATATCACCTCCTCAATAAATGTCTGAATTCTGTAGATGTTCTGTGTAAGGTCCTGTGTGGAGATAGGTGAGAAGACTGAAGAAATCACTGGGTCAGTCACTACTGGATATTTGGGTATTTGTAGCCATAGGAACAATAGCTGCTGTAATATTTTAAACATGAATTATTTATTTTCTGTGCATTGGTATTTTTCCCTGCATGCATGTCTGTGTGAGGTGTCAGATCCTCCGGAACTGGAGTTACAGACAGTTGTGAGTTGTCATGTGGGTGCTGAGAATTGAGGTCCTCTGGGAAAAGCAGCCCGTGCTCTTAACCACTGAGTCATCTCTCCAGCCCTAGCTGCTGTAATCTCACGCATCCTTTATTAATTTTATTATTGGTTGACATATTTGCATATATATGGGATGAGGGACGTATTTTGGTTCGTTGGCTAATGATACACAAGATTCATTGGATTTGGGGGAAAAAAAAGCTCAAAAACAACTTTAGAAAAGCAGGGAAATCGGGCAGTGAAGGGAATCGAACTCTGGGAATTGAATCTAAGGTCTTCTACCCCGGAACCCAGAACTCTGCCCCTAGGCTACATTCCCAGGGGGCATCGCGGCCTCTCAAATGGCATAAAAAAAGACTATGACCCAGGCTAAAGAGGACTAGTGAAGTCCAGACTGATAACCTAGTTAAACCCATTTCCACAGACCTAAGAATCAGAACCCTGTACTTCTAGCTAAAGGTCACTAGGATATAAATAGTTAGCAATGAACTGTTTATCTAAAAACAGAAGAAAGAGGCTTAAATGTGCTGATCTGACAGGTTCAGGACACACAGTATCTCCAGTCCCCGTCCTTCCTCACTTCACTCCTCACCTTCACAGTTTCTAGGTCTCCATTCTGACTTCCTGCTCATTCATTGGATATTCATGGCCTCTCCAAACCACTGGTTAAGGTTTTTTTTTTTTTAATCAATACTGGCTGTAGCTCACAAGCTCTCCATCTAATAAACTTGTTTTAAAAGTGTCAGTATTGTGCAGGGGCAGTGGTGGGGCGTGATTATAATCTGAGCACTTGGGAGGCCAATGAGGCAGGAGGACCTCACACAGAGAAACCCTGTCTTGAAAAACCAAAAACAAACAAACAAACAAACAAACAAAAAAGTGACATGAGATAAAACTTGTAAGGTCTAAAAGTATGGCTTTTTCCTCATGAAAAAGGGGAAAGGGGAAGTGGGGATTGAACCCGAGAAGCTCAGGCATAGTATTCCAGTACTTTGCCTCGAGACCATGCCTTCGGGTGAAACAATGTGTGCCTAAACGGACTTATGAAGCCGCTGTGACGTATGGTAACCACTCCGGAAGTGGGGCTTAGAATGTAGTTAGATCCATTACCACGGACCCAAGACTCTCGCAACCGGTTTAAACCGCCCTCCGTGAATGAACCCACAGCTCTCTAAATCACAGTAAACGGCCCTTTAAGGGACCCAACACTTTGAGAACTCCCCTAAAAAATCCTCCTGTGACCCAACTGACCGTTGGTGGTGTTGATCACCTGAGGAACGTCAATCATCTCTGCAAAGCCCTGTAATGCTTAGGTCCAGTACCTGACACATATCACCTCCTCAATAAATGTCTGTATTCTGTAGATGTTCTGTGTGAGGTCCTGTGTGGAGATAGGAGAGAAGACTGAAGAAATCACCCGGTCAGTCACTACTGGATATTTGGGTATTTGTAGCCATAGGAACAATAGCTGCTGTAATATTTTAAACATGATTTATTTATTTTCTGTGCATTGGTATTTTTGCCTGCATGCATGTCTGTGTGGGGTGTGAGATCCTCCGGAACTGGAGTTATAGACAGTTGTGAGTTGTCATGTGGGTGATGGGAATTGAGGTCCTCTGGGAAGAGCAGCCCGTGCTCTTAACCACTGAGTCATCTCTCCAGCCCTAGCTGCTGTAATCTCACGCATCCTTTATTAATTTTATTATTGGTTGACATATTTGCATATATATGGGATGAGGGACATACTTTGGTTCATTGTCTAATGATACATAAGATTCATTGGGTTTGGGGACCAAAAAACTCAAAAACAACTTAAGAAAAGCAGGGAAATCGGGCGAAATCGAACACTGGGAATCGAACCTACGGTCTCCTACACTGGAACCCAGAACTCTGCCCCTAGGCTACATTCCCAGGGGGCATCGCGGCCTCTCAAATGGCATAAAAAAAGACTATGACCCAGGCTAAAGAGTACTAGTGAAGTCAAGACTGATAACCTAGTTAAACCCATTTCCACAGACCTAAGAATCAGAACCCTGTACTTCTAGTAAAGGTCACTAGGGTACAAATAGTTAGCAATGAACTGTTTATCTAAAAACAGAAGAAAGAGGCTTAAATGTGCTGATCTGACAGGTTCAGGACACACAATATCTCCAGTCCCCGTCCTTCCTCACTTCACGCCTCACCTTCACAATTTCTAGGTCTCCGTTCTGACTTCCTGCTCATTCATTGGATACTCATGGCCTCTCCAAACCACTCGTTAAGTTGTTTTTTTAATCAATCTTGGCTGTAACTCATAATCTCTCCATCTACGAAACTTGTTTTAAAAGTGCCAGTATCGTGCATGGGCAGTGGTGGGGCGGGATTCTAATCTGAGCGCTAGGGAGGCAGAGGCAGGAGGATCTCTATGAGTGTGAGACCAGCCTGATCTACAAAGCGAGTTCCAGGACAGCCAGGGCTACACAGAGAAACCCTGTCTTGAAAAAAGAAAAACAAAAACAACAACAACAACAAAACACAAAAAAGGTGACATGAGATAAAACTTGTAAGGACTAAAAGTATGGCTTTTTCTCCTCAGTTTCCTCCCATCCCTCTCACGTGGCTCAGAGAGCCAAATACTGAGGTCAGAGGAGTGAAATGTGAGGGAAAGAAAAGATCGGGGGAGAGAGGGGCTCATGAAAAAGGGAAAAGGGAAGGGGGAGTTGAACCCGAGGACCCAGGCACTGTATCCTAGTACACTGCCTTAAGGCCACACAACCGGGCTTGGTAAAAACTGACTAAACGGACTTATGAAGCCGCTATGACGTATGGTAACCGCTTCTGAAGTCAGGACTTAGAATGTAGCTAGATCCACTTCCACCGACCCAAGACTCTCAGAACCGGTTTAAACCGCCCTCCTTGCGTGAACCCACAGTTCTCAAAACCACAGTAAACTGCCTTTTAAGGGACCCAACACTTTGAGAACTCCCCTAAAAAATCTGCCTTGTGACCCAACTGACCGTTGGTGGTGTTGATCACATGAGGGACGTCAATCATCTCTGCAAAGCCATGTAATGCTTAGGTCCAGTACCTGACACATATCACCTCCTCAATAAATGTCTGTATTCTGTAGATGTTCTGTGTGAGGTCCTGTGTGAAGATAGGTGAGAAGACTGAAGAAATCACCCGGTCAGTCACTACTGGATATTTGGGTATTTGTAGCCATAGGAACAATAGCTGCTATAATTTTTTAAATGATTTATTTATTTTTATTTTCTGTGCATTGGTTTTTTCCTTGCATGCATGTCTGTGTGAGAGTGTTAGAACTGGCAGTTACAGACAGTTGTGAGCTGCCATCTGGGTGCTGGGAATTGAACCCGGGTCCTCTGGAAGAGCCGTAGGTGCTCCTAACCGCTGTGCCATCTCTCTCATTTTGTCATTTTCTAAACACGAGCTGTAAGTCATAAAAGAGAGGCCATGCGATGGAGAGGGCTAGAGTGAAGACACACACAGAGGGGTGCAAATCTCTTTTATAAACTTACTCAGGAAATTCTGAAGCATAATAAAATTTGAGAAGCACTTGAGTTACTAGAAAATGATGTTTCCAGAAAAAGGAAACATCTGAGCAAAGTTTGCAGCAAACTATATTTCAGATGCCAACGAGGCAAATCTGATGGTAATATAGGGTTCAGAGTAGAATGTAAAGGAAAATGCAGACAGAAATCTAATGGTAGATCTGACATTGACAAGATGGAGGTCATGTGAAGCACATTGGCCAGCGTTTAACATGTCGGCTAAGATTAAACTCAGACTCCAGTGCAAAGCTCTACTAGAGTTCAAATTCCAACTTCCTTAAACTTTAGCCAAGATATTTATCTGAGTTTTTGTCTCTCTAGCCCTGAAAGGGAATAATGAAGGCATCTATTTGGAAGAGATGTCAGGGTTCTATGAGACGATAAATAAAATATTTAGCCTTTTTTTTTTTTCTTCACACATCTCATGCTCAATACATGGTAGAATGTATATTCTTTTAAGAATCAGTTCTGAGACTCTCCTCCAGAGGCAGGCTGGAAAGTTGTGAAAGAGCCGTGAGATTTGCTAAGATGACCTTTGTGTGTTTACCCAGCAAGCAGTGCATTTTTTGAAGGAAGATCTTTCTCAATTCTTTCCAGGCCAGACAGTCTAGTGGAATTTTCATTAGGTTTTGGTTAGTTTCAACCAGAACTGAGGTGTGGGGAGAGGTGTTGGGAATAGCACTGTGTTCTGTATACCACCTCTGGAAAGGATTTTTGTTTTTCTCATGGAAAGTTGAGAAAAATGAAATCATATAGATGTTAAGGGAAGAACCAGCATTTGTAATTGGATATGCTATTATTTAATTATCACAACATCTCTGTGAGATAGGTATTTTTTTTTTAATTTAACTTCTTTATTGACTCTTTGGGAGTTTCACATCATGCACTCCAATTCCGTTCACCTCCAGGTCCCCCCATATCCTCCCCTCATCCCTACCATCGCCTTCCTCCACATAAGGAAACAAATTAAAGTAAGCAAGTAAACAAAAGCAAAAAACAAAACAAAAACAACACCAAACCAAACCAAACCAGAGCTGGGCCTTGGGTTGACCCACCCTAGCATCTACCCCATCTAGGACCTGCTGGAGTGGGTGAAGGGACTGGTCCTGTGGAACGATATCCACAAGATCTCCAAGACTCAGGACAGCCACAGGATATCCCAGAGGAAATTTGGTGAGGACCCAGTGATGATGGTGTCCCAGAACCCAGAAGCCTTAAACCAGACCAGTGACTCATTGAAATAAACATTTGCCAGTAAAACTGATGGGTCAAAGAGACCTACTGTATGGCACACTGAAGCCTCCAGTGCCACCAGGATGAATGAAGAGGTGTTGGAGAAGCAGGAAAGAAGGAGAAGGAAAGAGGATTTTCTGTTGCTGAGATAGGTATTGTTATTGGCACCAATTCAGAGGATGTATGGGACTTACTCAGTCACAGCACTCCTAAGTTACCTGACCAAACTAGATCTTGAACTCAAACTATGAAATTTGCTCCTTTTGTGTATTTGCCTCTTCTGGGAAAATTATATTTTTTTAAAAAAAGAAAATCTATCAACATTCATTTCCACGACTTTCTGATGTTTATAACCTCTTCAATTTCTTCCTTGAATTCATCTGTGATAAGAGAGAAAGCAACACATTTAAGATTTAGAGAGACACAAAAATTTTTAAAGTCTTCTTGAGTGCTTGCTAGGATCTCTCCCAAATACTGGTCATTTAGTAGAGTACAAAGTAGGGACCATACACAAGTCAAAAGCCATACCATAGCATTATTGTTTAATTCACAACAAAAACTTGAGATGTATCATGATAAATGTTAGGCTAAGGTTTTTTCTTAATTTTTGAGATTATAATTTAATCACATTTCTCCCTTCCCTTTCCTCTCTCCAACCCTCCCATAACACCCCCTACCTGTTTTCCCTCAAATTCATAGCCTTTCCCCCCCACTTAATTGTTATTGCTTCTAACCTATTCAGTCTATATAATGTTACTTGAATGTGTTTTTCAGGGCTAACCATTTGGCACTGAACAGTTAATTGGTGTGCTCTTCCCTGGGGAAGGCTACCTCTCCCTCTCCCGGCTTTCTTCGGTTTGGACTGCGTTTTGATTTAGTTAGAGTGGAGGCATAATAGCCAGGAAGAAATTGTAGCTTGGCAACCAAGGCCACTGTTCTTTCATCGCTAGTGGATACCTAGAGATTTTTCAGGGGAGATTTTGAAAGCTGAAGTTCATTTAAGGGAGTCTAGTCGAAGCATGAAAGCTGAGGGTGATGGGGGTGGGGGAGTCATTAGAATCAGGCAAAGGAGTCATTGTGAGGATGTCTGGAAACAGGCTGGGGCACAGCTTTTCCTTTACCTACTGCAAGGATCAAAAATCCAAGTGAGATCTCAAAAAGAGTGCTGTATTTTTCTTCAAGATTCAAAGCAATGCATGATGTGACCCCAGCATTTAGGGGGTTGAAACAAGAGAATTGTGAGCTCACGGCTGACAGATATTCTCTCTCTTAATTATATATATATATATATATATATATATATATAATATATATGCATATGTGTATGTATGTATGTGGGTGTAGGTATATGTATATATAGTCATTAACTCTAGAAGAAAATAAAGTGAGCATAATTTTAAAATTATAAATCATAAATATACATATAAATTGTTCTAGAATTTCATCCAGGTAAATTAAAGGCAAACAGGGTCAAACCTGGTCAAATACTGTGACAAACAGGACAGGAGAAAACAAAATGTTCTTTCCTGGATGTTAACGTCTTAGAGAAACAAAAGAAAAGGAACTTGGGAGAACTTGACCAGGTACATAATTTATTACCCTTGAGAAAATTGTTGCAGATGAAGGGCATTGCCACTGGTAATACTCTTGAAGTCCTTATAACTGTAGCATTACAACAATAGAAGAATTCCTACTTACAAACTTACTGTTACAGAAGCCAGGGATAGCTTCTAACCTCGTCCAGCAGCCTTAAAAATTGCTAACTCAGGCTGGAAAGGTGGATCAATGGTTAGATCACTTGTTGCTTTTGTAAAGGACCTGGGCTTGGTTCTTAGCGCCAGCATAGTGGCTCACAGTGGTCCATAATTCCAGTTCCAGGAGATCTGGTGACTTCTGTCCTTCATGAGTACCAGCTAAACATGGGATGCTACACACCAGCATGTGCCATATACCGGGCACATACATACATGCAAGCAAAACAATCATGCACATAAAAAATAAAAACAAATAAATCTTGCAAGGTAAGGTAGCACATGCCTTTAATCCCAGGACTTTGGAGGTAGAGGTATGTGATTCTCTGAGTTTGGGGCCATCTTGGTCTACGTAGCAAGTTCTAGTCCAGATAGGGCTACATAGTGAGACTGCATCTCAAAAATATTGATAACTGATACCCTTGTCAGTCAAACAAGAATAAAAGATGCTTGTGGGCATTGAAATGATCTAAAAATTTAAAGTGATTTTGAGATAATCAGACATAAAGAGATAACTATATAGAAACCAGTTTTCTGCAACCTATAATCGCTCTAGTTTATACTTTGGAAGAGTAAGATATTAGCAAGTAAGAGTCAGTGGGATATGTAAGGCATAGACAAATTAAAGAGCTGAATATATACTGGGTGGTGGTGGTGCACACTTTTAATCTCAGTACTTGGGAGGCAGAGGTAGGCAGATCTCTGAGTTTGAGGCCAGCCTGGTCTACAGAGGGAGTTCCAGGACAGCTAGGGCTACACAGAGAAACACTGTCTCAAAAAACAAAAAGCAATCAAACAAACAACAACAACAACAAAAAACAAAAACAAAGAAGAGCTGGATGTACACAATCACGTTTGAAGATTTACTTTGTGTGTATGTGGGGTGGGGTGGGGGAAGGTTGTGCATATATGAGTTCAGAGCCTGTAGAGGCCAGAAGGAGTCAGATCTCCTAGATTTGGAATTACAGGGGGCTCTGAGCTACCAAGTATGGGTGCTAGGAATCAAACTCATGTCCTCTGGAAGAGCAATAAATGTGAGATACAGAGAGGCTCATATTGGGTGTTAATGCCCTTTACTCTTGGCTGTTCATTTGATTTCCAGAAAATCCATTGTGTTGATATAAGAAAAACAATTTTTTCTACCTCATTTCAAGACCCCAGCTGCACTATAATTAGGAATTAATCACTCTCTTTTCTCCCCAAATATAAGACACTATCCTACTTCCCTATGATTGCACACACACAAATTTAATAAAGAAGCTAGAGTAATTTCATAGGACAGTTAATCTTGTTATTTAATAAATATGAGGTCTACCTCATATTTTAAATTTGTTGTCTATAATGTGGCATAGGTTCTTGGGTTACATACATATTAAATTAAAGAAAATGATGACAAGATGTGATCCATGGTCCAGGTGGAATGGTTTTACTGAAAGCCTATATGAGCTTCTTCACTAATTAAATTTAAATAAACTGGCCCTGCTGGTGAGACCACAGATGACTCTGAAAGTGGCAATTTATCTTTGATTTGTAGACTTCTTGGGCTTTTTGAAGCTTCCCCTTTTCAAGCTGAAATCTAGAACTGTTAAAATAAGCATACTACGTCTCAGGACTTCAGCTGCTTGACTGCTGATTTTCCTGACTACTCACTATGATCATTGGTTTTACTCTGTATTTTGATATTTAAAATATAATGTAAGGCATGAAATAGTCACACGGAAAATAATCACAAGCTGGTTTGGTGGGTTTTGTTTGTTCATTTGATTTTGTCTGTGTGTTTTTATTTGTTTATTGAGACAGAGCCTCATATATGATTACTCATGATGTAGCAGAGGACAGCCTGTTTCCTGAATTGAGATTCTAGGCACACCTGTTAGGCCTGTAAATTCTAAACAGCTATGTTACATGGTGATATCAAAGACACAATTCATTGGAATAATAATTTACTAGTTCATTTAGTTACTCTACCATGGCTCAGAGATCACCTACTGCAGTCTGGATTCTTTGCTAGGTTCTGGAAGGAAAAAAATAAACTGGATAATACTGAGCTTCAAGAAATCTACAGTCTAGGAAAGAGGCAGGTGAGGTCAGCAGAGAGGGGCAATAAGGAGTCCCAGGGAGAAAAACAAAATGGCAAATTAGAAGCAAATAACACTTTCCAGCGTCTCCAATGTTCTCAATCAGTACTGCTAGATCCCAGGTTCTTAAGGATGTGCATGCCTGAGTGAGTTTACCGAAATCCAATATTGGAGAAGAGAGTTGGAGAGTTCTAGAAATTCTGCTTATTATAAAGTAGGGTGAGACAATGTGCAACACTGTGTCACAGGTGGCAATAGGATGACATAGAGGACAGTCATGGAAAGTGGGAGGAGGGGCAGAGAGAAATTGGCATGAGATAGAAAAGCAGAAAAACAGCGTGAACATAGCTGCTCTGGAAGCTACACGCTAGCTCTTGAAAACAGTTGTGTTTCTCAACACACAATAGTGCATAATGCTTTTATTGGTTTTGTTTTTGTTTTTTCCAGACAGGGTTTCTCTGTGTAACAACAGCCTTGGCTGTCCTGGAACTCACTATGTAGACCAGGCTGGCCTTGAACTCAAAGAGATCCAACTGCTTCTGCTTCCTGACTGCTGGGATTAAAGGTGTGTGCCATCACCGCCTGGCAAGACTGGAAGCTTACTTGTCCAGGAGGTCAGAAGATGAGTGGGGATATGTGATTGTACATAGGGACTGGGCCTTAAAAAGCGACGGTCATACACCAAAACTGCTAGCTCTCTCCATCCAGTACAGTTTGCTGACCAGCCCTCGGTAGATTTCTTGGGGGATGGAGGAGCACAGATTAATAGCTGCACTCGGCATCAGATGGGCTCTGGGAGTACAATGATCTATCAACTATGCCCAGAGCAAACTCTAGATGAGGGAACTTTGCACTCCATGCTACTTTGTTCTCTGGTCCTCAATCACTCTGGCTGACCAATTGGCAACTACATAAAAGGAACAAGGGATTAATAACCCTCATCCCTTGCAGGCTCCAAGAGATGCATAACCCAAGAAAATAGAAGGCAGCACAGATTGGCATAAGAAGTCAATATTCATGCTTAAACTCAAGTACCTCAGCAGAAACAAAACTATATATATATATATATATATATATATATATATATATATATATATATATATATATATCTCCTTTCATTTCCATTATTCTGATTTCTTGTTTCTGTGGTGTTTTTAAATGTGTATGGATGTTTTGCTTGCATAAAGTGCTGGTAGAAGAGGGTGTTGGATTCTCTGGGATTGGATTTACAGACAGAACTGTCATGTGGTTGCTGGGAATCGAATCTGGGTCCTTTGCAAGAACAGCCAATGCTCTTAGCCACTTAGCCATCTCTCAGCCCCCTTGTTTCACTTAAAAAAATTATAGTTTTTCTTTTCTGTTTTACATTTGGTTCTGTCTTAAATTTTTTCTTTTTCATATTATCATCTTTTAAAAGATTTTGGTTTGGGGCGGGAGAGATGGCTCAAAGGTTAAGGGCACTGGCTGCTTTTGCAGAGCTGAGTTCAGTACTCAACACCCAGACAGCGCCTCCCAACCGCCTGTAACTCCTGTTCCAGGGGATCTAATGCCCTCCTCTGATCTCCACAGGGACCAGACACACCCATGTCAAATAGACATAGATGCAAGACGAAACGTTCATACAATAAAATAAGTAAAGATGTAAAATTTAAAAAATGAACAAAATTGTTTTAAAAAAATTTGGTTGACTCAACAATGACCAGCATGGCAAGCTGTCTCTAATGGTGTGATAGTAGCACCTATATCCTGGTAATAGCTAGTACCTGTCTGATTGGACTACTCAACAGGAGCAAACTCATTCATGCCTAGGACAGGAAACATTCATTACCAACTATTTGGAACTAGTGAGGTGATAGACGTTAGAGGAGAACCCACTATTACCACTTTTCTAGACCAGCATCATCCCTAGTAGCATTCTATATACTTATCTTTATACCCACAGATAAGGTATCTCTCACTCTTCATCCAAGTAGCTTCCTGATAATAGTCTGAAATGATTACACAATACTCCAACCTGTTAAAATGCAGAGAACAATTGATTACATGGTCCTTAGCTCCAGTTGATACAGCTACAACACAACGGCCACACCTAAGACTTGGGGAACACTGAGAAAATGGAGGTGGAAAGATTTCAAGACCCAGAGGAATGAGAAGTCTGCTGTGCGATTATGTCTCCTAGAAATGACAGAGAAGCTACACCCATTATACCGCAACAATATGGCTTCCTAAAGAAGACCCAAACAAGGACAACACTAATAGACATGCTAATGTGGAAGGGGCGAATCTCAAAGGGCTGCATCCCCAGACAAAGAACTATAGACAACTAATGGTAGCTGAGGGAGCAAATTATTCTTCCTAAGGGATCGGCCTTCTAATTGATTATCCAATACCAAGTCCTGAAATCATATACATACAAGCAACATTAAATGACTTCAGCAGGACACACACACACACACACACACACACACACACACACACACACAAACACGACAGCACAATTTTGATAGTGAATAAGGGGGTTGGGAACCTGGGAAGGGTTGGAGGGAGAGGCCATGGAGGGGTTGGAGGAAGGAAAGAGAAGGGGGGAAATTATGTTATTATTTTAATTAAAATAAAAATATTAAGAACATAAAATTGTGGGAGGAGGCTGAAGTTGGGATGTAAAGTAAATAGATGAATAAAGAAAAAGAAAAAGAAAAAGAAAAACTTGTGGTTTATAATATGTCTGCACCCACTATTCCTGATGTTATTCTTAGACTGGGGTGCCATGGTGCTTGGTTTTTAGTTTACTTTTGTATCTTGTTCATTGTTATTTGTTGTTGTTACTGTTATTTGCTCTTTAGTTTTACATGACACTGGGGACTGAGGACAACCCTCCTAAGCATGTTGCATAGGCGATCTGCTAGCTCACTTTGTTCTGCACACAACCCACCCCTGTTCAAACTACAGGGAATTCTTTAAATTAAAGAACTGGGGAAATTAAAAAAGTAGCTGATGGCCAAGACCAAAATATGCATGTCTGGTTTAAGCCAGTCCTGTGTGTACCCATCCCTATAGCAATAGCAAGGAATTATTGAGGGCAGGTTTTTTTAAACTTTTATTATATACTCTGGAAAATACAGAAAAAAATGACTAGACCTCTAGAGTACCAAAATTGAACTAAAAGACTATAAAAAATATACATATGTCAACCAAGTAGTGAGATTCAAACAATAACACCAAGTATCCAAAGAAAAGTTTAGTTTATATAGATCCATCCCTGGATTTTACCAGACCTTTAAAGAAAACAGCCACCAATGTTCTTTATACTGTCCAATAAAATCAAGGAAAGGAAACCTTTCAAATTCACTGTATGGAGCAAGGATTACCCTGATACCACAATCAGATAAGAACACAAGAACAAGAAAAATATAAGTCAACAATCTTGATGAATGTAGATACAAAAATGCTCAAAAAAGTGCTTGCAAACTGAATTTAGAACACAATAAAAAGATCATACACCATGAGTGAGATGTTTTCATTCTTGGATGAAAGGATGGATTAACACAAAAAGCAGTAAATACAATATAGAACAGAAATAAAATCAAGGACAAACGTTACTATGGCAATAGATGAAGGAAAGCCATTGACAAAATTTTTACACCATTTGTTATAAAACCGCAAAAGAGTAAGAAGAGAAGAATTGTACTCCAATATTGTAAAGGCTGTATAGAACATGTTCATACCCCCAAAATATACTGAATGAGGGGAAAATAAAATCCCTTTCTCTAAAACCAGGAAGAGGCAATGTTGTTACTTTGACCACTTTAATTTAATGTTGTGCTTTAGTCAGATCAATAAATCAATATAAAGAAATACAAAGGGAGTAAAAGCAAAGTAGTAAATAAATTTTCCCTATTTTCCAATAATATCCTATGTTTAGAGGCTCATTAAAAACCCTACCAAAAGACTTTTTGACCTGAAAAATTCAGTAAGACACCAAATACAGTGACTTTTCTATTGCTGTGATAAAACTCCATGACCAAAGCAACTTGTAGAAGGAAGATTTTTATTCTGGGATTTGTTGTAGCATAATCGTTTTGTACACTGTGAAGACGTGTCACTTGGATTGGTTTAATAAAAAGCTGAACGGCCAATAGGTAGGCAAGATTTTTGGGACAGAGAGGACACTGGGAAGAAGAAGGGCGAATGCACAAGGAGACAGAGATGAAGCAGGAAAGCAGGATTAGTATGCAGTATGCAGCAGTATGTAGATGAGGTAAACGAACCTCAGGGCAGCACATAGATGAATAGAAATGGGTTAATTTAAGTTATAAGAGCTAGTTAGAAACAAGCCTAAACTATTGGCCAAGCTTTCATGGTTAATAATAAGTCTCCATGTAATGATATGGGAGCTGGCTGGTGGGACAAAGAAAGACTTGCTACAGGGATTACAGTTCCAGAGCGAAAACAGTTCATTACCATCATTGCTGTGAGCGTGGCACTGGAGAAGCAACTGAGAGCTTACATCTTGATCGACAAGTATGAGAGAGAGAGAGAGAGAGAGAGAGAGAGAGAGAGAGAGAGAGAGAGAGAGAGAGAGAGAGAGAGAGAGAGAAAGAGAGAGAGAGAGAGAGAAAATGGCAAGAGTCTTCAGACACCTTAAAGCTCCCCTCATCTGTCTAACAAGGCCACACCTCCTAATATTTCCCAAACAGTTCCACCAATAGGGAACTATTAAAACATGAGCCTATGGGGGCCAGTCTCACTTAATCTACCACACTAGGGCACAGAGGCACAGAATTAACATAAAATTGTACTTTTTCTATATACTGATAAATTAGAAAAACAATACAATTCATAATATTTTCAAAACTAATAAATACTTTGGTTTAAATGTATCCAAAGAGGTAAAAAAAAGTCTTCTACAGTGAAAAGTATAAAAAAATCAAAGAAAGAAATTCAGGAAGATACTGGGAGATGGATTTACCGCCAATATTTCTGGACCCCCAGAAACAGTATAGTTAAAATGGCCATATTAGTAGAACTGATCTTTAGATTTAGTGTAGCCTTGAAGGTGGCACACGTCTGTCATCCTAGCACTTGGAAGATGGAAGCAGAAGGCTTATGAAACTGAGGTCAGCCTCAACTAAACAGCGAGTTCCAGACCATTATAAACCATAAAGGCAGACTTCCTATAAAACAAAGTGACACAAATAAAATTTCCAGTGATATTTTCATAGAACTAGAATAAAACATCCTCAGATTCAAATGGAAGCTCAAATAGTCCAAATAGCCAACACGGTCCTCATAAAAAAGAGCAATGGTAGAATTAGCTAAACACGTGACTTCAAACTATAATGTAGAACCATGGCAACAAAACCACATGGCATTGCTAGAGAAACAGACACAAAGACCAGTGGGGAAAAAGTAGAAGGACACCAGCTGACTGCCTCAACTTGCGCAGTTTCTGCTGGATGTTGTGAGTGCTCAATTTGATGATGTTATCTCTGTTGCTATTGCTCTTTTACTGGTAAGCCTCCCCTGTGGCACCGTTCTCCTCTGCCCAGGGATCCTCTAGATCAGGGTCTTCAGCTGCCTTAATGGGCTTCCTCAGTTAATTTCTCCTGGATGATTGGAAACTCCTAGTCTGGTAATGTTACTTTTATGCCGTTCTTTTGTTTAAAAAGCCAATTTGATGTTGTTTTTCTATCTGTCTGTCATATCTCTTACTATTTATTCCTTTCTTTTTTGAGACAGGGTTTCTCTGTATAGCTCTGGCTGTCCTGGAACTTGCTCTGTAGACTAGGCTGACTTTGAACTCACAGAGATCTGGCTGCTTCTACCTCCCATGTGCTGGGATTAAAGGCATGTGCCACCATCGCCCAGCTACTATTTGTTCTTTTACTTTTACAAGTATACTTCATGTAACTCACTCATTCACAACCAAATACAAGAGGTCGTTCTCCTCCAGATTGCCCAAAACAAATTGAATAATTTGTCCTAGATTAGCCATCAAAAGGTGTTACATGAAGGATTTTGATTCAAATAGTTAGGTTCTGGAATTTTACACTTAACAAGTACAATATTTGCCTTATGATAGACCTAATACTTAAATGATTAAGTTTAGCAGGAAGACATATAATCAAATAAGGTATATGAAAATATGATAAATAGAATTCTAAAGTGACCTCTCAAGATTCCCATCCCCCACTCATTCAGGTGAACATTAGTGTAGATTCTATGCAGTTAATCATAAGCTATTTATCATCTGATTAGGCTACTCTAGATGATAATTCTTATCAGTCCTTAAGAGCAGCAGCAGAAGGCAGAGGGCATAAGAGAGGAGAGAGGAGACAGGGAGATTGGTTTGCTTTGATTGGCTGTGGATATAGAAGAGCCTATGAATGTGCAAAGCCTCTCTACCAACTGCCAGCAAGTGTATGGGGTGACTATACAGACTAAGTGTCAAGGAAAATTCTTCAGGGCCTCTACAAAAGAGTGTAGAGTGGGCCTGATCCTTAAGCCAGCACCTTAACTTTGATCTGTGAGAGCCAGAGTAGAGAAACTAGCTATCGAAACCTGGAAAATGTGTTTTTCAAAGGAGTTGTGATTGTGCTAATATTTATTTACTTATTTCATTTCCTGCCTTGAGTACTGCTCAATTTCATCCCTTCAGATGGTTCTTTCTCTGCAGGTTTCTTTCTGCTACATGAAATACTATTGATTTTCTGTTGACTTTGTAGCAGCAGCTTTCCTCAGAAAAACTTGCGTTTTATCAAGACCCTCTCAATTAAAAAAAAAAAAAAGAATCCTACGGATTCTTCCTATCTCTGTAGATATAGAAAAAATATCATCTGCAAACAGTAGTTTGACTGCCCCCCTCCATTCTTGCATTTGTATCTTTCTTTTTCCTGTGCAATATCTCTGGTTAAGACTTCTATTACTGTATTAAAAAAGCATGGTGAGAGTAGACATCTTTTTCTTTTTCTAAGTCTTAGATGAAATCCTTTTGTCTTTCTCCCACATTTGGTACAAAGCTACGTGTCATACATAGCCTTGATTGTGTTGCTAAGGATGTAGAGTAAACAAAGTCTTAACAACTGCTGGCAGGGATGTAAATTAGTACAGTCACCAAGAGAACATAATGGATATCCCCTCCTTCCCCAGAAAAGCTAAAACTATATGTACGATATGATACAGCATTTATGGGTATAATATCCAAATGAAAAAATACCGTCATATCAAAAAGGTACCTCCAAGCCTAAGGTTATTGCTCCATTATTCACAATAGCTAAGATATGGAAGCACTGTAGATGTCATCAATGGATAATAGATTAAAATGTTATACACACACACAAAGAAATATTATTCAACCATATAACAACAACATTTCATCCATTTCAGTCAAGTGGATGAACCTAGAGGGCATATAGTAACTAAAAAAGGTCAAGGAAAGGCAAATTGTGCATCTCATGTTCTCCTTTATATGTCAACGTTAAAGAAAAAGTCAATCTGAATATAGATTTAGAGATTACTACAGCCTGGAATGAATGTGGAAATGGAGATGGGGGTCACATAACAGGTACCAAAGCACAGTTGGATTACTAATAAATTCTGGTTTTCTATGGCACTACAGAATATCTACTAATTCACAATAATTTAGTGCATTTTTTTTTATAAATGGCTAGAAGAGAAGATCCTGGATCATCCACACACAAAATGATGATAGTGAAATGAAATTACTAATTATTCTGGTTCAGACAGTACATATTGTATACACGTATAATTATACACTCTAAGTATTATCTAATTTGTACTATACCCTGAAAACTTTCATAATCAAAACATTAATAAATAAAATGAGAATGTGGGCTCTGAGCCAGATTCTCTGAGTTTGCATGGCTCTGCTATTTACTAGTAAGACCAGTTCAGTTCCAAATTATTAATAATGGTGTCTTTCACATAGCGCCCATCTGAGGTTTAAATGAGATCATTTGTGTTAGAGGGATTGGAAAAATAACATAATAAACATTCAACACATTATCTTGAGAATTTTTGAGAAAATCCAGAAACTCTTTTAAATTAAAATTATGTTGATAAATACCTTTTTAAAAACCAAATCATGTAGGCCTGAATAGTTGTGAAGTATGTCCCTTTTAGGCTGCATTTTTGCACACCAAGACTAGTAGCTATTTTGTGTTTAATTTGGATACTTTCCTAGTTTCTTAGGGCACTGGAAGCTGCCTGCTTGGACAGCACTTTATTTCTTCTAAGATGTAGCAGGTTCTCGTTCTGTAACAGGACCCCTCCCCCATGCTTTGCTTTTCCATCTCCAGTAGCCACGCCTTCAAGCATACATAAATGTGTGCCCAGTGCAGAAATGCCGCTTGTCTGTTACCTTCTTCCTGTCTGTGAGCCTCTAAAATCTTAGCAATGTATCTCACCAGAGCGTCCTAGTCTCTGCTCATCAGTTCAACATGGGGGATATAAAATAACACTGCCATGTAGCACTGATTTTAAAAATATGGATATTAGTTTGAGGAAATATAAAGTCAAATTTAAGGAAAAAAGCTATATGAATTCAGTTCTTCTAAATCAAAATTAGATGCACACAGAGAATCCATATACCAAACACTACGCTTTGAAATATGTTTAGAACTAATGTGATGATAACTTTGGATATAATATTTTAAGATAAATATTATAAACTTCAGATCCACTGAGATTTAACTGACTTCAAAACTCATTTTTCTTTACTGTGCTCTATTGCTAATTAACTATTTGTATTTAAGTCATCCTGATATTTGGGTGAACATAGATGGTACAGACAAAAAAGTCACCCATGAGGTTTTTAGAAATCTTTAGAAGCATTCATTTTGAGAAATTAGAATGCTACTGCTACATGCAATGGGCGTGAATCTTGCACACAAAACGCTGAGCAAAGACAGGCAGGTACTAAGCAATACATACTATAGATTGCATTTATGCAAAATTCAGAATAAACACACACCCAATCTACTGTGTTAGAAATTAGTATGATTTATTAGTATTATTATCTTAGGAGAAGGTCCAAACTAGAAAGGAGTATAACATTTGGTACTAAGGGGCTGGTAATAAATAATAATAGTTTTGTTTCCTGACCCAGGTGTTGGTTGCACAAATGTGTTTATTGAACTCTACACACATGATAACCATGTAGTGGCCATATCTCAACAAATTTAAAGTTATTCCTGTCAAACTAGCTACATGGATGGTATTAACTTACTACTTCTTTATGCCATTGCTTTAGTATTGGACTATTGTATTGTGTCCATCATAAGCGATTGGCAATCAATTACTGCAATTGCCTACTAATTCTATTCAAAGTTCCTAGGTCACCTGCTGCTCACTGTATATATCTTCAGGTAAATGACTTAACAGCTCTATACCTTGTTTATCTCATCTGTCAAATGAAGATAATGAGCAACTGCTGGCACATACTTATGAGAATGTAATGAATTAATTCCTGCCCCTTACCTAATGATCACCCAGGCATCAGAATTATCACTGTAATTATTATCATAACTGTCTTGCTCCATTAAACACTTTCATTCACCAGACATATTGTCAGATTCTCTATATCTTCTAGAAAGTTGTGAGTAATGCTTTCAAAATTCTAAAGCATAGCTACAGAAAAAACTAAGATTTTGTATCTACCAAATGTTGTCTGCACAATTGTTACTCATCTAAACTTGTAGAAAAGAAAAGTGTAATGGTAATTCTTCAAAGTACACAATCCATATTCTCAAATTTCTGGCTCTAGGCAAAATTTATATTTATATAAACCAATATTCTTGCCAACATCATCAAGGGCATCCTATCTTGCCTTCATTTCTTTATTCAGACTTACATAACTGAAATTTCCCGAGAATAATTTGATTTTTCCTTTCTTTAGGTGAATAGCTAAAAGCCTAAATTAGCCTTTGCTGTCTTTCTCCCCTATCATGGCTGCTTCATTTTATGATACGTTGTAGAGAACGGAGGGCTGTAAGAGCCAGTTTATGTTTAGACAACATGGCACTGGTATAGATATCCAACATGAGTCAAGATGGCAGTTCCTGGACATGGAAAGGTATGAATTAGCACAAAATGGTTGATACTTGATGTCCCCAAAAGTAAACAGTGATTAAATCTCTTACATTTCTGAAAGAATGCAACTTAGTCTGGGTTTTGTATAAATGTGGTCTTCAGGCCAGAGGCCTTGAGTCTTTAACCTTTGAGTTCACAAGCCTACTTAGGTGTATGTGTGTGCCCACTTATGCGCAGCCTGTGTGTGCTCACCTGTAGCTGGGTGCCTGTCAGTATTTACTTATCTTGCTGTGTGGTGGCTCTCACCCGGAAAAAAGTATATTGCATTTGCCTGCCTCTCTGCACATCTTCTTTAATCTCCCAGGCTATAGAGCTTGGACCCTTCAGCTGTATCATTCAGAAAACAAATTTTAGCTTGCCTTATAAACATATTCATTTTTATATTTTCTATTATTTTATGATGGTAAGAGCCAATAAGAAACTTTTAAAAAGTTTAACAAACAAAAATTGATTTGTTGTTTTGCTTAATAACCATTAGGATGTTCCCCTAATCTGGAAGCAGGTACAAAATTGTATGACCTATTTGTGTTAAATCTGGTTTCTTAGAACGGCACCTGTATCCTATTCGTCTAGATCCCCGGAGATATCTCTACACATGATGCCTATGCTGTGGACTTAGAAATCCACTTACAATGGCATTGCCATTAAAATATTCTTTGTCACATATTCCATTTCATGACCGTCAACATTCACTTCTTACCTTAATATACTTATCTTGACTAATGTATCCTGGCTGCATTTCTTTCCAAAAGCTTGCTTTTTAAGTCCTTTATCATTTTCTCCCAACAAAAGGGATTTATCTCCTCTCCCATTTTGTTTCAAATCTCTGTTCAGATTTTTGCTCTTTAATATGTGCAAACATTCTGAGATATTATACATTTAACTTTTTGCCTACATGTGTTGAGTGTACATATGCTACTATGTATTCCGTTTGGCATCACAGTCTGATGAGCTTCTATTAAAACAATGCGTTATTAATTTGTTAACTTCCATCAGAAAAAAAAAACTGTATTCTTTCTTTCATTGATGTTGTTCTTCCTAAGCAGCAATGCAAATAAGAGACCATTGTTTGATAAAATTATTCAGTCTTTTATTAATGATAACCTTATGTGGACATGCTAAGAAAATAAAAGTGATATTATTGATTGATTCCTACCATATTGAAGAGATTTCTTTTCATTTATTTATTTTTCTTTTATTGAGTAGAAATTGTTTTCATACAGTGTATTCTGATCATGGTTTCCCCTCCCATCTCTTCCTAGATCCTCTCACCTCCTCATCCATCCAACTTTATGCCTTCTTCTCTAGCTCATTAGTGTAGCTTTCATTTGCTTTTTCTTTTTTTTTAAATTCTGGTTTTTGTCTGTTTGTTTTCTAAAGTAAGAGACTACTATAAGGCTCCCTTTCACTGAGCCCTACATCAGTGAAATGAAAACTATTTCAGTATCTTTTGAGAATTAAATTGTAAGACAAGTAGATCATTAACCAATAAACAGATGCAAACTCTTTTGAAGAGGCAGAATGACTCTCAGGCCCCAAAAGCATAAACATAGTGTGAGTTAGCATCCCAAGATGGAAAGAGCCACAAAAATACATTAGACAAAGTAGATGCCTGAAGTTAACATTGGCAGGAGTCTAGCGAATAACAAGTCTTATCTAGAATTTCTAAACTGTAAGTAAAACCATCTTTGCTAGAAGATCCAGCACTAGAATAGGTTTATGCCATTAAATTTGGTTGTGAATCACGGTTTACTCAGCGACCATCCATCCCACTTAAACCATCAAACACCCTTAATTTTGCATTAGTCTACTCTGAGTAATGATGTGCTGGAGTCACAATGTAAGTTTAGCAGGCAATCAATTAGCTGTCGTTTTTTTTTTTTTTTTGTTGTTGTTGTTGTTGTTGAATTTTCATTCAGCTTTCCTTTGTTTTTTTCAGGGGGAAAGTTCACTGCATGCATAGAGATGAGCACTTGTGGTAGGTGGTACAATGCTATTTCTCATTGAAAACTGGTCTTCTTTCATCTATATCTTCATCTGAGTGAAGTACCCTGTGTGATAGCCTGAGTGGATGTTTGGAGCTTAAAGCAAGGGACCACAGTCTGCATATAAGACAACCCTTGAATCTTCAAATATTTTTTTCCTGTGGCTCCCCAGAGTAGTTTTATAAACTACATACATTTTAATGAATATTTAAGTTGACACCTAGAGGTTGTCATATATTTTTTGTTGGAAGAATTATAATTAAATTTGTGGGATATTATGAATCCAAATATTTTGAAATAAATAAAATGTTACATCATTTACATATATACATATATATGTAAATATATAATAGGCTTTTAGTACTGTAGCAGTTTGAGATGCACACACATCATCTTTAAAATATATTACTAGGGGCTGGAGAGATGGCTCAGAGGTTAAGACTTTTCAAGAGGTCCTGAGTTCAATTCCCAGAACCCCCATGGTGGCTCACAACCAATTGTAATGAGATCTGGCAACCTCTTCTGTGTACAGACCAAATAAATAAATCTTTAAAGAAATGTATTACTAGACTCCTCTTGAAAAGTTGGAAATTTTATATTGTTCCTTTTGTAATTAACTGGTCTACACTGGTGACCAGCCTAGCAAATAACCTAGCTGTCATCATAGAGCCTTTGTCCAGTGACAGATGGAGGCAGATACAGAGATCCACAACCAGGCACCAGACTGAGCTCCGGGAATCCAATTGATGAGAGAGAGGAGAGATACTGCAGGCGGGGGACATCAAGATCATGATGGGAGGACGTGCAGAGGTGACCAGCCACACTAGTGGAAGCCCATGAACTGTGGACTGGTGGCTGTGGAGCCCCCATGGGACTGGACTAGGCACTGTGGATATGGAAGACAGTTGTTTGGCTCAAACTGTTTGGGGGCCACCCAGACAGGGGGATCGGGATCTGTCCCTGATCTATGGGCAGGCTTCTGGAACCGGGTCCTGTTGTGTGACACCTTGCACAGCCTTGGTGCAGTGGAAAGGGGCTTGGACCTGCCTAGGCTCAGTGTACTGGGCTCTGCTGACTCCCCATGGGAGACCTCGATTTTGGGGATGTGGGGTTGTGAGGTGGCTTGGGAAAGAGGGCTGGGGGGTGGGAGAAGGGAGGACGGTAGGTCTGTGGATAGCATGTGGAGTAGAAAATTTCTTAATAAAGAAAAATGAAAAAAAAATTTAAAAAATTACCTTTTCTTCCTCCAGAATTTTTGTTCCAATTTTATCTAGTTTTTATGTTAGCGTTTCATCAACCAATCTACTTTTCTTTCTCTACTGTAGCAATTATGGCTATTAAAATTAATTTTAAGGATTAAAGTGTTCTGTATTAACATTATAATTATTGGAAGTGTACAAGCAGCCAAAAGAATAAGATTATTGCCATCTTTGAAGATTATTAAAAATAAAAAATAAGTTTAATTAGAAACTCACTTGGAGGCCATTTTTCTAATAGTATATCCTAATTTTAATTTTACCCATTGCTAGCAGTATTTTCATTTCTTTTCTTTTTTGCGGGAGGGGGAGGGGGGGAGTTCTAGACAGGGTTTCTTTGTGTAGCCCTGCCTGTCCTGGAACTTGACCAGGCTGGTCTCAAAGCCTGCCTTTGCCTCCTGAGTGCTGGGATTAAAGTCGTGTGCTACCACTTCCCAGCTTCATTTCTTACTTTTATGACTATAAGGTATGGAATCTGCTAGTAAATAGATGGGAACATAAATACATTGTTGTAAAAATATCCTTTCTTTCCAAATAATATGCTAAATTCAATATAATGATCTATCTTTATAAATTATTTTGATGATTCTATCAGTTAACAACTCAATTCAGTCCTTCTTCAATTTTGTCCAAGGCAAATAATTGGAAATCATAGGTTTGCAAAAGAATATATTATGTAGTTATTAGAGTCATTCAGTTTTTCAATATGTACACCAATATATATTTCACAACGTCTCCTTGTTTCCCCTGGGATTTTACACAAGGAGGCAATGGGTAATGAACTCTAGTAAATTGGCGATGTACAACAGAAACATGTCTTTATTTTGTAACATGGGGAAAGGTTAATTGCAAAAGTAAGATAGCTTGACTGCAGGCACATATTCTAGCAGTTCAGTTTTAGGAAAGAAGATCTATGAGAACAATATCTAAAAATGTTTGCTTTGAAATTGTCTGTGTCCTCTTGATCTTTGAGTTTGTGTACTGCTTCCACATCTACTGACTCAACTTGATTTTTTACCATCAGTGTGAGAGAGTTTGAATTTTCTTAATCCTAGCATCTCTATTTTAACTCCTTACCATCTACAAACTGCAGGATTTCCGTAAGCAGTGCATTTTCCTTAGATTTGTACCTGAATGTTTTCCCTCTCTGATGAGTCTTCAGATGGCAAGCTGGAGGCACCAAATCATGTAAAAAGCAGCGTCTGTCCCCTTTTATGTTGTCTAAGACTGAAATGAAGAGATCTGTGTTGGAGGCTAGAAGTCTGTGTTTTACTTTATTTCCCCAACTGCCATGGGTGCTCCCCAACGCCTGTCTTTTTGAAGGTATGGGATGGTTTTCAGCATCCATAAACAATGTGTACTGAGACCCACTCTTCCTGCTGCCGGGTGTATTTCTGTTAGTATTCTCTTTGCAACTTAGAATGAGGCTTCATATACACTGATTTCCATAGTGACATATTACCATTCGACTAGAATATAGCAAATTTCAGGTTTAAAATTAAATAGACTTATAGGACTGTTCTAGAAATCCAATAGCTGGTGCCATGGATCAAATACAGGGCATTGTGCTTGCCAGGTAACTGCTATACCATTGGGATATGGCGCCAGCCCCAGACTATTTTTAATAGCTACAAAATTTCCTGTGGGCACTGCTCTATTCTTACAGAAATTATACTTGGATAACTGAAGTGGTAGGATTATCTTGACTAATTATTTCTACTTTGTCTTCTTTTTGGGTTTGAATCAGACTGAAAAACAAACAACAAGCAAAACAGCTGTTGTACTCATATCTACCTTACCATGAAATGCTTTTCTTCTTCTTACTTAGTCCTCCATATTGTTTTTAATGTTTTAATCTAAGAATTTCACCTTTTTTCTAATTTTGATTTCAGCATCCCATTGGTTTTATAAATCTTGAGTGAACTTAATTCTAAATTCTTTTGGAAGGCAGTCATGAATTCCAGTTTATTGCATTGTTTCTAACACAAAGCCCTAGTCTATACAACACAGTGAGGCAGACATTCACTTCCAGCTTGTATTTTTCTTTTTCGAGTTTCACTTTTCTTCAAAATAGTATACTTATGATGGGAGAAAGCATGGATATATAAATTGAAGGAAAAACAATAGCTTTTTATCATTACCATCATCACCAAGAGACAGTATGTGCTCCTTACTGACATAATTATACTCCCCTTAAAGTGAATACTCCACCCTTCCAAGAAAGCAAGCTAGTTATCTTCTTGGTCTTACGCAATTTACTCCAGTGCTTCATGGGTTTAGGGTTTCAAGAGACAGAATAAAAGAAGGGAAGACAGAAGCTCCTACTAAAAGCATCAAACATTCTAAATCTTGGAGGCCCAACCAGATAAGAAAATCAATGAAGTAGCCATGGTAGACATTAGCACAGCAGAATTCACACCTTATCTAAAGAATGTAGCCACTATTCACCTCCAGGCAAATTATGGCATGGTATGAACTCAATGTAACCAGATCATCTAGTTTTGAAACTGAAGTCATAAATCTTTGTTCGGGAAAATTGCCAAGTTTTAGGTGTTGGCAGGCCAAAGCTGGTCCATGAACTGCCAGTTCATAACTTATATTCCAGAGATTAAAATGGATATGCAACACTAGAATTTCTGGGCATTCAAGAAAGACCAACTTGCACATTATTTATTTATATGTAAACTAAATGAACAAAGCAAAAATTATTAGAAGATTTCAGGGAGCATGAAGGTAGAAAATATAACCCCAGAGTAGACTATGTGCTAAATAGATTGTATATTTGCTCCTTCATGTCAATTGATTTTTTTTTCTAGATTTAATTTTGTAATTTAATTTACCAGGAGTCAATTTATTTCATTTGCCTTATTTTCCCAGAGGGATGTATATCAGAGTAATTACTCTCTCTGTTTCTCCATCTGTCTCTGTCTGTCTCTCCATCTCCGTCTCTCTCTGTCTCTGTCTCTCTTTCTCTTTCTCATGAACTAGTACAGCTTTTTAGAGCATGCTTCTTAGTCGCATTGTAGCTGCTAAAAAACTTGTGCTATAGAGGAATGATTGGACTGTTCTAAGGTTACATGGCCATCAATGACTGTGGTGGAGTTTTAATCCCAGTCTCATTGACTCAAATCTTGCCTTTCTTACATAACTTTTTTTTTAAATTTCTGATGGGATTATTTTATGATTATTTTTATCATCATCATCATCATCATCATCATCATTTTCTGATATGTGGATGCATAGGAGTGAGGAATGAGAAGAATTTCCTTTAGGATGTAGATCCACTCCGGGAAGACAACACGTTTTATTAATGCAGCACTTACTTTTTTAGGATAAATTCATAAAAGTAGACATGCTCAGTAAAATTGTCTGAATGTTTTAGTATACTTTCAATATGGATTAGCAAATTGGCCTTCATAAGTTAGGCCTACTGAGTCACTTAATTCCCAGAGGAATATGAAGTTCTTGTTTCCTACCATAGCTACTAATAGTGCCTCAGGTAACGCTTATGAGGAGCAGGCTCAGGCATTCTGTATGACTATCTTTCAAATCTTTTATTGATTTTGTGGTGCTCGGGATAGAACCTAGGGCCTGGGTATGTGACAGCTCAGCTCCTTTCCAGTTTCAGAGAGGAAATGTTCAGTTGCTTTCGTGTATTTTTTTTGGGGGGGGGGAGGTTTGTTTTTGGTTTTTCAAGACAGACTTTCTCTGTGTAGTTTTCATGCCTGTCCTGGAGGTCGCGCTCTAGACCAGGCTGGCCTCGAACTCACAGAGACCCTTTTGGCTCTGCCTTTCGAGTGCTAGAATTAAAGTCATGCGCCCCTACCACCCTTTATTGGACTTCTTGAAGAGTTTATGGTGGCGCATGCCTTTAATCCCAGCACTGGGGAGGCAGAGGCAGGCGGATCTCTGTGAGTTCGAGGCCAGCCTGGTCTCCAAAACGAGTTCCAGGACAGCCACCAAAGCTACACAGAGAAACCCTGTCTCGAAAATCCAAAAAAGAAAAAAAAGAAAGAAAAAAGAAAAAAAGCTTAGAGTCAACAAACAAATGTTGATGTTCTTGTTAGTTGATCCTTTGCTTTTCCATCACTTTATAGCTGGCACATCATATACCTCCTTTCTGTTTTCTCTGTTGTCCTCTTTATTTCCGCTATTATTTGCTATTTAAAGACTGTAAGTGTATTAATTTGACTCTCAGTTCATTCACATAATACTCCATAAATCAAATATTATTAAACTTGGGTGTGCTAAAAATACAGACTCTTGCTCACCTTAAGTTGGTTTGGGGTAGGGCCTAGAAATCTCCATTATTAACGAGTCCCTTGGACTATAAAGAGGGTAGTCTTATGGTACTTATTAAGATATAGATTCTCATTATAGTTAATGCTTATAAATTCACTCTAATAAGACTATTCATTTGTAAAGTATCTAAGGTGTTCTGTTTTCTTTAATTTTTAAGTGTTTTTCTTCCTTATTTTTGTTAATTGTATCTACCTTTAAGAGTAATTAAAGATGACCAGTTATATATTATTAAATTTCTCTTTATTTTCAGAAAAGTTAAAAACAATATAACCACTATGAATTGCCACCATCTAAAATCAGCCATTGCTGATGGTATGTAATGCTTGCTCCCATTTTATAGACAAAGCACATTTTTACAGCTTTAACTCCAATTCCCTTTAGTCATTGTCTTGAATCCTGTGCTGTTTCCTTTTCCTTGTGGCTGTAAGTTTACAATGTAAGTTCCGCTTGTATATTTTCTGGGTTTTATTTTAGGATGACTGCCTCTTGTATATTTTCTGTTTTTTTTTTCCAGTACTGGGAACTGAACCCAGGATTTTTTCACATAAGGTAGGCTTGTGCTCCAACCCAGCCCTCTAGCGTATTTCTAATAGAATATTATATATATATATATATATATATATATATATACATATATATGTATATATATGTGTGTGTCTAAACATCATAGACATTTGATGTGTGCCAATTAATTATTAATATATTAATAATATATATATATATATATAAAATATTTTTTTTCAGAGCTGAGGACCGAACCCAGGGCCTTGTGCTTGCTAGGCAAGCACTCTACCACTGAGCTAAATTCCCAATCCGAAATATAATTAAATATAAATTATATTTAAAGCAAGTTCACTTTACATTGAATATTATATTAATATTAAACCTAGTATATACAATCACATTTTTATTCAGGGATATAATGAGCCTGTATTTTGTTTTATACTGAGATTTATTGAGGTATTTGTGACTTAATGATTTTGAAATGCTGTAAATTATCTCTAGGTTTTTGTATGGGGAAAAATGATTTTCTGTGGTCAAAGCAGGAGAGATAAATAAGTGATTTTGAAATGATTTATTTTATTATTCAAGGTCTCTTTATCAGTAGTACTTCATTTTTATTTCCTTTACTTAATCAGTAATGAAACAGATAAATATGTTAATTTTTGTCACTACTATTGTGTGCCTGTCAGTTTTTACCCACATTCTTGTCTGAAAATATATTTGTTGTTTTTAAAAATTATAAATGCAATGCATACTTATCCACCCCATTCAGAATCTTATAAAAACAGAAAATAAGAATTCACAATTTCAGCTCTTACTAATTCTTACCTTTATCATACTGGAGTATAGCCTTTCAGATTTCTTTTCCACGCAAACCGTCTACTAGCTTTTTGATCAATATCTACATCCCTATATTGTTTTCATTTGTTTAGAAAAATAGAAATCCATATTAAATATAGTCTATTATTTCTGCATAACTACAGTTCCTTTTAATGTATACTTTTAGAGACAGTATTACATGAATTAGCCACCATCTTTTAGACACAGGGATTATTTTATTGTATGGCAGTATCATAGTACGTTTGAGTAATCCTACGTTACACACACATTTAAAAAATCTAAACACTATGTGCTTAAATGCTACGCTATTAATACACATCATATATATGCTTTTTTGAACGGATTGTTAGGTATTTCTAAACAATGGTGCAAATATTTAAACTGTTCATTTGTATTTTCAAACTGCTGTATTAAAACAATTCATACAACTAGCATGAGAGTGCATTTTCTCGGCTCCCGGTCAACAAGGTTTAATGTTCTCTTTCATCTTTGCCAATATGATAAACTCGAAGTAAAACCTCATTGTTTTTATCTGAATCCCTTTGATAAGTAGTGAGCTTCACCATGCTTTCGAAGCCTGTTGGCCGTTTTTCGCCTCTTTTGTAAAATGCTCGCTCCCGCCATGCCTTCCCTTCCCCCACCCGGGTGTTCATTCTCCCTTTTTGCTTTGTCAGAGTTCTTTACTATTCATTTTTCGTCCTTTGCATGGGATCGGTTCAATTCAGGCTTTCATCCTTTCACTGCCTCCCAGCTTGCGAATCCACATTCTCCATTGGTCTTTCAGCGTCTGCTAAAGAAGCTGCCTCCCTTTTCCTCCTCCTGGCCTCCTCCCTTCCCCCTCGCCTCGCCTCGCCTCGCCTCGGTCCCCTGGCTTTCTCTTCCAGCCTCCTTCCTTTTCCTTCTCTTCCCCCTCTCTTTGTTTATTTCTCTCTCCCTCTCTCCCCCCCCCCCCTCTGCAGGGCAGGAGTTTTGCGCTCGGCCAAGGGGACCGTCGCTGGGCTGGCGCCGCGTCAGCAGGGGGCGGGGCAGGCCGGGGGCGGGGCGGGGCGGGAGCGCGGGCACCGCAGCTGCGGGAGTTGCTGGGAGTGCGCGCGGGCAGATCACAAGGCGGCGGCGGCGGAGAAGGCCTGCAGACCTGCTCGCTCGGTCCTCGATCGCGGCCTACGCCAAACCCTGTGCGCATCCGACGACCGGGAGCCTCAGCCTCCATTCATCTCCGAGGTACTGTGTTCCGCGCTGCTCGCGGGGCCGCCCAGTTCGCCTCCTTCCTTCCTCCTTCCCTCGCGCCCTCTCGCTCGCCAGCGCCTTCCCTGCCAGCCTGCGTCACCGCGGCCGCCATGGCTGAGAACGGCGAGAGCAGCGGCCCCCCGCGCCCCTCCCGCGGCCCTGCTGCGGCCCCAGGCACGGCTCCGGCTCCGGCTCCGGCTCCGGCTGCGGCTCCGGCTGCGGCTGCGGCTCCGGCTGCGGCTCCGGCTGCGGCTGCATCTGCGGCTGCGGCTGCGGCTCCGGCTCCGGCCGAGCCCAAGATCATCAAAGTCACCGTGAAGACCCCCAAAGAGAAAGAGGAGTTCGCGGTGCCTGAGAATAGCACCGTGAAGCAGTTTAAGGAAGAGATTTCTAAACGCTTCAAATCGCAAACCGATCAGCTCGTGCTGATTTTCGCCGGAAAGATCTTGAAAGATCAAGATACCTTGATGCAGCATGGCATCCATGATGGACTGACTGTTCATCTTGTCATCAAAAGCCAGAACCGCCCTCAGAGCCAGGCCACCACGCAGTCGCAGCCTAGCACTACCGTGGGAACGAGCACGACGACCACCACCACCACCACCACGTCGGCGGCGGCGGCCGCGGCGGCGCCGGCGGCGCCAGCGTCGACCACGGCTCCCAGGAGTAACTCCACACCTACTACCACAAATAGCAATCAGTATCCGGCGGGGAGCCTGGGAGGACTTGCTAGCCTTAGCACCCTGGGTTTGAGCTCGACCACCTTCACTGAGCTTCAGAACCAGATGCAGCAGCAGCTCCTGGCCAGCCCTGAGATGATGATCCAAATCATGGAAAATCCCTTTGTTCAGAGCATGCTTTCGAATCCTGATCTGATGAGGCAGCTCATTATGGCCAATCCGCAGATGCAACAATTGATCCAGAGAAACCCAGAAATCAGCCACCTACTGAACAACCCAGATATAATGAGGCAGACTCTGGAAATCGCCAGGAATCCTGCCATGATGCAAGAGATGATGAGAAATCAAGATCTGGCTCTCAGCAATCTCGAAAGCATCCCAGGTGGCTACAATGCTCTGCGGCGCATGTACACTGACATTCAGGAACCCATGCTGAATGCCGCACAGGAGCAGTTTGGAGGTAATCCCTTTGCCACGGTGGGGAGCAGTTCCTCAGGGGAAGGCACCCAGCCTTCCCGCACCGAAAACCGGGATCCGCTGCCCAATCCTTGGGCACCACCGCCAGCTACGCAGAGCTCTCCGACCATCACCACGACCACAAGCAGTGGCAGTGTGCCTGGCAGTCGCTCCAGTGCTAACAGCGCGAACACCATGGCGGCAGCTAATTATGTTGCTACCATCTTCAGCTCCCCAGGAATGCAGAGCCTGCTGCAACAGATAACTGAAAATCCCCAGCTGATTCAGAATATGCTGACTGCACCCTACATGAGAAGCATGATGCAGTCGCTGAGCCAGAATCCAGATCTGGCTGCCCAGATGATGATGAGTAGCCCGCTGTTTGCTGCAAATCCTCAGCTGCAAGAGCAGATGCGTCCGCAGCTCCCGGCTTTCCTGCAGCAGATGCAGAATTCCGACACAATTGCGGCCATGTCAAACCCGAGAGCAATGCAAGCGTTAATGCAGATCCAGCAGGGGCTACAGACACTAGCCACAGAAGCACCTGGCCTCATTCCAAGCTTCGCTCCAGGTGTGGGGGTGGGAGTCCTGGGAACCACCATTACACCTGTGGGCCCAGCAGTCACTCCCATAGGGCCCATCGGCCCTATAGTTCCTTTCACCCCCATAGGCCCCATTGGGCCTATAGGACCCACTGTTCCTGCAAGCTCGCCTGGCTCCACCGGCACCGGGGTCCCTCCTGCAACCACTGTGACCAGCTCTATACCTACTGAAACCATAACCCTAAGTCCAACCACCGATTCTGGACCCAGCCAGCAGTTCATTCAGCAAATGGTGCAGGCTCTGGCTGGAGCAAATCCTCCCCACCTGCCGAATCCAGAAGTGAGATTTCAGCAGCAACTGGAACAACTCAACGCCATGGGGTTCTTGAATCGTGAAGCAAACTTGCAGGCCCTAATAGCAACAGGAGGCGACATCAATGCGGCCATTGAGAGGCTGCTGGGCTCTCAGCCATCGTAATTACATTTCTGTACCTTGAAAAAAATGTATCTTATTTTTGATAATGGCTCTTAAATCTTTAAACACACACGAAATCGTGCTTTACTTTTATTTTGATTCTTTTAAATCTGTCTACTTATAAATCTAATACGATGCATTTTAAGGTGGAGTCCCTCCCTTCTTTCCTTGCAGCCCCTCCTCCCGCCACCCTCCCTCCCACCCTCCCTTCCCTTCCCTTCCAGCCTGCCCTCTCCCCTCTTTGTTTCCTTCCCTCCCCCCTTCATTCCTTCTTTTTCTTCTTTGGATTTTTTTCCTTTTCTGATTTGAGTGGTGGGGATCAATGCTGTTTCACTCAAAGGTGTTGCATGCAAACACTTCTCTTTATTCTGCATTTATTGTGATTTTTGGAAACAGGTATCAGCCTTCACAGTTGGGTGAACAAGTTCTGTCCTACAGATGTCCAGTTTATTTGCATTTTAAACATTAGCCTATGATAGTAATTTAATGTAGAATGAAGATATTAAAAACAGAAGCAAATTATTTGAAGCTCTCTAATTTGTGGTAAAATAATTGCTTATTGTGACTTTGGCATGTATTTTTGCTAGCAAATGCTGTAAGATTTATACCATTCATTGATCGTTTTTGCTATTATTTGTACACAGTACAGTAAGCACAATTGGAATTGTACATCTAGAAGTATTACCGTAGAAGCTCTGAGCAGAATATGTGTAACCAAAATAAGAGAGAGTATAAGAAATATTCCTGAAGCTAGGTATGTCTCACGATTTTGTAGAATCTTACAGCATATTTGATAAATTTCTCAGTGAAAATGTTGGCTAGGCAAGTTCAGTTAAAATATAGTAGAGATGTTTCTCCTGGTTTCTCTAAGTATACAGTAATTGTACAGAAAACTTACAGTGTACCATTGTGTCAACAGTTGCAGATTGATTGTATATGACCTTAATCTTTGTGCAGCCTGAAGGATCAGTGTAGTGATGCCAGGAAAGTGCTTTTGACCTAAGATGTCCTCAGCTTCTTCTCCCCTGAAGAGACCCTAATATGCATTTTGATTTGTCATTGGAAATGTACCTTTACTGGAAGTGTCACGTGATGTTTGCATTACTTTGAACTGCTATGTATAAAGAAAGTGTATCTTTTGACTCTATCAGTTATTTCTCTTGTGCACAGGGAAAAATGCATTAAAATGACTAAAAAAATAATAAAAAATTAAAAATGGACAAAGCTTTTCTTTTTTGCCTTTTGGCTCTAGAATCACACCTACAAGGGCTAGCTTCGCCCCCCCCCCCACAAGTATTTTTTTAACAGTGTTGCTCAAAAGGAGATTATTTTGACCTGCGGATTGAGATGTTCTAATTATTGCCCCCCAAAGGTTAACCAATTATTAATTAGTATTTCTCCACACATTTGAAATATACATATTCATACTTTGTTCTATGTTGAATTTTCTTTAGTTCCACTGAATTCTGTAGGCCTAGCACACTAGTCTGAGGTGGGAATATGACTTAATAATATGTTAGGGTGTAGTCTACTAGTGATAATTTTTATATTAAATTTTTCTGATGGTTTTCATGTTTATTTTATTTTGTTTATTTATTTTTCACCAGATGAACGTTACCATTATCAGGCTTCCCCCAGAGCAGTATTTGGGAATTTGGCTGGGTTTATTTTCAGTGGATAAAAATGTGGAAAACTATAGTAATCCATTGTTTTCTAGATACATATGTTGGTTTATATGGTTTAGTTGGGGTGTGGGGTACTGGCAGTTTTTTTTTTTTTTTTTTTTTTTTTTTTTTTTTTTAGGCAGGATCTCACTGACTAGCTTTATATCCTTTGAGAGAATTTTATTTAAGTCCTGTCTAGTTCCTGATAATTGTGTTCGTGGGTGTTACACTAGGAAGCACATTGTGCTACTAATAGGAGCTTCTAGTGTGTTAATGTCATTTTTATTATACAAAATTTATTTTTTAACATTATTTTAGACTAGAAATTCACCAAGACCTATTTCATAAAATTCTGGTTGGTCTTTTTGAGTTTTTCCTGGTGCGCTGTTTCACCAACGGTAAGTTGAATGACCTCTTTGTCAAATGTATAGCACAGGTACTAATTGTATGTACTGCGTATTCTGTAGCAGTACTAAGTAATAAAGATGGGAGCAGCATTTTAGTCGTAAGTTTTTGCTTTAGCCAGAATGTGCTTGCTGCAGCAATTCTGTTTTGTGAAGAAATATTTCTCTGGGAGAAGACCAGTAAGTTTGCAAAATTCTGTAATCTTAATTCCTGGTAAGGCTCATTATACAGTAAATATTGGCCATAATTATTATAGTTTCTTTTAAATATACCTAGTAACATCTGGCCCACCCCTGTTTCTCAGAACAACAGCTTAGGAAATGGTGATCTATTATTTCACTGCTATGTGGTACTGGGTGTCTGAGAGCCTCACGGAGATGGCCTCAAATCATAAATTGAAGACTTAATGATGTGAATGATTTTAGAAGTAAATACCCAAACAGGAAGCATAGAAAATGGCAGTAAGTCTGTCACCACATAATAAGCTGGATGTCAGCTGAGGCCTGGCTAAGACAGTTAAACAGATCCATTTGTTTGAAACATCCAAGGAACAGAGAATCCCTGAGCCTTGCCAAGTGTATATTTAAAAAAATACACTGTTTCATTCTAGAAAAGATGTGCCTTTATGAAATCTATCATTCCCCCCACTTTTTTAGTTTATTAATTTAAAAAAAAAGCCTTTATGCTGGCCTCACTTTAAATTACTTTTAGCTGTTATTCCTCTTATGTGATATATTTCCTATTATTTTATTACAAGTTTTTTTTATAGTCTTTTTATTTGGGGTTCTTTTTATCGAACAATGTATTCCCTTAATCATTATTGAATCAAGTTATAGCCTGAATTGCTATCCCTCTGTTCAGTTACTGGGAGTCACCCACTCTTGTAATTTTCTGAGTGGCAAATGCCTGTAATGCAGCAGTATGTGCTAATGAGGTGGGAGCTGAAGGCAGCGGCAGGCCCAGCTGGACAGCTTCACCATCCAGAGAACGTCATCACCCAGAAAACCGCTCGGTTGGGCTCTGCTTCTTGTATGCACAGCTATATATACTTCTTCCATTTATGGTGAGTGGGGACAGGTAGTAGGGACAGATGCATAATACTAACAAATCCTGTTAGTTCATCAAAAGGGACTCTAGCTTCTGGTGCAGACCTCCATGTTAGTTGAGAAACCATGATGAAGAGATTCCTAGTGGGTCCTGGAGAGATGGCTCAGTGGTTAGGAGCACTGGCTACTCTTCCAGAAGACTCGGGTTCAATTCCTAGCAACCACAGGGCAAGCTCATAACTGTCTGTAACCCCAGTTTCAGATGATCTGTCATCCTCACACAGACATATATGCAATGTGCATGAAATAAAAAATAAGACACAAAGCAAAAAAAAAAAAAAAAGATACCTGGTGTTTGGTTTAGGTTGACCCTGCCCTCTTACACAAGGTAGTATGCTTTAAATTGTGTCAAAATAGGAGTTTAAAATGGAGTAATTGTTATCAGGGCCTAGTATAGGGATCAGACATGTGACCCATGTCACACATTTATAAAGTGACTCCAATCTAGACTTGACATTATCCTCAAATGATTAAAAACTCCAGCCAAAAAGCTAGAGTTACCTAACAAAAGATGTTTAGCATAAATCTTAATTTAGTAAAAGTAAAAAGTTTAAGTGCTAGTAAGTTTGACATTTCTGGATTGCTATTGTTTTCTTCTAGAAAATACTAGGAGGCGTAAATAAGACAGAAATCACACTGCCTTCATTCAGGTCTGTTTCCCTCGTTCCTTGTCCTTTAAGCTAGAAAGTCATTAGGGGTTTGTGCCATGAAGTTTTAACTTGTCAAGATATCACAGAACTTCCTAAGGTTAGTGGTGTCCTTTAATATGACCCTAGCAATATTATATTTCCCAGAAATTCCTTGAGAGTTCTGTTGCCCTTTTTGTTTTGACAGGATTTGCTCAATTTGTGTTTCTATCACTTTTGTCAGTTTGTTAGAGGAAGAATATGAAATAGGAACCCGTTCTTATGAAGCTGTCTTCCCAGAAATCTGTTGGGACACTTGAGGGAAAAGCAATTTGATGAAAATAAAAAGGAGAAACATGATTTGGCAGACCTCAAGCAGCAGACAGACCATACACAAAAAGGAGCAAATTTTTATCAAGTGAGATCCATGTTTGCCTAGGCTTTAGAATTTGGGGTTCGACTCCCCCGGCCCCCAAGATTTGGTAAAAGCTCTTTTAACCCGACGGGCAACAGTGGTACGTGCCTTTAATCCCAGCACTCAGGTGGATCTCTGTGAGTTCGAGACCAGCCTGGTCTACAGAGTGAGATCCAGGACAGCTAGACTGTTACACAGAGAAACCCTGTCTCAGAAAAAAAAAAAAAAAAAAAAAAAAAAAAAAAAAAGAAAAGAAAAAACTCTTTTAACCAACCAACAAAGTTAAAGAGTTAAAGGTTTATAAAATCCAGCCTTTGAAAAAAGAGGTCGTCCCCCCCCCTGCAACATCAAATGACAATAGTATTCAATAATAGGAATTGAAGCATATAGCCTCAACTGTATCTGAGCACAGACAGGCTGGAGGCTTTTTAAGACAACACATTCAAAAATCCAACTTCAAACTTAGACCACAGGCTGGGGTAAAGGCTCAGTGGGTAAGAGCACTTGCTCTGTAATTATGAGGCCCTGAGCTGGAATCCCCGGCATTTACCTAAAAAGTGAGGAATTGCTGTGTGTACCTATAACCCTAGCAATGTGGGCTGGAGATATCCCCAAAGCTTGCTAGCCAACCAGTCTGTCCCAAAGGTCAGCTTCTGTTTCAGTGAGAGGCCTTTTCTCAAAGCAATAAGGCAGAAAGCAATAGCAAAACAAACAACAACAACAAAAAAAACCAAAACAAAACATACAAAAAAAACACCTGATGCCCTGCTCTGGCCTCTACAGGCTTATGTGCACCTGCACACTCATGTGTATGCATCACACACAAGGCGCGCGCGCACGAACACACACACACACACACACACACACACACACACACACAGAGGCTTTATGGGCTAATGTGTATATTAGCAAACTTCAGCTAATTTCAGGATAATATTTTTTAATTAACTATTAAAAGAATTACCAATGAACAGGATAAACAAGAAGTGATGTTCTACCTTAACATGGATTTCACAATACCATCTTGTCATACAGTTAATTTCTCTGTTACATTGGAATAGCAATAATCCCTAGCAAAGTCATTGCTATGTTCAATTATCATAACGACTTTATGATAGCTTCATTTTTATGTTCCTTGGTTTACAGATAAGGCTAGATAACTGTTGAAGGTTATACTGCTATCAAGTGTCAAATTCAAGACCTGAACCAGTTCTGAGATTCCAGAACATTTTCCTCACTAGTTCAGTATCCTACACCGTGTCAGGTCTATTATTCTATAAATCTATTTATCTGTCTAGATATTGCATAGTTCTGTATCAGGTGGCCTGGTGTTGTTCAGTAGGCACATTATCTCTTGTTAAATAAATACATCTTTGCTGCTATTTACCCTGGAACAGGTTACATAAAAATGCACACATGAGAACCAACTTTGTCATAAATGAAAAAGCAATTTAGAGCCCTGCCTTTCTGACATTTGAGTTAAGACAATATTTGAAACTGCTTTTTAATAACATCTGTTTACAGTGGCCTAATACATGTGCTGTATCTGAAGTTGGCAGTCACTTGGGCTGCTTGTGCTCCAGCTGCTCTGGAGGATATCTGCCTGACGGCGAGCTGCCCCAGAGATCTCAGGAGACAAGGGCAGTTGTGTACCTCACTGAGGCATTTGACAGTTCTTTAAAATATCCTTGAGAATAGAATCGAGCATGGCCTAGATCAGTGGTTCTCAACCTGTGGGTCACGATCCCTTTGGGGGTCTAAACACCCTTTCAACGGGGGTTGCATATCACATGTCCCACATATCAGAGACTTACATTATAATACATAGCAGTAGCAAAATTACAGTTATGAAGTAGCAACGAAAATAATTTTTTATGGTTCAGGGTCACCACAAATGAGGAATTGTATTAAAGGGTTGCAGCATTAGGAAGATTGAGAACCACTGCTCTAGAGGATAATAGCTGGAGTGTAGATGGGCAGTACTTTGGACTGAGTGTGTTCAAAAGTGTGCCAATCAATGCTGATAGAGATTTCCTATTCCATTGCAGATGTACACAGAAGGCAGAGTAAAGGGAGGTTAATGTTACTAACAAGAATCAAAGAGAGGCTGGAGGAAGGTTGAACCTAGTAGAATTAAGACAAACAGGATCTAATATGAATTGCTATTCATTTCAGAATTGAGCCACCAATAGTAGGTGATTACATAGCTTGAGAGTGCTATATGTGAAGAAGATTCTGGGTTTTGTTTACTATTAAGTTCAACATGAGCTAACTGTGTGAAGTTACAATGCATACACATGTAATGAAATTTTAGACTTCGTTAGAAGAGGCATGGTGCCCAGAACAAAGAAAGAATGTTTTGTTCTGTACTTGATAGTTTATGTGGGAGACAGGGTCATATCAGAGTGCTACAATTAAGATGTACCTAGATAACCTGGAAAGATGGTAAGTGGTTTACAAACAGACACAACAATTATTGAAAAAGATCAGGAATGCTTTCATCTCAAGAGATTGTGGGTAGCTTCAAGTAATGGAAGGCTTGCCATGCAGGAGAGCAGTAACATTTACTTGGAGTACCTCCAGAGGGCAGATTAATTCAGATGAAACAAGGAATCTGAAATTTGGCTTGCTGTTAGGGACTTTGTAGCAAGCAGTTAATCAAAGATACCTTCCAAGCAAGGTCTCTTTAAGCAGAAGCCCACTTTGTTGAAATGGTCAAGAACGGTTTCATGTATCACATACAACTCTGGAATAGAGAATCTCCAAGATTCTTAGCAAAGCTGATGTTCTCCTAGTGGACTTTTCAGCGTCCCAGTGGATCTGAAATGAAAGTTGTTCTTGGACTAGGTCATGTTACAAATATCTGCATTTAATAGTTTACTAGATGGCAATGTAAAAGCAAGATGTATTACCTTTGTTGATATATATGATTTAGGTAAACTCATTACCCATTTTCATTTAAATGCTGGATGTGAGAAAAGGACCTAAGCTACACATCCTTAACCTGAACGTCACAAACTGCTCAGAGTTTAAGAGTAGAAAATGGGAGGGGCTGCTTAGGTTGAAGGACTGTGGTTGGAGGGGTGTGTGTGTGTGTGTGTGTGTGTGTGTGTGTGTGTGTGTGTGTGTAGGCGGGGTCTGACCTAATCTTCTTGATGATATTCCTATATCTTCTCTCATTTGCAGTGATGCTTAAGGTGGTAGAGGAAGAAGACACTGAGAATGGAATGTAAGCTATTATGGCAGAAGGCATTTAAAAAATTCCACATATAGATCCTTGGTTACAGTGATCCATTTAGAGAATAAAAACTGTGTTTTCCTTACATGACATCAAAATTATTACATGAAATCACATTAAGATTCTAAGTAACTATGCATTGCCCTAGGATACATTTTTTTTTCTTTATTGGGACAGGGCTTCTCTGTAGCCTTGGCTATCCTGGAACTCACTCTGTAGACCAGGCTGGCCTTGAACTCAGAGATCTGTCTGCCTCTGCCTCCCGAGTGCTGGAATTAAAAGTGTGCACCACCACTGTCAGACTGCCCTAGGATTCTAAAGGACCTGGAAAAGGATACCCTAGAATTAGTAACAAGACTGGCAGTCACATTACATTTCCCTTATTTGAGGAATATAAATTGAATCTCAAATATTTGCATGAGTGTGTGTGTGTGTGTGTGTGTGTGTGTGTGTGTGTGTGTGTGTGTGTGTATGATGGCTCATTCAGTTTCCTGTGCATATTTGTGTTGATGAACTACCCTGATACACTTCCCCAAAAGGTTTGGCTTTCTGTATGAGCCTTGACCTGGGTGACCCTTATGTTACTAGAAGCCATAAAAAAATGGTCTTGCCTTCTTCCTTCACTCTATACTTTGCCCATGTTTGTAAATATATCCCTGTATGTAAATGACTTCAGCTTCTTTGATTTCCTTTTACATAAATGACTTCAAATGGTTTTCAATTTGCAGTGAAAATGTTAGCATACTATACTATAGAGTTCTCATAAATTTTGTACCCAATTTCCCTCTATTATTGTGATTTGACATTGATAGGTGTGGTGTATGTATTATAACTAATGAAGCAAGTTGGTAAATTATTATTCAGTTCACATTTAGTTCAGATTTCTTTAGCTTTTACCTAATGTCTTTCATCCAGGCTCCACGTTCTATTTATTCATTGCATCTCATTAGAGCTTCTCCTGACTGACAGCGTCTCAGTCTTTCCTTGTTTCTGATGATCCTGATAGACTTGAGGAGTACTGGCCAGTTACTTTCTCTCATGTTCCTATTCAAACTTGCCTGGCATTTTTCTTGTGTTTATGGATTTTTTAAAACGCCTATCACAAAGGTAGAGTACCATTTTGATCATGTCAGATCAAGCATGCACTGTTAATAGGACTTCTTCCTATTGCTATTGACCTCGATCACTTTGCTGGAGGACACTAGTGTGTTAATATTATCCACTGTGAAGTTATTCTCTTCCATCCTTTCCATACTGTACTCTTGGAGGGATTTGCCATGTGCAGCCCATATAATGATTTGTTTCCTTGAGGGTGGAGTGTCTACAGAATTTATTTAGAGTTCTTCTTAAAATAGGATTTCTTTCCCTGCCACAATTTACTTATATTTATATATTGGATTATAACCCAATAGTATATTTTGTTGCTTAAATCCTTCGACTTTGGCCATTGGGTGCTTTTTGAAGTCTACCCGTAGGCTCAAATACCATTATTTGAGCATTACTTACTTTCTGACACTACAAGATTCTCAGAGGTCACATTGAATATTTCTTGGCTCAATTCTCTAAAGAGCCCTGGTTCCATTTTCTATAGATTTTCATTAAAAGTCAAGATCTGGATTTTAGATGTGCTTATTGCTACTGGGGTACATCAAGTCTAGAGCTTTTCAGCTGACAAAGCAAAGAAACATGCATATCTTTGACCTGTCTAGACACACAGTTCTGAAGTTTTCTTACATACAAAATCATCTGTGTCTCTATTAAGCTAATCATGAGATCTTACTGATGTTTTATGTCTAATCTGTTGTCCAAAGGACCACATTATTCATCCAAGCCTGTGCCTTTACCTATTTATAATCTCTCGTTGTAACAGTGAGCAACCTGAGTTCTACCCTTTGCTATCTTTTCACTTAATTATTTAATTCCAGTATACATTTATAGATGTATCAGAAGTGTTAACCTATAATATCATGGGAAACAGCTTTATCAAATAAAGTTGAATACTTTGGTATAATTTGATTTACCACTAACACCACAGACTCCATTTATCTCCCAAGTTACTTAAGTCAGCACCTTTATTTCTGCATTCTTCAGTGAAGTTCTTTCATGCAGTGTGTGTGTGTGTGTGTGTGTGTGTGTGTGTTGTGTTGTGTGCACAAATGTGCATACCATTATCCATTAGCAGAGGCCGGAGGAAGAAGTTGGGTGCTTGGCTCTATCATTTTTCTTTCTTTCCCTTATTTCTTTGAGACAGTGCCTATCACTGTACCGGGAAGGATGGCAGCCAGCAAGCTCTAATGATGTTTTTGTCTCTGTCTTTCACAGCACTGGGATTACAGGCACATACACACTCATGTCCTGCTTTTTATGTCAGTTCTGGAGATTTGAACTCAGATCCTCATGCTTGGACAGCAAGCCCTCTTACATACTGAGCCATCTCCCATGCCTATTTTATACATTAATATATAATTACATTGTTTTGAAATATTTTATATTCTATCCATAGGACCCCTCAATCTCTTATATAATTTATAAAAGTTTAATATACATGAATCTTCTCTCTTCTAGAAAATTCTTTGGGTTTTGACAAATGAATACTGTCATGCATATATAATTATGGTATCATATAATATAGTTAAATTGCCTTAAAAACTCCCCTGTGCTTCATCTATTCAATACTCTAAACCTCTGGAAATCACTGAACTTTTATTACCACTATGGTTTTGATTTTTCCAAAAGGCATGTATTTGGAACCATACAGTATATAAACTGCCTAGAATGACTTGTTTGATGTAGTAATTTGCTGAGAATCTGCCATGGGTTTTTACTTATGGGATAGGGACAATATTTCATTTCATTGGTAAACCCCAATTTGTTTATCTTACCTCCTAAGGACAGCACTTCTAGCTTTGATGATTATGAGTACAACTGCTATAAAATTCACATGCCATTTTCCAGATTCATGTTTCCCTCTAACCTTTGAAAAAAGTAAATTAATTAAATCTGTAAATAGACCTCTGAGAATGAAACCTATACTTTGCACGATTAACATGTTCCAATAATACAATAATGATTACTAGGAATATGTACTCATAAAATCAATTTAAAATGTAAAATATAATAAAGAAAAAAGAACTCTCATAACCAGAGATGGTTACTATTACAGATTTGGTGTTTTTGTACTGTTATGTATTTTAATATACATATTTTAAAACACAATGATGCTATAAGGAAAGCATTTTATTGTTCCTTTGACTTTATATTACAGACATATTTTTCTTTTATTCCCAAAATTCACTTTCATGAAAAAATGAAATTAAAGATGGCATATGCTTATTATGAAAAGAATTCAGAATTATATAAAGATAAAAGCTCTTTTCCCATCCATAGTATAAAGGAATGATGGGAGACAGTCACAATTTGACAATGTACGTGTATGATTTTTCTAAGTCAGCAAATATATATTTCTCTTATTCTTTTTTTTTTTTTGGTTTTTCAAGACAGGATTTCTCTGTGTAGTTTTGCGCCTTTCCTGGAGCTCACTTCGTAGACCAGGCTGGCCTCGAACCCACAGAGATCCGCCTGCCTCTGCCTCCCGAGTGCTGGGATTAAAGGCGTGCACCACCACCGCCCGGCTTCTCTTATTCTTTTAAATTAAAAATATTTCAATGTGCACAGTAGTCCTATATCTGAATATGCTACATTCATTAATATTGATTAACAAATCTTTAGGTTCAGTTTCCTTATAAACCCTCTCTGATTACTATATGTGTTAATTTAACTTTGATCATTTCCTTCAAATACTTTTAAGTTATATTCATCAAAGTAGAATTGCTGAGCAAAAACATTCACACAGTTAAAACATAAATGCCATAAAAACAGTTTGCACCCCAGAAAGCTGTACCCAATTGAGATCTCTACCAAAGAAGAAAACTTTCCATTTCTTTCTCAATAATGTCTCAGTCTTCACCTGTGACATTTAATATATGAAAAGTACATATTTGCTGTTTTACTCTGCATGCTTGGATGATGAATGAAGTTAACATTTTCCTACATGCTTAATGACAATTTCCTTTCTTCTTATATGAATGGCTGCTTATAGTCAGTTTATATTCCCACAAGATTAGTTTTCCCCACATTAATACAGAGAAATCTTCATATATTAAGTATGTTAGTTCTTTGTCCCACACTCTGTCTCCATAACTTGTTTTTCCCAATGTATCATTTGCCTTAACTTTGTGTAAAATTGCCCTCTTGGTTTATTTTTGTTGTTATAACTTTGCCTGAGACTGGATGACAGACATATGTAATTCATAGTTTTAGAGATGAGAAGTCCAGGGTTGGGCACTGTACTGGGGCAGAGCTGTGCACAGGGGCAGGTGGGGGCACATGGAAGAAGCAGCCACTTCTATGGCAACTAATCTAGTCTCACAAGAGTGAGAATTTTCTCATTCCCGTGAGAATGAACCCAGTCGTTGACAGTGGAATTAGTTCTTTCATGTTTGGTGTTTAAGACCCAAAGACCTCTTAAAGGTCTCATCAGCTCTCAACACTCTTATATTGGGGAGCAAATTTCATTATGCATGTTTTATAGGTTATAAGCCATATTGATTTTTTTTTTTCGGGACAGGGTTTCTCTGTGTAGTTTCGGTGTCTGTCCTGGAACTTGCTTTGTAGACCAGGCTGGCTTCGAACTCACAGAGATCAGCCTGGCTCTGCCTCCCGAGTGCTAGGATTAAAGGCGTGCACCACCACCACCACCACCACCACCACCCTGCCATTATAAGCCATATTGAAATCCTGGCAGTTTCTGATTTGTTTTCTACATTCTTTTAATAAACAAATCTCCCATTCTCTTGATTTAGATTTTATTATGATAACATGAGAAACATTCTTCTACATTTTAGTTTAATACCTTTTCATATTTCTAATTTCTTGAGTTCCTTATATATTCTGGATATCAGTCCTCTGTCACATGTGGGGTTGGTGAAGATCTTTTCCCATTCTGTAGGCTGTCGCTTTGCCTTGTTGGCCGTATCCTTTGCTCTACAAAAGCTTCTCGGTTTCAAGAGGTCCCATTGATTGATTGTTTGTCTCAGTGTCTGTGCTACTGGTGTTATATTTAGGAAGTGATCTCCTATGCCAATGCGTTCAAGACTACTTCCTACTTTCTCTTCTAGCAGGTTCAGAGTAGCTGGATTTATGTTGAGGTCTTTGATCCACTTGGACTTAAGTTTTGTGCACGGTGACAGATATGGATCTATTTGCAGCCTTCTACATGTTGATATCCAGTTATGCCAGCACCATTTGTTGAAGATGCTTTCTTTTTTCCATTGTACACTTTTGGCTTCTTTGTCAAAAATTATATGTTCATAGGTGTGTGGGTCATATTTCAAGTTTTGTTTCATCTGGATTTTGCTTTTATATATGCTTGGGGATAGGAAACTGCCATTATGAATGGATAGTTAATTTTCCTAACATCATTTAATGAATAGATTAATACAGTGGTTCTCAACCTTCCTAATTCTGTGATCCTTTAATACAGTTCCTCATGGTATGGTGACCTCCAACCATAAAATTAGTTCATTGCTATTTTGTAACTATAATTTTGCTACTGTTATGAATCGTAATGTAAATATCTGTTATGCAGGATATCCGCTATGTGACCCCCAAAGAGTTGTGACCCACAGTTTGAGAACCACTGGCTTAATCTTTTCTCCACTGGTTTCAAGGCATGTGTCTGTCTTTAAATCCCTGCATGTGTGTTTTCTGTTTCCGAAGGCTCTGTTTTGACATATTTGTCTATTTTCCTACCACTTTCCAGTTGCTTTAATTTCTGAAGAAGTGTCCTCTGTATGGCAGTTCTTTTAGTAAGTCTTTGTTTTATGGTGCTTTAACACAAATACCTGAGAGTTTATACTGGATCCAGAGGCAGCAGGAAGAGAGTGACACTGGCCCTGGCTTGAGCTTTTGAATGTCCACGCCAGTGACACACTTCCTCCAATAAGGCCACAGTTCTTAATCCTTGTCAAGTAGAACATTCCCTAATGACCAAGCATTCAAATCTATGAGCTTATGGGGTCATTTCTATTCATACCATCACAACCATGTTGCATTTTTAGGGTTAGCTTGCTATGCTGGTTAGTGTTGTGGTTCGTTGGCATCACAGCTGGATAGAATTATTGATTGCTTCTCTTCTTTGGCAGCTTGCATAGTATTTTCTATTACTATGGAAGCAAGACCACAGGAAGGAGGATTTCATCTGGAATCATTAGAGTCCTGTGTCCTAAAGTGTGTGTTGTCTCCAGCAACAGGGACTTTCCTTCAAGATCTGAGATGCAACCAAGGGCAACAGCAATACCTTATATTGGTTTTTGTTTGTTTGTTTGTTTTTGTTTTTGTTTTTTTTTTACTTGACCAACAACTGCGTGGCAGTTTATCATGCTTAGTAATGGGGTTTTGTTAGATACTCTATGGCTCTTGTAGGGAGCATTGTCAACTCAAGTGGTGTAAATTTGCGTGTGTGTGTGTGTGTGTGTGTGTGTGTGTGTGTGTGTGTGTGAAAGAGAGAGAGAGAGACAGAGACAGAGACAGAGACAGAGACAGAGACAGAGTTGTCAAACAACCTTGGTGTTATTTGTCCCTCATCCCTTCTGGAGTAACCTCCCTCCACTCTCCCCAATTAGAGTCCACTTCACATTTTTCCCATTTTCCCCTTCCCATGTTTCTGTAATATTTTCCTGGTTTCTGTGGTTACTGCATGTTATATACCCACATGTGAAGATGGTTGTGCCTTTACTTGGTTTTGGTGTTAGAGAGAGGCAGAGTTCATACAAGAAGTTTGGGAGTGCTCTGTTTCTATTTTTGAATAGTTTATAAAGGATTGGCTATAGAGTGTAAATGAATGTTTGGTAGAATTCTGCTGTGAATCCTTCTGGTCCTGGACTATTTTTTTTTTTAGCTGAAAGGCTTTTTAGTACTATTTCAATCTCCTCATTGGTTATAGGTCTGTTTAGGTTGTTGACTTCTTGGTTTAATTTTGGTGGTTTGGCTGAAACTAAAAATATTTCCACTTATTTTAGTTTTTCAAGCTTAATGGAGCACAGGTTTTTAGAGTATTCGCTTATATATTTCTGAATGTCTCTGCTGTCTGTTGTAATGTTTCCCCGCTCATTTCTGATTCTGTTCATTTGAGTCTTCTCTGTCAAGCTTGCATATTTTCTCAAAGAACGAGTCCCTAGATTTACTGCTTCTTTGTGTTGTTTCTATTTCCAGAATCTCGGCTCTGATTTTTATTAATTCTTACCATCAGCTGTGTTTGGATTTCATTTGTTCTTGTTGTTCCACATTTTGGAGTCACATCATTAAAGTCATTTAATTGTGCTCTTCCTGATTTTTCAGTATAGTCACTTGTGGCTATAAATGTCCCTCACAGGACTGCTTTCAACGTGTTCCAGAGATTTTGTTGTGTTTTAATTTTCATTCAGATCCAGGAAATTTCTTTCTTGCCTGCTTACCCTATTCTTTGATTCATTCATCACCCAGTAATGAGTCATTTAATCTCCTTGAGTTCCATATTAACTAGAATTTGATTTGCTGTCAATTTTGTTTTATTGGATTGTGGTCAGAAGAATATATGGAGTCACTAAAACATTTTTCATTTTGTGGTTTTTTTTGAGACAGGGTTTCTCTGTGTAGCTTTGCGCCTTTCCTGAATCTCACCCTGTAGACCAGGCTGGCCTTGAACTCACAGAGATCCGCCTGCCTCTGCCTCCCAAGTGCTGGGATTGAAGGCGTGCGCCACCACTGCCCGGCAACATTTTTGAATTTGTAAAGAATTGTTTTGTGTCCAGGCTTTGTTCTGTTTTAAAGAAACTTCCATGAAGTCTTGGGATGGGTATTCTTTGGTATTGGATGGAATATTCTAGGTTGGCAGTTGTGGTCTTTTAGAACTTGAAGTGCATTGCCTCAGGCTCTTCTGGCTTTTAAAGTTTCCACTGAGAAATCAGGTGTTACTCTTTTACATGTCATTATTTTATATCGGGTTTTCCTTTATATGTGACATGTTTTTTTTTTTTCTCTTGCACCTTTCAATAATTTTGTTGTTCTGTAGATTTAGTGTTTTACCTCTGATATGCTGAGGGGAATGTCTTTTCTGATCTTGTGTATTTCCTGTTTTGTGTGCTTCTTGTATTTGAATGAATATGTGTTTTCCTTAGTTTGGGGTAAGTTCTCTTCTGTAATTTTTTGAAGATCTGATCTATGACATTGGCCTTGAATTCTTCTCCTTTGTCAATGTCTATTATTTGACGATTTGATCTTTTCATGGTCCCACATGTCCTTTATTTGTGTTTTTATTATTTTTTTAAACTGTTTGCTTGTATAATCCCTCTATTTTATCTTCAGGTACTGACACTGTCTTCTACTTAGTCTATACTGTTTGTGAGGCTTTCCCCCTGAGTTTTCTAATTGGGCTATTGAGTTTTTCCATTCCATCTTCATTTCAACTTGTGTTCCCTGGAATGTTTCTCTTTATTTAATTCAGTTTTCAAATCTGGATTATCTTGGACCATGTACTAGTGTTTTCTTGGGCACCCTTAAGATGTTTATTGATATTTTTTTTAAATTCATTGAACTGTTTGTGTCTTCTTTGAACCCCTTGAATTCTTTCATGACAGTTTTCATTGTTGTTCTAGATTCTTTGTCCTGGAGGTCATCTAGGTAATTCCCATTAGAAACCATTTCTATAGGACTAGTGGGTGTGATGGAGATGTGCTGTTTTGCCCATCCACATTGGTTTTGTTTTTGTGATGTGAGTGGGCCACATAGACTTCTTTTGGTTGTGTGTCTGGAGTGAGACCCTGTTCTGTTCCTTTAAAGGAAAAACATGTTCACAGCTTAAGGAAGTGATTTTCTTCCAACCTCTTACCTGTTTCTCTGCCTGCCTAATCTGATTTCAAGGACCATGGAAGTAGAGTACAGTTTCAATCAAGCAGCTGAATCTCCAGCGCAAAGGGGAGGTCACTGAACTCTTTAGTGCACCTGGATAATGCCCGTCAGGGCAGTCTTGTGAAATCACTGGGACCATTCATCCTTCCAGATGGACATACTTCATCTCAAATCTTTCTTTAACTGCTACAGTTGCTATCTCTTGGGTCTAGAAGCTGCCACAGGGGAAACATTGTTATGTATGGAATGTGCTGGTATTCTTCATTGCTCTGGAATTCATTTATGCTTCAGGGCAATCACTGGAGTAGTTTAATGTAATCGTCATCTATTTTTACATTCTAGTAGATGTAATTTTTCTCCATATTTTAAGATTTTCTGACTTCTTCCTAGTACACACCAGAGGGAGAGAGGGTCATATTTTGCTATTTTCTGCCCTATAAAATTCTCTTGTTACTGATCAAAGAATTTTCTGTCTAGTTTCATTCAGTTACTATTCATTTTCTGAAATTAACTCATGCTTCGGGGATGTACTAGCTTCATTTTTATGAAGATGAAATTCAAATGTTATATTGAATACTTCTGATTTCAAAGTAAAAAATGCAGTGGCATTTATGGTTTTTGATAGTGTACAGCCATCTTTTCCATGTAATTCCAAAGCATTTCTGTCACCCTTAAAGGAAATTCTACATCTATTTATCAGTGTCTTTCTCTTTCCCATAAGCTCACTCTTCTATATCTGGCACTTAATTATTAATATACATCCTGTTTATATGGACTTCCTTATTTTGGATATTTAATTTTCATGGAGTAATATGTGATCTGTATGTCGGATTTCTTTCATTTAGCATAATGTTGAAATTCATCATTGTCGTAGCATAGATTCCATTTTTTAATGCCTGGTCAATATTCTGTGCTATAAATATATAGATAGCATCTTTGTAAATTAAAAAGTTGGTGAGGGGGGTGGGTTGGGGGGTAAGGCTGGGGGGAGTGGGAGGAGGGATGAGAGGGAGATTTGTGGTTGGTATGTAAAGTGAATAAAAAAATTCTTTAAACAAGTTGATAAATGGGTTCTTCCACTTTTTAGCTATTGTAAATAATTATTGCATGGAACTTTGTACAAATTTTAAATTGAATATCTGTTTTTAAATATACATTGAACACTTAACTGTGTGTCCAACTGCCAAACGGTTTCATGTTGGCGGTGCACTGGACATTTCTGCTCTCAGTGTAAGAGGGGTAGAATTTGTCCACAGCCTTGTTTCTTTTCTCTTTCTTTCTTTCTTTCTTTCTTTCTTTCTTTCTTTCTTTCTTTCTTTCTTTCTTTCTTTCTTTCTTTCTTTCTTTCTTTCTTTCTTTCTTTCTTTCTTTCTTTCTTTCTTTCTCCTGGAGCTGAGGACCAAACCCAGGGCCTTGCGCTTGCTAGGCAAGCTCTCTGCCGCTGAGCTAAATCCCCAACCCCCCTTGTTTCTGTATTATATCCCATGAAGTTGTGAAGTAGTGTTTGTGTGTGGGTTTGGACTTGCATCACAGTGAGCACTATTTCATATCCTTATTGTCCATTTTTATTCCTCCCTTAGAGACATGTTCTTTTTTGACGTTTGTCTCATTTTTCATGCATATTAATTGTATACAATAGTAGATTTCATTGTGACATCTTCACACCTGAATATCAGCAACCTTCATCCTCTTCATCCTCCCAGTGCCCTCCCTTAGGCCCTCCTCCTTACCCTAAACCTCGTCCTCTTTCTTAGCAATCTTTCCTTTACTTCCATGCCTTTGATACCCGTCTGTTTCACATGTAAGAGAAAACATGCAGTACCCGTCCTTCTGAGTCTGATTTTTTTTAAGTCAGTGCACCTTCAACATTACAAATTGAACCTAGGCTCTCATGGATGCTACTTAAGCACTCTGCCACCGAGCTGCATCCCATGGTGGCTGATTTGCCTATTTACAATTCTATTTTTTTTTTAGGTGTGCTTTGTCTGCATGTGTGTCTGTACACCACATGTGTGCCTGGTGCCTGCAGAGGCCAGAAGTGCCTGGGAGAGTCCCTAGAACTGGAGTCAGGTGGTTGTGAGCTGCCAACTGAACCCAGGTTTTTTGGAAGAGCTTCCAGTACTCTTCAGCACTGAGCCATCTCTCCAAACCGTGATCTCCCCATTAAAAAAAAAAAAAGAGTAATTGTGTTTCTTTTTTCTTGAGGTGTAAGATTTCTTTTAATCTTATTTATTTATTTTTGTTTGTTTGTTTACTTATTTAAAGATCAGAAGACAACTTTCAGAAGTTGGTTCTGTTCTTCAAATGTGGCTTCTGGGGATCAAACTCAGGTTGCCAGGGTTGCCTGGCAAGCTCCTTTTAACCACCAAACCATCTCCCTAACCACTTCTATATTTTTATATTTTTATTTAGATAAAAGACCATTACTGCCTATATGACTTTGCTAGGACTGCCATTGGTCACAAAAAAATAACAGAAAGTGACTTAAAACAAGTGATATAATTTGTGCATAGATCTAAGGATAAAGGTCTGAGATAAAGATGTCAGGATTTATTGTGAGGCTTCTCTCTTTGCCTTGCAAATGTCAGTGTCTTTGCTACGTCTTCTGTTCACATGCATCCCCGTTGTCTCCTTTTATATGTTTTCCTTTTTTTACCCCCCCCTCCCCATATGCTTTTCTAAGGCTGTCAGTTAGATTGGGTTAAGACTCACTCCAAGCAAACTGAGAGAGAAGAGAAGTGGTGGAGAGGCAAGGTATACCATCAAAGACATGTCCCCAGTCGCTTACTTCCTCCAATTAGGCCCTCTTCCTTATAACTCATTCAGCTATGAATTAATGAATGAAGCCACTGGTGAGGTTAGTAACCTGATCTAGTCACTTCTCAATAGCACCACCAGGTGGCCAAAAAACCTTAAACACAGGAGCCTTTCCAGCACATTGCAGTAACACAAGAACAAAGACCTGTTTAAAATCAGATAAAGGATCTGAATTAACGTTTTTCTAAAGAAGGCATACAAGTGGCCGACAGGTCTATGCTAAAACTGTCAGCATCAATAATCATTATAGAAGCCAGATTGAAACCAAAATGAAATATCACTTCATAGCTATAAAGACATACCTTAGAGGCTAGTATCAAAAAGATGAAGATAATATATATTAGAGAGGACATAGAGAAAATGGGACTCATGAAATGTTATTTCAAATGAAAACTGTAGTAAATGCTATGTAAGTTCCCCCAAAACTTAAAAATAAGCTATAATATGATTGAACAATCACACTACTAGGGAATCTATTCAAAAGAAGTGAAAAAAATAATGTCACAGAAATGTCTCTATTTTCATGTTCATTGTCGCAGTATTCATAGTAATCATGATATATGTTCAATCTAAGTGTCCATCGCTATATGAGTGTGTGATGCTTAGGTCTGAGAGCTATAATAACCCAGGTGCTATTTGTCAACTAGACAAAACTTAGAGTCACCTGGGAGAAGGGACTTTGGACAGGTCTGTGAAGACCCTGTCGTTGTAGGTGGCACCATTCCTTAGGCAGAGGATCCTGGACTATAAAAGAGTGGAGAAAACAATCTGAGGATTAGTATGCCTACATTAATTTATTACTCTCTTCTTTTTATTATAGATGTAATGTGACTAACTGTATCAAGGTCCTGTTGCCCTGATTTCTCCACAAAGATGGATTTTAAGCTAGAATTATGAATCAAATAAACTCTTTTTTTCTTTTTTCTTTAGGTTTTTCAACAAGGTTTCTCCGTGTAACAGTTCTGGCTGTCCTGGAACTTGCTTTGTAGACCAGGCTGGCCTTGAACTCACAGAGATCTGCTTGCCTCTCCCTCCCGAATGCTGGGATTAAAGGCATGTACAACTACGCCCAGCTTAACATTTTCTTTTTAAAGTTATTTCTATCTACATCTTTTATCATAACATGAAAAGAAACTAAGACAGAGATCAAGTAGATCAAGAAAATGTAATCACCATGTACAGTGGAATAGCATTCATCATTAACAACATAGATGACTCTCTAGAATATTCTTCATATGCAGGAAGATAAATACTGTATTATCTCACTTTTAAACATAATCTAAAAATGGGTGAATTAATGGAAGTAGAGAGAAGAATGATTGTTCCTGTGGGCTTGGTTGTGAGTGGGATTAGGCAAATGTTAGTCAGATGATACAAAATTTTAGCTTTATAGGAGGCATATGCTTAGAAGATCTACATGTACAAGTAACATTATATGGACTGAGTAGGTTATATTTAGGAATATATATGTATATATGTATACATATATGTGTGTGGTAACAATTAAAAAAGAGGCCATGAATTTGAAGGTGAGTAGGGACTGGTATATTGGAGGTTTTGGAGGGAGGAAAGGAAGGGAGAAAAGTATTTATATAAGTATTTATATTATAATTTCAAAATTAAATATGTTTTTAAAAAGCAAAAAAAGAAAAAGTATCTATTGTATAATATGGTGGATATAGTTAATAACAATGTATTTCTTTTATAATAAATATTTTTCTAAATCCTTTGAGAATTTCATATAATGTATTTTGATCATATGCACCCTCAATTCCTCCCCTTAACTCCTCCCATATCTACTCCACATCCCTACACCCCCATCTTCATGGCTGTCTTAGTTAGGGTTTCTACTGCTGTGATAAGACACCATGACCAGGGCAATTCTTATAAAGGAAAACATTTAATTGGGGTGACTGGCTTACAGTTCAGAGGTTTAGTCCATTATCATCATGGCAGGAAACAAGGCAGCATGCAGGTAGACATGGTGCTAGGGAAGGAGCTGAGAGTTCTACATCTTGACTCACAGGCAACAGGAAGTGGTCTGAGACACTGGGCGTGGCTTGAGCATGTATGAGACCTCAAAGCCCACCTTCACAGTGACACACTTCTTCAAACAAGGCCACACCTACTCCAACAAAGCCACACCTCCTTATAGTGCCACTCCCTTTGCGGGCCATTTTCTTTCAAACTAGCACAATGTTTGTGGTATTAAATATTTAATAGCTCATCAACTCTAATTCATGCTGTCTATATACTTCTGGATGTGGCACTGTCCACCGTATCATGGTCCACTTATCAGGACCAAACCTTTGAAGAAAAGTGACTCCCCTTTCCCTAGAAGATCCAGTTTTGCTTTGGTCCTCCCCAATCTCTTGGCTCTTGTAATCTTTCCACCCTCTCTTCCATGCTGGTCCCTATGTGCAGGTTGTGGTATTTGATGTCCATTTATGACTGAGCACTCTATATTTACTTGACCAGCTGTGATTTTCTTCACTAACTACCATCCACTGCACAAAGACTAGCCAGATTGAAGGTTAAATAGTTTCCTGGAGGGGAGGTAGAAAGTGTAGTCCATAAGGACTATACTACTAAAGAGCTTAAAGAATTTGCTAATTCATTCAAATAGAAATATGGAGAATATGTGTGGAGATGGATTTTAAATGTGTGGGATAATGTTGGAAAGAAAGTAAAACTGCATCGGGCTGAGTTTATTGATATGGCCCCACCGAGTGGAGGCTCTAGGTTTAATATGGAAGCTTGCACTTAAAATGGTGTCAAAGTTTGTTGGATTGGTTGGCTGAAGCATTTATCATAAGTTATGGCTTGGCTTAGTGCTGATGAAGGAATTTTAAGTTCAGGGAAATTGCAATGCTAGAGTGGGTATGCTGTGTAAAATCTAAGCCTCCATGTTGGGAAGGCTCAGAGGACACGCCCTTCACTACTGCTATAAAACTCAAAACGGTGAGAGGGGCACCGGCACATTTGAAGAGCTTTGTTATTGATCTTTTCCTTGTGCCAGACCTTATGGCTGGAGAGGCTGCTGTTCAATTGGATGAATTGAATGTGATGAGTTCAACGGGGTCCTGGACTAGCAGAGGCCAGGTGGAAGCATTGAATTGCCAAAGGCAATGTAAACGTAGTTATTGTAACAGTGTCTACAATGGTCCTGTCTATAAAGGACAGCATAGGAAAATGGTTTTCATGGTGGAATGACTTGTATGGCCCTAGTACTGACTAGTCAATCATGCTGTTTCCAAGAATGAAACAGTTAAGACAGATAAGAAACCTACTGTGTTTTTGTTTGATAATATAGGCAGAAAATTTCTCAAACAAATGAAAAAAGAAGACTACATTGGATTGTGGCAAGAGGAGTAATCTTGACCCATGAAACACTTTCCAGAATTGAGCCGGTTTGCAGACCCAGATCCCTTCAATTATGGCAAGGCCAGGTCTCCTTGAGGAAGGACCTTAACAAAATACCCAAGAGTTTGAAATGTAGGCTTTCTCCCATCCTTCCCTAGAGGGACCCATGATCTTTCACAAGGGTAACTGTGCACTGGAGGAAAGGAAACAATAAGACTTCCTTGGGTTTATTGGATACTGGTTCAGAATTGACAAGGATTCTGGGAGACCCCAAGAAGCATTGTGACCCTCCAGTTAAAGTAGGGGCTTATGGAGGTCAAGTGATTAATCTAGTTTTGGTTGAAGTCTGACTCACAGTAGGCCCAGCAGGTCCAGAACTCATCCTGTCATTATTTCCCAAGTCCCAGAACATCTGATTGGAATAGATGTACTTAAAAGTTGGCAAAATTCACTTTTGTGTGTGTTACTTTCTTTTTTTCTATTAAGAAATTTTTTTATTCATTCTACATACCAACTACAGATCCCCCTTCCTTCCCTCCTCCCTCCCCCAGCCTCCCTCTCTCCCCACTCCCCATTCCCTCCCCAGAAAAGATAAGGCTTCCCATGGGGAGTCAGCAGAGCTCTGTACATTCAGTAGAGGCAGGTCCAAGCCCCTCCCCCTGCACCAAGGCTGTGCAAGCTGTCCCACCATAGACACTGGCCTCCAAAAAGCCTGCTCATGCAGCAGGAATGGATCCTGATCCTACTGCCAGGGGACCTCTTAAGCAGATCAAGCTATACACTGTCTCACTTATGCAGAGGGCCTAGTCCAGTCCTGTGGAGGCTCCACAGCTGTCAGTCCAAAGTTCATGAGTTCCCACTAACTTGGCTGGGCAGTCTCTGTGGGTTTCCCCATCATGATCTCTACATCCCTTGCTCATATAACCCCTCCTCCCTCTCCTCAACTGGACCCCTGGAGCTCAGCCTGGTGCTTGGTTGTGGATCTCTGCATCTGCTTCCATCAGCTACTGTACGAAGGCTCTATGATGACAGTTAGGGTATTCACCAATCTGATTACCGGGGTAAGCCAGCTCAGGCACCCTCTCCACCATTGCTAGTGTCTAAGCTGGGGTCATCCTTGTTGGCAAAATTCTTACATTGGTTCCCTGACCTGAGGAATGAGGTATATTATGAATGGAAGCCACTGAAGTTGCCTCTACTGTGAAAACAGTGAACCAAAAACAATATCGCATCCCTGGAGGAATTGCATAAATTAATGCTACTATCAAGGACTTGAAAGATACAGGGGTAGTGGTCCACATCACATCACCCTTTAACTCTCCTATTTTGTTTGTGCAGAAGACAGATGGATCATGGAGAATGACAATTGGCTATTGAGTAGTGACTGCTGTACCAGATGTGTTGTCCTTATCTGAGCAGATTAACACATCTTCTGGTATATGGTATGCAGCTATTGATCTAGCAAATGCTTTCTTCTCTGTACCTGTCCATAACCAGAAACAATTTTATGACAGCTGGCAAGGCCAGCAGTATACCTTTAGAGTTTTACCTCAAGGATATATTAACTCTCCAGCCCCGTGTCATAACTTAGAAGGGATCTTGACCTTTTGACTCTTCCAAAAAATATCATACTGGTCCACTATATTGATGACAGTATGCTGATTGGACCAGGTGAGCAGGAGGTAGTAACCACTTTGGACTTGTTGGTAACCCAGAGGATCAGAGGATGGGAAATAAATCCAACCAAAATTCAAGGGCCTACTACTTCAGTGAAATTCTTAGGAGACCATTGGTGTGGGGCACACAGAGATTTTCCTTCTAAGGTCAAGAATAAGTTATTGCACCTGGCCCCTCCCACCACCAAGAAAGAAGCACAATGTTTAGTGGGCCTATTTGGATTCTAGAGACCACACATTCCTCACTTGGGTATGTTACTCTGGCCCATATACCAAGTGACTTGCAAAGCTACTAGATTTGAGTGGGGCCTGGGACAGGAGAAGGCTCTTCAGCAAATCCAGATGGCTCTACCACTTGGACCATGTGATCAGGCAGACCTGGTGTCACTTGAGGTGCCCATAGCAAATGGAAATGCTGTTTGGAACCTTTGTCAGGCCCCTATAGGTGAGTCACAGAGGAGACCATTGGGTTTTGGAGCAAGGATCTACCATCATCTGTAGACAACTATTGTCCCTTTAAGAGACGTTGCCCAAATAACTATGGTTTCTATTCTCATCACAATGCTGCCTGCTGCCAAGCATGAACCTATAGCCTCATAGGGTATGCCCTATAATTGGTTGACTGAGGAAGAGAAAACTAGGACCTGGTTTGCTGATGGTTCTGCACATGGTTCATGTAGGCACAACCCAGAAGTGGACAGCTGCAGCATTATAACTCTTTCCTGGGACACCCCTGGAAGAAAATAGTGAAAGGAAATATTCACAGTGTGCAGAACTTCAAGCAGTACACATGGTATTACAGTTTGTTTGGAAGGAGAAATGGCCATATGTGTGATTGTTCACTGATTTATGGGCTGTAGTTGATGGATTAGCTGGATGGCCAGAGACTTGGAAAGAATGTGATTAGAAAATTTTTGAGAAAAACATCTGGGGAAGATGTAGGTAGATAGATTTCTCCAAATGGGCAAAGGATGTAAAGATACTTGTGTCCCATGTAAATGCTTAACAAAATGCCACATCAGCAGAGAAGTCCAATAGTCAAGTAGATAGATAGGTTGATCCATTATGTGGACAGTCAGCTACAGCTGGAAAGATCCCCAGCCATCTCTGTCATTGCCCAATGGGCTTATGAACAAAATGGCTAATGTAGCAGTGATTGGAGGTTATACATGGGACCAACAGCATGGACTTTCACTCAACATGAGTGACTTGGCAGCAGCTGCTGAGTGCCAGATCTGCTAGTAGCAGAAACCAACACTGAGCTTCTCCATGTATATGGCGCCATTTCCAAGGTTGAGTAACCAGTGACCTGGTGGCAGGTTGACTACATTGGACCACTTCCTTTGTGTAAAGTACAATACTGGTCTTTACTGGAATAGATACTTATTCTGGTTATGGATTTGCATTTTTTGCATGTAATGCTTCTACCAAAAGTACCATCATGTAGACTTATAGAATACCCTTTCCATTGTTTTGGTATTATATATAATATGTATATATACATAATATATAATGTATTATGTATGTATAACATATATAATATACAACGTATGTATAACATACTATAATATGCATGCACATTATATACATACATACATGCATATATGTATATGTTCTCCAGAAGGTGCTATATGCTTTGAGTCTATGTCCAATATATGGTATGGTTTCTCTCATAACCAGGATCCACAGGTTCCTAGTGATCCACTAGGAAAAATTTTGCTTCTTGATCCTATGACCTTAAGTTCCGCTGACCTAGAAGTTTTGGCTCCAAACAAGGGAGGGATCTTGCCTCTCAATAAACATTCCGTTGAACTGGAATCTCAAGCTTCCCCTTGGCCACTTTGGGCTTCTGATGCCCTTAAACCAACAGGCTAAGAAAGGAATAACAATATTAGAAGGGGCGATTGATCTAGATTACCATGGGAAAACTGGATTGTTTTTCCACAATGGAGGTAAGAAGGATTACGTCTGGAATGCAGGAGATCCTTTAGGGCATCTGTTGGTGCTACCATGTCCTGTGATTAAAGTCAATGGAAAACTACAACAGTCTAACCCAGACAGGATAACAAAGGGCAGAGACTCATCAGAAATGAAGGTATGAGTCACTTCTCCAAGAGCCAAGTCCTGCTGAGGTTCTTGATGAGAGTGGAGGAAATACAGAATGGGTAGTAGAGGAAGTTAGTTGTAAATACCAGCTAAGTTCATGTGACGAGTTTCAGAAATGTGGATTGTAACTGACATGGGTATTTCTTTCCTATTTTGTTAAGAACATGTTTGTGCATGTATATACACATAATCAAATGATATTTGTGCTTTGTTTCCTCTCTCATGTAATATAACACTATAATAAGAATGGTGGTTATCTTATTAAGTTATGAGACAGTAAAAGACTAAGCACTCCTTAAGGGACATTGCCACCTATTCTAAAATAAATAATGCATTCTGGTTGTCCATTGGATAGTTATATCATGTTATATAGAAGTATGACCTAGTTATTGTTTTCATTTGGAAATTAAACATAACATAAGGGGATGTGATTGTATGTCAAGTTGACAAAGGGTGGATTTATGATAACTAATTTCAATTGTCAATTTGATTACATCTGGAATAAACTAAAATCCAAACAGCTGGGCATACCAGAGAGAGATTTTCTTGATTGGATAATTTGATAGCTCCTTAGATAGAGATGGAGCCTCATGAGCTCTTCTCTCATCCATGCTAGAATTTTGAGTGGCTTGATATTGTGCAAGGAACCATGGCATGACAATATATTCCCAAAGTGAAAATAGTGGCAGCTATACCTTGGGGGTAAGTAATATTTGTCTAATTGGACCTAAAGCCCACTTAGTAGGAAGGAATGCATGCCTGATACTATAAATCTAGCAAACTATCAGTGGCTGGTGAGGTCATGGAACCTAGAGAAAAACCTAGTATTTCCACTTTCTAACTGCATTCTAAATACTATGTTATATCCACAGACAAGTGTGGCTCTTACCCCTCATCAAAGAAGTTTCTTTTTGCAGCAGATGTTAGCCATTACAGAAAGCCAAAATATAGAGAACAAGTAATCATAGAGTTCAGGCCCAACTGATACATCTTCAACACAACCCCTACACCTAAGGCTCAAGGAACTCTGCACAAGAGGGGGAGGAAAGACTGTAAGAGCCAGAGGACTAGGGCATCTGCTGCAAGATTGTCTTCTATGTGACAGGGAAGCTGTACCCACTAAATATCAACAATATGGTTGCCTACAGAACACTTGAATAATGACAATACCAGTTGACATGTTAACATGGATGGGAGAAATCTCACAAGCCTCCACCCCTAGATGAGGAACTATGGTCAATTAAAGACTGCTGAGAGGGGAACAATCAGTGTTCCTCATGGATGAAGCCAGTAAGTGGTTATCCAACAAGTGGTCAGTCCTTAAAGCATATCCATATGAGCAACACTAAATGAACTCAGTAGGTTATATGTATATATTTATATGTATGTATACATGTGCTGATAATAATTTAAGATAACAATAGAGATAGTACACAAAAGTAGAAGTAGGGCTTGGGGATAAAGGGTCAAGGAGAGAGGGGAATCAGGATATAATAGAGGATTGAAGATGATCAAGTCTATTATATAGATGTACAAAATGGTATAATGAAACCCATTATTTTGTATAATTGTTAAATCTTTAAAAAGTGAAAAAAAAATGTAAGACTGAAAAGAAAGCCGAGAGAAGTAGAAAACTCTGGATTTGGACAGGGTTTTATAATGAGCACTACACTTTGGGAAGTGTTTTCTCCCTGCAAGTATAACCTACAGAAATGCCCAGTCACTACTAGGATGAGGCCACACAAGAGGTTCTGTATGAGAGATAGTGAATACTTGAAACCTCAAGATACAAGGGTAGATGTAGTCCTTTGGCATAAGGCTTCTGCTCTCCAGCCTTTAGAACTTGTTTCAGAGATAGTGATGATGACATTGGTGAGTTGAAGCCCCGTGGCTTATAAAAGGTTGAAATAAGCAATTCAAAAGGTCTGGCCAGGACAGGAAACCCACACAGTAGAAGTACCAGCTGGGAGATGCTTTGTGTGAAATGAGTGCTTCATTATTATAGTCAAGGGACAATATTTTGAAAAATCCCATTTCTTTTTAAAATTATTCATGACAAATGAACATGTTTGGAGAGTTGATTTCTCTGGAGATTTTGTTCTGGTGGAATGCCTGGTATTTATAAGAGAGTTGTACTTCAGTTTGAAGGCAAAGGTATTACCATTTCTGCTTTCTTTCCTGAGATAGGGACCTTGGGGAGGTTTATAAAATCCATAGAGTCAAAGGATCATTATCTTCAAATCTAAAACAGACATCTCAGTGTTATCACTAAACTTCTTAGGAATAAGTTTCTCTATTCTCTTCTGGACAGTTTAAATCCCCACTTGGGAAGAAGATTCATTTATTTGCAGCAAGTGTGGGCAAACATATTGCATTTGCAGACTCTTGACACTGTATAGAAATGTAGTTAGCTCAACAGGGAACCGAAGAGTGGGCCTGTTTTGTAGACACTTATGTGGGTTGAAATGCATATAGTAAATTTCAAAAAATTCCATTTTTGTTTACCTACTAGTGGGGTTTGGAGATGAAAATGGTAAAACAAGAATCTATTATTGGAGATTGTTATATAGTAGAGGTATTGTTGTTTTTTTGTATAGCTTTTATTCTCTGAATTAGAATGGTCCCTCCATGAAGAAGGCTGGGGGTGGCACGCTTGTAAGGTTTAGGAATGTCAGAAAACTATAACCATCACAAGGCTGCTTCCAAAGTTTGTACAAGCAGTGAGCAATTGCTGGGGGAGAAGAGTCTCTTCCTGGGAGGTGCCTGCAGGTGGTCAGGGAGCTTTAATGATATATGTTTGGTGATTTGTAACGCAGGTTTGAGTGGGTTTTGGTGATGCAGCTGCCTTTGAAGCAACCATTCCCTCATATAACCACTCCCCATGCTCCTATAAGTAGCTCAGTAATGTTATTGGTTTAACAAGCAATACTTGGAGAGAAGAATTTCTTTTTTCTATCATTGGTGCTTTATCTGGGTTGAACAGATGTCTGTTTACATCTCTCCACAATAAGTTATACAACATAACTGGTGTCCAAACATGAGCCAACATAGCCACAGTTGCCCCCTGTAATTGATTATAAGACATGTAACTAAAGGCTGACTTGTTTAGGGGAATCACATTTTGAGGAATTCTGACATGGATACTTTTGCTTATTGTAATATATGATGCTGTGACTCCTTGCTGTAGTGCCCGCCAATTGCAAGGCCCCTGCAATTGGTGATAAGTGAAACCAAGGCTTGAGCCACTGAGAGTGGAACATTGTTGGATGGAAATCCAGGGTGGTTGTCTTCCTCTACTTGATATAGGGTAGTATGATATACTACCTTGGTGAATGGGGTCTACTACATGAGCACAAGGATACCAAGTGGCTTATAGACTAGCGAATGTGCTTCATTCTTTGAAAGTATCATATATAGAATGTAATACTAAGCCAATTGTGACATCAGTCTTGTGGCTTTTGCTATGGATGGTAAGACAGACAAATGAGGCTGAGCTATCTGTCCTGAAATAAGCTGCTCTTATAAGGTAGGAATTACATCAGAAAAAAAGATATATAGATGTTCTCTTCTGCCTTAGCCTGACATGGCATGACATGTGGAAAAGAGGATGAAGTAGAGGTGTTCATGGTCATTTCCTATAGCTGGAATGGGCAAGGAAAAGAATAAAAATTTGCTCTATGCTAAACAGTACTTCCTGAGATGCAAAACAAGGAATCAATGAGAAGAACCATACAGTGATGAGGGAGTTAAGCAAGGTAAAAGTGACAGTTTTTATACAGGGTCCAAAGTTTTATACAGAAGTGGGGAAAACACATGATTCAATATATAGATGGGGACCTTTGTAATGGACCAGTACATAATACTATGACAATTGGGGACTAATATGGCAATGAACTGCTTGCATTTGGGAAAGGCTTTAAAGCAAGCATCAAAGGAGCCTTTCATATTCTTCCTTATAAGGCTGTGGGGCAAGGAGGCAGATGGGATCAATATGAGTATAGTATAGGTGAAGAAACTGAGTAATATAGCCTAAGCAATATAAGAGAAATCAGTCCTGAAGGACTGGCTCATAGAGCCATTAGGAACATTACATTGGTGTCAGATGTGGCTCCCATGAATATCAGGAACTGCAAGCCAGAATAGGAAGGATAGGAGTTACTGAAAGAGTTGAGCATTTAGAGATTTTTTTTTTATTTCTGTGGGCCTGATATACACGTATTCATAGGAGCACCAAGAAAGAAGTTAATCCAGCAAGGATCTGAGGACTGATACAGGGCTTCACTGGGGTGTGATGGTGACACAGTGGGAAAGGCCGTAGCAGATCTGAATGATTTAGACTGGCATATAGGGCTCATAACGTGCTAAGGCATCAAGGAAGAGATATGTATGGAAAGCAGACAATAAAGACCATCAGGATCACTTGAAAATAAATGTGACAATATTTGTGTTGAGTTGAAGTACCTATGGGGGAAGACAGAAAGAAAATGCTGTGGTAATGAGTCTTTAGAAGGCATACACCTGACTCATAGGTAAAGAAACCATGAATGACAGAACAGTATAGGTGAGGAAGATTAAGCTTGTCCTATGGGTTGAGCAGGTATCCTCCTAGAATATGCTGTATGTATTTTCCTCTGCAAGAAAATATACTGGTGGTGGAGCTGGTTCACCCAGCCTGGGATTTTTTAAGAAGCTGGGTGTAGCCAATGAAGATGTAATAGCCATGATGCCAGCATGACACTTGTCAGAACTAAGGATCTGGCTGGAACAGTGGGTGCAGCAGATAAGCACACAGTCTTGCTTCATTTCACCATGGCCCTGATCTGAGCTAAGCAGTGCGACCCTGTCTTACAAATCCCACTGAGGTTAATTCTATGTTCAGCAGCTCCATGGAAGTACTGCAGGACAGAGAAGTGGAATGGCTTGTAGAGAATGACTGTCAGTTACCTAGAATAAAATAAGGTAATGTCCTTCATCCACACTATTATACACAGCATTGCTCTTTTGATGAACAATTCATGCAAGTGATGGGGTCATTTCACGCTGTACCAGACCTTGCAAACATCTTATGTTTCAGGTGCTGAGTCATAGACCCATTGCCATTTACTTGGAATGAATGATGATGTGCCTTCAGAGATCATACCTACACTTTCTAGGAAAGTCTTATATGATGATAACCTTGAGTGTCTTACAAATTTAGAGAAACATCTGGAATAACAGTAAAAATAGTAATTAAAGAGTTTGAATAAAGCACCCTACTTGGATGGAAGAAGGCACTGCCAGGAACCATAAGACTGAGCAAACATCTCAGTGTCAGGGGTGAGTTACCTACCCATTAGTTGCTGGTTATAGAGGCTCCTAACTCATGCTCCCCCCACAACAAACATTGTTCCTAGCTGCATGTCAGAACTACATAGTATTTTTGAAAGCCACATATTTTGATTGCATGACTTGAAAAAATTTAAGCCAAGATTGAGCTGGAAACTCCTTCCCTGATAGCTGGTTTTTGTAGTACCAGAAGATGCTATCTATAGGCTACTGGGTAAGAACTGTCACCAGCAGCTCTGGCCAGTTAGACTCTGCATGTTACACTACCAACATGCTAGACAAGCTGTGCCCATTGGTGCAGTAGTGGCATGACTGTTGTGGATGCCATCAACTGTTTTCTGATTGGATACAGGTCTGCTACATAAGAGGAAACTCATTTCTGGTACTGTAAGCCAGGGTAAAATTACATGCCTTGGGCTGTTATAGGCTCCAGTGGGTAAGAACGTATTATTTTTATTAAACAAGTGTGCTGTGCCTGTCAGATTTTCCCTAAATATTAATGTTGTTCTCCTAAATTGCTTCTGTTGTCAGTTTTGGTCTTAGAGGGAAAATTTTTTTCTCCAGTAGGCAGTGACTCATAAATGGTAAGGCTGATGAGAACTGATTGTTGTTGTGGCATATAGTGGCTCAAGATACACATTACCATTCCAAAATGTAGGGAAGGGAGCATAGTGAGGAAATACTGGACCAAAGCAAGAAAGAAAACCAGAAGGACAAACTCCAAATTCCGCATCTCCATGTTTGATGTCAAACCGCTCTTTAGATATCAAACTCCTCTCAGCTTTGTTGACTGCAATAGACTTCTCTCTCTTGGTCTGGTTCCACTGCCTGTTAGCAGCTTTCCTCAGCAGGTATCCAATGACTATGGCATCTCCAACATCTTGGGTCTACAAGGCAATCCTGATTTCACCTTTACAGCTTCATGAAATGGCCCTTCTGGGCCTCCATGCAGGAACACCCTTGACATATGCCTGGCCTCAGCAGCTTTCCTTAGCCATGAAGGGAGATTCCATAACCCCTTCCTGCTATCTTTGACTCTAAAGCCAGAACCACATCTCTGAAGCTTACAAGTTTTGCTGTTTGCTGGGGTTGGAACATGGCCCCCTTGTTCAGTTACATTTTCACTAGCTTTCTGTTTCGATTGTTTTCTTCACCACCTAAGATTGGCTATCCTGGAATTCACTCTGTAGACCAGGTGGGCCTCAACTCAGAGACTTGCCAGGCTCTGCCTTCTAAGTGCTTAGATTAAAGGTGTACACCTGCCCCTAAGCTTTTCTTTAATTTCTCTTTACAAGTTGGAAGCTTAGCTGGGTGAAATCTTGCTCTGTGATCACTACTCCCTTTATTCCAGTTAGCATCAGGATTTTCTTTAGTCTGCTTACACTTTCTGGTGTACCTTTTCTCCTCAAACTGTAGATTTTGTATTTTTCCTTGATCAGCTAGTAACCACAGGACACAATCAGTTCTAGGCTGTTTTGTAATTTCCATTGCCAAAGCAATTAATCCAAAACTCTTCAATTTAGCCTCAGCAGACTTTTTGGACAAGGGCAAAAAACAACCACATTCTTTGTCAAAATATCACAAGAACAGTCTCTAGGCTACATACTAAAATTCTTCTCCTCTGAAACTTCTTGAGCCAGGTCAAATCACCCTCAGTTCAAATCACCCTCAGCACCACTGTCTTCCATGTTCCTACTAGGATGGCCACTAAGCCCCACTTAAAACATTCAACTGCTTTTCTAATAGAAAATCCTAAAGTCTATATTCCTCCAAATGAAAGCATAGTCTGGCCTATCACAGCAATATCCCACTCCTGGTACCAATTTCTGTCTTAGTTAGGGTTTCTATTGCTGTGAAGAGAAACCATGACCACAGCAATTTTTTTATTAAGAATTTTTTTATTCATTTTACATATCAATCACAGATCCCCCACTTCCCTCCTCCTGCCCCTTCAGCCTCCCCCTCCAACACACCCCTCTGTGGTGGTATTGTGTTGCCCAAAATATTGTGTACCCTAATAAACTTATCTAGGGTCAGAGACAGAACAGCCACTAGATGCAAAGGCTAGAAAATGGTGGCACTCACACCTTTAATCCTAGCACTCCAGAGGTAGAAATCCCTCTGGATCTCTGTGAGTTCAAGGCCACATTGGAAATGGCCAGGCATGGTGACACACACCTTTAATCCCAAAAAGCGAGCCTTTAATCCCAGGGAGTTGTGGTAGAAAGCAGAAAGGTATATAAGGCATGAGGACCAGAAACTAGCAGCATTTGTCTGGTTTAAGCTTTTAGGTTTTGAGCAGCACAGTTCAGCTGAGATTCATTCTGGATGAGGACTCAGAGGCTTCCAGTCTGAGGAAACAAGACCAGCTGAGAAGCTGGCCAGGTGAGGTTAGCTGTGGCTTGTTCTGTCTCTCTGACCATCCCGCATTTCACTCCAATAACTGGCCCCGGGTTTGATTTTATTAATAAGAACTGTTAAGATTCCTGTTACACCCCTCATTCCTTCCTACAAGAAGGTAAGGCCTCCCATGGGGAGTCAGCAGAGCCTGGTACATTCAGTAGAGGCAGGTCCAAGCCCCTCCTCCTGACTTAATGCTGTGCAAGGTGTCCCACCATAAGGAATGGGCTCCAAAAAGCCAGCTCATGCACCAGGGATGGATTCTGATCCCACTGCCAGGGGGGCCCTTAAGCAGATCAAGCTACACAACTGTCTTGATTATGCAGAGGGCCTAGTCCAGTCCAGTGGAGGCTCCACAGGTGTTGGTCTAAGTTTCATGAGTTCCCACTAGTTTGGTTTGGTTGTCTCTGTAGGTTTCCCCATCATGATCTTGATACCCTTTGCTCATAGAATCCCTCTTCTCTCTCTTTGACTGGACTCCTGGAGCTCAGCCTGGTGCTTGGCTGTGGATCTCTGCATCTGCTTCCATCAGTTACTGGATGGAGGCTCTATGATGACAGTTATAGTATTCACTGATTGACCACAGCAATTCTTACAAAGGGAAACATTTAATTGGATTACCGTATTAGCTGGTTTGCAGTTCAGAGGTTTAGTCCAGTATTGTCATGGTGTGAAGCATGGTAGCATGCAGACAGATACGGTGCTAGAGAAGGAGCTGAGAGTTCTACAACTGAATCAACAGACAGCAGGAAGAGAGGGTGAGCCACTACATATAGCTTGAGCATATGAGGCCTTAAAGCCCATCCCCAGTGACATACTTTCCCCCACAAGGCCATACCTGTTCCAACGAGGCCACAACTGCTAATAATGCCATTTCCTATGGGCTTATGGGGACCATTTTCATTCAAACCACCACAGTGATTGCCTTGAAAAATTAAAAAAAAAATCAAATTCTGTCATCAACCATATATATTGAGATTATGTTCACTTAGGTCATACCCATCCTCAGAAAGACTCCAATTTTGCAGACTGTCCTTCTTTGAGGCCAGGAATGGCTTCTAAATGTGTTTTCCCATAGGTGTGTGGTTATTTAAAATCCCTTAGCAGTAATACAGAGTTTTCATTTCACCATTCCTTATTATATAATAAGGAATGGTGAAATCCAGTGGAATGTCTGCATATTTTTTTAGCTGTCTCACTCTTGAAGTCTGAATGAAGCAAGTATTAAAGTTTCATTCTTTGACTCATTTATTATGTGCTTATGCAGAAAAGAAAGAGAACGAACTGCAATAAGAATCCATACCTTTTTCTTTTAACACTGGTATACACAGGGTACCAGAGGGAGACAGACTTCTACTAGCCATAAGCATAGGTATGACATGATAGAGAGAGCCGAAGATGGCTCGAAGATTTGCTGACTTCCAAGAATAGGATATCCAGCCCAGGAAATTTTGAGAAGGAATGAACTGGTCCTATTTTGAACATTTATTTAGCAGAAAGAAAATTTAATTTTTGACAAAAGTCTCAGAATAGTTTTTTATCTACTTTCTTTTGTATGGATAAAGTTCATTTGTAGGAACACGTATAGGAGAGGTACTAGGAGAAAGTGTAGTGTCCTGTGGTATTCCTCAAATCTTTCTTCATTTGAAGAATGACCTGTTGTGTTTGTTAAAACTAGGATGTGGCATTTCCCAATTGAATCTACTAAATCAGAACACCTCAAAAAATAAAATAGAGGGGGCTGGAGAGATGGCACAGAGGTTACGAGCATTGGCTGCTCTTCCAGAGGACCCAGGTTCAATTCCCAGTACCCACATGGCAGTTCACAACTGTCTGTAATTCCACTTCCAGAGGATTTAACACCCTCATACAGACATACATTAAATAAATAAATCTTTAAAAAAAATAAAATAAAATAGAAATTTATATTCATGGTCATTTCAATTAATTTTTGTGATGGTGAATTTGGGGGAAATATATGTAGTGGAAAAAGAAGTTTTAGAAAAGTTACATTACAATTATCTAAGAAGCACTTAATATACGTCTTTATTAAAAATAATAAAGGTCAAGAACTTGTGTTGGAAGGAGTATAGAGGAGTGTTGAAAGGAAAGGGGTGGGTGGGTATGGTCAAGATACATTGTATCTATGTATAAGACTTTTGAAGAATAATGAGTAAATAAATAAATGCAATGAAATGTTAAAAATAAACTCAAAAGTGAAAAACAAAAATAAAAAGTAAAATCGCTAGTGCCTTGGGAGTATACAACCCATACCCTGAATACTCTTTCTGATTTAATGGATTTCAGTACCAATCTGGGGCATTAGAATTTATTTTTAAATTTAAATGATATAATAACCTATTAAATAAATAAATAAATAAATATTTTTTTTTCTGAAACAGGGTTTCTCTGTGTAGTTTTGGTGCCTGTCCTGGATCTCGCTCTGTAGACGAGGTTGGCCTCGAACTCACAGAGATCTGCCTGGCTCTGCCTCCTGAGTGCTGGGATTAAAGGCGTGTGCCATCACCGCCCAGCCATCATTTCATTTTTATTTATGTGTGTGAATGCACATGTGTACAGGTACCCATAGAGGCCAGAAGAGTGTGTTGGAAACTTTGGAGCTGAGGTTACATGTGATTGTGACCTGCCCTACGCCGGTGCTAGGAAGTGAACCTTGGTTCTTTGGAAGAGCAGCAAGTCTTTTAACCGCAGAGCCATCCTTCCGGGCCCCAATCTGAATCTTTAAAATCCTCTCATTGATTTGAATATGTAGCTGTATTGAAAGGCATTTATTAGAGATAGAGATATCTGGGCTTATTTCTAACCTTGCTCACTTAGCCAGCCCCAACTGGTCCATCTACAACACAACATCTGCACCTAAGACTCTGAACATGGTGAAAGAGGGGGAATGGGAAGAGAGGGTAAGAGCCTGAGGACCAAGACCTTTGCTGCAAGATAGTATCTTCTAAGGAGAAAAAAAGAGGACACAAACTTGAGGGGTAGGGAGGAGGGGGGGTATTGGAGGGGTTGAGAAGAAGGGTGAATAGATCAAAATATATTTTATGAAAATTGAAAGAATTAATGAAGAGTAGGTTCTGACAACTCTCCAACAATATGATGTGGTGGTTTGAATAGGTATGGCCCCCATAGACTCGTGTGTTTGAATGCTTGGCTTATATATGCTTATATATCACTAACTTTGGCCTTATCATAGGAGGCATGGCCTTGTTGGACGAAGTGTGTCACTGTGGGGGCAGGCTTTAGGGCCTCATATGCTCAAGTTATGACCAGTATGGTACACAGTCTCCTTCTACTGCCTGTGCATCAAGACGTAGAACTCTCAGCTCTTTCTCTAGCACCATGTCTGCCTGCATGCCACCATACTCCTTAGCATGATGATAATGGACTAAACCTCTGAACTGTCAGCCATCACAATTAAATGCTTTCCTTTATAAGAGTTATCATAGTCACGGTGTTTCTTCACAGACATATGATCAGATAGCATTTATAAGAAAACAAAAGTGCAGTCTATAAAATAACTTACTGGGTTATAGCCTGTTCAGTCAAACTGCTTGTGATGGTCATTCTTGGTTGTCAACTTGACTACATCTGGAATTAACTAAAACCCAAATGGCTGGGTAAACCTGTGCGGTATTTTTTTTCTTAATTAAATTATTTGAAGTGGGAAGAGCTACTTCTAATCTGGATCTTTGAGGTGTGATGACACACCTTTAATGCAGACCACATCTGCTGGCAGACTATATAAAGGACATGGGAGAAGGAAGCTTGCTACCAAGTCCATCCTTTCACTGACATTAGAGCCTACTTCTTTGGCGTTCTGGCATATACTGCAGACTAGCTGAGACATCTAGCCTCATAACAACTATTGGGTTCTTGGACCTTCCATTGGTGGACAGCCATTGTTGGACTATCTGGATCACAGCCTGTAAGCTATTGTAATAAATACAAATCTCAGTGTAAATATCAGGTCTAAATCCATGTCCTCCCACGCCTTTCATTTAGCAGGTTTATCTGACGTGTTGAAGCAGACTGAATGTTAAAATTTAAGAAAAAGTGTAAAGTGTTTGAACGACATATGAGATGGATTATGAAGATTGCTATTTTTTTTATTGTTTTCTTGACCATGTTACTAAAAAAAAATGTCCATGCATATCCAAGGGAGAAGACAAATCTTTGATGGCAAAGAGATTGGAATTCCTGACCCAGCTGAAATGAGGCCTAATTAAGTGAACTGAAATGACAATCAATTCCAGTTTGCCCTTCAGTGCTGGCCCCTGCTTGGTACCCTCCTGCTTATCTGCCAAATGCAGCAGCAGGGAAGCCGCTCTGAAGAACATTTTTACTCTGTTGGATAGGTAAGTGCTTTGGGTTGCCACTGCCTTGACTCCCCGCAGAGACTTGCAAATGTCTCCTCTGAACCCTTCCCCTGCTTCATCTGCTATTTACCTTCGTAGCTGTACCTGGCAGGGGGTACCTCAGAGGGCCTCTTCAGGATCCAGGGGGCTTTAGTAGGATTAATTCCAGGAAAAGCTGTGGAAACGGTCAGAAGTTGAAGGTGCGAACGGCATAGAAATGTCCAGTGTGCTCAGTCATCTGCTTACCTCTAATAAACAAACAAGCTGACAAATGTCAGCTACGAGTCAGGAAGAAGAAGTCATTGCACAAAACTCTTGCATTTCCACATTCTTTATTGTGCCGATGGGACAATAGTACGACCACTTTATTAATTCTGTGTAACCAGATATTCATTCCTTCAGCTGCTTACTCTCAACATTGCAAATAGATCATCAGGAAATTGATGAGAACTGCCTTTCAGACCTCTCATTGGTTACAAAATAAGAAAAGGGACTTAGAAGAAATGCCAATCCATAAATTTGGAATCTGATAATTTTATTATTGAACAAAGTAAATATCCTTGGAGGCATACAGGTAGCCAGTACATCATACAAAGTTTTGGAATATATTCAGCTTCATACACACACACACACACACACACACACACACACACACACACACACACACACTACATACATACATACATATATATATAATTAAATTTACAATTGTTACATCTTATTCCTACCTTTGATTAATAGTGAGACCATAGTCAATTTATTTCAGAAGTTATATATCACTAACTTTGGCCTTTGATTTTCCTAATTCTTTATCAGTCTTGCTCAAATATTTTGGTCTTCAATTCTTTTCTATTATTACCTCCTGTAATGGCACCTGATTCCTTATTTAGCACACACTATTAGTCACACCCTTCTGCTTTCCTCAATAAGGTTAACTAAGTCTAGTTCTTGTCACTATCATCTCACCCTTTTATAATTTTAAAAGTTTTATTAATTTTATGTGTATGGGTATTTTGCTGAAATGTATGTTTATGCACCATGCCTGTATTACACATGAAGGCCAGAAAGAGGTTGTCAGATCCCCTGGATCTGGAGTTACAGGTGGTTGTGACCCACCATGTGGGTGCTGAGAACTGAAACTGGTTCTCTGAAAGAGCAGTCAGTGCTCTTAACCACCGAGAAATCTCTCTACCCTCTTGTTCCTCCCTTTTTAATACACTTGGATAGTATCACATTTTCCATAACGTTTGCATTAAAAGGCTGATAAATCTTCAATTTGTTCTTTTAAAAAGATGTATTTGCTTTTATTTTATGTGTATGAGTGTTTAGCTTGCATGTGCAGCACTCTCAGAGGTCAAGGGATGGTGTTGGATTCCCAGGAGCTGGGTTTACAGGGTTTGTGAGCCATGTGTGGGTGATGGGCACTGAATCCAGGTCCTCTGTAAGAGTAGCAAGCACATTTAGCCACCAAGCCATCTCTGCAGTCATTTCAATTCATCCATTCTGGGTATCCAACAAACCCAAAGCAACATATGCAACAAAGCAATGGTTAAGATTATGAAAACTTTAAAGCAATGTTAGCTTTAGGTGAATAGCCTTTGATAATATGCCACTGATATATAGAGCCTTTAATGGTGACACAAAAATTACCCATCATGGACCATTGTTATATGATTAGTGACTGGTTTTAATGCTTTGCTTTCCTATGTCCTTTACAATCTGAGAACGGTTCTTCAGCTCTCGTATTTAGATGTTTTTCAGAGTGATAGTTATGTGTAGTTAACACTGGAGGCTTGGTAGAAAGGGGTGGAATGTGGTTTTCACACCTAGCACTGAGCACTCCACAGTCTATTTTCACACGTTGACCTCTTTGTTGTGGGCCTCTTTGTTAATTTCCACCTACTTCAAGAAGAAGCTTCTCTGCTGATGGTTGAGAGATTCATTGAACTATGGATATAGCCATCATTTATTAGATTTTAATAAATTCAATTTAATACTATATCCATTTAGCATAATAATAGCAGTAGGTTGTTCCTTAGGGCCTGTCTTGCCTCAGCTTCTTGGCCCGTTAACAGTGCTAGGAATGAGTTTCATCTCATGAAGCCGGTCTTAGATCCAAAAAAAAAAAGAGCAGAAAGTGGTTTACTACTCCCATGACATTTCTGCCATTCTTGTACCAGTGGGCATATCTAATCAAGCCACCTTTATTGTGGCTCACAGCTGTGATTGGGGACTATTTGTTTTTTCAGTAGCATGCATAGCATCGAAACTAGCCAGTAGAGATGAAGCTTCGAGGTGAAGAGCACTTCATTTCTCCATGTTCTGTGACTCAAGTATTTGGTGTCTTCAGCAAGAGGGACTCTATATCATACTACTGAGACCCTTGCTCTCCTGTGTTCACAGATGTTCTATTCACAATAGCCAGGAAATGGAAATGTCCTAGATTTCCAGCAAATAAAGAATAGATAATGAAATTGTAGTGCATTTACACAATAAGACATTATTCAGCTATTCAGAAAATGAAATCATGAAACATTCAGGTAAATGAATGGAACTGGAAACAATCATTGAGAGTGAGGTCACCCAGAACCAGAAACATTGCATGTTTTCTCTCATATGTGGATGTTAGCCTTGATTATTCAGATGTAGGTAACTACAAAGGGACCATGGGCTAGAAGAGGATCTTTCAAGGGAGGGAACATAGAATGCAGTGATATAAAGGGGTAAAGTAATAACAGGACAGAGAGTGTTGAATGGGATGGTGGGTGGGAGGGCAGGATAGAGGAAGAAACATGGATGGGGAGGGGTAACTAATACTACAGGCCTTTTGAAAAAGCAATGTGGAAACTTACTACTGTAGAAGCTTCCTAAAATATATACACCAAGGAAGAGAATTTTAATAGAGTTAGCTTACAATGAGGGCACAGGAGATGGCAGTATACTGACTAGACACCCATGCTAACAAATAAAAGTCCCAGTACCAGGAATTGGTTACCTCTTTTTGAGTTCTTGGCCAAAGGACTCCCATAGAGCCCCAAGCATAATAGGTTATTGCTAACACTATAGAACTCGACAGTAAGACCCAGTACCATTTGTTAAAGAGGTGTTTTTTTTGTTTTTGTTTTTGTTTTGTTTTTTTGACAAATTGACAAAAGGTAGAGTTGTCTGGAAAGAGGAACCTCAACTGGGCAATGCCTCCATCAGATTGTTTGTAGGCGTGTCTATAGGGCATTTTCTTGATTAATGGTGTATGTGAGAGGCTCAGTCCACTGTGGGTGTCACCATCCATGCACAGGTACGTAGGTGGTCCTGGGTGGTATAAGAAAGCAGGTTGAGCAAACCATGAGGAGCAAGGCAGTAAGCAGCCTTCCTCCATGGCCTCTCCTTCAGTTTCTGACTCCATGGTCCCACCTCCAGTGTCTTCTCTGATGTCCCTTCATGATGAACTACAACTACAAGCTGAAATAAACCCTTTCCTATCTACATTCTTTTTGGTCATTGTGTCTTTTTCCCCCCAGCAATAAAAAACTTAACTAAGATACATTTGTCAGCCAGGTGGTGGTGGCGCACACCTTTAATCCTAGCAGTGGGGAGGCAGAGGCAGGCGGATCTCTGTGAGTTCAAGGCCAGCCTGGTCTACAGAGTGAGTTCCACGAAAGGCGCAAAGCTACACAGAGAAACCCTGTCTCAAAAAAAACAAAAAAAAAAAGAGATACATTTGTCAAAATTTAGGTAGCTTACATTACGTGGTTTTACTTCCGAGTCTTGTATTCTATTACATTGTTCTACATGTCTGTTTTGTGACTGTTTGGTATCAGGCAGTCCATATATAGGCCTCAGGTAGTCTAAATATCCAGTAATGAGCTCAAGTTGGGCTACTGAAAGATTTCTGGTGGTTAGATAAAAGCCAGTATTCTTCAGGAACTTGTGAAACTGTTTCCCATCTTCCAGAAGGAGTCATTTCCCTTACCTCTGGCGGAAGGAAGGGACGCGCGTGGCTACTCATGGTTGCAAATTAAAGCCCATGGCAGACTCCAGGCTCACTCAGCCACAAATACTTGTTATACATTTCAAAGCTTCTACCCTCCTTCTTCTCATCTTACAAAAGGACTTGTCCTTTTGTAATGGCGAGGATTCTTCCTCTGCTGATCTGTTCTCCCCTCTCTCTCAGGTAGCCCTGGTCATGTCCAGTCTGCTTTCTTTTCTGTCTGTTCTGGACTCTTCCAAATGTCTCTAGATGTTCTCTCTTTCTTATTCACATAAAAACCTTCCCCTTAGCTGGGCAGTGGTGGTGCACACCTTTAGTCCCAGCATTCAGGAAGCAGAGGCAGGCAGTTCTCTGTGAGTTCGAGGCCAGCCTGGTCTACAGATCAAGATCCAGGACAGGCACCAAAACTACACAGAGAAACCCTGTCTCAAACAACCCCCAACAAAACAAAACACAACACAACACAACACAACACAACAATACAAAACACCTTCCCCTTAATCATACCATGGAGTGGCAATTTTAGGGGCTTGCTTGCTGCACCTCCTCTCATACAGTGATATGACCAGCTGGTTTTGTTGCTATGGTTTCTCAATTCAAGACCAGCCATTGGGATGCCTCCAGCATTACACTTTCTGCTAAGGATTGTCCTGGTTGTTTGAAGACTTTTGTACTTCTATATTGATTTTGGGATTGCTTTTTCTAGTCCTGCAAAGAATGCCACTGGGATTTTGATGGAGATTGATTCGAACCTGCAGATTGCTTTTGGTAATATAGTTACCGTCTATAGAAACACACACACACACACACACACACACACTTATACAACCTGTATCTATTTTTTAGATTCATTCAAGGAAAACAAGATGAGGAGTAGGAACTGATCAAGATGTATTGATTCTAAAGTGTGAATGTCCTCCATTCAGTCAAGTTGTCTTTTGAAATTTGCTGCTGATTTTACTTTTCCTAGATTGTTTGAGGGCGTTTATGTTCATCAAGGCCTATAACTTTCTTTTTCTGGTGTGCCTTGTTTTCTGTCTAGGGCCTTTTATAACGAGTTTTTCAAAACATCCTCTTCAATTTTGTGAAATAATGTAAGAAAATGCTGTTGGTTCTTCTTTCAATGTTTTTCCTCTCTGGATTTCTTTACTATGTTATGCATATGAATGTTTTGCTTGCATGTACGTCTGTGTACCGTGTGCTTTCCTGGTGCTTGCAGATGCCGGAAAAGGGTGTCAGAACCTCTAGAACTGGAGTTATGGACAGTTTCTGCTGTGTGGGTGCCAGGAATTGAACCTGAATCTTATGCAAGAAAACAAGTGATCTTAACCATGGATCCATTTCTCCAGCTCCTTTTCATCAATGTTTGCCAGAACCCAGTGCTGACTCTATGTTGTCCTAAGTTTCAGTTTGTTAGGAAACCCTGACTACAGATTCCATTCGAAAAGCACTTTACTCTGAGCTGTCTCTTTTAGCTCTAAGTTAGTTGATCTTTTTTGTACTGATATGTGATTTGTATTTTATTTATTTCTTTTCAGATCAATAGTCATGAAACCAAAAAAATGTATGTCCAGGGATCAGATCCAGATCTTGAAGTGTGAGGATATGCCTTTAATCTGGTCCATACCTTCTGTTGGAAGTCTATATAAGGACATGGAGGAAGGAAGCTTTTGCTCTTTGCCTGTTTGTTCTAGTCTTGCTGGCAAGTCCATTCCTTCACTGGCATTAAAGCCTACTTCTTAGGGATTCCAGCATATCCTGAAGACCTGCTGAGACATGCAGCCTTGTGAACTAAACAACTATTGGATTCTTGGACTTCCTGTTCACAGCCAGCCATTGTTGGGTTAGCTGGACTGCAGCCTGTAAGTCACTCTAATAAATCCCATTGTATGTATATATATAATGCCTGATTTTCAACTACTGGGAAAAAGTGACTTTGTATTAGATACTTGACTTATAATTTTTATCAACAATATTGCTCTAAAAATGTTTGTGAGACATTTTAATAACCCAACAAAGAAAGGTACAGCAAAACAAACAAATAAATAATTGGTCATACAACATAGCAGAGCAATTAGTGTTTTCTTCTCATTCCTAGGTGTGGCTTGGAGATAAGAGTAGATTGAAAATCATTAAGCCCCTCTTTTCATCAATATTAAGGGACAAAACAAAAAAGGAAATGATTTGTGGATGTGGACTGTCACTTGAATGGAGAATACCTAAAGTATTTTACAAGGTATTGCATGCTAATGATTTATAATATTTATAATATTTTCTAGAAAACTGAAAAATTCATGTTTCACCTAATTGTAATGACAGACACATAGTTTAAAATAAAACAACTCCCTGTCTTACCACACAACCGCAGAAAGATGACTTGTATAGTTACAGCGTGGAAGCATAGTAAACCATTCAGAAATACAGTCTGCCACTCAATGGGTTCTCACGTGTAAGAACCATGATTACCTTTTATTTAACCCTACATTAAGTACAGTACTTGGCATTTGATTTAGAGTATGCAATTAATCCCTCATATGACACATAGGAAATAGTTTTAAAAATTAGATTCTACATCAAGGTCCTCACGTTGCTCTGAAAACAATATACTATTCAGATTGCTTTCTTGTAGAGATACTAAAATGGCCCACTAGAATATGCCTGAAAAACTATTTGTAAGTCTCCTGAACATTCTTTATCACTTATTAAACTTTATGATATCTCTGATATGTGGTATTTATTTTGGCAGAATTGATTAGAATAAAAGGTTCACATAATATGATACAATTAACAAAGAATAGCTCAGGCTTCCTCTAGAAGATGAACAATCGTTTTAGTTTCCTGAAAATATGTAGTTGTCAAAATGCTGGGAAACTCGAACCCTATTTGAATACATTTCCTTCCCCACCCCACCCCCTAGCCCCACTTGCCATAGTATGTAGGAAATACTGTTTTTACTTAAGGAGCAAAGGCAGACTTGCGGATCTTAGAGGATGTCTTCCACTATAGCGAATTGATGTACTCAAAATTTGAATACCCTGCTGTTAAACACCAAAAGCTTCAAGGGGTCATTATACCCATTGCTAATGCTAGTTTCCACCGTTGTCTGGAAACTAGCCCTGTATTGATTATTTACTGTGCAGAGCTTGTGAAGGCATACCCCATTTTTCTTTACCCCTGCTTTTTCCTCAGTTATATGACCACAGTAGAAAACCCAGGCCCTAAGCAGACAGAACTGATAAAAGTGTGGAAGCAGATCCAGGACTTTGTCATCTTGGGGTAGAAGGCAGCCTGGTTATTGTCACGTTGCATGAGTCACACATCAACGAAACCCCACTCCCCTTTCCAGAGAAGTGATCTCTGCCACATACACTAAATCATATAGACTAAGTTCCCCTGTCTTGGTCACATAGCATTGGTCACATATTAAGTAAGCCTGCTTTCTCCCAATGAATGACCTTTACTCCAAAATCTTTACAAGTGGATATCTTGCTTTGCCTGGCTGCTTGGGTCCCTTGATTCAGTGTTGATAAACTATGTGTCTGTCTGCAGGATGACTGGACTCTGGGCCTTTCTCTCCTGAGCCTGTCACCTCTCCCTCCCCCAAACCTAGCAGCCTGGCTCTATATCCTGCAGTTTGTCCTCTCAGAATTGACACCTTATATATGGATCTGTCCATTTCATAAACATTTGCTGCATACTTTAACTACATATCACACATGGTTCTTGACTCTAGGAATATAATGTGGAAAAAAAAGGTTTCTTGAGATTGCATTAAAGTGGGCAAGGCCAATAGTCAATGTGTAAATATATGATCGTATGTAAATAAATAAATTGCAGGGAACCATGGAGTTGGCTTGGCTGAGCTGCCTTGAGAGGCTTGTGTCATAAGTTTTTCAGGTTAGAGTCCATGGCTCCTGAGGAACAATGTGCCTTCCAGTTCCTAAGAGACTGATGCATCCCCCAGGCAGTGACACATTCAGCCTGCTTTGTGTTTCTCTGTATGTTCCCTTAGTAGTCAAGGAGGCATGGAAGCTTGATAGGACAACTGGTCTTAGACATTATTTTTCTGTACCCTGTATGACTTGGAAATGTCACTGTATCCTGGCAACTGCAACTGTATTGATTCTGGCAATTGGCATTGTATTCTCTTTGTGATAAAGGTATAAAAAGTCTGATTGCTCTCAATAAAATTGTCACAGCTTCAGTTGTGCTGTGGCCCCTCCAACCTGGCCTGATTTCATTCCTCTCGGCCATATCCGGTGCGCTTGGTCTGGTAAGTAAGTGCAGGTGCTTATAATAAATAAATAATATGACAATAAGCCATGGGCATAAAGCAGGAGAATGTGGTGGACCCGGTTTGTTAGAGTGGTAGAGTATTTTTGATCGGATGGTTAAGGATCCTTTTACTGCAGAGGTCTTATTTGAGCTCAGAAGAGACAGGTGATGCAGGAAGGATGTCTTCCAGAGGGCCCTTCTCTGCCTCATGTTGCTCAACTGCTAAGAGTGCATCCTGCTCTTCTAGAGGCTTTGAGTTTGGTTTCTTGCACCACAGCAAGCAACTCACCAAAGCTGTCAAAGATGACAGGTAATTACAGAGGCAAGGGGATGGTGTTGGATCCCCTGAAGCTATACCCTCTCCTGAGACCTCTGTGAGCACCCCCACACATGTATCATACACATATATGTACACACACATAAATAAATAAAGAGAAAGTAAATTTATAAAATGAGATTCCACCTATAAAATATGTAACTCTATGCTCAGGGAAACTGAAATATTATTTGCTTATTGCTGTGCTTGCTTGGCAGTGTAGAATTAGACAGCTTAAAGATACTGAGTTTGTATTTGAAGTCATAAAATATAAAATTCATAAATCTTAGAATATACTAGAAACCATTGAATTGCAGGATGTAAATGGGATGCATGGTATGTGAATAATATTTTATTAAAGCCATTTAAAAAGAAGATTTAAGGGGCTGTAGAGATGGCCCAGTGGTGAAGAATGCTTAAAGCTCTCAGAGGACATGGGCTCAGTTTCCAGGATCCTGTACGGCAACTTCCAGAGGATCTGACCCTCTCATTGGCCTGGGACACATATAGTCATGCAGATCATATACCAACACATAAAAAACAAATGAATGTTTCTTTTCTAAAGAGAATCTTTAAGATAGGTTCTAAACGTGAGGTCCATGTACATTCCATGTATTCCATATTTTAGAAATCTTAGGGTTCATGGATGAAAAATAAATTACATTATTATTTTCAGTAGTAATGGAGGAATAATAAAAACAGAGTTAAATTTCCCCTTCACGGTAGGAAACAAGGAATAATATAAAGAGTACTATCAGATTGCCAGTAATTGAAATCATAGAGGTTTCCATTTCACATTGCAGCTGTTAGTGATATTTGAACTATAATTTATGCCTATCAGGACTTTAAAATCATGGCAATAAACTTATATAGATATTTTATTTAATGCATTGTTACAATATCAAAAAGACATTACAAAATTATCTTTAAATATTAGCATGTGTGTTTCAATATAATAGTGTATTTAGTCCTGTCTTTGAAAATTAGTGTTTTAACTAGCAAACATTATGACATTTTATACATGTATATCATTGTACTTCACTCATGTTCACTCCTTCTTGTCCTTTCTCCACATCCTACTGTTCCCTTCTCTTCCCAAGAAGTCCTGTTTCTGCACACACACACACACACACACACACACACACACACACACACACGTCTTTCATTTCTTCCCATTCTCTTCTCTTATTGTCTCTGACAATACTCCCTTTCCTACCCTCAAATAGCCCCCCTTCTACTTTCATGTTACTTTTCTGTTGGTGTTAAGAGACACCATGACCAAAGCAACTTATAAAAAGAAGCATTTAATTAGTACTTGTTTACAGTTTCAGAGGGTTAGTACGTTATCATCATGGCAGGGAGCATGGCAGCAAGCAGGAAGGCATGGTACTGGAGCAGTAGCTGAGAACTTACATTTGACTCACTAGCAGGAGGCAGAGAGAGGGACTGGGCTCGGCCTGATCTTTTGAAACCTCAAAGCCCATCCCCAAGTGATACATCTTCTCAAACGAGGCCACACCTCCTAATCTTTTACAAACAGTTCCACTAACTGAGGACCAAGCATTCAAATATAGGAGGCTGTGTAAGCCATTCTCATTCAAACCATTACAATGTCTTACACACACACACACAAACACACACACACACACACACACACACACACACACACACACACACACACACACGTCTACATTCCATATTTGAGAGGAAACATGCAGTATTTGTCTTTCTAATTCTGGCTCATTTTCTTTACATGATGATCTGCAGTTTCATCCATTTTCCTGTGGATGACATAATTTCATTCTTTTGGACTGAATATAATTATACACACACACATATACATATATATATTATCACTGTCCATTCATCTATTGATGGGCAGCTAGCTTATTCTATATCTTGATTATTGTGAATAGTGCCACAAACACTAATCTGTCTGTGGTATGCTAACTTACACTCTTTTGGGCATATGCCAAAGAGTGGCACAGCTGGATCATACCACAGTTCTGTTTTTGGTTAGTTGATGAACCATCATAGTAACCCCTATAATGGCTGCACAGCTGGCACAAGTATTGTATATGGGTTCCTTTTTCCAAATATCCTTACAAGTGCTTCTTTTTTAAAATTTATAATAGCCATTCTGACTGGGGTGAGATAGAATTTCAATGTAGTTTTTAATAAATAAAACATAATAACTTTAATCAAAATGGCCTTGAATAGTAGATGTACCTTTCAGTAATGATCAATGTCTAATAATCAATTTTACATGCTCTAAATAACTATATTAAGTAATGCTTTTAGTTTAAAGCATAGTGTAATTTCCATTATCTTTAATGTGGCATTCAGAAGCAAAGATGCACATGAAAAGAAAATCAGATGAGACAGAAAATGATTAGCAAGATGCAAAATGTAGTATCTTATGAGTATAAAAGCAAATACCACAGATATGTTTCCATAATGTGAAAACAGGCATTTTGAATACCTCAATTTGGGATATGTACAATTTAATCTTATAATCATAAAGCAAGGAGCTTTGAACAGAACAAGAGTTTATTTGCTAAGCTTAACAATTTAAGCATTTAAAGAAAACTCTTACAGTGATATTGAAAGACATTTTATTGGCTTTTTAAAAATACAGCTGTAAATGAGAATATTTTCTCTGAAAAATTAAGGTTTAAAATGTTTCTAAGTGAAAGAAAAATAATGTCTACTAAAACATATTCCTGTAGGGATCTCTAAAATGGGTAATCCTAAAATTCAAACTTCTCATTTGAAAATCCCTAAAACTAGTATTGTTCCTTAAAAATTTTAAAGGTTATTAAGTGTACCCACATTTTCTTAGTTATTCCTAAACCGCTCTCTTTCTTAGAAAGTTTCTATAGCTGGATAGTGGTGGCGCACTCTTTTAATCCCAGTGCTTGGGAAGTAGAGGCAGGTGGATCTCTGTGAGTTCGAGGCCAGCCTGGTCTATAGAGCAAGTCTCCAGGACAGCCAGGGCTGTTCCACAGAGAAACCCTGTCTTGAAAAAAAATTAATTAAACGATATCTAAACACATTGCCTAAGAAAAATATATACAAAATAACTCACATATGGTTGTTACAATTTTCCTAAATAATATCATATTTAAAGATCTGGCAAATTCTTTCTAGTAATCAGTACTATATGCCCTAATTAACAAAGAATATTTGATGTATGGAATTACTGGATGAATTCAAACATTAGAAAAGACTAATAATATAATTTTTATTATAGTAACAGTCAAGTCAGAATCATTTACATGCTGGAAGACTGTTTATCACCCCGTTTTTTTCAATTATATAAAACACTGATTAATTAAATGTGACTGCAATTTGCTGAAACAACTTTACAGTGTCTCCTAAGAATATGCAAATCTTTTAAATACGGTGCATATGCAAATGTATAAAACTAATGAAATATAAACAATTATGGAATGAAAAGAGATAGCTTTTTAAACATAAAGCACATTTCCATTTAGTTTTGAGGCACCACCTTCTATCAAATTTTCTTCTGGTACCAATAATCTTCATTTAAGCTATAGGTTTGCAGATAGCCAGGAAGTTTCACGTTGGAAGAAATGTTGGGTTGATGTAGTCAGTATCATAAGAAGAAATATTTTGTTCTGTGAGCGGATGATGTGATTTCAGGCTTGTTTCTGATTTTTAGATAATCAACAAGTCCTGTGGAAAAAGAGAACAGGCCATGTACAAGAAATATCCTCCAAAGCCAATGTTGTCCACTGAAATACAAACAGAAAATGGCAAGAAGAATCCATTAGATCAACTAAAGGCCCAATCCACAGACAGCATCATGCTTCTGGTTATGGTGTTAGTGATAAAGAAGGATAAGAAAAATGCAAGCCAGTTGAAAATGAATGCCACAAAAGGTGCCAGCAGAGCAAGTCATGTCTCCACTCCCATTCTAGAATTGTTTGCATCACTGTAGTCCTGACTTGGTAGACATATGAATTTTAGGGTTACTTTTTGTAATTTATACTGAATACAATTGCAATTTTGATTACTATTGCACTGTAGATAACTCTCGGTAAAGTAGCCATTTCCACAATATTAAACCTACTTATCCACAAGTAGAGACAATCTTTCCATCTTCCAGTGTCTTCTTCAGTTTCTCAATTCCCTTCTTCAGTGTTTGAAAGTTCTATTTCAGAAGTCTTTGACCCTTTTGTTAAGTTTATTTCTAGGTATTAGTTTGAGGCTATTATGAATGGGGTTACTTTCTTGTTTTGTTTTTCAAGATGAATTTTGTACATTGCAATCCCATGTAGTTTTATTGTGTGTATTTAAAACCTTATTCTTGGGACTGGAGGAATTGATCTGCAGTTTATAACACTTATTGCTCTTGCAGAAGACCCAGTTGCAATTTGCAACACCCACATGGTGGCTCATGATCATCTGTACTCCAGTTCCAGGGGTTCCCATGCCCTCTTCTGACCTCTTTGGGCACCAGGTTTAGATGTAGTGCACATACACACATGCAGGCAAAATTCCATGCACAATAAAATAAAATAAAATAAATAAATCCAAAACAAACATAGAACTTATTCTGGACAAAGATTCACAGGTACCACTAGATTGCCAAAGTATCTCTGTCACAAAAAGAATGTTTTAAAACATCAACTTAGGATATTCTAAGTTAATGTCTTCCTCAATATGAGTATTATGACATATATCAAGATTTATTTGTAAGTCTTTGGACATTGAGAGCCATATATGCCCACATTCTTACTAGTGATTATTACCAGTAGTAGATACAATATCTGCTGTATAATAATAAATGGTTGGTTTAATAAATGTTTGCTGAATAAATAAATTCAAGAAGCAAGGAAGGATGGAGGAAGTGAGAGCGATTATAAAAATTCTTTAATGATGGGCTAAATGCTGGTTTTAAATTAGCACTAATTTAGAAAAACGTTTATCTGAAATAGGCTATGTCAATAAAGAAGAAACAAAACTGGATATCTTATGAGGGAATGCTTAGTAAAAGACCTTCTTGGCAACACAAAAGCCAGAATCAGTAACAAGCTATGTTAATTTAGACAGATTCTGCCACCTTCTTTACATGAATTTTATCATCAGCAAGATAAAAGAATGGAATAATCTCCAAGGTTATAACTACTCTAACATTCTGAATTATAAGTGGTAAGGAATCAAGAGAAGCAGGGAACAATATACATACACCTAGACCCTTCAGTTGGTTACGCTCCTATTGCATACGTGTGCATGCACACACAGACACACATGCACACACACACACACACACACACACACCACACACACACATACACACACACACACACCCTCCTCTCCCTCCCTCTCTCTCACGCATACATTTGTGCATGCATGCACAAACACTAGAACTCCAGTCTTTAAAGGTTTACACAGTCTGCTCCCTCCAAACAATAAGAGAAAGAGCTCTATAGAGCTTGTGTGTAAGAGCGGTAGGAGGTGACCACCATCTTTTCTTCTATACAATCCTATTAGCGTCAGACTGCGGATAAGGGTACAAAGGAGCAATGGCAGCAGACAGCTTACCTTTCTGAATCTTGAATAAGCCCTGGCTTTAAGAACATCTGTTCTTTTCTGCAGAGAAACAGCGTGAGAGGCTGGAATAGCAACTGGCAGGCCTCTGGCAGGAATTAAGCCAGAAAAGCAAAGAAACACAGGAACTGCTTTTGTTTTGTTTTAAAAAAATGTATTTTCTTTGGTTTTATAAGTAACGTATCAGATTTGTATGAAATGTGGAAATCTATAAAAGAAAAATATCAACACAAATCATTTATAGGTCCGGAACACATTAATAGCCCCTAGTTTTCAGTTAGTTTATAGGAGAGTATCATAAAGCACCTATTTTTCTGATGTTAAATTTTTTTGCAATGCCATTACTCAAGTTCATTCAAAAATATTTTATAAATTATTTTATATGGCTTTGTCACATCATTTTTGAGTGTATGATAATTCCTATCCTTATTTTGGAATGATTGTTTTCATTTTCATCATTAAACAGAGCATAATCAACATTACATGTTCCCATGTTTATAAAATTCTGTTGTAAAGGTACGCTGCCAACATCACACGCCCACAGTTCCTAACCCTTACTCTCTGCACTGAAAATATTTTCATCTATTCTTCACCCTGTAAGCTTCAGAGAAAGTTGCCCCCTTTACCTACCCAGCGAGGACACTTGACTCATGATTGCTCTGATTTCTTTATTTTGTCTTTCTCAGAATCTTTTTCATATTTTAACACATAATTTAAAAATTTCCCCTTTTATTGAAAATAATTTTTCATGCAATACATTCTGATTATGGTTCCCCCTTCTCCAACCCCACTCAGATCCTCCCCACCCACCCAAATCCACAGTCTTTTTTTCTCTCTCATTAGAAAACAAACATCTAAAAAAATAACAATAAGATAAAACAGAAACAAATAAACCAGTACAAGACAAAATATATGAACAGAAGAAAAAAAAGCCAAAAAAAAGCACAAGAAACACAGACGCTAGACACACATTCACATACAAAGAAAACCCATAAAACCAAAATCAGAAACCATAATATAGCAAAAGATCTGTAAGATTTTTTCAAAAACAAACAAACAAACAAGCAAGCAAAAAACTCCAACTGCCTAGAGAAAGCATTGTGAGACAAGACAAAAACAAAATAAAAAATACAACACAACACAAAATAAAAACAAAACAAAAAAATAAAACACCTGAAATATCCTTGAGTTTGTTTTTTGGTGGCTATCTACTGCTGGGCATGGGCCCAGCTCTAAGTGTGGTTTGTATACATAGTGAGACTCCACTGCAGGAAACACGTTTTTCCCATCAGTAGGTATCAGTTGAAGATAGCTTCTGGGTTAGGGATGGGGGCTCGTGTCCATTTCCTCTCTCAGCACTATAGCCCAACTTGGCTTAGACCTATGCAGGCAATATGCATGCTGCCACAGTCTCTGTGAGTTCACATGTGTCAATCATGTTGTGTTAAGAATGGTCTCTGCTAGGGGGTGGAGGGTATGCCAGAGGAACCCACAGAGACAGCTGACCTGAGCTTGTGGGAGCTCATGGACTCTGGATGACAGCTAGGGAGTCTGCATGTGACCGACCTCGGCCCTCTGCATGTGAGTGACAGTTGTGTAGCTTGGCCTGTGTGTGGTGCTCCTAGCAGTTGGACCAGGATCTGTCCCTGGTACATGAGCTGGCTTTTGGGAACCTATTCTCCATGCTGGGTTGCCTTGCCCAGCCTTGATGCAGGGGAAGGAGCTTGGTCCTGCCTCAACTTGATGTGCCATGCTTTGTTGATGTCTGTGGGAGGCCTGCCCCTTTCTGAATGGAGTAGATGGGGGGGGGGTGGTAGATGGAAGGGGGAGGAGGGAGAGAACAGGGAGGGGAAACTGTGGTCAGTATGTAAAACAAATGAAAAAATTAATAATTTTTTAAAAAAAGATTTTAAAAAAGAAGAAAGAAAGAAAGAAAGAAAGAAAGAAAGAAAGAAAGAAAGAAAGAAAGAAAGAAAGAAAGAAAGAAAGAAAAAGAATGGTCTCTGTATCTGTGCCTGTCAACTGCAGGGAGAAGCTTCTCTGATGATGGCTGAACTATGAACTGATCTATGACAGTGTCTCAATGACTCCTAACAACATTCTGCTATACTCATAGTATCTTGTTCTGAGTTTTTATAAAATTATCTTCATCTCAAAACAGGCTAAAGTTTTCATTTTATGATTTCTTTTTTTGGGGGGTCTGGCTCTCCTTTTAATTCCATCTCTAAATTTTAAAATGGTCTATTTCAGGAAGAGAGGAAGAGAAGAAACCTAGGTCAAGGCACAGAAAATATTTCCAACAAGATCACAGAAGAAAATTTCCTAACACAAAGAAGGAGATGCCTATACAGGTACAAGAATCTTACAGAACACCAAATAGATTGGAATAGGAAAGAAAGTCCCCTCAGCACATAATAATCAAAACACTAAACATACAGAACAAAAAAGGATATTAAAAGCTGCAAAAGCCAAAAGAACCAGGACAAATGTACTTCAGACTCTAAGAGACCACAGATGCCCTCCCAGATGGAGAAAATAAGACATTCCATGATAAAAACCAAATTAAAGCAATAGCTTTCTACAAACCCAGCCCTACAGAAGGTGTTAGGAAAACTCCAACCTCAAGGTGTTAGGCACAGCCAAGAAAGCACAAGGTACGAACAATCCCAAACCAGCACATGCAAAGATGGGGAAACACACAAACACCACCAACACAAAACAACAACAAGGATGAATAAACACTGCTCCCATGTCTAAACATCACTGCTTTAAATTCCCCAGGAAAAAGACACAGACTAATAGAATATTCGACAAAATAGACCTCAAACCAAAACTAATCAGAAGAGATAGGGAAGGACACTACATACTCATCAGAGGAAAAATCTACCAAGAGGACACTGCAATTCTTACCATCTATGAACCAAATACAAGGGCACCCAAATTTGTAAAAGAAACACTACTACACCTGATATCACACATTGACCCTCACACACCGATAGTGGGAGACTTCAATACCGCACTCTCACCAATGGGCAGGTCATCCAGAAAAAAACTAAACAGAGAAATGCTGGATCTAACAGATGTTATAAACCAAATTGACCTAACATATATTTACAGAACATTTCACCCAAACACAGAAGAATATACCTTCTTGGTACCTCATGGAACTTTCTCCAAAATTGACCACATACTCAGACACAAAGCAAGTCTCAGCAGATAAAAGAAAATTGAAATAACACCCTGCATCCTGCCAGACCACCATAGATTAAAGCTGGATATCAACAACAATAGAAACAACAGAAAGCTTATGAACTCATGGAAACTGAACAATTCACTCTTCAGAATGGCTAAGACCAACAAAACGAAAGACAACTCATGCCGGCGAGGATGTGGAATAAGGGAAAAACTCATCCACTGCTGATGGGGGTGTAAGCTTGTACAGCCAATGTGGAAATCAGCGTGGCTATTCCTTAGGAAGTTGGAATCAATATACCTCAAGATCCAGCTATACCACTCTTGGACATATACCCAAAGGATGCTTCATCCTACTTCAGGGGCAGTTGCTCAATTATGTTCATTGCTGTTCTATTCATAATACATAGAAATTGGAAACAGCCTAGATGTCCCTCAACAGAATGGATAAAAAATGTGGTACATTTATACAATGGAATATTACTGTTAAAAAAAAGATACCATAGCCATATGTGGTGGCACACATCTATTTTTTCTTTTTTATTTATTTAAATGTTTTTCAATTTTACATACCAACCACAATTCCCCCTCCCATGCCTCCTCCCATACCCCTGCCTGCCTCTCACCCCATACATCCTACATCCACTTCTCCAAAAGGGTAAGACCTCCAATGGGGAGTCAACAAAGCCTGGTATATTCAGTTGAGCAGTTGAGGCAGTCCCAAGCACCACCCCCCCCATCAAGGCTGAGCAAGGCATCGGTGGCACACATCTTTAATCCCAGCACTCAGGAGGCATAGGCAGGTGGATCTCTGTGAGAGTTCAAATCCAGCCTGGTCTACAGAGTGAGTTCCAGGACAGCCAAGGCTACACAGAAAAACCCTGTCTTGAAAAACCACCACCACAACAAAAAAAAAGTTTATTGGTAAATGGATGGAACTGGAAAAAAAATCATCCTGAGTGAGATAATCCAGACACAGAAACATAGAAAGACAAATATGGCACATATTCACTTATGTGTGGATATTAGCTGTTAAGTCAATGATAACCAAGGTATAATCTGTGGAACTACAGAGATTATATATATAGAATAGGGTATTGGGGGTGTAGGGGACAGATAGATCTCTGTAAGAAAGTGAAATAGAATAGATAGTTGTGGATGGATTGGGTGGGAGGGGATCAAGTGAGGAAGACTAGTGAAGAGGGGAAGATGAAGGAGGGAATATGAGGAGAGGTCTAAAATTTGGGGCTATTTAAGGGGTAATATGGGAACCTAATACCTTAGAAATTTGTTAAAATATATACATATATGAAGGTGATTGAAATGAAATTGCCAAATAATAGAGGAGACAGAGCCCCAACTAGACATCTCTTGTTACCAAAGGAAGCTCAGTACCAGGAATGGATTGCATCTAATTGTGTTGTAGGCCAAAGGGGTCCAATTGGAACTCCCTGATGACACAGCCCTATTGCTGAAGACAACACCCACAGAACTCATTGAATATGGAGAAGTTGAGCTGGTGCCCACATAGAGCCTTCATCCTTACGTGCTAGTTTCTTTGGTGTAGGAATGTACTGTTCAGGCTACCGAAGGAAAAATACAAACACCAAGCCAGCCACAAACTCTTTGATCTATAATGATGCCCTACCTTCAGGATATGCTACTGCAATGGTGGCACAAAGTAACCAATCAATATCTGATTTGACTTAAGGTCCACTCCAAAAGATGGAACCCATACCTGATGCTACTTGGGTGACCAAGAACCTGAGACTAGCTAGCCCAGGGACCTAGGGTAAAACCAAATACTACTGTTCTACTAAAAGAATGTAACAATAAAATGACTCCTAATGACATTCTGCTCTACTCATAGATCAATGCCTTGCTCAGCCATCATCAGAGAACCTTACTCCTATAGCAGATGGGAACAAATACAGAGACCCACTGCCAGATAACATGCAGAGAGGGAGAGATCTTGGAACATTCAGTCCTAAACTGGATGTTTCCTTCAAACCCTTCCCTCAGGGTTCAGGGAATACTGTGGAAGAGGAGACAGAAAGAGCGTGAGAGCCAGAGGAGATGAAGAACACCAGGAAAGGCCCTCTGAGTCAACTGAGCAAAGCTCATATGAACTCACCAAGACTAAGGCACATTCCCAGGGTCTGCACAGGTCTGCACCAGGTAGTGACCTAGAGCTGAAAGAAGTAGATGCATGCTTCCATTCCTAATGCAGATGCAATCTCCAATTGATAGCCACTTGCAAATGAAAATTTGGTTTTCTCCAAGGAAGTCTCATTGGGAAACAAACTACTCTTTTTTTTTTTAATTTAATTTTATTTTATTTTACAATACCATTCAGTTCTACATAACAGCCACAGATTCCCTTGTTCTCCCCCTTCCTGCCCCCCTCCCCTTCCCCCCGGCCAACCCCCCATTCCCACCTCCTCCAGGGCAAAGCCTCCCCCGAGGACTGAGATCGACCTGGTAGATTCAGTCCAGGCAGGTCCAGTCCCCTCCTCCCAGATTGAGCCAAGCGTCCCTGCATAAGTCCCAGGTTTCAAACAGCTAACTCATGCAATGAGCCCAGGATCTGGTACCACTGCGTAGATGCCTCCCAAACAGATCAAGCCAATCAACTGTCTCACCTATTCAGAGGGCCTGATCCAGTTGGGGGCCCCTCAGCCCTTGGTTCATAGTTCATGTGAAACAAACTACTCTTAAGGGTAGACTGCATGCCCAGCAGTGGATGACCAACAGACAATCAACTCAGTTGTATCTTTAGAGGTTCCTCTTCAGGGATTTTTTTCTTGTCTTATTTTTTGATTTAATTTTATTTATATACATTTTAATTTTTTTCTCTCATTTTAACCTTCAGGTCATTTGTTTATATATTATGGCTTCCAGGTTTTTGTTTTTATGGGATTCCTGAATGTGCAAATGAGTGTGTTTCAGTCAATATGTTTCTTGTACCTTTTCTTGGGTTCTTTTCCTTCTGTTTGTTTTGTCCTATTCTAATGTGTTAGTTTTTGTTTTATCTTATTTCATTTTATTATTATCACTTAGAAGCCTGTTTGTTTTCTAATGAGGGGCAGAAAGGGGGTGGGTCTGGATGGGAGGGAGGGTCTGGAAGGAGTTGAAGGAGGGGAAATATATTATGTGAGAAACAAATCTATTTTCAATAAATGGAAAACAGCATACAGGCATCAGTATATTCCTATATATAATTCTCTTAATAGGTATTATTAGAACAACCCCAGCTTATTGTATACTAGCCATAAAATAAGAGACCTAACTGAAGAAGGTACACACACTGAAAAAATTAACATTATCAAGGTATCTACACTACCAAAGTGATCTGTAAAACACTTGGTAGTTTTTCACAGAACTAGAAAAATATTCTAAAGATAGAAAACTCCAAAAAGCCAAATACATCTCACACAAGAACAATGAGTTTGGAAACACTCTAATTCCTGGCCTTGGAATATACTAAAAAGCTGTTCTAGCTGAACAACATGGTGCTAGCACTTATGAAAAAAAGACACATAGACCAATGCAAGAAGATATACAGCCTAGAAACAAAAGGCAAAAATCTTTACCCAACTGGTCTTTGACAAATATGCTAAAGAGATGCTTTAAATAAGGAATATTATTTTCAATAAATGGTGCATGGAAATGAGGTCATTACAGGCAGAAGAATAAGAACTAGATTCAACTCCAATAAAGTCAACAAAAATGGATTCATGACTTAGTATAAGACTTGAAGCTATAAAACTTTTAGAAGAAAATTAATGGCAATGGAATGGGCAGGGATGTTTTGGACAAAATTCAAAAGCACAGGAGCTCTTTGAAAAAAAAAAACAAGAGCAAATAAATAAATGGGATTACATCAAACTAAAATGCTTTTGCACACCTAAGAAAATAATCAACAAAATGGAAAAGCTACCTAAAAAATGAGAGACATTATTTGCCAATCATTCACCTAAAATGACATTAATATTCAGAATACATATGGATCAGTAATGACATTCAGTAATGGCATACCAAAAAGGCAAACAAATGCAAAAACATCTAAATTAAGAATGTTCCAGAAACAAACCTAAATGGACATTTCTAATAAGAGGACATGCAAATGGGCACCAGTGACATGAGAAGAGACTCAGCATGCTTGTCACAGGGAAAATATGAATCAAAACCACAGTATCATCTTACTATAGTATGAATACTATTATAGAAAAGATAGGAAGGGGTACTAAGGATTTGGGAATGGAACTCATACACTGTTGGGAATATAAATTGGTTCAGTTATCACTGAAAGTTGTGTGGAGTTTTCTTATAAAAATGGATCTGCCTAGTCCAGTCCCATGCAGGTTCCACAGCCATTGATCTAAATTTCATGAGTTCCCACTAGTTTGGTTTGGTTGTCTCTGTAGATTTCCCCATCAAGATCTTGACCCTCCTTCCTCATAGAATCTCTCTTCTCTCTCTTCGACTGGACTCCTGAAGCTCGGCCTGGTGTTTGGCTGTGGATCTGCATCTGATTCCACCTGTTACTGGAGAAAGGCTCTATGATGACAGTTAGGGTACCCACCGATCTGATTACTGGGGCAAGCCAGTTCAGGTAGGATCAAAGTCCATTCCTGGTGCATGAGCAGGCCTTTTGGGCCCACTTCTATGATGGGACACCTCACATAGCCTTGGGGCAGGTGGAGGGGCTTGAACCTGCCTCTATTAAATGTACCTCTCCATGGGAGGCCTTACCTTCTTTTAGGAGGGAATGGGGGGTAGGTTGGGAGGGGGAGGCTGGGGGATGGGAGGAGGGAAGAGGGGGATCTTTGGTATGTAAAAAATGAATAAAAATTTTTCTTAATAAAAATAAAGAAAAAAACAGATCTGCCATATGTTATGCTACAAAGTCAGAACATCAAGGAAACATCTGCACTCACGTGTTTATTTAAAGAGTATTCATCAGTACACATCATTGGTGTGTACACAATGGAATACTACCCAGTAGTTAAAAAGAGTAAAGTTCCTTCTGCAACAACGTGGATGACATTGGAGATCATTGTGTTCAGTGAAGTAAGCAAAGCACAGGAGACAAATACTACATAATTTCAACTGTATGGTAAAAAGAAATCTAAGTTGTATAGAAGTTAAGGATAAAATGATGGTTACTATAAACTGACAAACAGTACTGGAAGGAATTAAGGAATGCATAAATAAACAAAAAAAATCCTCATGTTTCATGTATTATAAAATCTAAGATGGAAATACTCTCTTAATTGAATAAATCACTATTAACATCACAGACTGCCCATTAATCTTAATATCCATAAAACATGCAATGGACCCAGAATTGGTGATATTTTATTTGTATTAAAATGTTATTTGTATGTTAATAAATAAAGTTGCCCGGGGGTCAGAGCTATTAGCAAGCCATAGGAAAGCAGGGCAGTGGTGGCATATGCTTGTAATCCCAGCACTTGGTAGGCAGAGCTAGGTATGTCTCTGTGTGTTCAGGGATACAGCCAGCATTGGATACACATGCCTTTAACCTCAATACCAACCATAGAAGATCTGGAGGTCTATACAGACAGGCTGTGATGAGGCGGTCATGTGGTTGGGTTTACAACCAATGAGAAGGCAGAACAGAAAACTCTATATAAAGACTTTAATACAGGAAGTAGCTCTGGTTCAGAGAGGTAGGACCACCGCAGGAGGAAGGGTAAGGTTTTAGCTCTTAGCTCTGACCTCTTGGCTTTCTTCTTTGCATTGGTTCTGTGTTTCTTATTTAATAAGATGGTTGGTTACATCTACACAGAATAGCCAGAGTAATCATGGAAAAGAGCATTAAAAAAACACTTCCTGTTTTCAAAAGTTACTATGCAACTACATTCATAAAATTGTACCATGTTGGTATAAAGATACTATACTTTTATTTTTTTAGTGTCAACTGGAATCCCCCAGTAAGGAGCCTCATTTGAAGAAGTGTTCTGGTTGCTTTGATTGCTATGGGAAGGTTCACCCCAGATTGCAGGCAGCACCTTTTAATAGCAGTCCAGACAAAAGGGTCTGCTTTCTTGGCCTTCCCTCTTGCTGCTGAGTTAATTGACTCGCTTGCTGCTTTTGCTTCTGATGATGATGATTTCTTAGCTGATAGCAGAACCAACCTTCCCAAGCTTTCGTTATGGACTTAGAATCAGCAATAGTCCAGGCAACTTCCAGACTTCTGGCACCAGACTGGGACTTTTTAGACCCAGCCTTGTGAATTGAACAACTACTCATTGTCAGTCCCCACTCTCTAAGTAAGGGACAACCACTGTGAGGCATTCTGACTGCTGAGCACCCAGCCTCAAGGACCAAATGACTTTTGGGTTCTCAGATCTCAGGAAAGACTCTGGTATTGTTTTTATTTTAAAGCTGACTTAATAAATTCATATATATATATATATATATATATATATATATATCTCCATATATATTATCCAATTGGCTCTATTCCTTTAGGAAACCCTGAATAGTGCAGAAGATAAACAGAGAAATGGATTAGAATCTATGTTTTTGAGCAACTGTTTTACACACAGTGGTAAGAAAATTCAGTGAAGAAAGAAATTTCCAAAAGATGGTGCTTGTGTAATTAGACATATACATTCATAAAATGGAGGCATACCTATGTTTAATAGCACATGCAAAAACAATCCAAAGAGTGAGATCAAGGAACTCAGTTTATGGGTGAAAATTCTGAATACTTACAATAAAATGTGGTGGTTTATCTCCATGACATTGGATTAGGTATTGTTTCTTAATGACTGCTAGATTACAAGCTAACAAAAGAAATAGATAAATTAACTTCTTCAAAATTGTTTAAAAGGTTTTTCTTCAAAGGATAAGGTCAAGACAGTGGAAAGATAATTTCTAGTAAATCATATATCTCATAAAGTTTCAGTGTCCAGGTTATATAAAGAGCAAAACCTCAATTACACATGCTTGATTAGATAATGCTCAAAATAAGCCATAAATGCATAAAAATATGCTAAAGATAATTAGTCATTAGGGAAACTAAAATCAAAGCCATGATGAGCTGCGACTTCTCATACACTAGTGAGGCTATAATAAAATGTATCTGGACAAATGTTAGCAATGGTATGACAGAAAAAGCTCGTTAACTGGTGTGAAGAATGGAAAACAGTGCAGTAGTCTCAAAAACAATTTGCAACTCATTTCAAGTTGTCTATCAACAAACCTTAATAAAGCTCTTAGATTGGCTATTTTTTTTAAAGTAACAAGTACTGCCAATGATGGGAAGAAAATGGAAAACTTACACACAGTTGCAGAGAATATAAACAAGTACTACCATTTATAAAAACAATTTTCTCAAAGAATGAAAAGGGGACTATCATTATTTGTCAATCTGAGTACTGGTGTATATATATCCAAATAGAAATCAATGGTACTGAGTGTTATTGTACACGTCTCTAATCCAACCACTTGGAAGGTGGAAGCAGGGGACTAGGGTTCAAGACCATCTTCAGCTATATAGCAAGCTTGAGGCCAGCTTGAGCAACATGAGGCCCTTTCACAGAAAATAAATAAATAAATAAATAAATAAATAAATAAATAAATAAATAAATAAACAAATAAATGACAACAACATGTCAAAAAACATCTTCACACTTATATTGATTGTAGTGCTATTCACAATAGCCACAAAATGGAATAAGCCTAAATTTCATCAACTGATGAAATGGATAAAAAAAATGTTATACATAAACCCACTGGAAATCTATTCAGTAACAACAAAGATTTCATTAATAACGAAATCCTGTCATTTGTGACAATATAGATGGAACTGTAGATCATTATGTTAAGTAAAATTAGTCAGGCACATAAAGACAACTAATTGTTTCATCTCATGTATATGCATAATAGAAAATAGCCGATTTCGTAAGAAAGAATCACGACTAGAATAGTAGTTACCAGAGCAGGGGAAGACAGAAGACTAAGAAGGCTGGGAAGGCTGGGGAAAGATTGCTAGTCGGTCCTATGCTATAGTTAGATAAGAGAAGTGAATTCGGGCGTTCCTTTGCATAAGAAAGAGACTATAGACAATGATAATATACTGTTGTTTCAAAAAAGCTTAAGAAAAAACTTATAGTGATTTTACAATAAAGAAATAATGAATATTTGAGAAGACAGACATATTTATAGTGATTAAATATTATAAAATGCACACTGTATTAAGATATTGTAACATTCATACATATATACATTTATGTGCTAGCTCAAAGAAATAAATGATAAAGATCTCAAATTTACAATCTTACCGTCTAATCGTAAAATAATAGATAAAATATGATCAAACTAGATTACTATAGGGAGGACAAAAATAAAGATGATAGCAGAAATTAATCAAGGATAGAAAACAACAGAATTAATAAAACTAAGCATGAACCAAAATGACGAACATTTGCCTGTACTGATGAAGAAAGAATGCATACAAAGCCCAGCCATACCACTCTTGGGGTTATACTCAAAGGATGCTCAATCATACCACAAGGACACATGCTCAGCTATATTTGTAGCAGCACTATTTTTAATAGCCAGAACATGGAAACACCCTAGATGCCTCTCAACTGAAGAATGGATAAAGAAAATGTGGTACATATACACAATGGAGTATTACTCAGCAGTAAAAAAACAGTGACATCATGAAATTTGCAGGCAAATGAATGGAACTAGAAAATATCATTCTGAGTGAGGTAAGCCAGACTCAGAAGGACAAACATGAGCCTTCATCCAGTAAGTGATGAAAGCAGATGCAGAGATCCACAGCCAAGCACCAGGCAGAGCTCCAGGAGTCCAGTTGAAGACAGGGAAGAGGGATTTTATGAGTGAGGGACATCAAGATTATGATAGGAAAACCTACAGAGACAACTGAACTAAGCTAGTAGGAACTCATAAACTTTAGACCAACAGCTGTGGAACCTCCATGGGATGGACTAGGCCCTCTGCATAATCAAGACAGTTGTGTACTTTGATCTGCTTAAGGGGCCTCCTGGCAGTAGGATCAGGATCCATCCCTGGTGCATGAGCTGGCGTTTTGGAGCCCACTACCTATGGTAGGATACCTCACACAGTCTTGATGCAGGGGGATGGGCTTAGACCTGCCTCAGTTGAGTCTACCAGGCTCTGCTGACTCCCCATGGGAGGCCTTGTCGGAGGAGGGAATGAGGGGTGTGTTGGGAGGTAAAGGCTGAGGGGCCGGAGGAGGGAAGAGAGGGGGATCTGAGCTTGGTATGTAAAACGAATAAAAAATTCTCTTAATAAAAAAACCCCCAAGAATATTTAAATCAATCACCAATAGCACAAACACAATCATTTAAATAAGAATATAAAGGCAGGCTATTACTGTTGAGCATAATGACAAAGATGATTGATTACAAGAGAGTACTCTAAACAAGCACATACCGGAAATTACAGAATCTGCATGAGTGGGGAATACCTCAAAAACACAAGGTACCAATTCGAACACAAGAAAGAATGGAGATAGAAAAACCTTAATGGATATATAACAAGAAAAAAACCCAAATCGAAATAGTTCAGAACCAGTTAGTTTTCATTATGGATTTCTACCTCCAATGCTTCTTAAACACTTCCAAAAATAAGAGAATGAAAACCTTCTAATCCATTCTGAGACAAGTGTTATTCTAACACCCAAACCAAAGAAAACTCTGGACCAATATGTCTTCTAAATATAAAGACAAAAGTCCTCAATGAAAATCAATTCATGTTGGTGCTGAGACTATAGCTCTTGCTTACTGTTGCAGACTGGATGCAACAGTGCCATATATACATAAATCCTGTAATATTGCACAACAATAGAAAAATATTATTGTCATATTAATATAGGCAGAAAACTTTGAATGAATCTAATACCTTTTAATGTTATCTTACTGATAGTTACTGACAGCTGAACCTTTGTAATCCCTATTTCACTGTCTCTATCATCACTCTGTCTACAGTCTTCCTTTACCTTTTTAGTTCCTTCTGACATAGCCCATTTGTCATCCTCTTGAAACTTGGAACTAAATGATCAGAATTATGAACATGATAACACTGAAAAGGTAAAGTCATTAGTAGCTATTTCAGACCAATATTCCTGGTTTCAGAATTATTGAATCACCATAAATTATTTTCATCATTATTTCCAAGTATAAGTCTTCTGGAACAATTCTATATTTTCTTTTTCTTCCTTTTTTCTTTTCCTTTTAAAAAAGATTAATGTTTATTATTATCAAAGTATATATATATGTATATATATAATATATATACATACATATGTATACACATTAATAATATATATGTGAGTGTATGGAGGGGTATGTATGTTTTTGTAAGTGCAAGTGCGTACAGAGTCTGGAAGAGAGTATTGGATCCTCTGGAGCTAAAGATAGAGATGGTTGTGAGCTGCCTAGCATGGGTGCAAAGCAGTACATGCTCTCACCTACTAGGCTGTCTTTCCAGTTCCTTTCACATTTCACATTCTTTCCCATACTCTCTCTGAATGGAAGTCACAGACACAATCCAATTTTGGTCATGATAGATCAAGACTGGGTCATACTACTCAACTGGGATTCAAATCAGTTTTATTTCATGTACTCAGTAGCCATGTGTTACTAGTGTGTAGTTAGTGGGCAGCACAGTCATAGAGTTATGGAGCAATTATCTGGCATCTGGAGTGATTTTTTAAAAATAGACCTTTGCCATAGTGTTGAAATTTGTCCCTATCTACTTTACTTTGTGCCACTGGGGAGAGATGGCTCTAGTAAGGGCAAACAGAATTCAATTATCTGCAGGCACTGTAGCACACTCCTGAATCTCAGAGTACTTTGGTTAAAATCCCGTTATTCTTTCTTCCACTTGCTAAGCACTGCAGTAAAAAGTATGTCATTGTCTTAGTTAGGGTTTCTATCACTGTGAAGAGATAACATGACCATGGCAGCTCTTACAAAGGAAAACATTTAATTGGGGTGGCGTACAGTTTCAGAGGTTCAGTCCATTATCATCATGACAAGGAGCATGGTGGCGTGCAGGCAGACTTGGTGCTAGAGTAGGAGCTGAGAGTTCTTACATCTTGACTCACAGGCAACAGAAAATTGGGTGTGGCTTGAGCTTATATGAGACCTCAAAGCCCACCTCTACAGTGACACACTTCCTCCAACAAGGCCACACCTACTCAAACAAGGCCACACCTCCTAATAGTGCCACTCCCCTCGGGGGCCATTTTCTTTCAAACCAGCACAGTCTTCCTCATAAAAATTACCAGTTCCTCTTAGAGTCCTAGGGACAGTCCTAGTAGTATGAGGTTATGTTTCCCAAAGCTGACTCTTCTCGACTCACTACTCATCATTTCATTTTGTTGTACTGGCTATTTCCCTCTTTGAACATGACTTTCAACATGTCCTTTTGCTGATTCTTCTATCAGTTAAGATCTCAAGATGTATAAATTGGAACTTCCTCAAGTTTATGACTTGGGATGTTCAACACAGACGTTATCAAACTTGGTTGCCCTAATCAAGTATTCCTCTCTTACTGGAAACAGATGAATTTGAGGACTTCAGAAATTATGCTTTTAAGGGATACAGACCCCATTATTAAAGTTGTCCAATTCTCTTAGGAAGAGGCAGGGTGCTGGGGAGGCTCTCAGGAATCCACAAGGTTGACCCCACCTTGGTCTGTTGGCAGTGGTCCAGAGGGTGCCTGGACCGGTCTACTCTGGTGACCAGCCTAGCAAATAACCTAGCTGTCATCATAGAGCCTTTGTCCAGTGACTGATGGAGGCAGATAAAGAGATCCACTGCCAGGCACCAGGCTGAGTTCTGGGAATCCAATTGATGAGAGAGAGGAGAGATACTGCAGGCGAGGGATGTTGAGATCATAAGGGGAGGATGTGCAGAGATGACCAGCCACACTAGTGGAAGCCCATGAACTGTGGACTGGTGGCTGTGGAGCCCCCATGGGACTGGACTAGGCACTCTGGACATGGAAGATGGTTGTTTGGCTCGAACTGTTTGGGGGCACCCAGGCAGGGGGATCGGGATCTGTCCCTGGTCTATGGGCAGGCTTCTGGAACCCTGTGCCTGTGGTGTGACACCTTGCACAGCCTTGGTGCAGTGGGAGGGGCCTGGACCTGCCTAGGCTCAGTGTGCTGGGCTCTGCTGACTCCCCATGGGAGACCTCGATTTGGGGGATGTGGGGATGCAGGGTGGCTTGGGAAAGAGAGCTGGGGGTGGGAAGAGGGAGGAGGGGGGTCTGTGGATAGCATGAGAAGTAGAAAATTTCTTAATAAAGAAAAATAAAAAAATAAAAAAGTTGTCCAATTCTCTACTTTCTCCCTCCCCCGCCTCTCTCTCTTTAAACAAACCCTTTCTTATCTAGCTTAATTTAGCCTGAAATCTAGCAAAAAAGAATGGGAAAGGAGACCAAATACTGAAAAGAAAAAACTCTAAAATGTGTTGGGTTTCTAGTAAAGGTGAATTGTTTCCAGACATTTGACTTCTGATAACCATAATGACTCTATAATGTAGTCACTGCTATAACAAATTTACAGGTGAAAAAGTTTCAGAGAACTAAAGTTACTTCAGTTTACATCACCGAATACTATGTATACCCTTTGAATTGAATAAAAGGATAAAGGATACTTTTATTATACTCTGTATCTATTTATTTGAGTGTGCATTAACACATGTATATACAAATATATATCCACATATGTATAGACAGAGATTGATGTAACTGTATTAACTATTCAAAGTATTGAACTACAAACTCTCTAGCCAACACAAATGGTGTGAACTCACTTAGGTTACCTGAGTCTCCTCCCTGACTGCCCCACCCCCAATTTGGGTTGTCCAAGTCTTGCAGCTGCTTGCCAGGACCCACAACCTCCTTCTGGCTTATCTCCTTCTCTCTGGAACTCAAGAAATCCCAGCCTGCTCTTTACCTGGGACCCTCTAGCCACCACATAGGACTTGGGGACCCAGATCCCTGTCTGCTTCTCAACGGGGATTCTCTAGTTGTCCTATCTTGCTTTGAGACCCAGGACCAGTCCACGGTGCCAGAAAAAACTCGTTCCAGGCTCCTTGACCAAGCTGCTTAAGGCACCAGACTGCAGAAGAGACACAGAAGATCTGAATGGCAGCTGTATCCCAAAATACCAGACAATCAGAGGAAACAGCCATCCCAACCCTGCTATGAATTAGCTTCCACCAGGACATTGTAAATACCTCTGCTCAGAGAACAAAGGCAGCTTGCACAAAAAAAGAAGGAAAGTATCAGCCAACAAACTAATTCTTGATATGCAAATCCTAACACAAAAATAAAGACAAAACAAAAACCCAAGTAACATATCACTCTAAAAAAAATACAAAACCCATAGTAATGGCCTCAAATGAAAATGACCCCAAACAACTTCCAGATAAAGAATTAAAAAAGAATATGATTATAATTATGGTCAAAGACAAAGAGATTAAAGAAATAAAGTTAATCCAAGACATGAAGGCAAAGTGACATTTTAAAGAAAACCTAAGCTGAAACATCGCTGGAAATGAAAAACTCAATAAGTCAATTAAATCCTGTTTTTAAAAAAGTTCAGCATCATTAGCCCTGTGGGAAATGCAAGTTAAAAGAGTTGTGATGTTTCACCTTACTCTCATCAGAACGCCTGAGACAGAAAGACAACGGCTGGCGTGGGTGCGGGAAAGGGTACCACTCACAGCTGGTGGGAGTGCAAACTAACGCAGCCACTACGGAAATCAGTGTGGAGGTTCCAAAAGCTCAGAATCGGTCTACCACAAGATCCAGCTCCACCACATTGGGTATATACCCAAACGACCCTACATCTTACCACAGAGATACCTACGCACCCAGGCTCATGGCTGCTCTACTCCTAACAGCCAGAAATGGAAACAGCCTAGATGAACTGATATCAACTGATGAATGGATAAGGAAAATGTGACCCGTTTATACAATGGAATATTATTTAGAAAAGTGAAATTATGAAATTTGCAAGTAAATAGATGGAGCTGGAATCAGTCACCCCTAGTGAGGTTAGCCAGACCCAGGAAGACAAAGGTCACATGTTTTCTTTCGTAGGTAGATGTTAACTTTGAATTTTCAGATATTCGTGTTTCATTTTGAATATCCATAGGTCAGGAAAATGATAAGAAGCCAGAAAGAAATGGATCAGTGGCTAAGACTGCTTCCTGCTCTTTCAGGGACCCAAGTTTGGTTCCCAGCACCTGCCTGAGGCCTCTCATAAATGCCTTTAACTCCAGCTTTTAGGTATCTGATGCTCTCTTCCTGCCTTCCTGAGTACCTGCACCAGTGTGCTTATACACACGCTGTTTTATTTTGTGCATGAGTGTGTCGTGTGTGTGTGTGTGTGTGTGTGTGTGTGTGTGTGTGTGTGTGTAGGTCAGAGAGTAACCTGTTGGAAATAGGTTCTCTCCTTCCACCATGTAACTTCCAAGAATAAAACTTGGGTCATCAATTTGGGAGCAAGCTCCTTTACTCAGTGAGCCATTCTACTCGTCCAGATTTTTGCCCTGTCCCCATCCAAGGACAGGTGATTTGCACAACAGCACAGCACAGAATAGTGATGACAGAAACTAATATTTGATAAAGATGGGATGAGGTCACTGAACAAAGATGACAAAGTATCATAGTTAGGATTTCTACTATTGTCATTAACACCGTGACCAAACGCAACTTAGGGAGAAAGGGGTTTATCTCATATCTCTTCGATCACACTTGATCAGTGGGGGAAGTCAGAGCAGGAACTCCCAGGCAGAAGCTGAAGCGGATGCCATGGAAGAAAACTGCTTACTGGCTTGTTTCCCATAACATATTCTGCCTGCTTTCTTACATCTAGGACCACCTACCCAAGGGTGGCACCAGTGTGAGCTGGGTCCTTCTCACATTAATCAAGAAATCAGTCTATGGGCTTGTGTACAGGCTAATCTTGTGGAGACATTTTCTCAGCTATGATTTCCTTTTCCAAAAATGTCTGTGTTTGTATCATCTTGACAAAACTAACCAGGAAACAAAGGATTGAAGCACTTTCTGGGAACTACAAAACAAACAAACATCCAAAACTAAAACCAAAAAACAAACAAAAAAAAATCCCAAAAAACCAGCCAACCCTCAAGGCTGTTTAGTCTTTATCGGACGGCCATAGATACAGACTCCCTGATTGTTACAGGTAAGGCCGGAGAAGAGAACTGTTAGACTGTTCTCTACCAGGAGGTTGGAGAATCTAGATAGTCTAGATCACAGGTTCTCAAATTGTGGGTTGCCACCCCTCTGGGGGTCAAACAACCCTTTCACAGGGGTCACCTAAGACCATTGGGAAACACAGATATTTATGTTATGATTCATAGCAGTGGCAAAATTACAGTTATGAAGTAGCAACAAAAATAATTGTATGGTTGGGGGTCACCACAACACGAGGAACTGTGTTAAAGGGTTGCAGCATTAGAAAGGTAGAGAACCACTGCCCTAGATACTTAAAACTAGCTAAATGGAAATTATAATCAAAGTCAGAGGGTTAAGTGGATGAGTAACCAAGAAAAAATGGAAAAGGTCATCAGTGATAAATCTCCAGGTGAGTTTCCATATTGAAGATGAGAAAATTGCAATTTTATTTTTTAAATTTCAGAGCATAAGTGGTAAACAGATATCTTGATTCATGTTCTTTGGTACTCAAGCTGAATAAAGATGTTCCAACTTCATTTATGAAGACAGATACAAAAAATTCTAAGTAAAATATTGGCAATTGGCACCCTATACCAACATTAAAATAATGCATCATGATCACATGTTTTATTTTATATCTTTGAATGTGAAAAATAAAATCTACAAGTAATCATTTTGAAAGAGAAAACTGAAGAAAGTGAACTGAAGCACAGTGCGAAATAAAATGAAATAAAGTTTGTGGTTTTTTTTTCAGTTCATTTCAGAAGAGAAATGGTAAATGGTGTGGAGCTGGGGAACAGAGATACTAGTAGGGAAATATAGCCTGTGAAAGAGTCCTTATTATAGAAATGGTCAATAGCAAAATATAGGTGAGTGATGTTTCTATCCCAGAGGTTTGTACTATGATGTTCTGTATTCTACCACTACTCCATTATTTCAAAACTTCAGTAAGTCTGTATACATAATACACTGACAATAAAAATATACTTGCATAGAAAGACTGAATGATCATGTTCCAGCTTTGAATCAAACAGTGCCTGAAGAATACATGTAAGAAGTAAAGAATGAAGGAAAGATTTAATCATCAAAAGCAAGACTAAAATCTGAAAACAGGGCTGGAGATGGTTTACCAGTTAGGAATGCATACTGAGCTCAGTTCCCAGCACCCACATCAGACAGTTCACCACTGTCTGTAACTCCAGCTCTGGGGGATCCATTACCTCGGCCCTCCATGGGCACCTGCACCCTAGTACATATGTACACACACACACACACACACACACACACACACACATTAAATAAAATAAAATAAATATTTTTAAATCCCAAAATAGGAGCTTATGCAAAGCTTCCCATAATACATATGATGGAAGATGAAGTCTTTTAAAGAGGACAGTGAATGAGCAGGTACCTCTACAAAGTTCAAGGCCTTGAGGATACTCAAACATCAGACTATCAACCTATCATCAACTCTGTTTGGATTCTGAGCCTTCGTGTATTTCACTTCTTTACTTGTACTTATCTCTATTTCAGAAAATTTTAAATGAATGAGCAAGTGTATGATTTAAATTATTATAAATATGCAATCAGGTTATTTTCATATTGGAAAAAAAGGTAAAAAATGAGTCACTACCAAGACTGATCCCCCAACTTTTATTTATTTTTATTGTATGTGTATTGGTGTTTTGCCTGCATGTATATCTGTGTGAGGGTGTCAGATCTTGGAGTTACAGACAGTTGTGAGCTGCCATGTGGGTGCTAGGAATTGAGTGCTCAGAAGAACAATCATTGCTCTTAACCACTGAGCCATCTCTCCAGCCCCCAACTTTTTATTTCTGTAAATAATAATACCAATATTCATGAATTTCTGGACTCCTTATGTTTCCCAGTTATACAAGATATTTATATTTTTAAGCTTTATATACAATGCACTATGCTATGCTATATAAAAATATGCCTAATATATGGGAGCTGTCTGTAGCCTAATAATGAACCAGAATAAAAATTAGGATAGTTGAAAAGGCACAGTGAACATGTAAGAACACAGGGGTAAAAGCAATGTTTTAGCTACATTGGATGAAGATGATCTGATGGTAACGGTATAGACCCAGACTCTGAAGGCAATTTTGAGTTGAAGGACTTTTTCTGCTGTTTGAGACAGGAGAGAAGAACAGTAGGAAGTAGTTGAGAGGGAAGGGACAACTGTGGATATTTTAAGTTGTACTTACAAAATTCTCAGTGCCAAAGATACCAAAAGAAGCCTTTGATATCCAAGAAGTCATCATGTGCATACATTCTATATAGGAATGGTAGCATGAGTGCCAGAATCCTGGATCTTGAGAATAATGAGCTGTGAAATAAGTGGTTGCTGTTGAAATTATTCCCAATGAATATAGCTTCGGACAGGACAAAATGCTCTCTTGATGAAGGAGGTAAATGCAGTAACATTTCCTAAGACCAACATATCCACCAAGGTCTAAATTAGTAAGAATATTTTACTAGGAAGTAATCATTATCAACCCAGATACAGATGTCAAGACTATTATGGACTATCTATCAGGCACTTAGGTGGAAAAAGCACTATAGTCCTTAAAAGCAGAGTTTGGTCTATTTTCAGCACTTCATGTCAAGGTGAACAAACAATAAGTGCATATTATGCGCTAAACACTGTGATTGGTGTTGGTGACAGAGACAATGCAAACCTAAGTGAGCCTGCGGGAACTAGGTTATCAAGATCACTGTGCACCTAGGTAGGTTAGCGGAGTTCTCTGCTATAGCGCTAAAGGGGTTGTATTAATGAGGGAACCAAATCATGTTTATCTGCCCAGGATAGTGCTACTAGCAATCAGAAAGAGTTAATCAGTCAGTAGTATTCAGAGTCAGGAAAGTTTTAATCAAGTCAACTCCATGCAGTGGTTAGATAAGGGCCCTTGCTAACTTAGTCAACTAGACAGTAGCTAAATGCAGCCAAGAGATGGCAGCAGAGAGCAGGAAACAGCCTTCTGCTGTACTGGCTACCACCTGGATTAGGAAATACTATTAGGCACTTTTTAATTTAATTTAATTTAATTTTACATATCAGCCACGGATTCCCTTGTCCTCCCTCTCCTTCCCCCTAGCCCATCCCCCATTCCCACCTCCTCCAGGGCAAAGACTCCCCTGAGTCAACCTGGTAGATTCAGTCCAGGCAGGTCCAGTCCCCTCCTCCCAGGCCAAGCCAAGTGTCCCTGCATAAGCCCCAGATTACAAACAGCCAGCTCATGCATTGAGGACAGGTCCCAGTCCCACTGACTGGATGCCTCCCAAACAGATCAAGCTAATCAACTGTCTCATTTATCCAGAGGGCCTGATCCAGTTGGGGACTCCTCATGTCCCCATGGAACATAGTTCATAGTTCATGTGTTTCCATTCATTTGGCTATTTGTCCCTGTACTTTATCCAACCTTGGTCTCAACAATTCTCACTCATACAAACCCTCCTCTTTCTCGCCAATTGGACTCCTGGAGCTCCACCTGGGGCCTGGCCGTGGATCTCTGCATCCGGCTCCCTCAGTCATTGGATGGGTTTTCTAGCATGACAGTTAGGGTTGGCCATCTGGATCACCAGAGTAGGTCAGTTCAGGCTGTCTCTCGACCATTGCCAGTAGTCTATTGTGGAGGTATTTTTGTGGATTTCTGTGGACCTCTCTAGCACTTTGCTTCTTCCTATTCTCATGTGGTCTTCATTTATAATGGTCTCTTATTTCTTGCTCTCCCTCTCTGTTCTTGATCCGGCTGGGATCTCCCATTTCCCTAAGCTCTCATTCCCTCTTTCTCAGAAAATTGGGAATCAATCTCCCCCAAGACCCAGCTATACCACTCTTGGGCATATACCCAAGGAATGCTCAATCATACCACAAGGGCACTTGCTCAGCTATGTTCATATCAGCATTGTTTGTAATAGCCAGAACCTGGAAACAACCTAGATGCCCTTGAACTGAAGAATGGATAAATAAAATGTGGTACATATACACAATGGAATACTACTCAGCAGAGAAAAACAATGACATCATGAGGTTTGCAGGCAAATGGATGGATCTAGAAAAAAAATCATTCTGAGTGAGGTAACCCAGAGTCAGAAAGACAAACATGGTATGTACTCACTCATAAGAGGATACTAGATGTAAAACAAAGATGACTAGACTGCTACTCACAACTCCAGGGAGGCTACCTAGAAAACAGGACCCCAAGAAAGACACAGGGATTGCCCAATGACAGAGAAATGGATGAGATCTACATGAACAACCTGGACGTGAGTGTGGGTAATGAAGGGCAAGGTTCAAGGGCTATTAGGCACTTTAGACAGAGGACTTACTGGGTGGGAGTGGGGGCTGGATCTGAAGTTGGCATCCTATTCCAAAAGAAAACAAACCAAAAGGAAGGTAAAATGTTAGCTCAGAAAGTTAGTGAATTTGCGAGCAAATTATTGCATGGGTGTCTCTTGTCTTCAAATAGTAATTCGCCCAGGTGCTTTGTCTAGTATTCCAACTTCATGATGAGTCTGCGGTGATTCCGATACCTTCTGAGACTGTGGCGAAGTGCATATTGTTAAATAAGGCTGCTGGAGGTCCCACATCGGGAGGAGCCCTAGGGTGTCACTAATGTAATGGAAAGGGAAAACGGGCATTCCCTGTAGAGCATGCAGCCTTCCTACCCTGGCCTTTCTTCCTTTGTAGCTTGTCTTTTATTTAGGGGTAAAGGTAAAGGCATGTGAATCACTCCCAGGCATTTATCTTTAATATACTCCAATCTGTTTTATAGACTGAAGGCCTGTCTGCAATTTTGTTTTGGAGTGGGGAGTGGTTGTCTGCATTGGCACATTGCTGACTTATGCTTTAACCAAAGGGGAAACATTTGGTCAAATAAACATGCATGCTTCTTGGGCCCAGCTCGAGGAGTCCTGCTGAGGAGAGGGAGGAGGGATTGTAGGAGCCAAGGGAGTCAGGGTCATTGGAGGAAAACCCACAGAAATGGCTAGCCTGGCTCATGGGAGCTCACAGAGTCTCAACCAACAACCAGGGCGCCCGTATGGGACCTATGTAGGCCTTCTGTATATATGTGACAGTTGTGTAACTTGGTCTATTTTTGGGACTCCTGGCAATGGGAGTAGGCCTGTCCCCAGTGCTTTGGCTGACTCTTGGGAACCTATTCCTCATGCTGGATTGCCTTGTTCAGCCTGAATACAGGGGGAGGTGCTTGGTCTTATGACAGCTTGATATGCCATGCTTTGCTGATAAAATGGGAAGCCTGCCCCTTTCTGAGTGAATATGGAGGAGGGGTGGGTTGTGGGGGGAGAGTAGGTGGGGACAGGGAGTGGGAGGAGAGGAGGGAGGGAAGGCTGCAGTTGGGATGTAAAATAAATAAAGAATTAATAAAAAAAAACCGTGTATGTTTCAACTTGTCATTATAAATAGTAGGGTATGTGTCAAATCAAGGTCCAGAATTTCTTTTTCTTTTTCTTTTCTTTTTTTTTGGCTTTTCGAGACAGGGTTTCTCTGTGTAGCTTTGCGCCTTTCCTGGAACTCACTTGGTAGCCCAGGTTGGCCTCGAACTCACAGAGATGCGCCTGCCTCTGCCTCCCGAGTGCTGGGATTAAAGGCGTGCGCCACCACCGCCCGGCCAAGGTCTAGAATTTCTTAAATATATCACTAATTATTTACTAATTATATTCCTACTTATTTCTGTTATAAGACAGGGTCAAACTGAGGCTAGCTAGAAATACATGGAAATTAAGAGAACATGGGAAAGGAAAGGAACTTCTTGCTCTGGAGCCTGATTGAAGTGCCTTGTCCACTGAGTGTCAAGAATATTGACAACTAGGGTCAGCGAAATAGTTCAACAGGTACAGCACAGGCCACACCAGCCTGACGACCTCAGTTTGATCCCCAGAATCCACATAAAAATGGAAGGAGCGAACTGACTCCACAAAGTTGTTTTCTGACCTCCACAGGCCTTCCTTGGTATGTGGAGGCTCACACATGCATGCACACACAACATTTGCACACACATACAAATAGAATAAAATGTAAAACACAATTATGCTGACAACTAACCAATTGTTCTGTAAAGACTTTCTACATAGAGGCAATATTCATTTCAGAGGCACTTTTCCAACAAGAATACTACAATATCAATAAGCCATGCACAAGGCATAAACATAAATAAACTTAGAGTTTAACCTCATCACTTTTGCAGCTGTACCACCCCTGCCCTCATTCTCTGAAAATCCAACAAGGTTAAAATGTTGCTTATAAGCAAAATAGGTTTCAGCGTCCATGTTACCTAGTATAGTAAGAATCCCTTTGATCCTTTTATCTTATCAGCCCATAATCTTGTAGAATACAGTCCAGAAAATACCCTGTGATCTCATTTATAGAAAAGGGAAGCCCTTAAAGACCCTTTGAACATTCACAATAAACCTCGGCTACAATATTTGTGTGTGTGTGTGTGTGTGTGTGTGTGTGTGTGTGTGTATGTGTGTGTGTGTGTGTGTGTGTGTGTGTGTGTGTATGCGCGCGTGCGTGCATGTGTGCAATAACAATGAAAGAAAAAGAGGCCATGGATTTGAGGGTGTGGGGAGACATGAGAGGGGTTGGAGGGAGGTAAATATAATTTAACTTAAAATTTAAAATGGTGTTGAGGGCATTTTGCTCTTAGAGGCTATGAGAACAGGCATGGATGATTTTTACTTGAGATCAAATTGTGGGGTTCTGGAACTATTGGAGAGAGGTTGCATGGGATCTCTGAGTCTACCTCCCAGTACATATCTATGTGGCCTTTTGGTTTCTCCCCAACCAGACAACCAGAGATACAATTTTTATACCCCAGGATTTACACACACACACACACACACACACACACACACACACACACACACACACACACACACACACACACAGCAGCTTCCCGGAGAACCCCTGAGAGCAGCTCGGTTTAGCGAGCACTTCATTCCACCCTAGCTGTGGAACGACAGAAAGGACCATCATTTCACATGTCTTTGGCATGTGTATTCCACCCAAACTCCAGAAACTAATACACACACAGCAGGCAACAAACCAACGTGGAGCAAGTAGCCCAAGGAACTACATGGACAATTATTGCTTGGTTGGAACCACGGGAAAAGTTCCAATACACAAATGAAGGGAGTGAAAGTCCAAAGAGCTTCGACTACAAATAACTCCCAGCAGATGATTAATAACATAAAGATTTGGGAAAATGGGTGGTGGAGTGTAGTGAGAGGTAACAACTGCACCATTTTTTCCTGTATTTCCCCCTTTTTTAACTTGTTAATTTTTATCATTTCTCTCTCTCTCTTTTTATTGTTAAATTTCACTTCTTCCCTCCCCATCAACTATGTTGAGAAACTCACTATGTAGCCCAGCCAGGTCTGTCTTAAATTAGTTATACTCCTGCCTCTGCCTCCGGACAACGGAGTGCTGAGGATATCCCTATGTAGACCACACTCAATTTTTAAAAGAGTTTTACTTTATTCTGCATCAATTTTGTTGTGTTGGTTGTCATGATTGGCTTGGCTGTATATTTAAATTTTTCATTTTTTAAAATTTATTTTATGTCATTTTGCCCTTCTTCAGTTGTGGTTGCTACTTTGTTGTTTTTTATCCTTTTTTCCTTTTTTATTAAAATTCAAAAATACTGATTTTGGTTTCTTTTTTGGAAATTCAATTTGGCTTATAAAACAGAAATAGCTAACACAGAAAATGTGCAAAAAACTCCAATACTACAAATTATTGGCTTTGATGCAATTAAAAACACACAAATTTAATTCCAGCAACTCAGGAGGCAGAGACAGGCAGATTTCTGAGTTCAAGACCAACCTGGTCTACAGAGCTAATTCCAGGATAGCCAGATATACACTATACACAAAGAAGCCTTGTTTCAAAATAACAACAACAACAACAATAAAAGTGTAAAAACAAGGACCCAGTTTAGTCAAATGTATCAGAGATTTACAATAATAAAAATGAAATTGCTGTTAATTTCCCAAATTAATCCACATCCTTGAATTTTGACTTATGAAGTACTTTTAATATAAATCAGACAGTATTATGGCATAAGGACATTTGTTTATTATTCTCCATTTCAAAAGGTAAATAATAATGTATATGTATTTATTATTATTATTATTATTATTATTATTATTATTATTATTATTGGTTTTTCGAGACAGTGTTTCTCTGTGTAGCTTTGCACCTTTCCTGGATCTTGCTCTGTAGACCAGGCTGGCCTTGAACTCACAAAGATCCACCTGCATCTGCCTCCAAAAGTGTTGGGATTAAAGGCATGCACCACCACCGCCTAGTGTATTTATTATTTTTAACACACTTTGTTTCTAAATTTTGGAGGGTGGGAGAACTTGATCACCACATTATCATTTGACAAGAAAATCCTATCAAAATCCATTGGCCTTTCCAAACAGCAACTGGTACAGTGGCGATCAAATGGACAGCCATTATTTTAGCATCACAGTTGAGCAGGTAAGAGTCAAAAAATTCTGTCCTGAAATGCTGTCTTCATTGTTTTTATAACCCACCTCCCACCTGCCACGAAAGGCAAGGTTGGGGGAGGAGTCTAAGAGTACCTGGATGTGTCAGCAAGAGATCATTGGCTCTGAGAAGCTGTCAGTTCTCTGAGACTCAACTTGTACATTTTTCTGAGGGGGAATTTGTTATTAGCTTTATTGGGAACTTTTTGTCCCAGCAGAAACCGTAAGGGACTGTTTGAATCCTGAAATGTCAAAAGTGCTGTGTGATGTGAGATCGTGTGAGATGGGGAAGGAAGGGTGGCATGGACTAGAAAAGCCACCACTTGTCTACTTGTGACATCCTCCATCCAAGACAATTCTGCTTTGATTGCTTTTGAAAAGATTTAATTAACGAATTAATTTTATGTGGATGTGCCCAAATGAGTACACAACGTGCACGCAGGTGTATGTGGAAGCCAAAGCCAGTGTCACATCCCCTGGAGTCAGAGTTACAGGCGACTGTAAGCTGACAAATGTGGGTGTTGGGAATCAAACTTGGGTCCTACTCGAGAGCAGTAAATGCTCTTAACCAAACCATCTTTCCAGCCCCATTGTTCTTGCTTTTAAAGAGACAAGTTCCTTCCATTGTACTTTACTTCTCAGAGCAGCAGACAAATATAGACTTTGGAATAAGTGGAAGACATTAGAAACAGTAAAATCCTAATCTCTTGCTAGGGAAAACTGGGAGACAGAGTTTTAATGCTGACCTTATTAACTGAATATATCCTAAATGATCTGGCAGTTTTATAGTTTCCTCTTTCTAATTTTTAAGTCTTATTTTGGAATTGTAGATCACCACGAACATAGTTTGCAACGTGAAGTGACTGTAAGGCAGTATTTCATTTTTTCTAGTATTTATATGGTTAGACTCTCAAAGGGCAACTCAAACATTGATGTTTTCTTCCTTGTACTTGCTGCAGGCAATTGAAGAATATTGGCAGAAGGGATTGTAGAAGTATGCCATTTCCTGAGTTTACTTCTTCACATTAGACCTTGATGGTGGAATACAGAAGTACACCAACAGCTCATCATTGTCTGGGAGCATGTATTGCTGGGCACCATAACTCCTGCTACTTCCACTGACGGCGAGTTTCATGGTGGATTCAAGGTGCAGGGTCTCATGGCAAACCAGGAAGTGGTGGGTGCTACAAAAGCTTCAAAGCCTACCAGCATGTTGGCTAGAAGAGGACAGAAGGCACTGAAAAATACCAGATCAATTTGTGAGTTTCTGTGGCATTCTGTACTGGTGCCTTCCCAGGCTGCACAGTAATGTAAGAGTACAATTAGTGGCCAGGGCTAGATATGCTCACCACCCCAAGGGCTCATCCCTATTTCATGCTATTTATCATGCGTTCCATGGCACACATCCCAGAGATTCCACTGTGGACCAGCCCCACACACCTTTCTGTTTAGCTATTGTTTTGTTTTATTGTTTATTCTTTGTTTCTCTCTTAAACTATTTTTATTTTCATTACTTTTGATTTCTACTTTTTTGTTTGTTTGTTTTTCCAGACAAGGTTTCTCTGTGTATTCCTGGCTGTCCTGGAACTCACTCTGTAGACCAGGCTGGCCTTGAACTCACAGAGATCTGACTGCCTCTGCCTCCTGAGTGCTGGGATTAAAGGTGTGTGCCACAAGAGCCTGGCAATTTCTAAAGTCAAAGATTGGAGATCTGAGAAAAACAACAGGGAGAAGAGATCGAACTCTTGTCAGCTTTCAGTGGATGTTGACAATTAGCTACACAACAAAAGGAGAGGAGAGACTCAGAGAAAAATGAAAAAGCCCAAAGTGCTAGCAAATGCATGCTTAGCCTGTGGCCGATACCCTTCCATACCACCCCCCAAAACAGATAAATACAAGTTTTTCCTTAAGGATATGCTTTCCTGAGATTGAACTCAGAAAAGGGGGTATAGGCTGCATGGCAGAGGCTCCATGGCACTTATTTTCTATTCCTAGCCCTTTACTTTGTTCTTTGTTGAATTTACTTTCTTTTCTGATTTTGTTAATATTCTGAGGGTTATTATTTTCATTTGGTCTTTACTCTTTTTTTGTTACCTGATTTGCTTTTATGCATTGTGTTTTGTCTTCCTCAGTTGTGGTACTAGATACCAAACTAAACACTTCAAACCCATTAGGTAAGTGCTCTGGCACTGAGCTACAATCCACAGCCCATTTGAAAAAAAAAAAACCCTGAACTTTACTGATGGGTGATATTGTTCTGTATGCTGTGAATATGTGTTGCCCTGATTGGTTGATAAATAAAACTGTTTGGCCAATGGTAAGGCAGAATAGGGTTAGGTGGGACATTCTAACTAGAGAGGAAGAAGGAGAAAGGCAGAATGGAGGAGACACTGCTAGCTGTGGCCAGAAGAAGAAAGATATAAAGGTACTGGTAAGCCACAAGCCACATGGCAAAGTATAGATTTATAAAAATGGGTTAATTTAAGATATAAGAACTAGATAACAAGAAGCTTGCCATGGACATAGTTTGAAAATAATGTTAGCGTGTGTGTGTTTATTTGGGTCCAAGTGGCTGTGGGACCAGCGGGTGAGAGAGATTTGTCCTGACTGTGGGCCAGGCAGGACACAAGAAAACTTTCAGCTACACTTTACTCCTTCTATGATCAAGCCCAATTCAGACTTTGGCGGGGCCTTCAACTTAAAGAATATGAAGTGGAGGAGCCCATCACCAAAACTAGGCAGAGTAGGAATAGCCAGAGGATTAACTCCAAGAGTATATAGCCACCCCAATAACAACAGAAGGAAATAACACACATTTTGTGGACACTACTCTGCAGGAGACCTCACCATATGTTGTTCCCATATTCTTTCAGACCATATGTCATTCACAAAATTGGAGGCATAAGCAGAGAAAATACAATATATACATTCTGCTATCTACACTACACTTCTCAGAACTACTGGAAAGACATCACTCTTGTAAGACCTTTAGAAACACAGGTTTCTCAAACTATGACACAATAAGAAAATGTCAAAGCCAGTGGATGAAAATCAAATACGGTATAGGAAATTAATTGTAGCGTGTAATTAGCTTTGAGTTTAATATTGACATAACTTACCATTAGTTTGGAAGGCATCTCAAAAAGCATCTCTTGGGGCTTTCATCCACAGAGCAGAGGGAACAACATGAATCAGCAGCATCGGTCACCCTTGTCAGCAGCAGCCTCAGTCACACTCAGCCTCCCTTCACTTCTATGCCAGTGGCTATCTCTGGTGCAGTGAGAGGATGGTGGTCTGCATGTCACCTTATCCTTGGGCTTCTTGGAGATCAAGAAGCAGTGGCAAAATGTGATTAGGTTTCTGGAAGCCAATAAGTGTAGTTCAAAGAAGTGGCTATCATCAAGTCAGAAGAACAGAGGTAGTGGATGCCAACCCCCACCTCCACCCCGAGAGGTCTGCACAGGGCAAGCCTCTACCACCTTAGATATCTATGGTACTCATTTATTTATTATTTATTTATTTATTATTTATTTATTTATTTATTTATTTATTTATTTATTTATTTATTTATTTAATGGTCTTTCAAAACGGGGTTTCTCTGTATTACAGTTCTTGCTCAAATTTAGTTAATGGTTTTTCAAGACAGGCAAGCCTCTACCACCTTAGATATTTATGGTACTCATTTCTCTCTCTCTCTCTCTCTCTCTCTCTCTCTCTCTCTCTCTCTCTCTCTCTCTCTCTCTCTCATTAGTTAATGGTTTTTCAAGATAGGGTTTCTCTGTATTACAGCTCTTGCTTGAACTCACAGAAATCCACCTGCCCCTGCCTCTGGAGTGCTGGGATTAAAAGTGTGTGCCACCACTGCCTAGCCTTTTTTTTTTTAAAGGTTCTGCTTGCATGTATGCCTGCATGCTAGAGGAGGATGCCAGATCTCATTATAGATGGTTCTGAGCATTGCTGGGAGTTGAACTCAGGACCTCTAGAAGAGCAGCCAATTCTCTTAACCTCTAAGCCATCTTTCCAGCCCTGTTTTTTTTTTTTTTTTTTTTTAATCAAAGGAGAGCAGCATAGTCTCTTTCATTCTTGGGTCTGAAGCTGCAGCTGCCATCCAAGGCTAGACATTAGAGATGAAGAGTAGAAGGTGATGGAGTTGCATTTTGGAACATCTCTGGTACTCAACATACACCTGCTTACCTGATGTGACAAAACCACATATACTTCACTTGACATGGAAAGGGGATTTTTTGGAGGACATGGAAATAATGTTCTAAGGACTGTGGTGGTGGATTCTTTTTTCTTATTTGCCTTACTCACCTGAAAGAGCTGTCACCTGTCATAGGTCTGCTTCCTTCATGACTGACAGGTAATTAGGGGGCACCATAAGGTAGAAAATATTGGCCCTTCCCAAAGTTTTATTAGATACCAGTATTGTATAAATGTTCCTGAAGAACATTTTGCCAGCATGAGATCATCACTGAATCAGAAAGAAGAACACAAGGCGGGCTGACAGAGGACACTGAGGATTCTTGCTGCAGAACCACGAATGTGGTACTTTGTAATAACTCCTGCTGGAAAGATTAGATGCTCCAATTCCCTTCTGTGATGGAAACCCACACCCCTATGAATACCCCAGGCTCCTCCAGGTCCTTCTAAAACCACTGCTGCAATATTGCAAGATCACAACCAAGTTACAGGGCAGAAAAGAATGGTGGTGATGGAGAATGTCTCCTTAATGTCTTGCAAGGGCAAAAAGTCTCACTATATGTATAAGACTGCTTGAGAGATGTATTTTAAGTAGCTCACTATGCAATAAGTGAATAGAAAGTTCGCTCAGTTGGTATGCAAAGGCGTTTTCAGCTCTAGCAGTTTACTTATACACACATGCACGTATGTTTTTAAATGCAGCTCCCTTAAGTAACAGCTGCTTGTTCTGTTTTGTGAGGAGATTATATTTTTGGAGAAAAGGAAAGCTACGTTATATCTTTCAAACCCTTGATGAAGAGGATTAGAAAGCACCAGTGCTCCTGGGGCTGGGGCTTAATGGCAGAGCACTTGCATAGAATGCACAAGGTGCAGGGCTCAGCTCGAGCACCACAGGGAGGAAAACCAGACACCAGGAATGCTGTCTGGAGTGAGTTCCCGTGCTGTTTTTCATTGTTTCTCTACTATCTTTGTTCACATTTCAGACCACTTCACAGTATCGGATTGTAAAGAATAGCACACACATTCTTGCTCGATGTATGAGTAGGAGTGAGACTTCAGACGAGAAAGGGGGTGTCTAGAGAGTGGTTCCAAATGGTTCTTAGAAGGCTAAATCCCTGCTCACTTTGGATGGACACTGAACACGGAACACTCCTATTTTGTCAGAGTAGAGATTACTTTATTCTATACCCTGACATACTTTAGAGTTGTTAATTGCCAAACAACCTTGAGTAGGAAAGACTAAGGGCTAACTGAAATCTCCTCCTATCCCCAGCAGCCAGATGCTGGACCTTTCACTGAGATTCTGAGAAGGTGACATGGGAGAAACTGAGAGAGAAAACTGGGTTGCTTTCTCCACTACCCCCATCCAGAGCTTTGCTAAATGTGGACTGCTCAACTCATTTTTGAATACTAAACTGAGATCTTAGCCTGAGATTTGCAGGCCTGTTAGAGCCAGAAGAAAGGAGGACAGCTTTCTTCACGAATGGACCAGATGCTCAATGCACAATTTTCTCTCCAGGGAAAGCTGTGAATATCATTGGTTAGTTGGCATTAAACAAGTTCCAGGCCAAATTCCATTTGATAAATCCCAGGGAGTTTCCAGGAATCTCACCACCCCACCCCCAAAACTGGAGATTCTGTTTGAGTTTGAGAGTCTTCTGACAAGACACATTTCTATTCAAGATGGAGTGATTTTAAAAATTGTCTTATAAAATCAGCCCAGCTTACATAGATGAGTCCACTCCTGCCAGTGAGTGCCAGGAACCAGTTTGGCAAAGTGAAGTCTTTGGAAGTTCAGGACTGTGAGAGCAATATCATGTGTGTGAGACAGAAAATGCTACCAAGACTTGTTGTGTAGCGTTTTAATTAAATACACTGAATGGATAGTATGCTCAGAATTACTGCCACAGTTGCATATCATTTTCTTACCATGATTCTTTTGGGGGAGAGTTGCGAAGTCAGCAAAGAAAAACAGGAGGTGAGCCTGAGGTGATGGTGACTTGTAAAGGTAGCTAGAAGCTCAGTATATGGAGTCGACCATAGTTCCCAGGTTATGGTGTGTGCAGAGCATATTGTGGCTTTACTTGGATAATTACCAGCTGAATTCCAGCGTGAACTAATGACTGACTGCTTTCTTTCTTTCCCTCCTTCCTTCTCTTCTCCTTTTCCTTTTTTTCTGTTTGTGGTTCTTTGAGACATCGTCTTGCTATGTAGGCCTGGAACTCACTCTGTGGACCAGGCTCAGTCCACAAGTGCGAGGATCACATATTTGGCTGAAATAGTGTTGTTCTTACTGCCTTTAATTAGCTGCCTTTAGAGCTGTTAAAGTACAGTGGGCACAGCTGTAATGCCAAGGGCATTGCAAGGCAGAATGTTGACTTCCTGTAGTAGGCTCACGTGACAAAGGACACACAGTGCCATTTTAACATCAGGTGAATGTGGGACTGCTATGTGTCTGCAGACCAGAAGAAAATTTAGCTTAGGAATTATTTTGCCAAGTTCTGGGGGTTTATTAAAATTGAAGAGGAGGAAAAATTGTTTTGCCCTTAAATGCTAATATATTTTAGTTTTTTTTTTTGTTTTATAAAGTTAACTCAACATTTACATTTTTATATTGTGTGAATGTAACCATCTAAATACTTTTTGGCTTTTGTTATTATTTTGTGTTTTGTTTGGTTTGGTTGATTTTATTGTGGGGTTTGCTTTTTCTAGAAATAATTTTTATATAGTGGCTTCCCTGAGTGTCCAGGGTCTACTTCAGTCTGTGTGAACAGTTTCATTTCAGTTTGTGTTTGTCTCAAGGCACTGATGAAATCTTAGATTCTGTGTTCTGCTTTAAAGGGGAATAAATGTCTTTTAAAAAAACCTGAAGAAAAAGACATCTTTTCCATTTGAGTGGGAAAGCAAGTCATCACATCAGAAGCATGTATCTCAGCATAGACATATGGAAAAAGGCAACACGACTCCCCCCAAAGCTCAGAAATCCCTGGTAACCAAGTCCAAAGACAGGGAAGCAGATGGTATACCCAATATTTCAATGTTATAAAAAAGATCATTGAACTCAACAAGGACAATTAGAACAGCTGAATGAATTAATGAAGACAATACAAGATATGGAAGAGCATCTCAATAAAAAGATAGAGATTTTTGAAAGAACCGAACTCAATTCTTGGAAGTTAAAAGCTCCGAAAATTAAATAACTAATTAACAAATGAGATTACATCAATTTACATAAATCATCTACACAGAAAGAAAACAACACAGAGGGAGTAAATCTTTCCACGGTTCATTTGAGAGAGAATTAATATCTATAATTCATAAAAACTCAAACAACCTTAAGATAACAAATAATACAATAAAAACCCAGCAAACGATCTAGGTTGACATGGCTCAGAAGAAACAACTCAAATAGAAAATAAATATTTAAGAAATGCTCAGCTCTATTTACCACCAGCACTCAAAACTATGAAATATCTTTTGCCTCAGTCAAATCGCGTATCATAAAAAACATAGAAACTGCTGGTGAGAGTCTGGAGGAAAAAAAAACCTTACACATGTGTGGTGATATTTTATTTGTACTGAAATGTTATTTTAATTTTATGTTAATAAATAAAGTTGCCCTGGGGTCAGAGCTATTAGAGCCATAGTAAGAGCGTGGTGGTTAGAAGAGCTAGGTAGATTTCTGTGTGTTCAGGGATACAGCCAGTATTGGAGACATACGCCTTTAAGACCTGGAGGGCGGTACTTACAGGCAGTGATGAGGCAGTCATGTGGTTGGGTTTACAACCAATGAGAAGGCAGAACAGAAAGATTTTTTAAACAGGGACACAGGAAGTACCTCCCTCTCTCGGGGAAGCTAGGAGCACTGCAGGAGGTAAGATTTTATCTCTGAGCTCTGACCTCTCGGCTTTTCTCTTTTACCTTGGCTCTGTGTTTCTTATTTTAATAATACGATTGGTTACATCTACATGTGGCGCCCAACGTGACAAGAATCCATTAAAAACTGCTTGGAAAGAAAGAAAGAAAGAAAGAAAGAGAGAGAGAGAGAGAGAGAGAGAGAGAGAGAGAGAGAGAGAGAGAGAGAGAGAGAGAGAGAGAGAGAAAGAAAGAAAGAAAGAAAGAAAGAAAGAAAGAAAGAAAGAAAGAAAGAAAGAAAGAAAGAAAGAAAGAAAGAAAGAAAGAAAGAAAGAAAGAAAGAAAGAGAAAGTGAAAGGGTAGCCGGCTAAAGCTTAAAGCCAGCCACTTGTTCCCTCTTGACACATGATTGGTGAGAATGTAAATAAGTACGAAACAGTCACTATGGAAAATAGTATGGAGGAACATAAAAATTAAAGTATAACTACTATATAATCCACTTAAACCAATCCTGGGTATTTATCCAAAGGGAATGAAATCAGCATACAAAACAATTCAACTACATACTCAAATTTGTTATTGTACTATTCAAAATATATGAGATAAAGAATGTCTAGAAACTCATAAGAATGAATAGTCAATATATATTACATCACATCATATACATATATGTATTTGTGATAGAATAGTTATTTATTTTTCTCATCACTGTGACAGAAATGTTGTGTTTCAATAATATCTTGAATGTTTCTAAATCCAGTCAATTTGACAGTTAAGACTAACCATTGCAGCCATATTCAGTCACAAGGAAGCACTAAATTATGCAATTTGTATGGAAAATGAATGCAAGTAGACATCTCAGTTTAAGCGAAGTAATCCATCTACAGAAAACCACTATCATAATTTTTCTATTTTATGAGGAAACAAATTACTAAAACCTTGTCTTAAGAGGTCAGTGAAATGGTTCAATGGGTAAAGCATTTGCTGCCAAGCCTGATGGTCTAAGTTTCATTCACCAAACCCCCATGGTGGAAGCAGAGAATTGACAACCACAGGTTGTTCTCAGACTTCCATGGATGTGTTGTGGCATATTTGGGTGCACACACAAATAAATTAATAAATGTAATAAAATATTTAAACCATGTCTTAAAAATAAATAGGAACGATTATGGAAAGCGAAAGGAAGATAGGAAGGGATTGAAAAAGGATGGACAAGAGAAAGTGGATGAAGAGTTGGCAAGGTATGTTAATTACATGCATAAAAATCATAATGAGCCGGGCGTGGTGGCGCACGCCTTTAATCCCAGCACTTGGGAGGCAGAGGCAGGCGGATCTTTGTGAGTTCGAGGCCAGCCTGGGCTACCAAGTGAGTTCCAGGAAAGGCGCAAAGCTACACAGAGAAACCCTGTCTCGTAAAAACCAAAAAAAAAAAAAGAAAAAAAAATCATAATGAAACGTCTATATAACTAATGTGTATTAACTACTATAACACTGAAAATAATAAATACCATTTATTATAAAATAAATGAGAAACTCAGCAAAAAGAGATCATAAAATTGAAAAAAACTAGAATTGATAATCTCCAGAGATTTAAGGAAAATAGCAAATAATACTCACACACTGACTGTTAGAATTTCCAGGGAATAAACCAGAAACAGTTGGAGAGCTAGTTACCATCTGAGGTAAATGATATCAGGAAGCCAATCAAATTTCAATAGCAAAGAGTGAAAGTTTTAGAAAATATAATAGAATGAGAAAGACTCCATCTTAGAGGGCTAGTCCCTAAATGGAGAGTGTTCAGATTCAACTACATAGTGAACGCAACTGCATGGGGCAGGAACCAACATTATAGACAAAGAGAACACCCTGTACTTTCAATAGGGGGAACAGAGAGTACAGACCGGCAGGGGATGGAGGCAGAAGGGACAAAAGCTGGCAGATGGAGAGGAGGAGAAAGAAGCACAGACCCAGGACCCACAATGGGTACTGGTAACTATATGCAGAAGGCCTGGTAAGAGACGACATATTCTAAAGAACGGCATTTGTGCCCTTTCCTTGGACTATCAGGATCATTTAAGCAGTGTGCCCCCAGAGAACTGAACATTTCCCAGGAATCCCAGCCTGGGCAAAGGGAGAGGCTCAAATTCTTCATGCCAGCTAGAAGGGAAACCTGTTTCATAGAAGGAGATTTCCCCACGTTCTGCTAGTTTATTTCACAGTTAAATAGCACATGCATATACATATTTCATGGTATTTGTTTCCCCCTTTTGGTTAACATTGCAATGTTGCTATAGGGGAGGCAGAAAGAAAGTGGGAGTCTGTATCTACTCAAGTCGGACTAAATGTAAATAAATCCGTTATTCTCTACTGATTTCCATTTCCCAGTTCTCTTTTAAAATACGGGGAAAGTAGGAAGTAGGTTCATGGAACAAGCGCCAGTAACAGTTTGGGGGAAGTCAGGTAGGAGGCAAACACTTGGCTAGTGAGTCCCAGTTGTTAAATTGCAGGAGAATTTCTAGCTCCCCCAAGTCTTGTCCTACTTGCCCTGATCCTTGAGTGTTGTCTATAAATACAGATTGCTGAGTTAATGAAAGAAAAGGGGCTCTTAGATTTTGATCTGATTGTATTTTGTGAATGTTCCCCATGTTCAGTTTTGTGATTCAGACAGTCCTTGGTAGACTCTCAAGGTTCAGACCTTGCTTGGTTCTGTACTCTTGGCACCAATTTGTAAAGAAGGTATGTTATCACAGTTTTTAGGGTAAAAGGAAGCTGGAGTAAGCTAAGCTTGGCCACCAGCCTCCACCCGCCAACTAAAATGTCCTAGTTTGCCTCCCGTTGTGCTAAAACACTATGACCAAAAGCAACTTGAGGAAAAGCATGATTTGACCTACACTACCACATCATAGTCCATCGCTGAAAGAAGTCAGGGCAAGAACTCAAGCAGGAACCTGGAAGCAGGAACTGAAGCAGAGACCACATAAGAATACTGTTTACTGACTTGTTCTCCATGACTTTCTAATCCTACTTTTTAAAAAACACAACCTGGGACCACTGACCCAGGGGTGGCACTATCCACAGTGGCCTTGGTCCTCCCACAACAATCATTAATGAAGAAAATGCCCCACAGATTTGCCTATAGGCCAATATGATGGAGGCATTTTCTCAGTTGAGGGTCTATCTTCTGTCAAATTGACAACAAACCCCCCCAAACCATAACTGCCACAGCAAGAACAGTGACAATCAGAGAAAAGAGATTCACTGAGTGTGGTTGCATTGGGAATAGGAACAAATACAGGAGTCCAGTGACCTCTTAAATTGATATTCAGGGGTATTGATGAGAGCTATGAGTTGAAATAGAGGGTAAGAAATATGCATAGCTAAGCAATTTTGGACAAGGTATGATCGCACTCATCATTGTCTTGGCCCTAACCTGCCCTTCAAGGTGGTCCGCTAAGTCACCAGAATCATGTGAAATCTCCTGGGAGGTAGCAGAGCTTCAGCCTTTTCTTTCCTATAGCATAGGATTCCTGTGGAAATTTGAATCCTCTGGGGTCCGTTGTCTTAACAGTATAATAGCCAGTGGGAGGGGCACAAGCATCTGTTTTCAGAATACTTCTTTTCCTTTTAGGGCTGTTACAAGTGCCATACATTTTTTTTTTAGACCTCGAGGGATGTTAGGTGATGTGATTGACTTGGTAAGAAAATTCCTGAAACATGCTTGTGCTGAAAGAATTACAAACAGAATAAAAATTGAGACAAGATTAGAAGACATTCAGTTAATGTCAGATAATCATGCTTAAGAGCAATTTCTCCATAACCCCCAGATTAATTGCTTTATGAGGGCACAGTGATTTCACTTCTGTTGTTGGTGTTAAGACAAAGTCTCAATATGAAGCCTAGGGTGTCCTCAAAAGCACAGTCCTCCTGTTCTAGCTTTCCAAGGATGGGACTGTAGGTAAGTGACACCATATACAAGATAAGCTCATTCTAATTTTGACAGTTACCATCTCTTCACAGTTTTCTCTGATGATTCCATTGCCTAACCATCTGGTGATTTGTTTTAACTACTTCTCATCTCTGGGGTGAGATCTTTCCTAGTTGGTCTTATATGATCCTGTGTTGGGCAAGATGACGATTTAAAGAGTTGATCACAACCCTCTCCCATCCTTTTTTTAAAGGCCATTGCTGTGTCGGTGGCAGGACCCTAGAGAGGTAAAAGTCCCCTTTGCATGGCTCACTCTAGCACCCAGGACAAGTGTCATACTATACTCTAAGAATAAACTTACAGAATACCTCTAGGTAGAGGAGTTTTTCCCTTTGATGCACCTAATTCCACAAAACAAACACTACTGAATTTAGCATCACAGACTGACCTCAATACAATAGTAGTGGGTACCTTTAGTACCCCACTCTCAACAATGAATAGGTTAGCCTGCCAAAAATCAAACCTTATATATCAAATATGGTCTTTTTTTTGTTTTTGTTTTTGTTTTTTTTGTTTTTGTTTTTTGTTTTTTTGGTTTTTCGAGACACGGTTTCTCTGTGTAGCTTTGCGCCTTTCCTGGAACTCACTTGGTAGCCCAGGCTGGCCTCGAACTCACAGAGATCCGCCTGGCTCTGCCTCCCGAGTGCTGGGATTAAAGGCGTGCGCCACCACCGCCCGGCTCAAAGATGGTCTTAATAGATATTTTAAGAATATTATATTTAGTAGACAGAAAATACACTATGGTCTCAGCAGCCCATGGAAGTTTCTCCAAAATAGACCATATTTTAGGATATAAAGCAAATTAAAACATACAATAAAATTAAAATGTCTTTTCATATTCTATCTGATTCAAAATGAAATAAAAGTAGAAAGTAACAGCACGAGAAACTATAGAAAATACACAGACCCACACAGATTGGACAATGCACTATAGAGGAATCAATGTGTCATCCAAGAAATCATGAATGTGCTTAAAATGTTATACAACGGAATGAAAATGGAAACACAACATATCAGAACATAAGACATGATGAAAGTGGTTTTAAGAGGAGAGTATATAACTATGAACAACTATATGAAACTATTGGAGGGTTTAGGGAGACGGCTCATTGTTTAAGAATTTATATTGCTCTTGCAGAGGCCCCACATTTGGTTCCTAGCATACATGTCAGACAGATTACAATCACTCATAATTTCATTTTTAGGGAATCTGATTCACTCTTCTGGTCTCTGTGGGCAGCTACACCCACATATACTTATATTATTCAAGATAAAACATTTTAAAACCAGCTTAGTTCCAGTTCTGTGGCCTCCAAACCCTTTCTGTTTGTGAGCCACTTCTCCTATATAAGTCATTTGCTTCATTGAAATTAAGATATATATCATACAGATACAAGAATCACACAGAACCTGAACTAGACAAGACCAGAAAAGAAACACCCACGGCATATCATAGTTAAAATATTAAATATGCCGGACAATTAAAAATATTGCAAAGAGAAAAAAACGCAGGTGACATATAAAGGAAAACCCGTTAGACTACCACAAAGGGCTCCCAGTGATCATTTTGAAAGCCAGAAGAGCCTGAAGCAATGCACTCACGGTTGTAAAACACCATGACTGCCAACCTAGACTACTGCACCCAGCAAAACTGTGGCATAATTGAAGAAGAAAGAAAAACTTGCTGTAACAAAAGTCTAAAAAAAATTCATATCCAACCCCCTCCCCCACACACTAAATAGAATACTAGAAGCATGACATTGAGCTAAAGAGTAAGCACGACCAAAAACAAATGAAGCTGGAATTTGCTGAAATAAAAAGCACAATTAAGAACACAAATCAGCAAAAATCATCAAAATGACTACAGTCTACACATACCTTTTGATCTTCTTTCTAAATATTAATGGCCTCAACTCTCCAATCAAAAAACATGGGCTAGATGAATGGATTAAGAAACAAAATCCATGTATCTGTTGTCTACAAGAAATTCATCTTTTTTCTTCTCTTTTTTTGAGACAGGGTTTCTCTGTGTAACAGCCCTGGCTGTCCTGGAACTCACTCTGCAGACCAGGCAGGCCCTTTTAAAAAAATTTTAAATATTTTTATTCTACAGCAACTTTTTTATCTTCCTTAATGCCTTTGTTTTTGAAAACGCCATACATACACACAAGGAAATATCATATCAACCCCCGTTGCCCACTTGCAATTCTCCCATATATATCCTCTCTTAACAAGCTCCTCTCCAAACTCCATGTCTTTCATGTTTTTTATAACCCACCAAGTCCAGTTAGTGTTACCCATATGTCTGGAGGGGACAGGGAGCATCCACTGAAGCACAGGAAACTCACCAGTGGCCATATCTTTAAGAATAATTTTCTCATGGGACTGGAGAAAGTGCTTGGTGGTTAAGAGCACAGCTGTCTGTAACCTCTGTTCCTGGGACCTGACACCCCCACACAGATATACATGCAGACAAAACACCAATGCACATAAAATATAAAAAAAGAAAGAAAAAAAGAATGATGGCTACGTCTGTCAAACTGCCTTCTAAATGTGTGTTTACACCTATAGATCTATACCTGCCTCAACTAATAGCATTGTTGAAGCTCCTAAGAACAAGTGACTATTATTGTGGCATGGTGGCCTACTTTTTAGTCATGAGTGGACTTCTGTAGTCACTTACTGGAAGGCTCATTGTGGAAGATGGAGCTGAAAGAATGTAAAAACTGAAGGAAGGGATGGAGTGTTATGTAACATTTTCCTTTGAGATTGAAACATGCCATCCTGCAGAAAACTTCTTCTTCTTCTTCTTCTTCTCCTCCTCCTCTTCCCCCCTCCCCTCCCCCTCCCCCCTCCCCTCTCCCCTCTCCTCCTCCTCCTCCTCCTCCTCCTCCTCCTCCTCCTCCTCCTCCTCCTTTTTCTTCTTCTTCTTCTTCTTCTTCTTCTTCTTCTTCTTCTTCTTCTTCTTCTTCTTCTTCTTCTTCTTCTTCTTCTTCTTCTTCTTCTTCTTCTTCTTCTTCTTCTTCTTCTTCTTCTTCTTCTTCTTCTTCTTCTTCAGGAAATCCCTGAAACTGACCAGATTCACTAGGCCCTTCCCTGCCAGAGAAAGCAATAAAAGCTGCCTGCAGTCTCTCGGTTCCCACCTTTGTGAGGTACATGTGTACTCTGGTCTGTTGTGGGTTCCCTCTCTGGGGTGAGTAGACATGTGATCTATGAGTGTAGCAGAATGTCTTTAGGAGTAATTTTATTTCTACATCCCATTAGCAGTATTTGGTTTTCACCTGAGTCCCTGGTTTATCTAGTCTCAGGTTCTTGGTCACCCAAACAGATGAGGAATGGATTCCATTTCATGGAGTGAACCTTAAAACAAATATTGGTTGGTTACTCCCATAAGCTTTGTGAAACCATTGCACCAGTTTATCTTTTAGACAGGTCTCCATTGTATGTTGAAGGGATTGTAGGTGGGTTGATGTTTCTCTTTCTCCTTTGGTAGCATGCAGAGTAGTTTCCAGCACCAGGAACAGCAGCCCATGGGATGAAGGTTCTAGATAGGCACCAGCTTGACTTCCTAATGTTCAGTGAGTAGTGTAGATGTTGCTTCAGCAATAGGATCTTATTATCAGTTTATAGAGAGCAACCAATAGCCTGGGTTGTTTGGGGGTTCCCATTGGACCCCTGTAGTGAACAACTTGATTAGATGTAACCCTTTCCCAGCACCGGGAGCTTCATTTGGTGACAAGAGATTTCCAATTGGGGCTCTGTCTCCCCCGTTATTTGGGAAGTTCATTCAGCTTACATCCGTACGTGTATACATTTTTGGGGAGCTTCTACTGTATTAGGTTTCCATACAACCCCACCATGGCCCTTAGTTTTAGCTGTCCCTTCCTCTATTCCCTCCCTTGCCACCTCTTCCCTCTTCAACCTGGTTTGATCCTCCCTTTCCAGTCCCCCCCCTTGTCCATCCATAACTATCTGTTTCCCCGTCTTAGAAAGATCCCTCCCTCCCTGCTAGTCCCTTACTCTATACCGAAACTCCTTGGTTCTATGGTTTGTAGCCTGATTATCAATGAATTAACAGCTACATTCACCTATAAGCGAATATATACCATATTTGTCTTTCTGGGTCTGAAAACTCACTACTTAAACATGCTCGCTACTTCACTATACAGTGAAAACAGTGCCAGTAAATTTGTCAAGTGTAATTTGAAAGGAATTAATAAAAGTAAAACTCTCCCCCTGTAACAAAAAAATAAATTGACAATCATGTCAGCCAATCAGCTTACTATCCTAATTTCAGATGAAATTAATATACTACTACTGATGTCAGAGTAGTGAAATTAAATTAAATTAAAAGTAAGGATCACATATCTGGGGTGCACAAATAGCAGTTTTATGGAAGACTTAACTTGTTTGTTTGGAAGTACTCTGGAGATACAATTCTGCTCTACGTACTCACTAGCACAGTCAGGCCTCTGATGAGAGCTGATATTACCTTGGCAGCTACAGTTAATACACACACAAGAAGGCATCACTGAGCAAAAGCTATTTCCACCTTTGAACTGATAGAAGGGCAAAATAATCTATTTTTCTTGTTTGAAGTGATATGAATGTTACAAAGTAGTTGGATCAAATGGTATTTCCCTAATTAATTTGGTAGGAAATTATATTATCACACATAATTTTAAAAAAATCTCTTTATTTGGAGAGGCCTTTTCTCCTGATACAACTTTTCAGAGGCAATAAAAGTCAGGATAATAGGAAGGTGGGGCCACTCTCAGATAACAAGATCCAGTAAACTAATCCTAGTAAGCAACTCTGATTTTGTTACAGCAGCAAGTGAAAACACAGATGTCGGCATTCACTCCCAAAACTCTACACCCATCCTGACAATTTTAACTCTCAAGCTTGTCCACACGATGTCTTCAAAGAATAAATCAATTGTAGTTTAAGATTTCCAATCATGTACTGGTTGCTGTTGTTTTTGTTGCTTGGAATCTTTGATTTTGGTTTGTTGGTTGGTTGGTTTGAAGTTTGAGGAAATGGTTTATTTGGGCTCACCATTTGACTCAGAAGGTGCGTGGCGTACAACATAAAGGGGAGACAGGGCTGCAGGCAGGTGATACAGCTTCTTACAGTGTGTCTTCAGTCAGGAAGCTGAAAAGAAGGAAGTAGTGTTTTACTCCCTCTAGTCTTTGTATTTAGTCCAGGAACCTAGAAATGGTGCTACCTGCATTTAGGGTGATTCTACACTCAGTTAAATGTCTTTGGAAATCCCTTCACAGACACACTCATAGGTTTCTTTTTCATCCTGGGTGATTCTAAATTTGGTCAAGTTGACAACGAAAATTAGCTACCACCATTATTAACATGTATTTACACTTATGCACCTCATGTTCTTTTGTATCTAGCTCATTTCCCTTAACACAATATCCACAAATGTCAACAATATTGTTGCATATGCAGTGCTGTGCGTGTTTTTGTAAAAATCTGAACCATTATACGTATTTAGCCCATTTCTTTAACAATTTGTCCATTGGTATTAGCAATTTCAAAGACTATAGTAAACAACATGGAGTGCACATATCTCTTCAAGATCCTTTTTTCTTTGGGCAATTCCATTTCTATTTAAGCTAGAAATGAGATCAATGAGGAAATTAGCTTCTGCCTTAAAAACATTACTGGAAAGCTGAGGATTTCTACCTCTGTGTACCTCTGGGAAAACATAGCAGAAGATGATAGCTCAAAGATGCTTCTACCCCCTTCAAACATGTCTCAAAACAGCAGCCCACCATGTGAAGTGCTGCATATTCATTAAGAAGAGCTTAAAATGGTAAAGAAATGGATATCAGTGGGGTTCTAGGCTATGATACAAAAAGTAGTCTCCCAAATGCTTCCTTCTTTCATTCATGAAACTTTAGTGCCAATTATCACCAACTTATTCCCGGGTGGAGTTTGTACTTTAATTGAGAGACAAGTATATGAACAAATAACTGTGGTATATACCATATGCAACAAGTTTTCAGTGCAATTGGAACCTAGAGCAGGAGGTGCAATGTTTGATGGGTGAGGGAGGCAATAACAGAGTCTACTACCAGTTCTCCTTTTCCTGCCTCTGCTTTCTGTAGTCTGGTCTCCAGGTAGAAGCCAGAATTATCATCTGTAAAAGTCTAACCTCAGCCGGGCAGTGGTGGCGCACACCTTTAATCTCATCACTCAGGGGGCAGAGACATGTACTCTGTGAGTTCAAGGCCAGCCTGGTCTACAAGGCAAGCTCCAGGACAGCCAAGGCTTGCACAGAGAAACCTTGTCTCAAAAACAAACAAACAAACAAACAAAAAACAAACAAACAAAAAACGACAAAAATAAGTCATCTAACTTCATTCCTTAACTTAAAATCTTTGCATGGTCTCCCCATTTAGTTCCTTGCAATTACCTTGAGGTAACTACTTCTTTCACCTAACTAGATTCCAATTAAATCAGCCCCCTTTATGTCCTATACTTCTGGAACATGACAGGTGTCATTCCGTTCTCAGGCCTTTTTGCATCTCTTAAGAATACTCCATCTATAATGTACTTCTCTTAAAAATCATCATTACTAGCTGGACAAAGTGGCACATTTCTGTAATCCAAGCATTCAAGTGGCAGAGAAAGGAGGACTGTGAATTTGAGGCTAATGTAGATAATTTTAATGAGTTTCAGGCCAGCCTGAGTTATCCAATGAGAGCCCTTGTTTTTGAAAAATTATTATTTGATCTTTCACTTTATTGGCGGTAGTAAGTATTACTGTATGAGGTCTTCCATGTCTGTTTATATGAAATAATCCCCCCAGCTTGTCCTCATTTACTCGCCTTAGTCTCCTTCATGCTACTATTGAACTGATTTTAGTTACTTAGCTGTGCATTTCCTCCATCCAAATATTGGCTCCATGATGGTGAAGATTGTTAAGTCTCTTACTCAATGCTGAATCCTCCCAGGATGCTTCCTGGCACACAATAACCAATAAATACTTGTTTAATGATGAAAGGAAGGAAATGGGATCATTTCCTGACAGAAAAATAAGGTTAAGGAGGGAGTTTTGCTGTTTTTAAACATGGTAAGCGTGTAGATGTGTTTTAATTCTTAAAATTCTTAGAACATGAGAGATAAGGACTGAAGAAAAAAAATAGAGACTAATGTTAGAGGTCAGTCTCCAGAGAGCATGAAAAAGACATAAGGAAATCTACCTGAGAGACAGATTGAGTTTTGAAAAGGAGAGGAAATTCTTTTGTTCTCCATCAAGAGAAATAAAGGAAAAGATGCATTATGGAAGTAAAAAGTAGCATTTGTTGAATGCATGCTTCACCTCAGCATTTGTTCTTTGTAATTATTGTTTTATTATATTTATTGTGGTTGTGTCTATGTGAAATGTATAGGGAGGAGGCTTGCATGTGCTATGTATGGCACACATATGGAGGTCAGAGGACAACTCTATGAAATTTGTTCTTCCACTGTGGGTTCTAGGAATTGAGCTAAGGTCATTAGGCCTGTGTAACAAATATTTTTATGCACTGAACCATCTAGTCCATATTACTTTGCTTAATTTTAGTGAACATTCTTATCATATAATCTTGATAAAAGTTCTTGTTTGGTACATGTTACTTTGATAATTTTTTTGAAACATCATCTAGCACAGGCTAGCCTATAAATTGCTACCTGGTCCAGACTAGTTTCAACGTCATAATTATGGTTCTGCTGCCTCCATCTCCTAAGTACTGATATTACTGCTGTACAAATCACACCTGACTTGTGATCACTGTTTGTAAATGAGAAATTATGATGGTAATTTTTCCAGTATCATACTGGTAGACAGTGGTAGGAAAGTATAAAAATTCAACTATACTTGACTTAAAAAGCCATGACACACACATATTTCATCTCACATATGGAAAACCTGTATGAGAGAGTATTGGGATTCATTTATAGCAAGGGAAATATTTTCTATAAATTAACTTGCTGAGATGAGAAAGAAAACAGGAGTTTGTAGAACAGGTACAGAGGTGAGCTGATACTGAACAAGAGAATGTTTTCTTGAGTTGCCTTGAATCTTGTGAAGAAAGATGGAAAGGGAGTACCAGGAAGGACATGTTCTTAGGATACGTTCTGTACACACACAGAGACGGCCTTGCCACACTGAAACAATGCAGTCTACTTCCTGTGTTTACACCAGTCAGTCAGTTGCCCAACTTCTAAAACTTAACCTGGACACATCCAAGCTCTTTCGGAACCACAGTTTGGCTGTACTAGTTTCAACAATTGAGCCTGCCTTGTGTGAAAGTCCCCTGGCTAGTAAACAAAGTGGTGAGATGAAATGGGGAGATCATATGAAAGTGGGCAAATAATATGAGGACAGATAGGAAGGGAAGGAGTTCTAGGACACCCAAAATACAGCTCTGCAAGGAAAATGAAGTGAGCCCTACTGTTTTGAAGGAACATAGACCCTAATGTATTCTTAACCCACTTTCGAAGCTACTAGGCAATAAAGATGACTTCTTGATAACTCAGCAGGTAGGAAATACAGTACCAAAGAAGATATCTAAACCTTTATAGGTAACATAACCTGTCCATGGTTAGTGGATTCAGTTTTCAAACTCTGCTATATCTGGATCAATATCCCAGTCGTTATACTATGCAACTTTCCATAATTCATAAAACATTAAAAAGTTATAAATTGTGAATTATTAAAATAAACATAATAAGTATACCAACAAAATGCGTGCTAAGATTACAGAAAGAGATCAATTTTTAAATTTTGGTTTTGGTGTATAGTATTTAAAAGTTATAAAATCATAGGTGTTGCAGCTGGGTAGGACGGTTAATTGCTTCCCTCCCTTGGCAGCTTGCAAAGTATTTTTTTTTTTTTGTACTGTGGAAGCTAGACAACAGGGAGGAGGTTTTCAGGTTAGACCCACCTCAAAATCACCTGAGTCTTATGTCTTAAGTGCAGTGTCTTCCAGTGAGACAGAACATGTGACATTTGTCTGAGTCTGAATTATCTCACTCAATATGATCTATGCTAGATCTGCCCATTTGTCTGAAAACTTAATTATTTCATTTTTTCTTGGCAGCTGAATACTATTCAATTGTATATATGTACTACATTTTCATTATCCAGTCATCTGTTGAAGGAAATTTGAGGCTTGTTTATTTACTTATTTATTTATTTACTGCCTGTTGAGAATAGGGCAACAATGAACATTGCTGACCAAGTATTTGTGCTCTATGATGTCCTTTGGGCATATGCCAAGTAGTGGTATGGCTGAGTCACATGGGAGATTTCTTTTTAGTGTTTTGAGAATTTTCCACACCAGTTTGTATTTTCCCCAGCAGTGAATAACTAGTCCTCTCCCTACAACTTGAGCATCATTTGGTGTCAGGTGATCTTAGCTTTTCAGATTGGGTTAAGATGAAATCACAAAGTTGCTTTTGTGATTTTTGCTTTGCATTGCTAAGTATGATGAACACTTCTGGAGATGTTTCTTAGTCGCTTTTATTTCTTTGATTAAGAACCCTCTTTTTTAAGTCACTAGCTCATTTTCAGTTGGGTCATTTCTTTTCTTGGTTCTTTGTTTTTTGAGTTTTTTCCCTCTATATTCTTGATATTAATCCCCTGTCAGATGTGTATCTGGCAAAGATTCTCTCCATTCTATGGGTTTCTTCTTTATTTCATTGGATGTTTCCTTAGCTGTACAGAAGCTTTTTAGTTTTATGAGGTTTCACTTGTCAGTTGCTGGTCTTGATTCCTGGGCAAGAGAGGTCCCATTCAGAAAGCCTTTCTACACTTATATCACATAGAGTGATGCCTATATTTTCTCCTAGCAGATTTTGTGTTTCAGGTTTCAAAATGAGGTCTTTGACCAACTTGGAGCTAATTTTGTGCAGTGTGATAGATGTGAGTCTAATTTCATTCTTCTTCATGAGGCCATCCAGTTTTCCCAGCACCATTTGTTGAAGATGCTTTCTTTCCTCCACTTCTTTTGCCTCTTTGTTAACTAACTGATGACTGTAGTTATGAGTACTAATGGTTTGGGTCTTTTATTTTATTTTATTGGTCTACATGTCTGTTTTTGCACCAGTATCATATTTTTTTTTCCGAGAAGGGTTTCTCTGTGTAGCTTTGGAGCCTGTCCTGGACTAGCTCTGTAGACCAGGCTGGCCTCAAACTCACAGAGATCCACCTGGCTCTGCCTCCCCAGTGCTGGGATTACAGGCGTGTGCCACCACCGCCCAGCTATATATATATATATATATATATATATATATATATATATATATATATATATATATATATATATATTTAATATAGTACTATAATATAGCTTGATGTCTTTTTACTCAGGGTTGATTTGGGGTCTTTCCTGGTTCTGTATGACTTTTAGGATTTTTTTCTATGTATGTGAAAAATATTGTGGGCAGTTTGATTGGGATTGTACTGAGTCTGTAAACTGATTTTAGTAGGATGGCCATTTTCACAGTACCAATTCTACCATAAACATGGGATGCCTTTCCATTTTCTGGTGTCTTTATCTTTTTCTTTAGAGATTTGAAGTTTTCATTGTGGATGTCTTTCACCTCCTTGGTTAGGTTTATTCCGAAATATTTTATCATCCTTGAAGCTATTCTAAGTTGGAGCATGTCTGTGATCCCCTTTTTAGTATGTTTGCTGTTGAAAGCACAACAATGATCAATATGGCAAGATATCTGTAAACCTGCAAGAAGTAACAGTCATATATTGGTGGTAACTGTCAAAGACAGTCAGGAAAAAAAGTAATAGTAAATTCATAAGACAAGTTTTATTTCAATGCTTTGACTTCCAAGAGATGGTTTATATAGTCTCTTTTGCATAAAATTTGCACAATTTAATGTAATAAAAATTTAGATATGTGTGTATATATTACTAATTAATACATTTCCATCCTTCTGACCAATAGATGATGTTCTAAAATCTGAAATGATGAGAATTATAAGCTATAAAACAAATATCAATGAATATTTCCTTCTCCAGAAATAACAATTACTAACATATCTAAAACTTAAAAGCTAATATCCATATTTAAGAGAAAGCAATCAATATTTGTCTTTCTGGATCTGAGTTATCTTACTAGATTGCTTCTAACTCCATCAAAGAGGCTCTCCCAAGAAAGGGGAAATAGAGTATAGTGCTATGAAGTGACAGAGGAGAAACTAGACTAGGAGGATTAAATGGGGAGGAGGATGGGAGAGAAGGGTAGAGGAGGGAATATGGAGAGGGCCAATTAACACTAAAGGCCCTTTGAAAAGCTGTATGGAATTATACTACTGTACAAACTTCCTCAACTATATACAAATATTAAAGGAATTTAAGTAGAGTCACCACATAATGGGGCATAGAATGTTCCAACTAGACATCCTATGCCACCAAGTAAAACCTCGAGTGCCAGGAATGAACTACGTCTTGTTGGATCATTGCCCACAAGGGTCCCATAGATGCCCCCATATCACCAGTTGTTCCCAAGGCTGTTGATTACCCTCCATAACTTGATTGTTAAGTCCCTATTGTTAAAGACGTAACTCTATCATTAAAAATGGGGAAATCAATCTGGTGCCTAACTAATAGCTTCACCCTTACTGACTAGCATTCATGGTGCTAGAAGGTACTTTCCACACTCCCAAAGGACAAAAACAATCATCAACATCACCCAACTACAAATCCTGCAACCTACAACAATGACCTGCCCGCAACATATATTGATACAATAATAAAATAGATGTTATGGGAGTAACTAACCATTTTTTTAATTTAATTTAATTTTATTTTTTTGGTTTTTCAAGACAGCGTTTCTCTGTGTAGCTTTGCGCCTTTCCTGGAATTCACTTGGTAGCCCAGGCTGGCCTCGAGCTCAGAGATCTGCCTGCTGGGATTAAAGGTGTGCGCCACCACAGCCCGGCTAGGTAACTAACCATTTGTAAAGTTGTATTTAATACCCACTTCATGAGATAGAACTCATACCTGACACTGATAAAGTGCCCAAGAACCTGAGACTAGATGAGTCATGGGCCTTAAGGGAAAACCTTATGCTATTATTCTGTTAAAGGAACATAGCTATTAAATGACTATTGATGACATACAGTTATACCCACAAATCAATGCTTTGCTCATCTCTCATCAGAGAAGCTTCTTCTTCTTTCAGTTGATGGTAATTAACACAGAGACCCACAACTGAACAATGTATGAAGAATGAGAGACTTTGGAGCACTCAGCTTTAGATGGGATGCCTTTATTAAACCCCTCCTCTCAAGACTCAGGGATCTATGTGGAAGAGGAGGTAGAAAACTTGTCCTCTGAAAATATGTTATGGTTGTTAGTTTGGTGTTTTTGTGGGACTCCTAACAGTGAGAGTGGGGGTGTCTCTGATTCTTTTGCCTGCTGCTCTTGGGACCTTTTCCTTCCTACTGGGTTGCCTCGTCCAGCCTTGACATGAGGGTTTGTGCCTAGTCTTATTGTAACTTGTTATGCCATGTTCAGTTGATATCCATGGGAGGCTTGCTCATTTCTGAAGGGAAATGGAGGAGGAGTGGACTGGAAGAGAGGGGATGCATGGGGGTGCTGGGAAGAGTGTAAGGAGGGGAAACTGTGGTTGGCATGTACAGTATGAGAGAATGAAAAAGAAAGTCTGAAGTAGTGGATGATTCCAAGGAAATGACATCTTCCAGACAGAAAGGGCTGAACCCAATATGAAGTCACAGAGACTGTGACAGCACGCACATGGCCTGAGCCGGTTCAAACAAGCACAATCTCAGCATGGACAAGAGGACGGAAAACAAAATCCCACCCCTAGCCGAGAAGCTATTTGAAACCAGGCAAGGAAAACTCCGTTTTCTCTGATAGAATGATGCTGGATGTATCAACCACACTCCAGTGCAGGACCCAGACCTGGATGCAGTTGGCCAACACAGAATGGATCCCTGTTTTTGTGTGCTGCTGACAGAAAAGAAAAGAAAGAGGGAGACAGAGACAGAGAGGCAGAGAGATAGGAGAACTTGAAGTTGATAGGGAGGTGGGGAAGATTTGGGAGGAGCTGAGGGAGGGGGAAGAATTGATAAAATACATTGTATAAAATATTTACTCATTTATAAAGAAAGAAGATTCAAGATATGATCTTACTACTAAAAAAAAGAAAATAAAGGTCATGGGAGACATGTAGAAGCAGCGTTCTAAGGGGAACCTTAGAGTAAGTCCATTCTGTCTATTCTGTTTAAAGTTAACTGTCTTCCTTCAATTAAGTGAAATATGCTGACAATTACAAACATGTTGCTGCTTTTGAATCCACGGTTGCTTCTTTTGTTATTTTGAGTGACAACTTAGAATTTTTACTAATTGGTTTTTGTTCTTTTTCAAAGGATGTCTGCCAAAAACATGGACCACAAGACAATGCATGTGGTATGGGGGTGGAAATGAAGAGGAAGCAGCTCAGCAGATGAGTCAAGGACAGAAATCCTGTTTGTACAAAGCTTTCGACTCAGGAAAGCAAGCTTTTGTACAGCCAATGGGGATCTGCAAGCAAAATATAGCCTAGAACTTGTTGTTCTTTTCCATTCACCAGGGAATGCAGAAGACCTTTGACATACACCTAAAGTTAGCCAGATAGCCATTCACAAACCACCAATAAAAATTTATCTCTCAACTAGGCTTTGAATCAAGATGCATTGAAGTTGAAGGTTGAATAAAATAGTAAAATTCTCAAGTCACATGTCCTCATTCTGCTGAAACAAGTTCATTCTCTTTTTGGAGATTTTTGAAAGCTGAATTATAGAAAGAGAGAGAGAGAGAGAGAGAGAGAGAGAGAGAGAGAGAGAGAGAGAGAGAGAGAGAGAGAGAGAGAGAGAGAGAGAGCTATTTCAGCCTTTCTTACTCTCTAGGAGGAGTGGACAAAGTCCAAATACTGTTCAACATTTATTTCTTATTATAGTTGTTCGAAATTGAACTTCAAGGTCTTAGGAAAAGAATGACAACTTGCCAGTGTGCTCTTTTTCCTCTTCTTCCCCCTCCTCCTCCTTCTTCTTCTATAACTTCCTGGACAGCACCCAACTTACTATCATGAGTAAATGGAGATGTTTCTATTCAAGTGCCTGTTAAGTCTTAACTAAGGCTGTAGTTCAGTCTTTTGCCTCTCTCAATTTCAATGCCAGACTTAGTGAAAGGGGTTCTACTCCTTTGTAGAGTCAATTCACGTTTGTTCTTTTCTGCTTACAAGTATTAGTATTATTATTTCCCAGAATACCAGTGGCCATGTTGGTTACATAAATATTACTCGAGAGCTAAAACCATGCCAGAGTTGTCTTCATGTTTATATCATGTGGTATAGTGCTTTGCACAGAATTCAAAAATTGTTGTATGAATGAAGTCAGAAGAGAATAAATGCTAAAAAAATACTTGTTAAATTTTTGCCTTTTGAACATTCTGACAGGTCTACCCACTGTCACGATACTCTAAAGACCATTGTTTCTGTGAACTCACTTCCGAGGAAGTAAAGCAAGGGCCCAGGAATGGTCTATTCATTGGCCTTACCATTCTCTCCATCATCTTGAATCAGCTCGTTTAACAGTACAATAAACGTTTGGAGACTGTTGCAGTGCCCACTAGGTGCCAGTATTTTGCAGACCCAGGGGCAAAGTTCTCCAGAAGGTTTGATATGCTCTGGACCAGTCGCCAATATATGATGCTATTTCTCTGATAGTATTCACTATTACCTACATTTGCAAAATAATTTTTACTCCTAATCCAGAAATTGTACACTGTTTTGGTGTAGAGACTTTGTTGCCACAAACGGAATTCTTTCACTTAGAAACACTACTTTTCAACTGAAATGGAAGTTAAATTTGCAATTCAGCCACTTTAGACTCCTTGTCATACCTTTGAATCACTGTACTGAGTTGGAGAATTGGGTTATAAGAAACTGGATTACTATTCCATGATGTAGGTGGAATACATCTGGAATATAAGGGATCCCTTATTGATCTGTGGTGTGATTAAATTCAATTTACACCTTCAGCAACACAATCAAGGCAAAATTAATAATTGGCTTGACATTTCAAGAATGATGAATGGTTCATACAAACAGGTAAAAAACTCTCAGGCCTCCTGAGGTGTACACTGAAGGCCAAGAGAATTTGGAATAGGAAATAAAAGAAGGTAGTTACAAAAGATCCCTCCAAGCAATTCCATCCTTCTGTTTGAATATATATATATATATATATATATATATATATATATGTATATATATATATATACATATATTTCATTACCCCATTTAGACCTCTTCCCCCTTCTCATAGTCTCCTTTCTACTTTTATGGTCTATACGCTCATGTGCTTGTGTGTGTGTGTATTTAAATCTATATTCTATATATGAAAGAAAACATGCTATTTTTTGTATCTGAGTCTGTTTTTTCACTATATACAATAAATAAATGCATCTCTGAGTTTCCTTGGATTCAAAAGCTTCAGTATGATGTCTTTATTCTAAGAATAGAGACCAAACATAATGAAAGTTTAGATAGGATACACCTGTATATGTAATTTTCTAGTAGGTCCAAATAAGGAGAAAGGTCTTTTCCTTTCCTAATCATCACCAACATTCTGAAGATGTATAAGGGATGAACTCATCTGTAGGGATTCGTTAGTCACCTTATTCTCAGCTAAGCCAAGGTGACATCTCAGTTTCTATCATGGCTTTTGCAGTTATTGTTGTACACTCATAGTGCATCATGCCATTTCTTTCTCACGAGTGATTCCCTCTCGTAATTTGTTTTAGGGAATGCAGTTTGGTTGGCACAGTCTCCTTTCCAGATATTCTTAAAATAGTTTCGACACAGGACTGTATACTTAATAACAAGCTGCATTAATAAGTGCAATGAATGCATGTCAACATTAATTCAGAGGTTTGTGTGTGAAGCTGTCAACTCCTCTTGCCAATTTTCAGTATGCTACTAAATTTGTTCATCCTGAAAATGTCTGCCAGCTAACACAGTGACTTTAGCTAGGAGAATGAATGTGATTTATTTGAAAATCCATTTGAAAATCTTTGTACTTACTAGTTTGCGACTCTTGGTGTCCTTGTTCACAACAGCCATGTTCTCGTTTTATTCACTCTGAAAATTGGAATTTACATGTTGCTGAACACTGATTTCACCAACAAGGAGCATTTTAATTTTTTTCTGCTTGCAATTACAATCATTTTTTAATTCCTCCAGTACCTGCTGGTCTATTCCCTTTCTACAGACTCCCCCTTCATTTTCAGCCTTTTGTGTGTCTCTGCTTTCCAATCAATGACAGATTCTCTGAGGTGTTCATCTAATAGTTGTAGTGTGTTGTTGTAAACATGCCACTTGGAAAGAGTAGGAAAAGGGCTCTTCAATCAGTTTCCTTTCGCATGGCACCACAACCCTGAAAATGAGGAATTGAGGGCTGACAGGAAGAAATTCTGGTTGTGTGAAACCGTTCAAATGTCCTGATTCTCAGCCTTACCTTCAGAGCAAGAATGGCTCCAACCACAGAAAGAAGGAATCACATGGACTCTAATCAACTGTAACTGCTGCTTCTCACACATAAGTCTGATTTAATGAATACATGACAGAGGAATTTTAAAGTATGTATGTGGTTTATCCTGAAGGGATGAAAAAACAAATGATGCTGTGTGGAGAGATAATCCAAAAAAGTGTTGTGAGAGACTAACACAGCTCATGGAGTTGTGAATTCTTACTCATAAAAGGAAATTCAAGAAACCTTGCTGTCAGCTACTCGTTTCTCATGGGAAACTTCTGTTTAGAGATTTTTTTTGTAGTGCTATAGGCAAGTTTATTGCTCCTGCTTTTTTAAAATTTATTTTTATTTTATCTGCATTGGTATTTTGCCTGCATGTATGTCTGTGTGATGGTGGTGGATCCTGGAGGTACAGATGGTTGTGAGGTTCCATGTGGGTGCTGGGAATTGAACCCAGGTCCTCTGGAAGAGCAGCCATCTCTCCAGTCCCTCTCTCCTGTATTTTAAGGACAAGAATTGGTTCATTTATTAGTCCAGTAAGAAATAGCAGCAATGTTTTTTCTGAGGTCAGGACTAGGGTTGGGGGTAGAGGAAAGGGGAAGACCGGGGGGGGGGGGCGGGGTCACCAACAAGTTATCAAGATTCTGAAGCCTCAAACTCTCCTGTACATTCATCCATTTAACTGGGTAAAGAAAACATGACTGTCCCTAACAATTAGAACCAAGTGTTCTAAAATAAATTTAAACCAAAAACTGTTATGTAGAAACCACCTATCATCTATCCATCGATAGGAGCCAAATACCAGATTTGCTACAGATAATCACATTTCTGCAACTTCACTTTGCAGTATTGTCATAACCTAAAAAGAAACAAGTTTATTGAAACTTGTCTGATCATTAGCCAAATCTGGCTAGGTGGAGATAATTTCAGATTACAAGAAAAGCTAGCTGTAAATTCCATCTTCTGTGTGTGACACAACCGTTATAATCAAGAACTTGGGACAGCTGAGGATGGCTGCAGTGGATCTTCAGAATGCACCTGTCTGCTGTCAGAAATGGATGGAGAAGGAGCTTGGGGCTCTATGACTCACCGCTGAACTATTTGCTACTGACAGATTCATGAATAGAAGGATAGAAGGGCTAGAAGCCTTTAGTAGTGTGCCCACTTATTGCCCCACCAGGCTCCAATGAGTAGCTCTAATTCCATGGTCATGCAGACGACCCTGGTAAAACTGTGTGGATCACTCACTAAACCAAACCAAAAGCTATTAACCTTAGAAATGGACAGATATGACAGGACAACTGATAGGAATGGGAGGGCCATAAGAGAGGGTAGATGGGGGCAAAATAATCAAAATACATTATATACATGTATGAAATTGTCAAATAACAAAGCTAATCAATAAAAACCCCAAATCTATAGCTATAGGCTGTCTCTGTAATACTGTTCTTCAATTATGGTACTGTTCTTTAATGTAAGTTAATTTAGTGTGTAACCTCTGTCTTGCTTTCTCAGGCTGGGTTGAAGGATGACCTTGATCTCCTTGTCCTCCTGCCTCCACCTTCCAAGTACTGAGATCATGGGTGTGCACTGCCACATCTGGCTTTTTACTACTCATAGATAATTGATTTTGATTCCTGGACAATGATTTCAAATTGAGCCATTTCCAAGTCAAATCTTAGCTTCTTGGAGCATAATAGGGTCCTTTCTCCCAACTCCATCTCATTTCATAAGCATACCAAGGTTAATCTTAGAAATTATAACACAAAAGCTGCACTCCGCTGCTGGTGTGGGTGACAGCTGGACTGAAGAAGCATCCTGAAACATGAACACAAAGACATCTGGAATGGAAGCCCTTTCCTTTCTCAGTAACTCACCGACATAGGAGCAGGCACAGGCATTGCTTCAAGAATGTTCCAGCTGAGTTCAAAGCGAGGCTCATCCTTTTCAATCAAAATGTATTGCCTATTTGGTATGCATGAATGCCTCTGAAAGCTTTTAATAGCAAATGCAAGAGAAAGGATTGTTGCCATGGTGAATTTTCAATAACCTCTTGCTCATTCATTCTTTTCTTTTCTTTTTTAAAATGGGGATCTTTTTTAGTACTGTCAGTTCACTGAAAAACTTAGCAAAGTACTGGTCTTGGTCTGCAGACAGCCATAAATATGAAGTATAGGCTCTGATGAAATGATTGCACTAAAATATTTAAATATTAAAAATGTTGATCTGCCACATGGAAGAGAAACTTAAGGAGACATAATAAATAAATGTAATGTGGGATTTTGGAATAGACAAACATGTAGAGAGACACAAAAGCCAAAACTGAAAAACAAAATGTACCACTCTCTAATAGACTCTAACAGATTACAGTGGTTCTCAACCTTCCTAATGCTGTGACCCCTTAATACAGTTCCTCATGCTGTGGTGACCTCAAAACATACAATTATTTTTGTTGCTGCTTCATAACTGTAACTTTGCTACTGTTATAAATCAAATGTAAATATCTGATATGTGACCCTCAGAGGTCGTGACCCACATGTTGAGGACCACTGGGAGAACCTAATACAGTGACTTATGGTGCCTTCTACAAATAATTGGAGCCTAATTCTTAAATATCCCTGGTACTTTACTCGAATTGTCTAGTCTTGGAAAGTAAAAATGGTGTCATCAAACCTGATCAAGATAGCATGCTGCCCTCATCTTAGCTATTGGAACACAACTCTCTACAGATGCTCTATGAGGCAAGGCTAGGTAACTTATCTTAACTGCCACTCTCTCTCAAAGGCTCTCATTCATTTGCTTGCTTGCTCATTCACTCACTCTTGCTCCGGCTCACTTGCTTTCTTGTTCTCTCAAAATTTGCCCATACTCTTTCCACTCAAAGTGCATATTCTTTGTTAAAAGGTTCATATAAATTCTAGCGTGGTAAATAGTTTTCATTCTTTCACCTTGGACTCATTGTTCCTGATACTCCAAAAATGGACATTATGTACAAACAAAGAAATCTAGAAAAAGATATGGAGGAGAAAGTATCCCATGCCACTGATATACCATGATCTGCTTATGATTACACTCTATATGTATTGCTTTCAAGGACTGTAATGCTTTCTTTAGTCTTGCACCCATTTTCAGGGCATCTCCACACACACATGTCAAACCTCTCTCACCAAAGCACTCCATACCACATAGAAGAATACAGCTACTATGGGACTTCTCCCACGGATGTTATATCTTCAGGTAGCTCAGCACTGGGTTCATGTCCTATCTAGCACTAAAATCTCCATCAGGATTCTAATAATATTCTTCACAGAACTAGACAAAACACATTCCAGAAATTCACATGGAAGTGAAAAAGACACTAATAGCCAAAACAATCTTAACCAGATGAATAATGGTGGAGATATCATAATACCTAACTTCAAGGTATACCACAGATCCATAGTGATAAATACAGTATAGCACTGGCTTAACAGACATGTAGGCCAGTGGAACTGAATATAGATGGCCTAGAAATAAATATACAGTCACAACAACCTAATTTTTGACAAAAGCATATATTGGAAAAAAGATAGCTGCTTCTACAAATGGTGCTCAAAAACCTGAATATTCACATGCAGAATACTTAATTCATAGCTCTTACCATTCATGAGCATCAATTCAAAGACCAAAGATTTTAATGTAATACCTGAAATTCTAAAATATTAGTAAAAACCATATGGGAAACCCTTCAAGATATAAGCATATTCAAGAACTTTCTGAAAATAAATTCAATAACAGGAAATAACAAATACATACAATTGACATAAAATTGGAAAGTTCTACACAGCCAAGGAAGCTCAGCAAACTGAAAAGACAATATATAGAAGAGGAGATCGTCTTTGCCTGCTATCCCTCAGTGAGAAGGCTAGTTTCCAGAACACATAAAGAATTCTAAAAATAACACCCCCTAATCTGCTATTGATAAACGAGTTAATGAACTGAATAGGCAGTTCTTTAAAAGGAGAACAGTAGAAGAAAGAAGAAACACAGATGACCAATGAACATTTTTAAAGAGCATTTAACACCTTTAGCCACCAGGAAAACACAAACTGAAACTATGTTGAGATTCCATCTTACCTGAGTCAGAGTGGCTAAGATCAAGAAAACAACAACAAATGCCAGCAAAGACGTGGGGGAAAGAGGGACCTTCAATCATTGCTTGCGAGAATGTAAACTAGTTCACTCACCATGAAAATCAGTATGGAGTGTTCTCAAAAATGTAAAAATTCAACTACCATGTAGCTAAGCTATATCACTCTTGGATTTCCTCCCTGGAGATATTTCACATCTATGTTTATTGCTGTTCTATTCATAAAACAAGGAATAAGAACAGCCTAGTTGTCCATCAGCAAAAGAATCAATAAAGATAATGTGATTCTACCATAAAGAAAAGGAGTCATGACAGAGAAATGGGTAGGACTGGAATCTTAGAATCAGAAAAATAAACAAATGGCCTGGAAAGATTATTGAATGGGTGAAAGAATTTTCTTTTTAAGCCTGACAACTCGAGTTTGACCCCCAGGGCCCACATGCTGGACAGAACCACGTCTTGTGGTTGTCTTCTGTTCCTCAAATGTGTACAATGGCACACATACAGGCCTCCACATAAAAATAAAAAGTAAATAAATGTAACAAAAACATAAAAAGGAAAAACAAATACAACACCGCCATTTTCTTTCACATGTTGATCCTAGATTGTGTGTGTGTGTGTGTGTGTGTGTGTGTGTGTGTGTGTGTGTGTGTGTGTGTGTGTGTACATGTGTGGGTATAGGTCATGAAACAAGAGAGGTAGCCTTGAGAGAAGAAAACAATGGTCTTAAGGAAGAGATGGGGAGAGGCAAAAGAAGAGATTAACAGACTATTTGTGACATAAAGCAGAATTAGAGCCAGTGGTGAGAGGAAAGGGACAAGACAGAAGAAGATGGGTTTGTGAGAAGGGAGTGGAGAAACAGGATCAACAAAAGCAATATAAGAAAGTTCCATAATAAATTTTGTAATTAATAATTTTTCATGCCGGGCGTGGTGGCACACGCCTTTAATCCCAGCACTCGGGAGGCAGAGCCAGGCGGATCTCTGTGAGTTCGAGTCCAGCCTGGGCTACCAAGTGAGCTCCAGGAAAGGCGCAAAGCTACACAGAGAAACCCTGTCTTGAAAAAAACCAAAAAAAAATAATAATAATTTTTCAAAGGACTTAAAATACTTCATGAAGGGGAAGAATGTAGAAGTACGAAGGCTTTGTTGATGGTTGATGGATATTTCCTCCTTAAAGCATGGCTATTTTATAGAGTTCTTCATTTTTCTCTAATTCTTTTTCAGCTCTGCTGCTATATCATTTTTGGTCAGAAGAGAAGAATGGGATCTTAGTTATATTTCTGGCCCTGGGTGGAAGCATGACATACAAAATTCCCAAAAGGTTGTAAGATTCCAAAGGCATACTGTTTTCCCTTTGTTAATAGTTATTTCAGATAGGCCTGTTAGTTCCTAGACTGGAAAATATCCTTCAGGAATCTTTTTGTTCCAGAAACATTAATAAACGTGAGATATCCGAAAACATGTAAAAAGGTAAGAGAAAAAAATCGTAATGAGATGCATAGGATATAACCCACAAACCCTTTTCACATTGCAGTTACTTAGAGATCCTCAGTGTTGGGTTAAAGAGGTGGCTCAGCTATTAAAGGCTAGGCTCACCACCAAATATATAAGAGATCCTCACTGTTAAGCCTTCCTACCTTTTCCTTTCTGAAGATTTAACATTGTAGGTTAGAATACAAAATAATGGATTTCATCACAGCCTCTTCATACATATACTTTGCTTGCATTCCTTCCCCTCTCCCTCATGCTACCTCATTTCTTCCAGAGGGTTCCTTTCCTTGCCCTAGTTTGAATAAAATACTTATTTTTAAAATTTTATGTATGTATATATGTATGTATGTATTTATGAGAGAGAGAGACAGAGCGCAGTTGTGTGGTACATGTGTGGATATGTGGAGGTCAGAGGACTTTTAAGGAATTGGTTCTCTCCTTCCACCTTGCTTTGAGGCAAGGTCACTCTTGTTTCTCTCAGCACTCTGCATACTCATGGCTAGTTGGTGTCTCCAAATGTCCTTTCAATTCTCCAATCTCTAACTCCCTTCTTGTTATATGAGTCATGGGATTACCAACGGATGCCATCTCATCTGGCTTTTCATGTAGGTTTCAGGGATCAAACTTCTGTCATTACACTTGCACAATACTGGACTTTCACTTAGTTCTGGGAATCAAACTGGGTCGTCAAGGTTGAGAGGAAAGAACGTTTACCCTGTTGGCCATCTTGCCTACCCAATGTCTGCTTTCTCTTTGCATATGTTACACGACTCTATTTCCCACATCCCTTAACATCTCTTGGCCCCTCTCATCATCACATTTCTAGTTTTATGCTATACAAATGCATATACATAAATATAAACAAATATACACACATAACTAAAAAAAAAGACTGTTTTTCTTCCTTTTGTCGCTCTTTTTCATAAGCCTGCTTGGTCTGACACTCTAGCTCATCTCACTTTTCCTCTGATGATGAGTCTTCCCTCGTGAAGCTGCTCACACTTCCATTGCTGAGCCTGCTTTCTTGACTTCTAACTCAGAAAGCAAGACTTTCCATTTGAAGCTACCAAAAATCCTTCGATTGTCTATCTTGACAAGACATGAAAGATAAAGTGAGAACTATTGGAGAAGATGAAGATGACCAGGAAGACAGGATTAGAAGTAAAAGGGGAGAGCAATGTGTCTTACTTCCTTAGAATCCACCATGGAAGGAAAGAATGGATACATGTGAACCAGCGCGCGCGCGCGCGCGCGCGCGCACACACACACACACACACACACACACACACACACACACACCCCACCCCACACAAGAACTGAAAAAATTTCAAGTGGAGAAAAATGCAATTATCATAGTTTTATTGGCCACTATTCTCTTTGGGTTTTAATTTTCCTCTTTCCAATAATACTGCTTAAGGAAAGTTTTGTGTCTCCCATAAAACTTTGTGATATGGTATCCTGCTAAAGAAAATGAAAGACAAAACCATGAAAGAATTTATTGAGTAGGGTCATAGCGCTTCAGCTGTCAACTTGACATAAACCTAGAGTCATCTGAGAAGAGGGAACATCAATTAAAGAATTGTCTCCATCTGCCGGGCGGTGGTGGCGCACGCCTTTAATCCCAGCACTCGGGAGGCAGAGCCAGGCGGATCGCTGTGAGTTCGAGGCCAGCCTGGGCTACCAAGTGAGCTCCAGGAAAGGCGCAAAGCTACGCAGAGAAACCCTGTCTCGAAAAAACCAAAAAAAAAAAAAAAAAAAAAAAGAATTGTCTCCATCTGATTGGCTGTGGCTATGTTTGTGGGGCACTTTCTTAGTTGCTAATTGATGTAGGAACGTATAGCTTTCTGTAGATAGTGCCATTCATAGGCAGGTGGGCCTGTGCTTTATAAGAAAGATAGTTAAATAAGCAAGAAGGAGGCAGTAAGCAGTGTTCCACAGTAGTCTTTGCTTTAGTTCCTACATCTAGTTCTTTGCCTAAGTTTCTGCCTTGGCTTTCCTCAATGGTGAACTTTAACCTGTAAGCTAAAACAAACCCTTTCCCACCATGTTGGTTTGGGGCAGTGTTTTACGACAGGAACAGAAACCACCTAGAACAGAGACTGGGGTCTTATTGTGATAGATCTGTCCATGTTGTTTTAGAGTGGATTGTGGAAGCATTTGGAACATTAGGCCAGAAAAGCCATTGAGTTCTTAGAGCCTAATAGGTGGTTCTTTGAGAGTTTGGAAGATAATAATGGTGAGAAAAATACAGGCAATGAAGGTTGGACTTGTGAATTTCAGAAGAAAGAAAAGACTTTAATCAGGGTCATTCATGTGATATTTTAGATTAAAAATCAGTAGCAATGAAACCTTTGCTTTACTAGCACATTGGATGCTGGTTAGCTGGAGCTGAAAAAGAGTCTTGTGTGATTCATAAGAGACAGCATCTCTGAGTTGAAATCTTCTGAGAATTGTTTCCTTGGGGTTTGCACAAAGAAGCTATGCACCAGAGGGAACTGAGGCTGCATCACACGCTGGTGACCAAATTTGTTGATGGGTAAGATTCTCTCATGTGGTACTGATTTGGGGAGCATGGAAGCTGCAGGATTGAAAGGATGATGAAGAGAAGCTGAGGCTTGGCAGAGTCTGAGTCCCTGAAGAAGACAGTTGAGGCCATTGGTGAAGATGCAGTCTTGGTTGCAGTTGAGACTCCAGGATACTAAAGATGCCAAGACCATGGGATCACCACCAAGGACAGTCACAGGTGTTGTGAGTGGAGCAGGCCTCAGTCTAGGATACAAGTGATGTGTGCTGTTGAGGGCACAGCTGAAGAAGTGGAGCTGCTCAAGCCCTTTGGAGACCAGAAGATTGTGAGTTCAAGATGCCAGGCAATGAGCTATAGGGTTGTATTTACACTGCTAGGTGTTTGTTTTGCTTTGATTCGACTGTAACTGTGCCCCGTTTCTTCCCTATTGGAATAACAAAACATTTAACTTGCTTTTCATTTTGCCCACAGTTAAGAGACTTCTTAATTTTACAGAGACACTGGCCTTGAACTACCTCTGCCTCCCCAATGTTGAGATCAAAGGCCTGAGCCACCAGGACTGGTGAACTTTTAAAGTGTTGAAATTCTTTTTGTTGTTGTTGTTGCTGTTTTGTTTTGAGACAGGGTTTCTCTGTGTACCTTTGGAGCCTGTCCTGGAACTCACTCTGTCGACCAGGCTGGTCTCGAATTCACAGAGCTCTACCTAGCTTTGCCTCTGCCTCCTGAGTGCTGGGATTAAAGGCTGAAATTCTTAAAGACTGGAACTTCCAAATTTATACTGTATTTTAAATTGTGATATTAATTGGGTTTTCCAGTTTAATCTTTATTTCATCTCGAATCCTCTTCAATGTTTCCATCTCCTTCTTGAATTCTATTCTCAAGTCCTGGATTGTTTTTGTCATTTCCACCAGCCTTATGTTTTCTCCGGCATCACCCAGGCATTTGTTCTCTTTAAGTTCCTTCTCCTTAATTTCATCAAGCAGTTTCCTCATGTCTTCTTTAAGCCCCACGAATTCTTTGATGAAGTTTATAATTGTTCTTTTAAATTCTGTCTAATTCATCTAGGTAATTCTCATTGGCAAACATTTCTGCAGGTTTTGAAGAAGAGATACTGGCTTGATCTTCCACGTTGTTTGTTAGTTCCGTGTCTGATATGGACAGAGCAGGTTGGGGCAGAAGAGAGGATGTGTGGGTGAGCTGGGTTAGAGGTTGGAAATGGCTTAGATTGAAGGAATTCAGGTGATCAGAGAATTCTGGCTGATTTATAAAACGTGTGTCTTGGTTCAAGACTGGAGTATGGGTGTATATATGGCTGGGTGGAGAGTTTGGGTGTGCCATAGGAGGGGCCTGTGCGTTGGTGGGTAGGTAGGGCAGGCCCTGACAGAATCCTAGAGGTTGGTTGTGGTACAGGTAGGTGTGGCCAGACTATGCTGAAGCACTGGATGTGGGACCCAGGATAAATATAGGGTTTGGTGAAGTGAATGGCAGGGAGGGTCAGGTAGACTCTTCAGGTTAGACCCTAGAGAGGGATGTATAGGATTTGGTTGGTGGAGAGGTTTGATGACTATGATCTTGGCATTGGTTTTCATTAGTGCTTTATGATAGCAGCAGAAAACAAACTAGAACAAGTAGCAACTAGTGTCAGATCTCTCGCTTAGTTTTCTAACAGCCCTATAAAGGAGGAGTCCTGTCTTTATTTTATACACGGGGAAAAATAGGGTAAACTGGCTAGCAGAGCTTACCCGGCTAGTTTGTGGCAGAACTAGCATTTGAACCCTTGCTTGTTCGACTATGGACAAAAATTCTTTGTGTGATCAACTTTAATCAAGATAGTAAAACTTAACTGTATATTTCCTAGGGAAATTGGGCTTTAGCACAAATTCCCCATGATCTAACACAGGATGCCAAATGTGGGCCTTTGAAGCGTTTGCCTTCACTCCAAGTGATTCCACTCCTGAGCCATTAGTCCAGATGGCAGTCTGTTAAGGCTTCTCAGATCAATGTGATTCTTAAGGTTGTGATAATGACTAGACTCCCAGGCTTCTTTCGAAAGTTGCTTCCTCGCTACAAGTTCTTCCTGGCTCTTGGTTCTGAGTACAGATCACACTCTCAGTTCCCTGGCTTGAAGTACGGCTTTGCTGGCTGACTGTGATGCCTCTCTCCCTTCTTTATTGCATCCTATTTCTCCTTACGGAAACATTGTCTCTATTTTTAAACTTGTGCCAACTATGCATTCTGTCTATTCGCTCAGCCTCTTGGGTTGCACCACACAGTTCACAATTGCTTAGTAACTGCCCTTAACCACAAACTAAAGTTATCTAGTTAAAATTCTAGTTAGAATAGAACTGTTGGAAATTATGACGCAAAACAACCCTGAATGCAAACTATATAGAGATCTATGTGGTAAGATGTACATTAACAAAGGAAGTTTCCAGTTTTAAGTTTTTTTCAGCAAAAACAGTGAGTTGTTTTTTAAAAGAGAATGATTGGTTTATCTGGAATGCAAGGCAAACATACTGGATAATGAGAAGACCGAGCAGACGCCATAACAGGCTGCTCAGTCTTCTCTCAGAGATCAGGCCTCAATTTCAGCTTCCTGAGACTGAGCAAGAAGTTTCTGAGGAAGAGCCACAAACAAAGGGTAATTAATCACTGGTGCGTCTGACAACAGGGACAGGGGAGATAGGATGCACCAAGCCTGGGCCACTGAGCCGGCCCCCACAGTCAGTGCATACTAGGCCAGCCAGCCTCCACAGCAGCTCAAGGACAAAGCCTGAGACTTGTCCAGGCCTGCTCAAAAATGGAAAACTGTAGCCCTGACCAGCCTCTGATTAGCCCTGGCCAATTAGAACATACTAATATGGTTGCCACTTGCTTAAGCCAATCATATCTAAAATGACTTAACTGCTCTAGGACCTCCCCTTGGCTGTGCTTAAAAGAAGTCTGCTGGCTCCTCTCAAGGTCTTGGCAGACCCCAACATGCTGGAATAAAAAACACTCTTGTTGATTGCATACATGGATGGTGGTCTTTTGTAGGACTTCTCCAGGACCCTAACAGATAAGAATAAAAATAAAGGTTGTAATAAGGTTTTCAAGAGAAGAAATTTGGAAAAAAAAATTTTTATGCTTAAAGTTAGCCAAGAGCATGGATTTATTTATTAAGTATTTATTTATTTAAATAGATTTATTTATAATTTTTTAAAAAAATTAGCCTTAGTTGCTAGGTTGAACACACATGTAATCATAGCCCTTTAGAAGCTCTGGTAGGAGAATTGTGACTTTAGGGTTAGCCTGGGCTGCATACAAAGACTCTACATTAAAAAAAAAATCAAGCTGGGCAGTGGTGGTGCACATCTTTGATTCCAGCACTTGGGAAGCAGAGGCAGCTGGATTTCTATGAGTTTGAGGCAAGCCTAATCTATAGAGCAAGTTCCAGGAAAGCCAGGGCTATGCAGAGAAACCCTGTTTGGGGAAAAAAATCCACAACCAAACAAAAAATCTTAGTATCAATATTACATATGCAAATCTAAAATTTGATCTTTGTTAAAAATGACAGATATCTTGGATCACTAGTCTGCACTAGTATGATCTTTTTTTTACAACTTTTTATGCAATATATCTTCATCATGTTTTTCCCCTCACCCAATTCCTCCCTTATCCTCCTCACCTCTCTACCCACCCAACTTTATGTTCCTTCTCTCTCTGTAAACAAAAATAAAAACATTAAAGGGTTTCTATTACGATTTGTTTGCTAAGAACATTATCAATATGTGGCTACAAATCAACAAACTAATGTTTGAATAGACATCACTGTTAAATGTAATCCTTCATTATTTTACAAATTGCCACTGATTTAGAAGCTTAAAACAGCATAATCTCATTGCTCTCAAATCAAAGGAGCACATGAAGAATGGCCCCAGTGGAGGAGCTGGAGAGACAGCGCAGTGGTTAAGATTACTTGTTCTCCTATGGAGGATCTCAGTTTGGTTCTTTGCACGCACTTCAAGAGGCTCCCAACCACTTGTAACTCCAGCTCCAAGTGATCCAAAGCCCTCAGCTGGCCTCAACACACACCAGCACACATGTTCCATACACTCACTCAGACACACATACATACACATAAACAAAAATAAATCTTAACAAAATGAATGACTTAGCTCATCAGGAAAGTGGTAGGCTAACTGCAGATCTTTACCTCGCCCTCCTCTCCTCTAAATCTAATGTCTCCACTAGAGTTCAGCAGTGCTACCCACTCCACAAGATGGAACCCATCATCAGAGAAGCTCCCTCCTGCAGCAGATAGGAACAAATATGGAGAACCACAGCCACACATTATACACAGAGAGAGAGAGAGACCTTGGAACACTCAGCTATAAATGGGATGTCTCCATAAAATCCCTCCCCTCAGAGCTCAGGGAACCCCGAGGAAGAGGAGGTGGAAAGATTAAAGAGCCAGAGGGGATGGAGGACACCAGGAGAACAAGGCCCTCTGAATCAACTGAGCAAAGCTCACATGAACTCACAGGGACTGAGGCAGCATGCACAGGGCCTGCACAGGTCTGCACCAGGTGGGGTCCTAGAGCTGAAAGAAGTGGGCACATGCCCCCATCCCTAACCCAGAAGCTATCTCCTGTTGATAACCACTTGCAAATGAAAATTTGGGTTTCTCCAAGTGAGTCTCACTGGAAACAAACTACTCTTAAAGACAAGCTGCATGCCCATAGTTGGCCAAGAGAAAACAAACTCATTGGCATCTTTGGTGCTTCCTTGTCTCATAATGTTGTGTCAGGGCTTTTATTTTTTGCTCATTTTATAATACACACACACCCCTGTTTTCACCATATAGATCTATTACAGATCTTACATGTTTATCATGGCTTCCAGTTTAGTGTTTTTATGGGACTCCTGAGTGTGTGAACAAGTGGTTCTGATTCTTGTACCTTTTCTTGAGCTCTTCTTCTCCAGATTTTTTTTTGTCCTACTCCAATATGTTAGTTTAATTTTATCTTATTATATTTTATTTCACTTTATTATTATCATCCCTTAGAAGCCTGTTTGTTTTCAAATGAAAAGGAGAAAGAGAGTGAATACGGAGGGAAGATGAGGTGGGGAGGAACTGGGGAGAGTGGAGGGAGGGGAAACTGTAGTCAGGTTATATTATTTGAGGAAAAATATGTATTTTCAATATAAGGAAAAATGAAAAAATGGCTCAGTAGGAGCTCTTTGCAGAAATTGGCTACAATTGGGGAATAATTAGGATCATAATGATTAGTATTATCCCTCTAACAGCCATTGTTGGACAACCAAGACCACAGCCTATATGCTGTTCTAGTAAATCTCCTTTTCACTCTCTCTCTCTCTCTCTCTCTCTCTCTCTCTCTCTCTCTCTCTCACACACACACACACACACACACACACACACACACACACACACACCCCTTCATGAGACAGCAGTTGTATTTTTCTTCTTTTGAGTTTGCTAGGGTTTGGGTAAGCTTTTCTTGTGGGCATGTATCAAATGACGATTGCTTCCTTCCCCTGGTAGAAGTCAAATCTTTTCTCTCCTGGAGAACCCATTCCACCTCCTTAAGTTAATACTAACTATGGATTTCACACAAGAATAGCATTCTCTACAATCTTTCCCAAACTTTTTCAAAATTCAGCTTTTCCCACCCAGGTATTTGTTTTCTCACAGAGGTTTTCATTATAGTAGTTATTATTTGAATTTGCCTATTCTCAGATTTAGTGAAAATACTGTGATCTCAATTGTCTGATGAATCTAAAAGTAATTATTTTTCGTTTGTTCAGCTGTTAAAAAGCATTATGAGAATGGATGCCAGGAGGCGATGGCACACACCTTTAACCTCAGCATATGGGAGGCAGAGGCAGATGGGTCTTTGAGTTCAAGGCCAGCCTGGTCTACATAGAGAATTCCAGGACAACCAGGGCTACACAGAGAAACCCTGTCTGTATTAGCCTGGAAACCACAGTCCTAAGAGTGATCTTGAAATAGCAGTGCTTAACTGGGTCTCACAGTTTCTCCTGAAGTACTTAGAAATGAAGCAACAAAGAAATGGACACTCAAATGAAGTGGAAAGGTTATGATGCACTGGTTTAGGTAGCTCCAGGGTTAAAACACATATTCTTTATTTGCCATTTGGTGACTTTGATTACATCACTTTCTTGTCTTTAAATACTAGTGCCTAGCTTTCAGGCATCTTTCAGCATCAAGGGTATAAAATTTTAGTGTAGAACAGGCGTATGTTCAATCAATGATAATTAGGAAAAGCAAACAGAAATAGCTCGGTGATGAAATGAAAGTGTTGGGTTAAACAGAAAGAAACGATGGAAATATGACTGTGTAGTTAAAGAACAGAATGTCTGACTGAAGACTGTTAAGACTGGACAGTTGAGAGTGATAATTACAAATTATCCAGGTGAGATATTGGGGTGAGGTCTTTAATGCATGACGGTAGTCACATCTAAACTTTAATTACACAACCAATAGGAAGAGCACTGCACCACGTTCCACCAGAATGTTATATGCTCTACGGTAATACTACTACAGGCCGTTACTAAAATTTTCCAACAATTTCCTGATCTCCCAGTATAACAGCCATGTGGCCTTTGGGTGATTCACTGAGCTCTTTACCAAGAAAAATACCTTAAAGACAGGTAAAACTCCAATTGTGTTTATTGAAGTCAAGTAATCTTTGCCAGGCATTGTCCATTTTATCTGTATATGAGTATAATGATGTTCTGCCCACCAAATGTTAGAGGCTAAGACACTGATCTTAGGCCTCCGCAGCTTTTGAATTTGAGTTTCTAGTATTCTGTTTCATTGGCTTTCTTCTCTATTTTTAGATTCAGTGTTTTTTTTTTTTTTAACTCCAGGAAGTGCCACTTCAACATATAATAAGGTTTGACCTTTATCCTTCCTTAGGTCTCTGGAGCCAAACTAATCTATTGTGAGCATATAAAGAGAAGGACGATTACAGTAAAAATACTTTGTTTAAAAAAAAAAAAAAAAAAAGACTGCAATACCAAAAGCCCAAGCAACAACAGGGAAGAACCATGCAAAGTTAGACATCACTAGAATTAGGAACTTTTGGGCATCAAAAGATGTTGTAAGAGAATGACAACAACACAACAAACACGGAAGGGGAGACGGCATTTTAGAAGTATATTGCAAGTAGAGAGCTGATAGGGTTTAATATCCAGAATATACACAAATTCTTGTACGCCAAACAACAACAAGAACCTTGCTTCAAAATTGAAATAGGAATTTCCCTCAGAAGGACACACAGAAGCTACCAGAGCTTAAGTACATGGCTCTACATGTATACACATATAGGGAGCACTAACTGGACTCAATGGGGGGACAAAGTCGTGAAGGTGGGAGTAGGACATGGCAGAGGGTCTGGGGGTAGTTGGGGCAGATATGACGAAAATGATTGCCTACATGTATGAAGTTCTCCAATAATAAATAAGCATGCATTTTCAAAAGAAAAATAAGGGCTGAAGAGATGGCTCAGCTGTTAAAGGCTAGGGTCGCAGCCAAAAAGAAAAAGTGAAAGATTTACAGATGGACGAGAAGCAGATGGAGACATGGTCAGCGTCACCAATCATTTAGGAATTGCAAAAGAGAACCATAATAAGATACCTCTTCACATCTGTTAGGATGTTTATAATAATAATAATAATAATAATAATAATAATAAACAAATTGAAAAATAAACAGAAAGTCATGAATGTGAGAGAAACATTGGTGAACAGATGTTTGGGTCCTCATCTCAGTTCTTTTGGATGTAAACATGGGCATGGAATTTCTCTGTTGTATGATAGTTTCTGGTTTTAGTGTTTTGTAAACTGCTGAAATGTTTTTTATATATCTACGAGCAGTACTTGAGGCTGCTTATTGATGTAATCCAGGAAATTTGAATTATAGGATTCTACTGATGCGGGGCATGTAAAATAGGCAAATGCATGTAGACAGTGTGTAAGATTGAGGGGAGAAGATGGAGGATGGGTACTTACTGTTCAAAGGGGCATGGGGTTTTTTGTTGAGTTTAATGATAATGTTTTGTTACGGATAATAATGGTGGCTACACTACATTGTAAATGCATTTAATGCCACTAAATTGTACCTTTACGAGAAGTGAAAATGATAAATAATGTTCATGGTTATTTTACCATGGTAAATAGTTTTACTAGGTGACAGTGGGGTCTTCTTTCCTTCGCTGGTTCCTGGAGCTGACAAATGAGAGATTACTAATTTGAGGAATTTTATGGTCTGCTCTGTGCTAAGCACAAGAACATTGTTGAGATTTGAATGCTTCTTGAGATTTTGATTATTTATTATAATAACTATAGCTATGAAATTAAACAGGGGAAGAACCAGAGTAGAAATAGCAATGTTATAGAGGTCATATGGCAATAAGAATATGAATAAACCAAATGTGTCTGTACCCAATGCAACAATATAAAATAACTTCTGTATTGAGAAATGTTTTGAGCAGGAAGATGACACAGAAGAGTGAGATTTCAGGAACACTATTCTTAGGACAGCTGGAAGATGAGTTACGTGGTGGAAGACTGGGGGACAAAACAGGAAATCGGAAAGACAGTAGCTGTGTTGTTCGAACTACCTACACCAAAGTGTGTGTTCCAGTGTCCGCAGTGACGATGGAAAGACAGAAACAAAGGCATTCCACAGACAGGCTCTTCAAACACTGGTGGCTTCAAAGCTGCCATTGGTAAGGGGAGAACAGCTCAGGGGAACTTGGGGAGAATTATGACAATAACAGAAACAGGAAATTCAAAGTCTACTTTCTGGGCTTGGGGGAAGAGAGGCTGAAAGCTTCGACTTGAAAACGTTGAGCTTGAAATATTTGTACATGAGCAAGATATTCTTCAAACGATTTGAAAGGTGAGGCTAAAACTTTAAAAGAAGGTGGGGCCGAAACATTCTGCTGCATGGCTCCTATAATTACCGAGTATCCTTATCACAACATTAGAACGTTATGAAGAAATGAACTGTCAGGCTATGAAAAGACACAGAGGGACTGTAGATGTGCATTGCTAGAGAAAAGAAGACAGTCTGAAAAGGCTTTTGTTGTATGATTCCAATTATTTGACAATCTGTAAAAAATGAAAATCATGGTGGTCTTTTTTTAAGATGATGATTTCCAAGGTTTTAGGGGGGAGAGAGAAATGAGTACCTGGAGCATGGGTAGTTTCTTATGGCAGTGAAACTACTCTGTGTGACACTATTGTTGCAGATTATGCATTTGTCCAAGCCCATAGAGAACACTCTACCTCTGCTGTAGTCTGTGGATTTTGAGTGATATTGATGAATCAGTGCTGGTTTATTGACTATAACAAGAACATCATGCTGGTGTAGTACAATGATGATGGGCAAAGCTGTGTGTGGACACAAGGGACAAATTGGAAGTTTATGCTTTACAGTTCGTTTCTCCATGCACCTAGAAGTGTTCTTAAAGTTAAAAGGTATATTTAAAAATTGGGAAGGTCACCCCTGGCAGTGGGACAGGACCTATCCCGGGTACATGAAATGGCTTTTTGGAACATATTCCCCAGGGTGGGATACTTTGCTCAGCTTTGATGCAGGGAGGAGGGGTGTGGTCCTGCCTCAATTTAGTATGCCAGACCTTGACAACTTCCCAAGGGAGGCCTTACCCTTTCTGAGGAGTGGATGCAGGGTGGGATTGAGGGAGATGTGTGGAGGGGAGCAGGAGAAGGGAAGGGAGGGGGAATTGGGATTGGTATGGAAAATGAAAAAAAAGACTTTAAAAAACAAATTAATTTAAAAAAATTGGGAGGGTCTCAAATAGGCTGTTTTACACCTAACCAGTTAGATTATTAAATTCTTTTTTAATATTATTTTTAATTATGTATATGTGCACGTGTGTTTTTGTGTGGGCATGTGCATGTGACTACAAGTACTTGAGAGAGCCAGAGGTGTTGGATCTCCTGAGAACCAGAGTTAAAGGCAGTTGTGGGCCACCTAATGTGGATGCTAGGAATGAACTCGGCTCCTCTGCCACAGCCTATCCAAGAGCAGGGAATAATTAGTAGTATTTATAAACATATAAATGTACTTTCCAAGGAATAATTAAAGGTAATTTGAAAGACCCCCGGCTGAGATCTTTCTCCGGGAGAGACCCCAAACCCAAGGAACACACCGAAACCACAGATCAGATGCAAAAGCAAGAGGGTTTATTTAGACCAGGTACCTGGGGCGAAGTCTCTTGGAGGACTTGCGCGCTTTCTTAGGGCAAGGGGGACTTTTTATGGGATCCCAGGGGCAGAGGCGCGGTTACAGAAGCGAGAAGCATAGTTACAGGGTCCCTATTGGTTGTTTCAAAGAAGGCCAGGGTGAACTTGGGGTCGCATGTGTGTGGCTGATTTGGCCTTGTCCAGGCCAGCTGCTTATTCTTCAAGGCCAGGGGCCCGCCATAAAATATCAACTGTCTTACTCCCAAGGCCGCTGACCCAATTATCCCCTATCTTAGGCCCGATGGCTGGCCATAGTTATCTTTTTCTTCCAAGGCCGGCTGGCTAGTTAGTCACAGCTGTGAACTCCTGTTTTTCTGATTCCTGCAGAATGGCGTTTCTTAGGCTAAGTTATGGGGGGGAGCATTTCATTGGCCCAAAGCCCCATGTCCTCATAATGGAGCGGGGGTCTTTCATTCCCCCATTTTCTTTTGTACCAAATGAAATCTTTCATTTTAGGATGGAGAATAAGGGGTTAACTCTATCTCTGACTGTCTGAGCCTCTGATATTGCTGGGTTAGGATCAAAGCCTGGGCAATAGAAACCTTATCCTTGATGAATTGTACCAATCTGTTGAGGATGTATGACCCAAACAATAAAATGAGCAGGAGGACGATTAGGGGGCCCATAATGGTGGAGACAAGGGTCGTAAACCATGGTGACCTTTGGAACTATCTTTTAAATCTTTTCTGTTGAGCATGGCTACTTGGAGCTGTCTGAATTGGCCGGTCTCTATAAGGGCTGCAGTCTTGTATCTACCCAGCAGCTATTCCGCCCATGGTAATTTTTCCCAGTAACAGGGCCAGCGTCAGGGAAACAGGCTCTCTGGTGATGTCCCTCCTTATGTCAGGAGGACTATTAGGGGGATCAAGGGGACCCCCGGGTGAGTCTTATCTTTAGTGGGTTTGGAGAGCGTTGAACTAGATGTCTCGGTGCCCTCAGCCTCGTCGGGTTCCTTGGCAGCCTTTATATGCGACGTGTGGACCCAAGCCGCTGTCCCGTCAACCTCGGCTCTAGGTTCCTAGATTGATGGCGTCGGACCTAGACAGAGTCCCCAATCTTGAATGGGTGAGGCACCACCGGGCGGTTCAGTTGCTCCCGGCAGGCAGGGGTTTCTACACCGTCTTTTGTATCAATTGGAGGGCTAGTGGCAAAAGAGGAGATATCAGAGTAAAGGAAATTTACAATTGGTGGGGGAGCCCCATACATGATCTCGAACGGGGTTAGGCCATGAGGCCCAGGAGTGTTCCGGGCTCGGTAAAGGGCTAGGGGGAGTAGGAGCACCCAATCTCTAGTGCCAGTTGCAAGCGTTAATTTGGTTAAAGTCTCCTTAATGGTTTTATTTGTACGTTCTACCTGTCCTGAGCTCTGGGGGCGGTATGTACAATGAAGTTTTTAATCAATCCCCAGTAGCCTGGCCACCTCCTGACTTACCTGGGAGACGAAGGCGGGCCCATTGTCTGACCCCAATATCTGGGGTATTTCATACCTGGGAAAGATGTCATCTAGGAGTTTTTTGGTTACCACGTTAGCGGTCTTTTTCTTGGTAGGCAAGGCCTCTGTCCATCTATGATGTAAGCTTGTCGCTCGGGGCTCCATTTCGCCCCCATTTTTTTTTGTTAGTTCCTGGTCCTCCGGGCTTTCATCATCCGGAGGGCCTGGGTCAGCGCGATCAGCTCTGCCTTTTGGGCCGATGTTCCAGGTGGCAGTGGTGAGGTCCAAACTATCTCCGATTCGGTGGTGACGGCTGCTCCGGCCCTCCGTTTTCCTTCTTGGAGGAAGCTGCTCCCATCCGTGTACCAGGCAGCAGGGTTGCGGGGTTGAGGGAGACAACTGGTCTGAACACCATTTGATCTGGGGGCTGCTGGACCAGAGCTTTTACCGCATGGGAGGATAACACAGTTAATAGCTGTCCCAAAGTCAGTTTTCCCTGCATCCTTGAGCAAAACAGCAATGGCGGCTTCCCCGCGCAGACAGGGGGCCGGGCCATCCTGCAGCTACCGGGCTTTCATGGCCCCAGTCTCTGTACCAACATTTTTTTTGCAAAGCCTGAGTTCTCGTCCATGAACAGTTTAAAGGGCTAGGACTTGTAGGGGGTCCCTTTGGGTCCTGTCCAGATGTCAGCTGAACCTTTTTCTCGGTGGTCCTTTGATACCTCCTGTTACCTGTGGCCCCCTGGACCAAAGCTGTGCGGTCACTGAGAGAGCCTCCGGTATGGGTCAGGACTGAATGTTGAGCCCCGGTGTCCACCAGGAAGGTCACTGGCTGCCCCCCCATCTTGAGAGTTAGCCTGGGCTGGGGGGGGCGCTCCTGGCCTTGACCTCCCCAATCCTCCAGATTGAGGACCCTTGGCTTAGGTCTCCGAGACCCTGGAGGCTTTTTTTGATCAGTCACGAGCCCAATGTCCTCTCTGTTTACAGTAAGCATTTTGTCTTTGTCAAGCAGTGTCCTTTTTTAAGTCTCCCGTCCTAACTTCCTAACTCCCTCTCTGACCTGTCCCTGAGACATTACAGTGGCCAGGACTTTGTTTGTTTGTTTTTTTCTCTCCCTCCGTGTCTTTTTAAGTCTTTTTTTTTTTAAAAACGCGCTGCCGGTGTCTCTTTTTGGTAACCTGAGCCGAATCGGTAGGGGGTTAGAGCCCCTGGAGACCCGCTAAGAGCAACTGGCCATAGAGATGTAGGTGTTCCCTACCTTCGCTGGTTTGTCCCGCCTTCCTCGTAGGCGACCGGCAATTGGGGAGGAAGCAGGAACTCATCTTCCGCTGTTTGGGGGCCGCTACAGGAGCCGCCGGTCCCTCCGGCGCTGTCGGGGGGGTTGTAACACTCGGGGCGGGGTGACTCGGCGTCCATGGGTGACGCCGCCCCCTAGTCACCTTTTTTATATTGGGCCGGAGCCGGTCGTGGCACATCGCTGCGGGTCGCCGGCCAGGGGGCGGTCCCTCGCCGACCCCATCCCCGGCCCCGCCTGCGTGCCCCTGCCACATCCCGTGTCCGCCTGCGCCGCCGCTGCCGACTGTGCCGCTCGGCCGCCCATCGCGCTATCCACCGCCCCTCCGAGCGAGAGGCTGTGGGGCGCTGCCGCCGCAGGCTCTCCGCCGCCCGGGCCCCGGCTGGCCGCGCCGGGGGCTGCCGCGCTCCATGGCGGCTGGTCGCCGGCCCCGCCCCTGGCCCCGCCCGCGCCGCCGCGGGCCCCCGCGACCGCGCCGCGGCCGCGCGGACGGGAGGAGGCGCGGGGAGCTCCGGCACCCGCCGCCGCCACCGCCATCACCGCTGACGGCCTGCGGGGACTGGGCAGGGGGCGTCCCGGCGCCCTAGCTTCCCGGCGGCCCCGCCTGCGCGTTCTCTTTTCCCACGCTCGCCTGCGCACCCGCCTGCGCGTTCTCTTTTCCCGCACCCGCCTGTAAGCCTGCCCGCGCGCCCGCCTGCGCCGGAGCAGCGGCCTGCGGGGAGAGGAAAAGACTTGCTGGTGTGGGGTTAGGGAGGAACAGGGAGTGGGAGGGATCCGCCGATCTGGCTTCCTCGGCCCCGGGATTCGGCGAGCGCTGCTGCCGCCGGGGGGCTGAGGGGAAGAGAAACGGCTTAACCTATGGGGGAGGTTCTGTTGTCAGGAGTCTCCACATGGCAATGTATGGGACCTGGTCCGGGTGGCCATGGGGACTGGAAGCAAAAACTTTTTTTTTCCACCTGTGAAATAAGACTGAGGTTAAAGGTTTCCTGACGAGGCCATCCTACATCCATTTTAACCCAATCGGCCTCGCAAAGAGTGATCTATTTTTTTTTTTTCTTGATTACGACTCCTTTGTTGTTGGCTCGTGTCTTTCTTTACGTCTGACCAGTGTTTAAGCATGAGGCTCAAGGGGGTGATGACAGTCTGTCCTATGGCTGTTTTTAAGAGGAGAACGGTTAAACAGAAAACAAAAAAAAACGACAGACCAATATAAATAAGACTAAAACTCGCTGCGCGGCTTCGGTTCCAAACCGAAAGCAAAACCAGAAAAACCGTGCCCCCAGAGGGGTCTTCAGACCGTGCCACAGAGGGCACTTCAGATGAACCGTGGAACGTCTTCCAGGTTCCCAGATTCCCCTAGGACGTCTCCCAGGGTTCAGTGGCGAAGTCCAGACCCGTCGGTCCCCCCTTTCAGATCCACTGACACAGACAGATTATCAGACGCAGGCGCGGAGACAAACAAACAACATTTAACACTCAGACAAACAGACAACCCTCAGACTGGACAGGGATGACATAAATCAAGGCCGGCCGGCTTACCTCCTGATGGTGGGTCGGTGGTCCCAGGGAGGGGTCTCAATCCCCGTACGGGCCACCAAATGAAAGACCCCCGGCTGAGATCTTTCTCCGGGAGAGACCCCAAACCCAAGGAACACACCGAAACCACAGATCAGATGCAAAAGCAAGAGGGTTTATTTAGACCAGGTACCTGGGGCGAAGTCTCTTGGAGGACTTGCGCGCTTTCTTAGGGCAAGGGGGACTTTTTATGGGATCCCAGGGGCAGAGGCGCGGTTACAGAAGCGAGAAGCATAGTTACAGGGTCCCTATTGGTTGTTTCAAAGAAGGCCAGGGTGAACTTGGGGTCGCATGTGTGTGGCTGATTTGGCCTTGTCCAGGCCAGCTGCTTATTCTTCAAGGCCAGGGGCCCGCCATAAAATATCAACTGTCTTACTCCCAAGGCCGCTGACCCAATTATCCCCTATCTTAGGCCCGATGGCTGGCCATAGTTATCTTTTTCTTCCAAGGCCGGCTGGCTAGTTAGTCACAGCTGTGAACTCCTGTTTTTCTGATTCCTGCAGAATGGCGTTTCTTAGGCTAAGTTATGGGGGGGAGCATTTCATTGGCCCAAAGCCCCATGTCCTCATAATGGAGCGGGGGTCTTTCAATTAAGTTACTCTGGACCACAGAGAGCATCCTTTATAGTGCTGTCATCTAATGTTGGCAGTGTGGCAGACAGTGGGGAGAGAACTAGATGAGCTGGGCTAGATTCCAGTTCCAACTTCACCAGCCCCTTTCTCAAATTTTACCTTTCTAGAAACCTTATTTTTTCTAAGCAAAGTAAGGGAGTTGAGTTAGATCATGTAAGTTTACTTTTAACTTGGAGTTTTACCATTCTGTGAAACGTGGATAGTTTCACAGCAAATTGTTAAGCTCCCCAAGGTAATACCCTTCTATCTTTCCTACCAGAAAGTCACTGAAAAAAATGTAGTTTTGCATTTGGCAAAGGAATTTAAATTCATCACAATATTTTAGGGTTCCTTCACATCAAGATTTGACTTTGAGAAGGCATGTGCTGTCCTATCTCAATTCTAATTTCTTTCTAAACCGTAGAATTTGAAGTTACTCATACATCCCTAGATAACCTGTTTCTTAGGTCAAAACTTACCCAGAGGGAGAAAGAGTTAAGTCATGCCATCATTTCCAGCATCAGCAATATGCTGAAACTGTCTTTGAGCTTTATATTCAAAGTTTTCTTTTGTTTTTCAAGACAGGATTCCACTGTATAGCCCTGGCTGTCCTGGAACTCACTCTGTAGATCAGGCTGGCCTCAAATTCTCAGAGATCTCCCTGCCTCTACCTCCTGAGTGCTGGGATTAAAGGCTTGTGCCACCACTGCCCTTCCCTTTAATGTCAACCCCATCTGTATGGTACGAGGGATGTACATTCTAAGGTCAGAAGAGTTTAGGATTCTAGAGTCCTCTTAATCATGTGACTGCTTACATTTTATGATCCTGTAAGACTCTCCATTTCCTCATCTGTAAAAAGAAAAGAAATTTGTATCCCCGAGGATATTTTTAGAGATTAAATGGAGTGATGGATTAAAACTATTTAGCAAGGACTAGAATAAACTACCAACTACAGTATGTGGAGTTCCTCCACCCCTCCCTTCTTGTCTCCTTCCTCATTCTCTCCATTCCTTTCTACCTGTGTCACTTTATTTCGTCAAGTCTCAGACTCATTCTCAGCCTGCACTTTAGAATGGAAGAATCTAACTGATAAAAGGCGTTTTACCCACTTTGGCTAGTCTCATTTCCTCAAATTTAAGATTGTGTCTTAGAAATTCAAATCAAATTGATATTTGAAAATACTGTGAACCAGCCTTGGCATTTTTTCCCATCCTCACATATGTCATTTCTTTATTAACGTCACATCCTATAATCCAAGTTGCCGAAATATTCTTGCCATGGCCGTAGTGTTCATACCACTCTAATACTCTGGGATTACATAGCCAGAATTGTATTTTGACATCAAAAGCAAAGAATGGGCCACTGATCATCCCAAAAGCAATAGGTTGCCAAGTAAAAAGCCCAGGGCCAGGAGTGGCCTGCTTCTTCATGAGTCGTTGGTCATAGATGTTCCAGAGATCCCCAAAATAACACAGACTATTGTCATTGTTTTTTTTTCCCACTAGAACTTGACAATAACGACTATGGCTGAAGAAACCATACACACTGGTCACAGCACACAAAGAAAACTATTTGGCACTGATCAGGAAACCTCCTCCTTTCTGGCTAGCTCTCACAGTGCTGGAAGGTGCTATGCAGGCTACTGAGGTGTCAGGGAAGAAGTCATCAACAATTTTACTCAGCTGTGAACGCTGTGAAGCAAAATAAGGACCAGCATGGCAAGACATGGCTACAACAGTGGTACACATGTTATGAGGGCAATTGATCACTTTATGATTGGATTTAAAGGTACTATAAATGTGGCCAAGAACCCAGGGTTGGGGAGTTCACAGGCCCTGGGGTAAACATGTTACTATTATATTTCAAAACAGACGTATCAGCAAACTGTCTTCTCAATTTTTATCTCTCTGCATGTAGTTTAGTGTATCTCTTAGGCCTCAGCAAAGAAGTTTTTTTGTACAGTAGATGGTAATTAATGCAGAAACTCACAATTGGTAAAAACACAGATGACAAGTGACTGAGGGATGCTCAGTCACAAATTGGAAGTCAATGTCACACACACACACAGAGAGAGAGAGAGAGAGAGAGAGAGAGAGAGAGAGAGAGAGAGAGAGAGAGAGAGAGAGAGAGTACTCAGGGATTATTGCTAAAGAGGAGGTAGAAAGATTGTTAAGATCCAGGGGTCTGGGAGGACAACAGTGTCTTCTGAACATAACAGGACAACCGCATCCACAAAACTCGTAGTGGCTGTGATTGTCTGCACATTGTCAAGCCAGTCAATTGTCAAGCATGGAGTGGGAAGGAGTTCATGAGCCCCATTCCTAAATGAGGAGCAAGTGATGGGGGTAGGAGACTTAGTTTTCTTTAAGGGTGTGACTCCTGGTAGGTCTACCATTCTCTAGTGGATGGCTCTATAACCAGAAATGTCTGGACAGCACAAATTAGAGTTGATGAGTGTGCTAGCTAGTTTTATGTCAACTTGACACAAGCTATAGCCATTTGATTGGAGAGGACCTTAATTGAGAAAACGACTCCACAAGATCTGAACAGCCTGTTGAGAATTTTCTTAATTAGTGATCAATGAGGGAGGATCCAGCCCATTGTGTGTGGTGCCATCCCTGGCCTGGTAGTCCCGAGTTCTAAAAGAAAGTAGGCTGAGCAAGTCAAGGGGAACAAGCCAGAAAGAAACACTTCTCCACAGCCTCTGCATCAGCTCCTGCCTCCAGGTTCATGCCCTGTTTGAGTTCCTGTCCTGACTTCCTTCAATGAACAGTGATGTGAAAGCATAAGCCTAATAAATCCTTTCTTCTCTATGTTGCTTTGGTCATGGTGTTTCATCACAGCAGTAGTAATCCTAACTAAGACAGTGGGTTATTGAATTTTAAAAAAGAGGACATGAAGCTAATGGAATAATGTGGTGAAGGCATATCTGGGAGGAGTTAATGGAACAAGTTGCAATGAGTACGATCAAAATGCAGTATATGAAATCCTCAAAGAATTAATAAAAAATTCAAAACATTTTTAAATGAATTAGACTCAGAGATTCAGACTATGTCAGGAGTAGGGGATCAGGGCAGAAAAGCAGGGGCCACCCTGAAAGCTGAGAACAAACAACAAGAATAGTAGGAAATAGAGTTCTTTGAAAGGCTCTGTAGTATTAGCTTGCAATGGTCAGATCTGAGCTGTACAAAGCCAGCTTAAAGATAAAACAAGCTTTGAGCCACCGTAAATCTTGAGCCCACATGCTATAGCTATTTAATCTTGTATTATAATCTTGTTTTCCATTTATATCTTAATAAAATGATAGAATGCATAGTCTTATCTAACAAGTCGTCTCATTATAAAATAACATACAGAGCTTTTCACATTCATATGGATGGGTATAATCAAACTCTTGTGAGCTTAGTTTCTGGATATCATCATGTTTTTGACTCAATCATAGATTTTATACTATAATGAATTAACCAATGTAAATGTCACTTGTAAGCCTTTAAATAGCCAATAGGGTTCTTCTGGTAACATCTTAAACATGTCATATGACTTCTTTTAAACTTTTTTATTAAGAAATTTTTAATTCATTTTACATACCAATCACAGATCTCCCTCTTCCCTCTTCCCGCCCCTCCAGCTTTTCCCCCAACCCTGCATTCCCTCCTACAAGAAGGTAAGACCTCCCATGGGGAGTCAGTAGAGCCTGGTACATTCAGTAGAGGCAGGTCCAAGCCCTTTCCCTTGCCTCAAGGCTGTGTGAGGTGTCCCACCATAGGTAGTGGGCTCCAAAAAGCCAGCTCATGCACCAGGGATGGATCCTGATCCTACTGTCAGGGGGGGCCTTAAGCAGACTAAGCTACACAACTGTCTCCCTAATGCAGAGGGCCTAGTCCAGTCCCATGGAGGCTCCACAAGTGTTGGTCTAAATTTCTTGAGTTCCTATTGGTTTGATTTGGTTGTTTCTGTAGGTTTGCCCATCATGATCTTGATGCCCCTCACTCATAGACTCCCTCTTCTCTGTATTTGACTGGACTCCTAGAGCTCAGCCTGGTACTTGGCTGTGGATCTCTGCATCTGCTTCCACCAGTTACTGGAGAAAGGCTCTATGATGACAGTTAGGGTATTCACCGATCTGATTTCTGAGGTAAGCCAGTTCAGGAACTGCTACCTATTGCTAGTAGTCTAAGCTGGGGTCATCCTTGTGGATTCCTGGGAACCTCCTTAGTACCCGGTTTCTCCCTATCCCCATGATGTCTCCCTCTGTCATAGTATCTCTTTCATTGCTCTCCCACTCCATCCCTGTTCCAGCTCGACTATTCCATTCTCTTATGTTCTCATCTCCATCCCCTACCTTCCATTGCCCACCCCTCATGCCCAATTTACTCATGGAGATCTCATCTATTTCTTTTTATATTTTTATTATTAGGAAATTTTCGATTCATTTTACATACCAACCACAGATCCCCTCCCCTCCCTCCTCCCACCCCCAGCCTTATCCCCAACCCACCTTCCCATTCCCACTTACTCCAAGGCAAGGACTCCCATGGGGAGTCAGCAGAGCCTGGTACATTCAGTTGAGGCAGGTCCAAGACCCTCCCCCGCTGCACCAAGGCTTCACAAAGTATCCCACCATAGGTAGTGGGCTCCAAAAAGCCAGCTCATGCACCAGGGATGGATCCTGATCCCACTGCCTGGGGGCCCCCTAAACAGTTGAAGCTAAACAACTGCCTCGCCTATCCAGAGGGCCTAGTCCAGTCCCATGGAGGCTCCACAGCTATTGGTCCACAGTTCATGAGTTTCCACTAGTTTGGTGTCTGTCTTTGTACATTTTCCCATCATGATCTCAATGTCCCTTGCTAATAGAATCCCTCCTCTCTCTCATAGATTGGATACCTGGAGCTCACATAGCGCCAGGCTGTGGGTCTCTGCATCTGCTTCCATCAGTTACTGGATGAAGACTCTATGATGACAGTTAGGGTAGTCACTAATCTGATTACTGGAGTAGGCCAGTTCAGGCACCTTCTCAACTATTGCTAGTAGTCTAAGGTGAGGTCATCCTTGTGGACTCCTGGGAACTTCCCTAGCACCCTGTTTCTCCCTATTCCCATGATCTCTTCATTTATCATGGTATCTCTTTTCTTGCTCTCCCACTCTGGCCCTGTTCCAGCTTGAACCTCCCATTCCCTTATGTTCTCATCCCCCATCCCTTGCCCTCCATTACCCCCTCATCTATTTCTTTTAAACTTTTAACCATCATAAATAATTTGATCCAGAATTTAATTATTCTTTGAAAACAGTGGCGTATGAAGGTATAATAAGATCACACTCAAAATTGTCCACAGAATGCTACTTACATTTTAATATTTGGTTCTTATCTATTCCTAATGTTTCTACTAGTTTTTAATCTGTGGGTACTGTTTTACTTCGCTGGGAGAGCAACTTCAAGCTGTATGTTTGATCAGTGCATGGTTTGTGTGTTTCCTATGCAGAAAGAGTAAAAGCTTATTTTGTTTTCAGCCCAGAGAAAAGATATTGTGATCAACATTTTAACTCCCACGGAAACTTAGCTCTTATGTCAGGTATTGCTAAGCATAGAATAAGTGTGTAGCATGTAATTAATATTTTGCCTTTTTTATCACATAATCCCCAGTCCTGATGCATGACACTCAAGTATTTGGTTAGGGAATTTATTATCCCTTTATGTAATGAACAGTCCATACTCTCATGGAGCTTACAATGGTCTTGTATGAGAAATAAAGTTCAATCAAATTTCAAAATTGTGTTACTACTGATTAGAGTTAATAACAAAAAATTCCTAGAAGTTATAAGAGGTGATTAGAAGATCATGACCTATTCTAGATAATGAGCTATCAGGTATTTTGCAGGAATTTTTGAAAGAATGAATAAATGATTAATTATTTGACTAATTACAATTTTGTTAAATTTATGCTCTATCAAATTGTGTCTATTTTCCTCTTACAAACTATTCTGTCCTTCTATAAAGATAGATTTTAACTCTATGGTTAACTAAGAAGCAAAGATCATACTTTCAAGATTCCCTTGGGGACTGGCATGACTCAGTTGACTTGACAATATTATGTGCAACAACAATGGTGTGTGGAAATTCAAAATTGTGTTTCTTGAGAGTTTCTCTTTTTCTTTTGTGATAGCATCTGGCTACACAGCTCAAGCTAGTCTTCATTCCAGATTCTGCCTTTCTTGTTGTTGGGATCACAAACATGTGCCACCATTCTGACTTCAAAACATTGTTCTTAAAGAACAAGAGACTGATCCCCTTCCTTCTTCCTGTCAATGCAAAAACAACTCTTGCCTCCAAGGCAAGATGTAGTTTATTCCGGAGTCAAATATGAATGACTAGAGCCTGGAGACAGATTTGGGTGACTTCAAATTCCATGTTTTAATTCAGTAACAATTTCATGCGGTTTTTAAAATAACAAAACAAAGGAAATATCAGTCGAGATGCTTTTCAAATACATTTGTAGATGTATCTGGTAGGTGGGACATCTGGAAAGCAGGAAAAGTTCATCTACAGGCCCCAGACACTCTCTGAAAGCATTCTTAGTATTTTGGTTGGTGGAAACTAGTGCTGCTTATGCATTCCAAAAGATTTACATAATAGTCCCAAAGATGTTAGGTCAGGTATAGAGAAGGGCAATAACTAGCTATTGAGGGGCTAAAGATGGCTCAAGGTAGTTTTACTATGAACCTATAATATTCCAAACTATCGCAGTCATTGAACCAGCTAATCAGCCACAGGTCCTTTCCAGGGACTATTATTCACAGTCCTATGGACTTTGGTTCTGGTGTAGTAATCTTGGACCAGGGAGGGTAAAGAAAATGCCACAACGGGAGTAGAGCCACAAGACAAAAGAAGCCTTAACTCTTGGCCTCTTTGTAGAATTGAGTAATGTCCCAGGTTGGAGTCTACTTCAAATTTTTACACGTGAGAGATACTTTTACTTAAGCCACTACTTTGGGTTTTTTCTCATGTGCAGATGAACCTGTCAATCATATGAATCCTATACTTGCTAGTTCAGACTCATTTAATTTTCCTCATAGTACAGTGTAAAATAATGTGGCTTTGGAGTAAGTAAGCTTGTCATCATACCTCTTTCACATAAATTCTATGACGCACGTAAATTTCTATGACCTCCACCAAGTAGCTTGACCACCCTTAGCCTCAATTTCCTTATTGGGGAAATGGAAATTAAAATGTATGATTCATAGTTTTAAGGGATAACCCATCCCTCTTTCTAATAGAATAATACTAGTATGTTTAAAACCATTTTAAAGGTCCTCTTTTAGAAGGGATTCTGTTCCACCCCCTTACCCATTCCTCCTCATAAGAAAAGAGATGATGCAAACCAGTCAATTCTATGCAAAAGAAAGAAAGAGAGAAAGAAAGAAAGGAAGGAAGGAAGGAAGAAAGCAAGAAAGCAAGAAAGCAAGAAAGCAAGCAAGAAAGAAAGAAAGCAAGAAAGAAAGAAAGAAAGCAAGAAAGAAAGAAAGAAAGAAAGAAAGAAAGAAAGAAAGAAAGAAAGAAAGAAAGAAAGAAAGAAAGAAAGAAAGAAAAAGAAAGGAGATGGTTATAGGCTTGGATAGTGGAGAAAAGATGATCAACATATGGTCTACTTGTCTTCCTTCTTAAAATAGTCTCTTCATGCAGTGTCATACCAAGGGAGGACCACAGAACTAGTTATTTTACCTAAGTCTGAACAAAACCATTGAATTTTGGAGGGAAGAATCAAAATTTTGCACTGTGGCCATATGTGCAAGATGCATTCTTGGAGTCAGTTTTAACAAGAATAAAATTAATGTTTTCATATTCTATTTGTCTAAATCTTATGTTTATTTTGCAACTATTCGAATTCACAGTGGGATCCTGGGGTGTGAAGACAACTCAGAATTCAATAACGAGGTGTTTTGTAAACACTAAAATTAAATTATAGATAAAAGCACAGAACCCCAAATTGAATAAAATTTCTGTAAAAGATAATGTGCTACAAGCAATACCTCTATAAGTAGTGTGTTATACCAGCGTTCTCAGGATTGTTTCCGAGGTTGATCAAAATAGCACATGCAAGTTACTTAAGACTGCCTAACATTTAAGAACTGATATTAAATAAAAAGTACACATTAGGTTGAATTATTGTCTGTAACACATTCTTTTCTCCTTGAGAGTTTAAGATATCATCAGCTGCTTCCATTGCCAAGTTCTCTCCCATTGAAGGAAGTAAATATCGTGTTTCCTCATAAGTTTCTCATTAAACTTACCATGCATTTTCTTTTTTTTTTTTTTTTTTTTTTGGTTTTTCGAGACAGGGTTTCTCTGCGTAGCTTTGCGCCTTTCCTGGGGCTCACTTGGTAGCCCAGGCTGGCCTCGAACTCACAGAGATCCGCCTGGCTCTGCCTCCCGAGTGCTGGGATTAAAGGCGTGCGCCACCACCGCCCGGCTTACCATGCATTTTCTATCAAATTCAGTTCTTCTGCCCTCTTGGAATATTTATCATTAGACCTCAAAGCAATTGCAAACCATTTTTTTAGGGATTCTACAATCATAAATATGGCACTGTATATAAATGGAGTAGCATATGCATTCTTTTATTTGTCTTATGGAACAAATGAAAATGTGTTACTTTTGGATTTCCATTAATGAAAGTTTGAGACACGCTAACTTAAAACAAAAAAGTGATGTGTACAAGATTTCTGTTTAAATATGACTGCTATTTTGGTGAAGTAACAATAATTCTACTTCAGTTTCTTTTTTTTCTCTTTCTTGAAACATGGTAAAATTCTGAAACTAATTTTGTTCCAGGGACCCAGACCTTAAAAGGCCCCCAGACCTTAGGACAACTGACTCCATGATGGAAGTGCCGTTCAGGCTATAAAACACATCATGTAGACAGAACCTCTGCCAAAACTAAAACAAAGGCCTAATCCATCAAAGTCCATAGTTCTGAGTCTCTAAATGTACTAACCTTCCTTTTGGCTTCTGTAGTTCTGCATCTGGCAAACTATTCTTGTTAACTGAAGTATGTCAACCCAGGACATAGTTTTTGTGCTTAAAAGCTCCCCCTGAGAAAGGCTCTGGGCTGCACTGAGATCCCAAACACCTGATGTAGTATCCAGCTGGCTAATAAAGATCCATCCCTGGTACATGAGCTGGCTTTTTGGAGTCCATTCCCTATGGTAGGATGCCTCACTCAGCCTTGATGCAGAGGGGAGGGGCTTGGTCCTGCCTCAAGTTGATGTGCCAGGCTTTGCTGACTCCCCATGGAAGAACTTACCTTTTCTTGGGCATGGATGGGTGGTGGGGTGAGGGAAAGGGGAGAATGGGGGAACTATAGTTGGTATGTAAAGTAAATAAAAAATTTAGAAAAATAAGGTGAAAAAAACCTTTCTATTGGCTTAAACCGATGTCCAAGCAGTCTTCTCTGGTGAATACCCCACAACATTTCTGGAGGTCCCACCAAGATCCCAGAGACCAGACTTTGAGACACTGGGGGTCTCAGAGCCCTTTGGAGCGAGGAAGAGTGTGGTGGTTTTCTAGGGGGTGCACAACCTGAGATGTTCCAGGTCCCCAGGGCCCCCTTTGATCAACCACTGCCTCCATCCCAAAAGCAAATAAATCAGGAAATTGCTTGGTCTGTCACCTCCAGAGTCTGGTTAAGCACTTTCTGTTTGGACACATGGGAGAGATGTCACTGGATCCCTTTGGTCAGGTGTACGATGTATGGCGGCCACCTTGGTTGTTCTTTCTCTCTGTCTGTATCTTTGTCTGTCTGTCTGTTTGTCTGTCTGTCTGTCTGTCTCTCAATCTGTGTGTGTGTGTGTGTGTGTGTGTGTGTGTGTGTGTGTGTGTGTGTGTTTCTGTCAGTTCTGTTTCACTGTACTGACCAGTGAGAGATCCTCTCCCCCACCGGCGTAAGACCTGTGATCCCTCCAAATCCTTTTGCTTTTGCCTGGTCACCCGAGAACCCCCAGACACCCTCCCCCTGCCCCACTCCAGCAGCAGAAGGCTTGCTTGTTTTGTTGCTTGGCCCCTGCCCACAGTCAGGGGTGGAGCCTGTGTGGAGGGGGAGGGGCCGGGCCTCTCATCGGGGCCCCTGCCACCTGAGCAGAGTGCACACAGGGAGGGGAAACAGTTCCCCCAGGGGAGCATTCCCTCTGTGCCTGCTCCGAGGAACCCCAGGGAAGGGGGAAAGGTCCCCTGGGGTGAGCAAGAAGGAAAAGAGGAAGTTCCACAGTTCTCTCTTTCATGATTTATGTCTCTCTCTTTTTTTAACCAATGATCCATATAATTCGAAAACTCAAACTCCACCATTCTCTGAAAAAGTAAAATAAAACGGCCCCTGGGCTGGGCAGGGGGATTGCTGCCAAACAACACAGTCTGGACAGAACGGATTTTCCCTCTGTCCAGCGCTGACCAGGGAGACCGTAAACAATCTCTGCTAGGTCCTCTTTAAAGGATTCAAGACAGCTGCTAAAAAGATTTCCTTTGTCACCCAGTTGGCCCTAGATACTAGAAAGAAGATATAAAAGTTTTTTTTTTTTTTAATTCAAGCTATAAGTAAATCCCAGTGGCTAGAGGTAGCTCAAAAAAATATTTAACTGCAGAGAACTGATTGGGACAAGGCGTTTTGCCTAAACTGAAAGCCGCTGTCACCTTCTCTGATGATGAGATGCAGTTGGACTTACAGATAGCCAGCAAAATTTTGGTGTTCCACCCTCTGTGAGAGAAATTTCTCCTGGTATTTGTGCCTCCAATCAAAAGATACAGTTGGGCTGTCTCCCAGACTGACAACAAAGATTCCCAGGGGTATGGGCAAAAAAACAACCCCAGGACTGGCCCAACACCAAGTTCCTACCAGTTCAGCTACCCCGTCCAGATTACACAATACCCAATGACCCTGGACACAAACGGGAAATTGCAGTCCATGTTGCCTGGCTTGAAGAGACAGGCATCCTGGTGCCCTGTCAGTCACCCTGGAATACAGCTCTCCCACCTGTGAAGAAACCTGGGACCTCTGATTCTCATGAGTCTGATTCTTCCAGAGAAACAGGTGTACACTGTCTTGGACCTGAAAGATGCATTCTTCAGCCTCCCATTGGCAGAGGTGAGTCAACCCATCTTTGCTTTTATTTTTCTCTGTTTTTTTTTTTTTTACTCATTTAAGATTTTTTTCATTTTGCATACCAACCACTGTTCCCCCTCCCTCCTCTTCTCTCACTCCCCCCACCTCCCCTGCCCCACTCCCATCCACTCCTCATAAGGGGTAAGGCCGCCCTTGGGTAGTCAACACAGGCTGGCATACCAAGTTGGGGCAGGACCAAGCCCCTCCCCGCTGCATCAAGGTTGAGTAAGGCACTGCACCATAGAGAATGGACTCTTAAAAAGCTAGTTCAAGTACCTGGGATAAGTCCTGGTCCCATTGCTAGAGGTCCCACGAACAGATCAAGCCAAACAACTGTTACCCACATTCAGAGAGCCTAGTTTGGTCCCATGCAGGCTCCCCAGCTGTCAGTCCTGAGTCCATGAGCTCCCACCAGCTGTCTCTGTAGTTTTCCTCATCATGATCTTGATCCCCCTTGCTCCTATAATCCCTCCTCCCTCTCTTCAACTGAACTCTAGGATCTTGGCCAAGTGCTTGGCTGTGGGTCTCTGCATCTGCTTCCATCACTCACTGGATTTAAGTTCTATGATGACAGTTAGGGTAGTCACCAATCTGACTATAGAAGAAGGCCAGTTCAGGCACACTCTATACTATTGCTAGGAGTCTTAGCTGGGGTCATCCTTGCGGATTCCTGGGAACTTCCCTGGCACCAGGTTTCTCCCTAACCCCATATGGCTTACTCTGTCAAGATATGTCTTTCTTTGCTCTCCCTATCTTTGCTTTTAAATGGACAATCCAGTGGGAGTTTACAGCAGGTAACAACATACCTGGACCACCAGGTTGTCCCAGGATTTAAAATATTCTGCAACCCTGTTTGATGAGACACTAAATGCAGACTTCCAGCCCTTCCATCAGAGTTTTTCTGGAAAATAGATTATAAAAAGGCCTCCGAGGGACTGCTGTAAGAGTTGCACACCATGGGCTACAAAATGTCAGCTAAGAAAGCCCAACTTTGTAGACAGCTACCTATCTTGGCTACCAGCTGAAGGGAGACAAAAGGAGCCTGTCTCAGAGTAGGGTTGCTGCCATCCTCAGATCCCAACTCCAAACACTAAGAGACAGGTTCCAGAGTTCCTAGGTGCAGCTGGATATTGCTGCCTCTGGGAACCAGAGTTTGTGGAAACAGCAAGGCCTCCATTTGCCAGCACAGAGGGAGACAGACACTAAGCCCCTGATCTGGACTGAGACTAAACAAAAGACAAAAAGTGTTTTAACCCAAACTTAGAGCCATGGAATCGCCCTATGATGTGCCTATCCAAATTACTGGAGCCACAGGCTCACCCCTACCCCCATCTAAGAGCTGTGGAGGCTACAGCTATTTTAATGAAAAACAAGTTAACTCTGGGTCAAGACCTTATGCTTACAGCATCCCAGCATACAGTTGAGGCCCTCCTCCAAGGAGAAGCAGAATGCCTGTCTAATGACAAGTGTGACACAGGACTAGGCTCTACTCCTGGCCCACCCTCCAGTCCAGTTTGAGAAACACACTGCCATTAATTCTACTACACTCTTGCCTGATGACCCAGGCGCTCATCTGTGACTACCATGAGCTAAGAGGTAAAATCAGGTACCTGGGAGCTGCAGTAGTTACTTTAACCAAAGTGATTTGGGCCCAGTCCAGGTACCTTATCCCATAGGGCAGAGCTGATTGATCTGACCCAGGCTCTCAGATGGGGAAAAGGAAAGTCCACCACTATATACATAGACCTCCAGTCAGTATGCTTTTATTACTGGGCATGCCTACAGTATGATCTATAGAGAAAGAGGGCTTCTCGCCACTAAGAAAAAGGACATTAAAAAATGTTGGCCCTCCTAGAGGCTGTTTGGTTTCCCCTATAAATTACTGTCCTCCACTCCTGGGCTGCTGACCTGGCTGTCTAATGAACAGCAGTGAGGCCTATTGATGCTCTGATGACATACCATGACCTGGTGCTTCCTGAGACTCCATGGTAAAGAAGAAATAGACAATTCAAACCCACAAGTTGATGGAGGACACCAGAGGGAAAGATCATTCTCCCAGTAACAAGTGACAGGACTCTGGTAACTGACCTTCATCAGGCTACTCATCTGGAGTCCACTAACCTTTGTGAGTCAATCAGAACAGGGTATGTTACTATGTTAGTATGGACAGCCTAGTGTGGGACATCTCAGCCAGATGCCAGGTTTGTGCTCAAGTGAATCCAAAACAGAGACCTTACCCAGAAAAGGGTCCAAAGAAGAGAGACCAACACCCCAGCGATCTCTGAGAAAATGGACTTCACCAAGATTTAGCCTGATGGGAAGGATAAAAGTGCTTAGTAGTTTTTGTAGATACTAGGTGGATGGAAGTGTTTCTCATCCAGACAAAATTTGTTCAAACAGCTAAAATCTCCTGTAGGAACTGGCCTCCCTCTAGCAATGGGGTCTGACAACGGCCTAGCTTTCATAGCCCAAACCTCTCAATTACCAGTTAAAGCTTTAGACATAGATTGAAAACTTAGTTGTGCATACAGACTTCAGAGTTCTGGACAGATCAAAAGAATAAACAGGGCGTTAAAAGAAACTATAACAAAATTCTCATTAGAGTCCAGAGAAGGGTGGATAGGCCTCCTTCCTTTGCTTTGGTCAGCCTGCTGTACCCCATATGGGGGAAACTTACCCACTATGAGGTTATGTTTGGAAGCCCCCCCCCCACTGCTTCCCAGACTCAGAGACCAGCAGCAGGCAGAACTCTCTAACCATTCCTTTCTCTAGTCACTACAGGACCTCCAGTTCTCCACACAGGCTCTTCAGTGGACTACCTGAGGGACCCAGCTGACCTCTGAGTTCACCACCAGTTTCCCCTTGTTCGAGTCCAGTGATGTGATCTGGGTCAAGTGGGTAGACAAAGGGGCACTGGAACTAACCTGGAAAGGTCCCTACCAGGTGATCCTCTCCACTCCTATGACAGCGAAGGTAGCTGGCATCACACCATGGATCCACCACACCCAGGTCAAGAAAGAAGAAGCCATAGATGCTGTTACCAAATGGACCATCTCTGGACTACAGTCCCATTGAAATTAAGGTTTCACTGGGCCTGGGCTCTTCCACCCCCTGCCCCTCCACCTCCTCCTGAGTCTTGTGTTCTATACTGTGGATATGAATATAGGGTTATGAACCAACCCCCACTGCACTCAGGCCTGGACTGGAAACTGAGGAAGACAGACACAAAGAAAGTATTGCTAGTGTGACTACAGACCAGCCACCCGTTTTCCACCTTGACCTTTACTTGCTGAGGTCCACTATAAATGTCTGGTTATGTTGAAGAAAAGGAGAGATATGGAAGTTTGTCTTTTGAGATGGGAATACAGAGTTTACAATTCTATGCATGTCCTGTGGCTGGGTCCCCTAGTTGCCAGAAACAAAGGAGTTTCCCTTACAAAAATTGGGGTTGTAAAACTGAGGCTTCCTGAAAATTTCCTTTAAAAGATTCTGCCCTTTGGGAAACAGGAAAAACCTGGGGAATCAGACTCCATGCCACAGGAAGGGACCCTGGGGACAGAGTTTATCACTCACAGCCAGAAATCATCCAGGATTGCTGGTTATGCTTTGATACCCAGCCTCTGTAGTGTCAACCCGTTGACTGACAAAACTCATCATGACTGGGGCAGCCCAGATTAAAGTCAGAGGACCTATAAGGGGCTGAAACTTGTGTAATATCCAGAATCTTTAACCTAGGCACTTGCCCTTATTCTGATGCCTGCTGTTCTGACTTATGGGTTAATTCATCTGGACAACAGCAATATCACCAAGTCCCTGAGACTACTTGGTCGGCATGTACCAATGGTTTGACTAAATGTGCCTGTTCTGATGCTTTCCAAACTAAGTAAACAGGTTGATCTGACCTGGAGGTATTAAAACACCAGTTAGATTCCCTTACAGAAACTATCCTACAACATTAGAGAGCCTTCGATTTACTTCTCATGAGATAAAAAGTATATATGGCTTTAGAAAAAGACTGTTGTTTCTATGCTAACTGGTCAGAAATAATTAGAAAAAAATTACCAAGATTTAAAAAAGAAACAAAAACATAAAACAAATAATTGGTACTAGTCTCTGTTCTCTTGGGGTCCCCTGGCTAACTACTCTGCTATCAACACTGGCTGGACCTTTAATTCACATTCTGAATGGATTAATAGAGAAGTACTTCATCTTAAACTATATGGCCAATTATTTATGAGTTCAGTAAAATTAATGGTCCTTAGGAATAACTACATCTTTTCTTGAGACAGGGTTTCTCTATGTAGCTTTGCGTCTTTCCTGGAACTCCCTTGTAGACCAGGCTGGCCTTGAACTCACAGAGATCCACCTGCCTCTGCCTCCCATGTGCTGGGATTAAAGGCGTGCGTCACCACTGCCCAGCCTCTAACTATATCTCTTTAGAGTAGGATGAGTCCATTTGACTCATCCACTAAGACCAGTGTGGAATGTAACAGGGCCCCAGACCTTAGTAAGGCCTCCAGACGTTAGCACAATTGACTCCATGATGAAGTGGCATTTAGGCCATAAAACTCAGCACATAGACAGCATCACCTGCCAAAACTAAAAAAAAAAAAAAAAAAAAAAAAAAAAAAAAAAAAAATCCATCAAAGTCTATAGTTCTTGGAAAGTCTCTGTTAGGATCCTGCCCTCACTCCTGTACACGCACAGCTCAGGATCTTGGGTCTTATGTCATCAGGGGGTGTTGGTGACTACGTACGTGTACGTGTGGCGTGGCCACAAAATCTGTGCTTTAAAAGCCAGATGCAGACCCCATGCTCTCTCTGCTCTTCTCTGTTCCCCTCTTCCCCCACCCCACTATCTTTTTCACCAGGCCTGGTCCTTTCTCCCCTGCCCTTTTCCTTCTAATAAAGCTCTGAATACTGATATTGGGTTCTGTCATGACCGTGACCTTTCCACTCCACAACCAGTGCCACCACCAGCGACGATTATCATCTTTTCAGTCTCTGAATGTACTAACCTTGTTTTTTTTTTTTTTTTGGCTTCTGTAGTTCTGATTCTAGCTAACTGTTATGGTTAACTAAAGTGTGTCAATCTAGGACATGGCTTTTGTGCTTAAAAGCTCACCTGAGATAGGGTTGGGGCCACACTGGGGTCCCAAACACTCCATGTAGTCACAGGCTGGCTAATGAAGACTTTCTATTGGCTTAAACCCATGTCTAAGCAGTCTTCTCTGATGGATACCCCACAACAAATTTGAAGGCCAGAACCTGGGTTGGCACACAAAAAAAATGAAAGAAAGAAAAGCAAAATGAAGGGAAGAAGAAAGGGAAAGAGGAACGGAAAGGGAGAGAAGTGGGAAATAGTTTAGTTTGCTGACATTAGTGATATTGGATCTTGTCACTATAGGGATGAGCTAGCACGTGGGGTTTGGCCTTTTCCACTTGAGTTAACTTTCTCTTAAGGCTCTAAGGCTAAGACGGCTGTCACTTTAAGGGCTATTTAGCCTTTGAACACTCTTTCTTCTTCTGCAGATGTTGACATTTTAGGAGGAAATGGGTGGAGCAATAGAACGCACTCAACATGGAAGTAAAATGAAGGGAGGAAGGTGACAAGGGTACAAGGAAGAAGGAGGGAAAGGGAGGAGAGTCAAGAAAAACCAATTACAGTTGAAAATGCCACAGGGAGCCTTAGTACTTTGTATGCCAATTAAAAATAATAATCTAGTCAGCTGTGGTGGCACACACCTTTAATCCCGGCATTGGGGGGAAAGGCAAATGGGTCTCTGTGAGTTTGAGGTCTGCCTGGTGTACATAGTAAGTTCCCAGCCAGCCAGGATTACATAGAAGGAAAGAAAGAGAGAGGGGGAGGAGAGGGAGAGAGAGAGAGAGAGAGAGAGAGAGAGAGAGAGAGAGAGAGAGAGGGAGGGAGGGAGGGAGGGAGGGAGGGAGGGAGGGAGGGAGGGAGGGAGGGAGGAAGGAAGGAAGGAAAGAAAAGACATATTTAAAAAAATGAAAGTGAGACATATCAGAGGAATCAAAACCCTCTATAAAGACTCTTGGGTGTAGTTAGATAAACACTGTTAGGAACTGTGAAGAATTTAGTGTTGTGTCTTTATTGTAAGCATCTTTGTTTGTTTGTTTGTTTGTTTGTTTGTTTGTTTGTTTGTTTGAGACAGCATCTCACTATGCAGCTCTGGCTGTCCTGGAACTCACTGTATAGACCAGGCTGGCTCATAGAGATCTGCCTGTCTCTGTCTCCTGAGTACAGGGATTAAAGGCGTGTGCCACCATGCCCAGCTAGTGTATCTTTTAATGGTTGAATTTCTTTCAGTAAGCTGGGGGGTGGGATTTAATCTTCTGGTTGACAGCGGTCAGACCCTTCCATTGTCTCTAGTTGCCTTGACTGGGAAGCTGAGAGTAGAGCAGTCAGTCTTTTGGAGGTAGGCAGGACTGTCATGACAGCAACCATGGCACACCGAGGAAACTACAGTACAGCTGTATGCAACACCCCGCGGGTCTTGTTCTAGTCAGAACTTCTCCTAGGCTGCTTGCATTGGCTTTAGAGCACTCCATTCTGGGCAAAGGAAGCCTTGATACGCTCAGGGTTTCCATGTTCCTCTTCGCTTGGGAAAGGAGGGGGAGCACTCCCACAATGACTAGGCAAAAAGCTAATGGTGCTAAGGTCAGGCTTGTGATTTAGGTCATAGGGCAGATTTGCAATTGGTGGAGCTAGAAAATATGCACACGCAGCATTGGAAATGGTGGAATTACAATCTGTATACAAACACGCCTCATCCTTTTTCTTGCTATAAAATCAATGTGTTGACTACATTTTTTAGGTGGTTCTGACAGGTTTCTCCACACTCCCAGTACTACAATAGGCCCAGTAATGATGTCGAAATAGACTGGGTATATATAATCTTTATTATTCAGATTTTTAAATTTTTTTGAGATTTCATACATGAGTACTGTATTTACATCATTCCCACCTTTCCCTTCCCCCCAACTCTTCCTGTATCTTCCCAACTCCCTCCCAAGTTCATAATGTCATCTTCTTTAATTAGGATTGTTACATCTATATTTATTTACATACATATGTGTATAAAGAAATACAGCTGGGCAGGGGTGGTGCACATCTTTAATCCTAGCACTCAGGAGGCAGAGGCAGGCAGATCTCTGTGAGTTCAAGGCCAGCCTGGGCTACAGGGTGAGTTCCAGCACAGTCAGGGCTACACAGAGAAACCCTGTCTCAAAAAAACCAAAACCAAAATGATAACAACAACAAAAGAATGGAGAATATGGCTTCAAATTCATGTGCAATGACATACTGTTTAGGCCAGCTATAAATTGTGGAAAAGAAAGTGGACCGCATGGAGAAATATAAAATTAACGAGCCCTGGAGATGATCAGAGGAAAATCATATGGCCCTTGAGAGACAACAGAGAATATCAGCTATTGACAGCTCTCCAGACCCTCTGAAACTTTATTTGACTACATTTCCTTCCTTTAGACTCAACAGAAAAAATATAATAAATGTGAGCTTAAAATACTCAGCCACACCACTGACATATGCACATTTTCAAGTCTTTTTAAAGATTTATTTACTTTTATTTTATGTTCGTTGGTCTTTTGCCTGGATGTATGTCTGTGTAATGGTGCCAGATCCCCTGGAACTGGAGTTTAAGACAGTTGTGAGCTGCCATATGGGTGCTAGGAACTGAACCTGGGTCCTCCGGAAGAGCAGCCAGTGCTCTTAATTGTTGAGCCATCTTTCCAACCTCCTTTTAAATCTTTTTTTTTCAAGCTACTTTATGTGGGTTTTAGTTTTTTACAACTCAAAAAGACCTGACTAGAAACTGAATTAAAAGACAGTGAGAACAGTAATGATTTGCAGAGTAAAATAAGTGCAGAATAAAAGAGAGACAAGGCTATCAGACTTGCGTTCCGTTGCTGGAAAACTTTTCACAAGGGCGATGAAGATCCTTTGAAATGAGCCCTAACAAACTCTTTTTCTTGACTTGGTTTATAGTCTTTCGTAATTCAATCACTTATCTTAGATCCCTGATGTTTTCATATGAGGATGAACACTTGCTTTCTACCTGTTTGGTTAAAAAGTCACCAGCAGGGAGTCAGAAGATTAATTTCAGGGTTTTCTTTTTTTTTTTTTTAGTTCTTTCCTTGTTTCCCTTCTTTCTTCTCCCCTTCTCCCATCCCAACCTCCAGAAAAACGAACCACACACTCACACCCTGTCAAAAAACATAAACAAGTGAACAGTTGATAGGTACAGCCAATTATTTGACTAGTGAAAAGCCAACTAACTAATATATGCATATACTTACACAAAGCAACCTTTTGCCCATCATTCTCTTCCCTGCATATGCTTGCCTTCAATTCTAATGAAAGCTATTTTAGGACAGTTTTTTTTTTTTAATGGCACCGCTGTTCATGACAGAGGTAATAGCTATGATACGCCTCCTTACTATTTTCTTTACGTGAAAGCAAATTAAGTGCTAAGCCTTTTATTCTTAGAAATAATAGTCATACAATTGTTTGCCTAGCTTCTATCAAAAGTCCTTAGTAATTTTGGAATCGGTCGACATTTCTATGAACCTCCTACAGGACTGTTGTCAAGTTCTACTCAGCATGGTAAAATGTCTGCAAAGCACATGCACACTTCCTACTGTAATCTGTCGCTCAGCAATACAGAGTTTTACAAGTTGCAAGGTACATAATCAAGGTCAATGTGTGTTATTAAGAAACAGCTTGGAAGCCATGGCTTAATATTTCTCAATGCTTTTAGCTCTGTGGTTATATTTAATTGCATTCACTCCAGAAATACACTTCTCCTATCTATCCTGATGTACACCTTTCATTGCATGGCATCCCCTCCACAGCCAGAGAAGGTTGGTATACAGACAGACTGGAATGATGAATAAGAAGAAAACCAGCAAAGGTTCAAGTGGCTGTGATGAGAGAAGTGGCATTGTCCAAGATTATACAGAACACTCAGGAGCCTAGAGGGACTAGTGTGCCTGTTTCTAAAGGATACAGTTGGTATGGGAACAGAGGAGGGTGACTGTTTGGGTGTTTGTATTTCCTGGGTGATTTTTAAGTGTCACTCACGATAAAAAACATATTCAGTGTAAGAGGTCCAGATCCTGTCATCTGTTTGGTCGTGTGTGACAGTGCAGGTGCCAGTGGAGTTGCATGCTACCATGTGGAAGCCAGCATCAGCTAGTTTGTCGAAGGCTTGTTCCAGAAAAGTGAATTTGAGGTAGTATCGAGAAGTGTATCTCTCAGGAGGGCGGTCTGGGTCTCTGCTCTCATTCAGAGTGTCGCCGAACACTTCTTTGGCTAATGAGATCTTACCACACACCATGATTCTGGCCACACGGCGGAATTTGGCATCTGTTTGGCTGTCCCTGCCCAGAGTATAGGAGCCTCGATAGCCAATAGTGATGAAGCCAGCCTTCTTGAGCTCAGAACCAGTGGCAGCTGTCAGAACCATGGAATTATCAGGGCCACTGATATGAATGCTATTAGTTGAAGAGAAATTAAAAGTGGTGTCAATGCTGGGGGAAAGCTCTTCCAGATCAATTTGACATGAGTCGTTGCCAACTGAGCTGAGCTTGTTCATTTTAAGGGCCAACATCTTGGCCAGTTCTGGCAACTTAAAGTATTCCGCTTCCCTATGGAGCCGGCCACACTCTGGAAAGTGGTCAGGAAGCACTACCTGCAGATCTCTCATGTAGTCTAGGACATAACGAAAGAGAAAACCATCTCGATCTATGAAGAATCTCCCTTTGTTGTCCTGGATCAGAGAGCAAGGGTTCTTTCCACTGAACATTTCCCAGAGCCGGGAACCAGGAATGTTGATCAGAGTAGGGTAGCGAGTTATGTATACCTGGCCACCTACATTGAGTTCAATAATCTCAGGAAACTTGCTGCAATCCTCTGATGGTTTGACACAACTTGACTTTTCTGGCATGGCCATGTTGACCTGAAAAAACAAAACATTACTTTTGAGTAAGAATGTATAACATGGGGAGTCTGTTCATAAGCATCCATTTTCTTCATACATATATTCTGTAGATCAAGAAATCCAAGGCTGGGGAGATTGTTCAACCTGTAAAAACACTAGCCATATAATCCTGATGAGTTGTCTCATCCCGAATCAAAACATGGATTCAGTGCCATGTATCTGTAATACCAGATGCCTATAAGAGGTGGGGACAGGAGAATTTGCTAGAAGTTCATGTGGCAGCTAGTGTAGAGTGTGTAGCACATCAGGAACAAGAAAGATTCCATCTCAACAATGTGCAAGGAGGGAAGTGACTTCTGAATCTTGTCCTTTGACCTCCACATGTAGACCATGGTACACACGCATTCACACACACCTCACATTTATTGATGGAAAAGGAGAAAGAATAAACTCATGCAAAAGCGTAATCATTTGCCCATTAACTATGTTAACTTGAGAGCAGCAGCATAGAAAAGACTTCATGGTTTGGCTTTGCCATCTTTTCCCCCGTTTTGGGCTTCTGTCACCCTAGATAAGAGCTCTACCACCGAGCAAAAGCCCAGCCCTTTCTATGTTCAGAATCTCTTCTGAAATCCCCATGTGTCAGACAATATCTGTCATTTCATGGCAGGTTACCATAGTTTATGCAAGACCCCCTTTCTTCAATGTTTCTGTTTTTCCACTTTATCTTCTCAGCTCATTCACGTGCCTGTCTCTGACCCCAACACAGACAACCACGTTGGTATAGTTAGTGTGCATCTTCTTATGTATGTATTCTTACAAAAATGAATTTTAGGGTTTTAAATATATATGCTATTATATTATATATTTCCTCCCTGATTTTTTTCAGTCTTGGCACTATATTATTCAGATACCTTTTGTTGATATATTCATGTATATTATTCTCTTGTTTCTAATTATATTATAAGACCTTGATATGTTCATCTAACACATTTTATCAACCACACTCCCAGCGGCTGAAGCCTAAATTGTTTTAAACTACCTGTTCTAGTACACATCCCTGTACATGTTGTTTATGATTTCCAGGTCTTCGCCCCTTCCTATCTTCTAATCTTCAGCTCCATATTGGCAGCCCCTTGCTGACTGCGTTGGCAGCACCTCAGTTCTAGCAGGTTCAAAATTGCCTTTGTGTACGTGAAAGTGTTTTTTAAAAATAGAAATCATTATTATTTGTCTTCATGTTTTCAGCACAAATAGGTCACATTCTTTGACTTTTCTCTTGTTAGAAGCACAATTTTGCGTCACCTACATTGACATTCTAAATGTTGAGTCATCGTATTGATTCATCCCTCCTTATCCATATATGTCACTAACCTAGAAACCATTCCTTTGTGATGTCTCTTGGACACACATTATTCCTACTGACATGTGTTTTATACTGTGCACTAATGTAAGACCCTCCTAACAGCTTGTCTTTCTCTGGCTGTTCCACATTCACATCTGTCACATACACATTCATTTCCATAAAATATTCTAAATTCTGATACCAGATCAGTTGCTATGCTATCTTCTCTGTTTACTTACTGCAATTAAACGGTTCCAATTTACCCATATACCAAATACGAATCTCTAAACTAGTTGCATCTCCTCTTTAATGACAAGATCTTGTAACACTATATAGGACTTAGGTGCCGGGCCAACAGTGGCATACACATGTTTTTCATACATATAAGTATTAGCAGATACAATAAAAAAGAGTCAGTAAAATGTAGTAGTTAATAACGAGCTCTGTGGTCTTCTGCTTGAGTTTAGATACCAGCATAAGTACTTTTTAGTTATATGTTGGACAAAGTTTTTGAATCTGTTATTGAACAGTTTGTGGGTAATAAAAATAATGGCTTCATCAGCTAAGAAAAATACCCAGCAAAATAATTCGCCATTTTTACAATGAACACAGGTTAATAATATAAATGAAATTAAAAAAAACGAATCTGAAAGCTACGAGAAAATAAAATGAAGGCAAAAATATTGGCTCCAAAATTCCATAAGCTGGTCTTTGCTTTGCTCTTTGCTCATTAATTCAAGTTCTCATTCCCTTTGAAAGAATGGAGACATTAGGCACACTGGACCCATACCCAGTCCTTCAAGCTCATCCACTTTTTCATGCCTGTGTGCCTAAAACTTAGGATTCTGTATGTCTGAAATGTACTTTTTATTTGTTCTACTAATTCAATTCCTCTCTACTCCTTTCTTGTGAAATCATAAAAGAAGCTGGCAGGTTTGAATTAGAGTCCTGATTCTGGCAGTTATTAGCTGGGTAGCCTCGGGCAAACTGTGTGTTTTCTTCTCTGAGTCTCTATTTCTTTATCCAGAAAATGGATATAGAAAAAAAAAACCTGATCAATAAGATGAGAAGGAAATTGTATATGAGGTATAAAAGTACTTAATACAGTGTTTGCTGTGTAATAAGTACTTATCAGATGATTACTTACATTAGCTTCCTGAGCTTGTCTTCAATCGGTGATCTCAACCTTCCTAATGCTGTGACCCTTTAATACGTTCCTCATGTTGTGGTGATCCCCAACCATACAATTATTTTCATTTCATTGCTACTTCATAACTGTAATTTTGCTAGTGTTATGAATCTTAAAGGAAATGTCTAATTTAAAGGATGTCTGATATGCGCCCCCTGTGAAAGGGTCGTTTGACTCCCAAAGGGGTTGAGAACCACTGGTTTAGAAAAAGTGAAGTATTGCTTTCCACTGAGAAGGTACTCAGTGTGTCACAGCAATCCATTGAGATGCTGCTTAAATGATCCATCCTGTCTGACTTTCAACCCCATCCCTTTATATTCTGTGTTACTGCTGCAATTTAGAAATACTTGTATTGGAACACCTGACAGTATTCTGGAGTTGAGTATGTATGCAGCTGTCTGTGACTAATATAGCCTCAGATAGAAAGTAATCTCCATCTATCCTTCTTTGGGTCAGCAGCACTGTGAGCCTGGTAGGTAGCAAGATTGGAGTAGCTGCTGGATGTTGAGTAAAGCACCAGCGAACTCATGTTAAATAATAATGCCATTAACTTCATAATCCCAGAGTAGATGAGTAGAAATCCATTTCTAGAAATCCATTTTGAATGCATGTATGTGCAAAAAGAAACGTAACCGATTTTGTAGATTTCTGAATTTAAAAGGTGTTATTCTTCGAAAAATACTATCAAAAAATGAAGATGTTTTCCCCCATTGAACAAACAGATCATTTTTAAAAACAGCAGTGTTTTTTCTCCTTACTGCTTTAGATAAAGTTCTGTATAAGTCAACTTGAACTAGGCACTTAGAAACTACGCTTGCTCAAAAAGCATTGACTCATTGGGCCCACAGGTTAACTAAAAGCAAGGTGAAAGTTGGATGCCTCTGCCTGCATTCTGCATCTGTCTGTCTCATTTCCTTCAGCTGAAGGTGCTCAGGTGAATCATTGTCTTTAATCTTTCCTCTTGAGTCACCTTGGATCCCAGGATTGGAATGGCAGGAGCAGACCACCCTCCAGGAAAGGGAAATAATCCCTTACAGTCCATTTTGGATCAGAAACAAGAAGAAGCACATTGATCCCTCCACACAATAGGGTTTCTTCAGGTCATCTTACTGGACCAAAACTGAAATGGTCAAGCAGACCACATCTTGACTAGGGTAGTTTAATTATACATGCCTCTTGCCCTTTGTACCAATTCTCCCTCTTCTCAGCGTGGAGCACTGAATACATCTGTTTGCACAATTACTTGTTTCTCTGTCATATTGGTGATATATCCTGGGGGCAGATGCTGTCATAACCCAGTCTTCAGTCACGAAAACTTAATTAGCCAACGATCCAAAATCTTATGAATCAGTTATAGTCAATCTAGGGAAGTGGTTCTCAACCTGTGGGTCATGACCCTTTGGGATTTGAAGGATTCTTTCAAAGGGGTTGCATATTCTGCACGCCGGATATTTACATTACGATTCCAAACAGTGGCAAAGTAACAACGAAATAATTTTATGGCTGTGGGTCACCACAACCTGAGGAACTGTATTAAAGGGTTGCAGCATCAGGAAGGGTGAGAACCGCTGCTCTGGGGAGTCAAGCTGGGTAGTCTGTTTTGTCACTCATCTTAACAAAGCAGTGCTAGCTAATTTCAAAAGGACAGAGCCTTTACTCTGGGAGAAGAAATCCGAACAAAAGTCAGCAGAGAACAGCACCAGAACTTCAATTGCTGCCTTTCTCAAGCATGTTTTTAAACATGAATAGAAATTTCACTCTGAAACTCCACTTGTGACATTATTCCTCATAGCTAGCAATCTCAATGTGTTTGTTTGTTTGTTTGGTTTGTTTTTTTTTTGTTTGTTTGTTTGTTTGGTTGATTTGTTTTTTTTTTTATTTTTAGAAAGAAAACGGAAGTAATTTCTTTAATAATGAACAAATCCCGTTGAAAACAGCCCCTTGTGCCCTATGCCATGAAGTCAGGAAGGACATACTCCACAAACAGGAAGATGTTTATCTGTTTGCGGGGTTTTGCAATGGACAACTTCTTCCTCCCTTTCTCCATCCCAGTGTTCTCTGCTGAGCTGCTTCTGCTCACGGGGACACAAGCAAGCAACAAACGAACACAGGACTTCTTTTCATCGAACAACCGGCCAGCTTCTGAAATGCTTCCTTTTTTTTTCTTTTTGTGAGGGGTCTGGGGGGCAGAGGGCAGCCTTTCAAGAAACCCTGAAATGCCTCATTTAGTCTCTTTCGTGACTAAACCCGACTTTGATGAGGGTTTGTTGGTGGTGCCCTCGGTAAATCAAATAAGAGTCCCCATAAGGAGGAAGTAAATGGGTGACACAATACAAATGCCTTAAACCAGGGTGAAGAGAAGCCCGCTGAAAGCAGCTGCCTTCCAAGCCGCAAGAACTGAGTTGTGTGTTCTAGTGTTTCAAAGGCGGTGAGGAAACTAAACGACGTCTCTCTCTCCCTTTCTGGCTCGGGATAATTCTACTTGTAACCAAGATCCATGTTTTCCAAAAACAAAAGTCAGCTACAGCAAAGTACACCATACTGTGTGCTCGTCAATGGTACGAGACTGCCTGAAAATGTGCAGGAAGACATTTCTGAGAAAACCAGACACTTTATCAATAAACCAGTTTCCAGTTTTACTAAGCTTGAAATCCCTATGCCCTAATCCCCCCTTCCTCCCTCCCTCCATTTTCTTCCGGAGTCCTTCACTTTTCTGTTTCTACTGGCTTCTGTCCCTCTCCTCTTTTATACCAATGTGTTTTAAATATGCACTCCTTTGGAAGAACAAACCCACACATTTGAATTAGAAAAGCGATTCCCACCTTGGGTGCTGCTCCGATTCAGAGATCCTAGGAATCAAAGTAGTTAACAGCTAATCTGGACGTGTAAGCAAAGGGGGGAAAACAACTTTAAGAATTAAGTAACAGTTCTTTGCCTCAGCAATACTCCCTTCTGCTTCCAACTAGCTTGTCTCTGTGACTTTTTTTTTCTGCTCATAAAAGAATGTGTTAACGTTGAAACCCATCAAAATGCTTTACAAATTAACCGGATGCTGAAAACCAGTCTGAATTTCCCCTCAGAAAGCACTTGGGCTGCTTTAGGAGCTCTAAACTGCCTTACAGACACAGGTTTCACAGGAGATCCTCTCTCAACAGAAACAACAGCACAGCCGTGCCTAGCCCTGGCGCAAATGCAGAAGCTCTGGGATTCCCGAAGCAATGGACTGGAAAGGGAAGACAGGGAGGTTGATAGCATAGTTACCTTGAATCTCCAGCCACTGAGGTACCGGCCAAGCGAAGCTTCACGGCTCTGAGAGCTCAGCTCCCCCGAGGAATGCCTTTCTGTTCTTCCGCTCTCTTGCTGTGTGTGTGCTTTGGTGCTTGGGTTGAGTTTTCCTCTGTAAAACTAGCAGTCGTGGAAACCCTCCTCCCCTGCTATGACATACTTGACTTCCTCTCCAGCCCGGCCTCCTTACTCTGCAGCCCTGAGGAAGAAGCAGAGCAAAGCGGAGGAGGAGAAGAAGGAAGGCACGGAAGGGGGAGGGGGCGGGAAACAAAGGTGGTGGTGGCGGTGATAGGAGAAATTTTGTTCATCTTGGTCCCAGCAGAGCGAGCAAACCTTTTTGCAGTGACAGCTCCATGAATGATTTGTAAGGGTTTCGTTGTTTGTTTGTTTCTGAAGCAGGGCCTTCTTAACAAGCCCAGGCTAGCCTTGAAATTTACATCCTTCTGTGTCAGGCTCTGGAGTGCTGGGATGGCAGGTGTGGACAACCACATCCACTCTGAATGGAGTTTTCAATGAAGAATTGGTTCAATTCTGAACTTAATATTAAGTCTATTTACTTTAATGCACATAACCCTGCACGTCAGATAGTATGCTGAGTGCCAAAAATAAAGAAATACTGTACACATTTTTCTTTCTCGAAAAGAAATAAATTCACTCTGAGTGTTTAAACTGTTATGGACATGAAAAGCCAGTGTTGTAGGAACAAAAAGAAGCGATCTGGTGCTTTCTGGAGAAATCTGAAGGTTTCCTGGAGGATGAACTAAACTGAGTTTTACCAGATGAATGAGAATTAAACCACAAGAAGACAGAATTAGTATTGCAGGCAGCAGGAACAGTGTCAACAAAGACAAAGAAATGGGAAAAAGCACACTATGAGGCCTACATTCAACTGTTTTTGAATGCTAGAGTCAAGAAAGTAGGAGGCCTCAATCCTAAAACCCAAGTGAATGTTCTCCAGATGTGGTGTGGACCCAACTGAAAAGTGAACCCCTTACCCATCTAAGTTATTTTATTGTATGTGCATTTCTCTCCATATGCACTAGTGAAATCATTGGATTTAAATGTGGATCATTTTTTTTCAAAAATGTATCAACCCTCTCCAAATCTTAAACTTCTCTCTCAGTCATATAATAAAACATATTTCTGAGAGGTTGATTTTAAAATGCTTTGGTTTGGAGTGAGGATATATTTGTATGTAAAAAACAGAAAACCAGACTGAATAATATGGAGATATTTATTTTTTTATATAACAAATCTTAGGTCAGTTGTATCACTGGTAATTTTAATAACTGAATGAAATTCATTAACATTTCTCTCATTAATATATTTAACTGTGCTGATTTTTTTGTCAGCTTGACACAAACAGACATATCTGGGAAGAGGGAATCTCAATTCAGGAATTGTCTACATCAGATCACCCTGTAGGCAAGTCTCTGGAGGCATTTTCTTGATTCATAACTGATGTGAGAGGGCCCAGCCCAGTGTGGGTGATGTCACCCCTACACAGGTTGGTCCTGGGCTATATAAGAAAGAAATCTGAGCACACCATGAGGAGCAAGGTAATTAGTAGTATTCCTCCATGGACCCTGCTTCAGTTCCTGCCTCCAGGTTCCTTTCCTGACTTTCTTCAGTGACAGGTTGTAACCTGGAGGTGGAAGATGAAGTAAACGCTTTCTCCCCTAGGTTTCACTTAGTCATGATCTTTATCACAGCAATAGAAACATAAATAAGTGTGGTATTGTATTCCCCAAATATTGTGCATGCTAATAAACTTATCTGGGGTCAGAGACAGAACAGCCACAATATTAAACATAAAGGATAGGCAGTGGTAGCACACGCCTTTAATCCTAGCATTCCAGAGGCAGAAATCCATGTGTCCAAGGATACAGACAAGGCATGGTGACTCATCATGCCTTTAATCCAGAAAGCAAGCCTTTAATCACAGGGAGTAAAGCAGTTAGAAAGCAGAAAGGTATATAAGGTGTGAGGACCAGAAACTAGCAGCATTTGGCTGGTTAAGCATTTGGCTGGTTAAGCATTTGGCCTGGTTAAGCTTTCAGGCTTCTAGCAGCAGTTCAGCTGAGAGCCATTGGTCTGAGGAAACAAGACCAGCTGAGCAGTTGGCCAGGTGAGGTTAGCTGAGGCTTGTTCTGGCTCTCTGATCTTCCAGTGTTCACCCCAATACCTGGCTCAGGTTTGATTTTATTAATAAGTACTTTTAAGATTCCTGCTACAAATAAGCCATTGTTTTTGACATGTAAGCAACTCCCTTCATGCTCACCCAATGGCTTTAGCAGCTTCCCATGTTGCATAGGTATGCAACAAGTTCTAAAGACACAGAAGTGAATTAAAAGGCTGTGTTTACAGTCTAAAGCAGTTTGGTTTTTCATTCTAACACTAAATAACCTATGCTAGTTACATTTTTTTAAGTAGTAAAACCCTCTCCAGAAAATTTACCTGTATTCCCAGAGATTCTTACAGATCATATTCACCGTGATTATGTTATATGCGAGGGAAATGTAACATCATTGGCTTAATTTATTTTAAACCGTTCTCTGGGCTAGGGAAGGATGCAGTTCCCTCTGGTGAGTATGATGGGTAAAATCTGAAAAAGTAATCTGGGGCCAAATTTCCAAGTGGCAGCTAATAGTGTCTACAAGCCATTGTTTTTCCCCCCTTTGATCTCTCTCTCTCTCTCTCTCTCTCTCTCTCTCTCTCTCTCTCTCTCTCTCTCTCTCTCTCGTGTGTGTGTGTGTGTGTGTGTGTGTGTGTGTGTGTGTATGTGCACGCGCATGGGCACACACATGTATGTGTGTGAGAGAAGGCATGTATGATGTAACTACACATATATGTGCAGGTGTGTACCTGTAGAGGCCAGCAGAAGATGTTAGGGGTCCTGCTCTGTCACTGCCTCATTCCCTGGGGAGAGGATCTCTTACTGAACTTCGAGAGTCAGGGGGTAAATGAACATCACATATCTAGACTAGATGAAACTTTCCAGATTCAGGAGGGCCCCTTTCCAACCTTCTAGATGCAGTGAACAACTGTGAGGGGAGGAGAGACCTGCTGAGCTGCTGAAAGGAGATCTTTCAGACCTGTCAAGCCTGCAATTCACGGGCTGTTGTGAGTACCTGTTCTGGGAGTGAGTAGGTAGGTGTGTGCGTGTGCACACATGTGTGCATGTGTGTGTGTGTATGCACGCATGTGTGCATGTGTGTTTGCACCCCCCCCCAGGAAAAGGTCTCTCACACAACAGCAGCCTCTCAGATGCTTTCAGGACTCCTTTCCTAGCTGGCTCGGCTTCAACTGCTTCTGAAGCAGCCAGGTTTGACTTGTGTTTTGATAGGATCTGGAGAATAGCTCTTGGAATTGCTGTTACTTTTGGTGGAGTGGGTGTTATTCTAGTATGAACAAAAAAATTATAGGGGAAAAGGGGCTTGCAAAATTCTCATAGTGCTCATCTGAATTTAAAATTAATGGAGTACAATCATTAACTTTTAAATCATTTGACAAAACGATTTCTTGTTCATAATAGATAATGTGTGGCTTTCAAAGCAGTGTCATTCTTTGTAGCAGGAATTTTCACACCTTGGCACCTACATTCTGAACTCTTTGTGAGACAGAGTTATGTAGTGAAAATCTGTCTCCAAAAAAAAAAAAAAATGTTGCTCTCCGCACCATATTGGACTTGCTTCAGCCAGGCCTTCACACAGCCTAGCATGCTGGTCAGGGACCATTGCTCTGGCTTGGCTCCATCCTGAACTCCACTTTGAGTTCAATGTTGTAAATGGTGTGAGGTCTGTTTCAACTTTCTGGCTTCGATATGTTTGTGTCCAATAGCACTTGCTGAATAGTCCAATATCCCTTACCATGTTGGCATTAATCCTTGGTCAAAGATCTAATTCCAAATAGGTGAAGCACTCTTGACCTAGAACAAAGCTGCACGCATGCCGTTTTCTGATTTTAAATTATGTAGAAATCATTGACAGTCATGTCAGTGTGGTACTGGCATAGAACCTGGTTTATAGGCCAATGGAACAGAATAGAAAGCCAGGCACAAACCCAAGTGTGCATAATCAACCAATTCTCAAAAAAAAAAAGAAGTACACCAATAATACACAAGAAGAATTGATATTTTCTATGGTAAGTGATTGTCTCAGTTAGGATTTCTATTGCTTGTGATGTAGCACCATGACCAAAAGCAAAGTGGGGAGAAAAGGGTTTATTTCACCTTATGGGTCCACATCACAGTCCATCATTTGAAAAAGTCAGAGGAGGATGAAACTGAAGTAGAAGCTATGGAAGAGTGTTGTGTACTGGCTTACTCACCCTGAGTTGCTTAGACTTTTGTCTTAGAGTAGGATCACTAGCCCAGGGGTGGTACCATCCCTAGTGAGCTGGGCCTTCGGACACCTATTATTAGTCAAGGAAATGCCCACATTTTCTCAATTGTGGGTCCCTCTTCTCAGATAACTCCAGCTTGTGTCAAGTTGACAACAATAACTGGCACAGTAATTTGGGGATAACAAGATCTTCATATGTAAAGAAATTAGGTCTTTACTGTACATCATACACAAAAAATCAATTCAAAATGGAATGAATAGTTAGAAGGCCACAAACTAGAAAACAGATGAAAAGTTCCTGAGCAATAATTTTTCGGATTCAACATCCAAGACACCAACAATGAAAGCTGACATAAACCAGTGACACTATGAAAAGCATGTTTGCACAGAGAAGGGAATGATTAACAGAATGGAAGAAAACATTGGTAGGCCATATACCCAGTAAGAGCAAATGTAGAAAATGCACAAGTAACTCATTCGACTCAACAGCAAAAGCAGAGCAGCAAGCAAACAAAGCCCCCGAATAACCCAATTTTAAAGCCAGAGGAATTTAGACAAGAGGAAAACCAAACTGGAGGCAGGCATAGCCAGCAGATGCCATCTACCTAGGACCAAAGATGGCAGTAACTATATACTTTATATCAGTCACCAGTCATAACCTAATTAAACATTGCATGCAGCACTGAATCGCTGACACTGTACAGCTAAATCTGACACAAAAGTGTTGTGCTGGGCGTGGCTTCCTATCAGTTCATGGAGATGCTATTCCAAGACGCCATCGCTTGAAGAAAGTGAAACTCCAAGCTAAGCTATACCAGAAACGTATCCAGAACTTCAAGTTGCTACAAGCAGTTTTCAGCAGGATGGGTGTGAACAAAATCACTTTGGTGGATAAATTAGTAAAGGGAAAGTTTGGGGGAAACTGAATTTGTCAGATAGTTCCAGAAGCTCCTAAGTCAATAGGCTGTCTGCAGATTTTCACCACTCTCTCCTCTCCTCCAAATCCAACCCTGCAGTCTCACCCCCAGCTCTGGAGCAGACCACCTCCTGTGGCTTCCCTTACCTCCCTCCCTGCCCCCATCTCCAGTGGATCTTACAGATCTTCCCTTTAACCCCCTCCCTCATGACCACCACCACTCATCACTTTATCTCAGCTCCAAACTCCAGCAGGCATTCCCTGGGAACTTGCAGAACGCTTGTTCCAGGAAGGCAGGCAGGCTAACTGTACATCTTTCTGTCTGCCTCCTCTCCTTTAAATCCTATCCCATTCCCCACTTTACCTCCATCTCTGTAACAGACAACTTGCTACATCCTGTTCCTCATGGTGGACCACACAGATCTCCTCCAACCTCCTCATACTCATCCTGTTATCCCAGCCCCGAACTCCAGCAGGCATTCTCTGGGAACCCACAAGCCACGCCTACCAGAGAAGCAAGTAGGCTAGCAAAGCAGGTAGGCAAGTTCAGACTTCACTCTCCTGTCTCTCCTCCAAACCCAATCCCCCAGACTCATCCCTAGCTTTGTAACAAACTACCTGTTGTAGCCTCTTCTCTCTCTGTCTCTCTATCTCTATCTCTTTCAGAGAGAGAGAGAGAGAGAGAGAGAGAGAGAGAGAGAGAGAGAGAGAGAGAGAGAGAGAGAGAGAGAGAGAGAGACTGCTCCCATTCCCAGGAAACTAGGCAGGTCCTGCTTTCCTCCATCCTGTGAACCCTCTCAGCCTCCCCACTCCCTGAGCCCATCCCCATTACTAAGTGTCAGTTTCCAATAGAGAAAAACACAGTTTACCATGAACTACCAGTGTCCACACTTGCCAGGACTCCAGAAGATTTCCCTACTAAGCAACACACAGCCACCACATCCTCTAAGAACCAGAGGGGGCAACAAAAACCAAGGAAATTTGTAACATAGCTGAAATACAAGACAAAGACCTTAAAATAGCCATTAGGAATAAGATAGAGGTCCTTAAAGAGGAAATGAATAAATCCCTCAAAGAAATCTATGAGACGGGCAGTGGTGGCACATGCCTTTAATCCTAGCACTCAGGAGGCAGAGACAGGTGGATCTCTGTAAGTTAGAGGCCAGTCTGGTCTACAGAGTGAGATCCAGGACAGGTACCAAAACTACACAGAGAAACCCTGTCTCCAAAAAACCAAACAATAAATCTATGAAAACACAAACAGTGGCAGAAATGAATAAAAACATCAAGACCTGAAAGCAGAAATAGATTAAAAAAAAACTGAGGGAAATCTGGAAGTGAAACATTTAGGAACTTGAACATGAAACTCAGAGGCAAGCCTCACCAACAGAATATAAGAGATAGAAAAGATAAACTCAGGCACTAAAGACACAATAGAAGAAATGGACAGCCTGGTCAAAGAAAATGTTAAATCAAATAAACTCCTGGCACAAACCACCCAGGAAATCTGGGACACCATGAAAAGACCAAATCTAAGAATAATAGGAATAGAGGAAGGAGAAAAAAATGAAGTTAAAGGCACAGACAATACTTTCAACAGAATCATAGAAGAAAACTTCTCTAACCTAAAGGAGGAGATGGCTATCAAGGCACAAAAGCATACAGAACAACAAACACAGTGGACCAGAAAAGAAAGTCCCCTTGGTACCCGTTAATCAAAACATTAAATATACAGAACAAAGAAAGAATATTAAAAGCTACTAAGTGAAAAAGACCAAGTAACATATAAAGACAGACCTATTAGAAATTACACCCAACTTCTCAATGGAGACTCTAAAAGCCAGAATGGCCTGGACAGATGTGCTATAGATTCTAAGAGGCCACAGATGCCAGTCCAGACTACTATAGCAAGCAAAACTTTCAATCATCATAGATGGAGAAAATAAGACATTCCATGATAAAAAACAAATTTAAGGAACATTTATCTATAAATCCAGTCTTACAGAAGGGGCTGGAATGAAAGCTCCAACTTAAAGAGGAAAACAGAAGGAATAAATAATCCAGCAAATCAAAAGAAGGGCAACACACCACCACCACCACCACCACCACCACCACCACCACCACCACAACAACAACAACAACAACAACAACAACAACAACAACAACAACAGAAATGATAACAACAAAATAACAGGTATTACAGTCTCAATCTGGTACTGGCATCCTAGAGGATTCTTAGCAAGCCCTGGGTCTTCAGTCTACACCGAGATACCCAAGAACTAGATTGATTCTAATACCTGCAAAGGAATACTTCAGGAACAAGATAGATGAACTTGCCAGAAAGAATGAGGGCAAGCAGGTAAAAAGCAGAAGCTGCCTTCTTCCAGGTCCTTTTATTGTGGCCCAGATTTAAGGTAGGTCTTCCCACTTCAAATAATCCAGTCAAGAAAATCCCTCACAAGCATACTTAACTGCTTGGGTTTTAATTGATTCTAGGTATAGTCAAGTTGACAGCCAATTACAAGTACATCCCTTGTCAATTCGACATACAAGCACATTTCTTTGTGCCATGTTTAGTTTCTAAATGAAAATAAGAATCAAGTCATAATCTCATCTAACATGATATAACTATTCCACAAACAACTGAAAATGCCTTATATATTTTAGAATAGGTATAAATGTCCCTTAAGAGTACTTAGTTTTTTAGTATCTCATAAGATACACATTATAAAAACCACTGATAATGTCTCATTCTATATTATATTTCATGATAAAAATAGCAGGGTGGTGGTGGCTCATGCCTTTAATCCCAGCACTTGGGAGGCAGAGCCAGGCGGATCTCTGTGAGTTCGAGGCCAGTCTGGGCAACAGAGTGAATTCCAGGACAGGCTCCAAAGCTACACAGAGAGTCCCTGTCTCGAAAAAAAAAAAAAATAAAACACACATATCTGCTAAACACATGTGTATATATGCACAAACATGTTCATAGGACAAACATAGGTCAGAAATCCTCATGTCAGTTACAATTCTTGTATCTTTAACTGGTCACACAGCCTTGGCTGGTATTTATAATGTCTCCCTCTACTACTGGTTATGTAGTGCTATAGAATAATCTTTGTGTACACTGTGAAGATATGTTTTTGCCAGTGTGCCTTGTGATTAGTTTTATAAAAGGCTAAATGGCCAAAAGCTAGACAGGAAGAGGTTAGGGGGAATAGCCAAACTGAAAGAATGCAGAGGAAGTAGGAGACAAACACACTGTGCTGAAAAAAGGTACTGCCACATGGTAGAAATATGAGTCATAGTTAAGAAATATGGGTCAATTTAAGATGTAAGACCTAGTTAGTAACAAGCCTTAGCTTTTGGCTGATCATTTATAATTAATATTAAATCTCTGTGTGGTTATTTGGGAGCTGGCTGGTAGGACAGAGCTGACTGGTGGAATAGAGAAACACTGCCTATGGTGTATATTCACCCTCAGAAAACACCTCAACAACTCTTGGTTCTTTTTCTGGAGCAGTGACCCGTACCTTCATTCCTGAACAGTCTGTGCCCTTTGTCATTCTGCCTGGATTAGGCTGTTGCAGTTTCCCATTGACTTTAAATAACAGGATATGGTAGCACCAACAGATGCCCTAAAGGATCTCCTGCATTCAAGACATAATCCGTCTTACCTCCATTGTGGAGAAGCAATCAAATTTCTGTCTTAGTTAGGGATTCTATTGTGATAAACAGTATGATCAAATGCAACCTGTGAAGCAAAAGTTTATTTCATTTTACACTTCTACGTAACAGTCCGTTGCTCAGGGGTGGTGCCACTCTCCATAGGCTCAGCCCACTCAAATCAATCATTAATTTAAAATAATGCACCACTGGCCAATCTTATGGAGGCACTTACCCAATTAAGATTCCCTCTGCACAGATATGCCACTATTGCAACAGTGAACATATCTTGCCTAGTAGCTGATATTGTAACATACAGAGTCCCGAATTGGGTAAGACCATTGGTAACTTTTCTCCCTCAGTCTCTTGCATAACACCTTCCAGAACTGCTAAAGCTAGCCAGCAGGCAGAGTTTCCTGGTCAGTTCAAGATTGATTTCTCAGTTTGTTGCAACAAAAGTGTCTGATGTCTTTAGCTATAGAATCCTACCATCTTGTTCTGTTGGGCAGCCAAGAGTGGTACACCAAAATTATTAAGCTAGCAGTCTTCAGTTCGCTTACATTCTACCTAACTGAATTCTGCCTCCACAATTCCATAAAAAAGATTTTTGCAAAGTCTTCAGATACATATATATATATGTACATATATATATATATATATATATATATATATATATATATATATATACATGTAAGCCCAAGGGACAAAAAATTCAGTACTTACTTGACAGTTTTTCTTGTTGAAGTACTCTCTTCTTTTGATGGCTATGACATTATACCCTTTCATGTGTTTCCCCTTCATCAGCAGCTATTCTTCTTCTCATCTGAAGGTTCACTCCACTCCATGTGTCCTTCATAATATTTAGTCCTAGGTATTATCCTGCCTTTCACTAATCCCATCATTCATCTCTCATTCACCTGCCACAATGATCTGTGCTTCATATCTAAAATACGATTCTCTTAAGACTTTTTATGTATTTCTGTAGCAGATGTGGTTTGAATAAAAATGGCCCACATAGGTGTATATATTTGAATACTTGGTCCTCAGTTGGTGGAACTGTTTGGGAAGCATTGGGAGGTTATAGCCTTGTTGGAGTAGATGCATCACTGGGTGGGGTAGAGTGGACTTTGAAGTTTCAAAAGATTCATGAGACTCCTAGTGCCCTCTCTCAGTCTGTCTCATGATTTTGGATCAAGACATGAGCTCAAAGCTGTTCCTTCACTACAGTATCATTGAAACTGTAAGCCCACAATAAACTCTTCCTTTTATAAGTTGCCTTGGTCACAGTATTTTACACAGCAATAGAAGAGTAACTGTGACAGATAAAGTAGCGTGGTCCCTAAGATTCTCTATATCATGGTGACAACATTGATCTCCATTATAATTTATACTTGATATTCTAGAAATGTTATATTATTGTAATTACCTACAGTTGTCATACTTTCTTGTGTGAACCTGGCTAAATCCTACTCATTGTTTCAAATTTACCTCTTGTCTTACCTCCTCCAGGGAGCTTCTTGTTACCTCTGGTTACATTAAATTTCCTTCTTCATAAATTTCCCCCATCTTTCTGTGCATATCTCTGCCACTATTCTTGCCATAATATAGTGATATTTATTTTGTGTACATGTATCTCTGCAACCAGTCTTAGAGCCTCTTTAAAGAGTTATATTAAAAGATTCTAGTACAATGCTCCATAAATGTTTGTTAAGTCACACATCATATACAAAACATGGACATACAGAATATATGGCATGTTTAGAGAACATAGTCCCAGGAATGGAAAGTTGGTAATACCAGTGTTGAAGTAATAAATACATAAAGGAGGACTCTAAAAGAGATTGTAACAGTGACTGTGGAAAGATATGGTTGTGCATGGGCAAAGAGACTTTTTTAAAGGCTAGTGTATTAGTCAAGGTTCTCTAGAGAAACAGAATTGATTATATATATAATCAATATATAATGATTATATATATATATATATATATATATATATATATATATATATATATATATATATAAACCAGGAACTCTCAAGTTCCCCCAAATGATGTCAATAAGATAACATTAACTTCTGTAGTCCCATAACAAAAGAAAGTCATAAATCAATGCAGTTTTCAAAAGCATATATATGGTAAAAAGGAACATACCATGCCTCTGTTTAGGCAGAACCCAGCTCTTATTAAAAGGAAGTATAAAATAGTTTATTCTGGGCCAGGTATGAATGATCATGGACCAGGAATATACAGATGCTAGCCAGAGACTAAATATGCTTTTTATCAAAGGCATTGATTGGGACATCAGGCCAGGGATTACAGTAGACTGGAAATTTTCTTCTATATGTTTCTGATGCTTTCTTATGACATTTTTAGCTTTAGAATTGGTGGAAGCTAGTGGTCTGCTAAGTAATACATTCCACAAGCTATGCCCAATAATCATAAGGATGTCATGTCAAATATAGAGAGGTTGGCAATGAATGGTATTGTTATGGTAGAAAAAATGTTAGGGTTAAAACGAATGTTAAAATGTTAGGGCAAAAATGGCAAGGTCATGAACGCTGAGGAAGGTAAATAAGTGAGCTTGCCAAGCTGACCAGATAAGAGGGAGAACAGGGCTGAAGGAAAAACCAGCTAAGTTAGTCTAGGTCTTTCTTGGCAGGCTCTGAGTGGCATTCACAGACACACCCCACCCGCTCTGAGGAACACAGGCAAGGCACTCCTGCCATTTCACATACGTTTCTAATGCATCTAATCAGAACAGAGGAAAGCTGTGGATAAAGATGGCTTCTAAAAGAGGCCTCTGCCTATTCCATGAAGCATACCACCCCAGACCTCCTCATGGACAAAAAGTTAGATATGAAATAACAAATAAAAACTAGTTGAATCTTGATAGCTGTGCCTCTGGATGATTAAACTGCCCTTTGGCAGTTAAGACTGCTAATGTTGTTATTAGATTGTTTCCACTATGTCAGAAACTAAGGAGCCAGGCCAGACAATTGAACATGTACCCTAACATCCTCAAAATACCCAATGTTGTTATATTGCCGGAGTCCAGCTCTGGATGACGGCAGGGTCTGAAGATGGGTGGATGCAAGAGCAGTGATTGGAAGAATCAGATGCAGGACACTTCTTAGTTTCATTTTAGGAGAGATGGACAGAGAGGAAGCACATCTTGGTATGGCTTGTCCTACTCTGACAGGAACCATCTCCTGCAGGACAGGTCCCAGGGAGGATGTAAGGAGTTGGTGAGGGAAGGAGGTGAGCCAGGCCATGGTGTTCAGGAGAATCTTGCAGCCTGACTAGCAGCCAGGGTGCTTCTTTATTTATACAGGATTTAGTAAGTAGGGATACATTCATGATGTTCCAAAACATAGATTATATCATTTTTGTTTGTGGACATGTGTTTCACTTCCTTTTGCTCATCTTTTAGTCAACATTAATAAACTATGACAGAACAGAGTTATCATTTCCAATCATTTTCCCTCAAGTTTTGACATCACTAATAACCAGAGTTATCATTCTTACTCATTGACCCCATAACCCAATTTTTAAGTATCTAGAGGTAAATGACAGCTTGTTCTCAGGCCAGTAGCTTTGGTTGCTTCAAGGATGCAAGACCAAAACAAAATTTCCAAGCCAGCCTGGGCATGTTGCCATGTCCCAAGCAGTGTATTATTAACACTTTTTTAAAAAACTGTATACAGTGTTCTGCCTGCAGGTAAAAAAAAAAGAGGGCACCAGATCTCATAATAGATGGTTGTGAGACACCATGTGGTTTCTGGGAATTGAACTCAGGACCTCTGGAAGAGCTCTTAACCTCTGAGCCATCTCTCCAGCCCCCATATTATTAACTATTAATGGTCAGAGTGCCCAGAAAAAATCCTCAGGCCAAAGCTGCTGCAGTTATTATTCAAATTCTAGCATAATACAATGTATGTATTTTATATCTTTATAGAATTTGTCTATATATTTAATCCTGGCATTCTGTTGTTCCTTGGTCATATGACACCAGAGTAGCTCTGCATGTGCTAACTGTCCTAAGAAAGAGAGGTCCTGACACCTCACACTTTTATCATCTTTCCACTCTACACTTTGCTCATCAATATGTCTCTGTGTAGGGCAGAGTTGTATGCCACATAATTGTCTAAGTGCACAGTAGGAAAAGACTTGTAATCTGAACTGTGGCCAACTCCTCTAGCCCACTGAATCTTGTTGACCTTTTTAAGTTTACTTGGTTTTGAATATCTTATTCCTGCACAAGTACAGGAACAGATGTTTCCAGAATGTCTCATAGCTTCACGAAGAGACCTCTGGCTTCTTTATGTGTATCACAACCTCCTAGGCGTAAGGAAGACCTTCAAGTGGAGAATAGTATGCTCAGGACTGTCCTGGGGAAGCTTAGAAGCAGCATTCCTGGGAGAAGGCATAAATGATTCATAAGAAGTTTTCCATCAATCCAACATCCCCAAATTGTACAAGTATAACAAGTCCCTCAAGTATGCAACAGGTGGGGATGAAACCAAAGGTGGCATGACGGCCATCATGTGACTTAGCTTTGCTGGATCTTTGTCAGCTGTGCTGGCTTTATGGCTTTTGTCATTCCCATCAGATATGGCTGTGATATTATCCTTTGCATTATGGTTTTCACACCCTCTCCTTTTGTGGAAATACCTTAAGAGTATGATCCGGTTGGCCATGATTTGGCATATTCACCTTACTACATGGATATGCAAATTACCTCATAAATATTCATTGTGTCTTTACCATCTACAGTGCAGAACCTACTATCCTGCTCCTGACCTTGAAGAAGTCTACTCCACCCCCTCTTTCAAGCACCAGCTTTGCTTTCTAGGATGCTCCCCAGTTTCTCCTTGGAATGTTTGCTTTGTTTAACTTTGTTTCTATTGCTTTGCTAAATAACTGTCTGCTCAAAATTATATGGGAATATTAGACTAGCTTCGAGAATGATGGAGCCTTTACTGGGGTCCTAGAAAACTCCACATCCATCAAAGCTGCTCTGAGCTAGTGAGTACCTTTGGGGTTCCTGTCTCATGAATTTCAAAAGTGAAATTCTCCAACTACAGAAGGCAAATTTTAGCGAGAATTTTATTATAGATTCATAGGTGGGAGGTTCAGAGGGAGAGAGAAAGCCACGCCATTTGATTTAGGCATGGAGGTCAGCCATGTGGCAGACAAGCAGCCACATGACAAGAGAGAAGAGCTTTATAAAAAGGGTGAAAAAGCCTGACCAGAAAAAAACATACTTAGGCGCTGACTGGCATCTGAAAGAAGAAAACAGAAGAGAAGAAACAAAATGCCTGTGTCTCTTCACTGAATTCCTTCCTTCAAGGAAACAAGAATCAAGAACCTCCTCAAGACCCACCACAAAGTTAAGGAAACCAGCAAGACCCACCACAGAGTTAAGGAGACCAGCAAGACCTATCACAAAGTTAAGGAGACCAAAGATAGCCCAAGAGAAGTTTCACTCTCCATATGCAGCATCCTCTCTCATCACAATCGCACAGCTTGAGTTAGTCCATCAGTCTGTAGGAGCTTCGACACAAACGTGACTTCTTCAGGGTACTTCACATTTCAATGGAACAATATTGAATAGGCCCACCCAATAAGTAGTCACTTCTCTCAGAAAATGTGCATGTATTTGATTTTGCCTTTTTGATGTTAATTAAAGCCCAGACTTCAAAGTTGTGTGTTAACTTGTGTATTTTTGTCTTAGAGAGTTAGGAATGATTTCTTTCTGATGAAAAATTATAACCCCAATGATTATGGTTTATTTAAATGTATGATATCTATGATGTTAAACAGTATTGTGTCTAGCATTGCATACTTTTTTTTAACATTTTGCATTTGATGTGTGAAATTATCTAGCTGATCAAATGACATTGAAATAATTAGTTATTCTGCCTGTTCCCTCATTAGTAACTTGGATAAATTTGAGACTTGTGTTTAGTCTATATGGAAAAGTCATGTGCTTTAAATTTTCTAAATGTTATACTTTGACCAATTGTGCTCTGAGTTTTCTAAATGTTATACTTTGACTAATCTTCCCCATTTTTATATTACATTGGTTGTTTAAGTAAAATTAAGTAAGATTCTGAAGAAAAGTAAGATGTGTGTGATCAGCCCCCACGTTTATGCCGAAGTCTCTCTACTTCTGAATGTTCCAGGTTTCTGAGATTTTTGCTATTATGAAGTATCAAATTGCAGGGTCATAGGAAATAAGTTCTCGAATGCATTGAAAGTAACATTGAGATTAGGATTGATTATTTATCTCATTGTTGCTCATGGGAGACTTTTAGATGTCTAAAATAATTTTATTAACAACTAGAAAGAGAATACTGTTGGGAGACAACTCTTTGTCAGGGAAATCTCTCAGTGTCTATATGTAGTGTCCAGACTTCCTAGAAAGGGTGGTGTGTTTATTAATGTGCATAATGAAGGTAGAGGGGTTCTGAACCATGGGTGGATGGGGGAGGAGGAAGCTGAGAAGCTAAGAGAAAGGGGAGGGTGAAGAAGGACGAGAAAGAGAAACTGAGAGACCGAGCACAAAGAGCTAATTGAGATACTCCTTGTTTCTTGGAAATGTTTGATAAAGAAAACATGAACCAAACAATGTCTGGTGAAAGAGGAATTTTTGTGGGAGTTGAGAAAACGTGATAGGGATGTAAAAGACACTCAAAGTAATACAATTGCGGTTATAAAGGATTTGCTAATAGATTAACTTAGGAGGCAATAAATCACACAAGTAGAACTTATCTAAAGGAGCACTGCCTCAAAAATCCCCCAAAGATAAATAGTGTGCTAACCAGGACTGTTAGAGAAGCAGAACTTCTGATGCTAGGATGTAAGCTTGTTCACCAGGATTGACCAGCCATTAGAGCCATCCTCAAAGAGCATGCCTCCAAGAGCAAACGCTAGGGGGCAGTGCGGGGTCACAAGCGCCTTTAAGTCCTGGTCTGCCACCAGCTTCCCCTTGCTCTTCTCAGTAAAAGCATAATTCTGCCAGGTGGGCAAAATGAACCCAGGTAACAACTACGTGAAAAGAACAACACAGGTGTACTTAAGAAAAAATTCTGGCGATTTCTCTGCTGTGTAACTCTCCCATCTGCTCAGGTTGCCAGACTTGAGTCTGCTGCATGTTTAAATTGCTCAAAGTGTAACCAGGAGCCAGGACCTGAAAGAGACTTAAGGATAATAGTGTATGTGGATAATAGCCTACGGAGTATCTAAGCTAATGAAATCTTTTTGAGGCCAGCTCTTCCTTAGGCAGTACCGACAGCCAGCCATGCACATTTTCTACAAAGAGCCTTTCCTTTCTTTACTAACCTTGAGCTGTGCAGAGTGATTTCTCAATAGGAGGGTACATTATCTCTATTACAATATGGGAGAAAAACTGGGGTGCTTGACTGTAATGGAGGTTGTCTCAACTCAGGTGAGCAATCACTCAAGGAGCTATAAAGTATTAGACATCCAACAGGCCACTGAATTAGGTGGGCCAGTGGCTTCCAGATCCTTTGTCTCTGGAACTCAAGGAATCTATTTCATGGACAATGGAAAGGTGTGTAGGATGGGACTGGAGAGATGGCTCAGAGGTTAAGAGCACCGACTGCTCTTCCAGAGGTCCTGAGTTCAATTCCCAGCACCCACATGGTGACTCACACCCATCTGTAATGAGATCTGGCATCCTCTCCTGTATACATAATAAATAAACAAATCTTCTAAAAAAAAAAGGTGTGTAGGAGAATGCAGTTTTATTATAGGTGAGAGATTGAGAGAAGGGAAGTAAGCAGAAGTCCTGTATAGCAAGAGTGAATCCCAAGAAAGGGCTGCCGCTGAAGGTCCTGCTAAGGTCAATAAGGCTTTATTGGATTGAAAACTGGAGGGTGACTACTCAGTCCAGTTTTCTTACCTATGAAGTGTTCACGATCTTCTACATCCTGGTGGCTAAACTGGAGTTTTGGTCACACCTTAAAGGGACAGTGAAGTATCTAAACCCAGGGCTCCAGGCAGCTACTGATATGTGAAGGGGAAGAGAGACATAAGTAGGAAACCAGAAGAGGAATCAGTGCCTCCAAGAGTTCCTGGCCTCTGTGGAAGCAAAGATGTTTCCAGCTTCCACCCAAGACAGAACTGGTTGTCAATGGGAAGAAGCAGAACTATTTATTTTCTAGTCCCCTACCTAGAAACTATCTATTTCTTTCTCTTTTTCTGTTTGTTTGTTTGTTTGCTTGTTTTTCAAAACAGGGTTTCTCTGTGTAGCTTTGGAGCCTTTACTGGAACTCACTTGGTAGCCCAGGCTGGCCTCGAACTCATAGAGATCCGCCTGCTTCTGCATCCCGAGTGCTGGGATTAGAGGTGTGTGCCACCACTGCCCGGCTCCTTTCTCTTATTCTTACTTTAAAAATTGCACTATGATTGTGTGACATGAGAGTAAATGGTGACAGCATGTGCAATACCAGGAGATATGAGTTCCAGTTAAGACTGGGAAAAAGTCAAGTGAAAGGGAAAATTAAATACCTATTTCCTGATGATCTTCAAATCAAATGAGAGAAGCAGAGTAAGTAAGATTAAGGCAGGATTAAAAGGCAGGAAAAATTGAGGGGACAAAAGAAGGTAAAAAAGCCTTCACTCTGGAATCACCCTGGCCTCCTGCCAGTAGAAAAGCAAGACTAGCAAGAATTCCAATATAACCACCAACTGGTTAGTCTTCCTTCCTCTCAGCTGAAAACCTACAATTTTCTAGGAATCTCCCCAGAAACCCCATGTAAAGGTAAAAAGACACTACTGCCGGGGGGCCCCTTAAGTAGATCAAGCTACACAACTGTCCGCTATGCAGTAGGATCAGGATCCATCCCTGGTGCAGGAGCAGGCCTTTTGGAGCCCACTTCTATGATGGAACACCTTGCACAACCTTGAGGCAGGGGGAAGGGCTTGGACCTGCCTCAACTAAATGTACCTCCCCATGGGAGGCCTTACCTTTTTGTAGGAGGGAGAGGGGGCTGGGTTGGGAAGGGCTGGAGGGCGGGAGGAGGGAAGAGAAGTACCTTTGATTGGTATGTAAAATGAATAATTTTTTTTCTTAATTAAAAAAGGTTAAAGGACACAAACTAACCTCCTTGTGCAACTCCTGCGGCTCCTGGTTTCCTTTGATAGGATTATAATTCTATCTTCAGAGCCACCTCACTTCTCTCAGTTATCAAAAGAGAAAAAAAAAACAAAAAAGGTTTCATAGCAACTTGATGTGATTTCACTTGAGACCCAGAAAAATGGCTCTTGCTAAGACAAATAACTGCGTCTTTCCCTTGGGAGCCTGTACCCAACTTGAGCATGTCTTACTTTCTGTGACTTTTTTGGAGAAGTTCACATCCATGTTTTCTGGTGTGTCTTTCTAAGAGCTTTTCTTAACTCAAATCTTTAAGAAAATATCCAACTCTGCATCATCACGTACAGGCTAGTGCTGAAACTCTTTTCAGTGTTGAAGTCATAGATCCTGGTTTAGACTGAGTCAAGATCCGTAAAAGTCTAGAAGACATTCTCAATCTGCTGAGGGAGTAGTGTGGATCTGTTTCTGTTTCCTCACAGCTGGCAAGATTACCAGATTCAAAAGAGGACTGCCCAGAATGCCTATTTTTAAAAATAGCAAGGATGACTATTGAAATAGGGAATATGTCATGAAGGAAGAAATAAAATTTATCTTTGTTCACAGGCATGATTATACGTAAAACATCCTAAAGAGTCTACTAAAACTAAACAAATAAAACTCTGTTAGAAGAAATAAAATCATCAAAGTTACAAGATACAAGAATCAGTTGGATTGCTAGTGTCATCACGAAAACATAGCTCTTCCCTCAAAGGGAACTTGACAGTTAATTTAGGAGCCAAATGTGAGTGACGATGACCTGGGAACAAACTTAAGTTACCTCAAAGAACATGTTCCAACACAGTAAGGGAGTCATGAAGATTTTATAGCAATACAACAAAGAGTCATAAATCAACGCACTTTCAAAATCCTTCGGTGGAAATGCTGTATGGGCTGGTTATGGCAGAGCAGGCCCATCTCTGTTAGAGGCCAAAGATACCATGACTTTCTTAGCCTTTAGGATGGAGAACACTACGAGGTGCTCTTGTCCATTCCAAAAAGGATTTCACCTGACAGTCATAAAACAGAGGTGAGCAATACTGATTATTTAGGAGACTAACTATAGTCTAAGACAATTAGGCTCCTCACTTGTAAAATTGCAGCCTTTTACAATCACAGAAGTTTTATCAGTCAGGTTGTATAAGCATAAGTATGACATTTTTTCTGGGAACTTCAGTTCAGAGTACACATTAACTATGAGTTATCCAAAAAGAAAATTAGCCAAAAAAAATCTCATAGTGTCACACACAAAATATTTAGGTGTTAAAAAGCCTACACATTAGAAAATATAAAATGTTGCTGAAGAAAAAAAACTTCAGTCAAGTCACAAATCTTATGTTCATGTCTTAAGATTGTTAAGATATCAATGCTAGTGAATGCGATCAACATACTAAAGAATATATTTCTTATTAAATTCTGAGTGGCATTTATTTTGGTTTTGTTTTGCAGAAATAGAGAAATCTATATAGGCACAACTGTGCGAAAGAACAAAACCAGCTTGTTACAGAGCTACAGCACTCGAATTGCAATGCTGGCGACACACATTTATTCATCTATCAGGAATTTCCCAGTCAAGTCTTTGCATACGGTCAAATAGGAACCACGTGCCTGGAAAGAACGAGGATGTCCTAAAGAGACCCTTGTGTCCCTTACTTTGCCTATGTGGACTACTGAAACAAGGCATGCAAGGGAATCAGAACTTTCCCCAGGAGAAGAAAAAGGCTGAAGCCTAGTGTCAGGCAGAGGGGAACTTACCTCTAGGAAGGTGGTTCCATACACAATTAGTCAGAACACTTGCTGGAGAGATTGAAGAAGAAGCAATGATGGGCAGGACCATACCTTCACCAAGACTGTTTAATTATGCATAACTTTTCCCTAACCCCAATGTTAGAACCCCAAGGATAGACTTGGGGTGCACGATGTCACTGGATTTTTGTTCCTCTTCTCAACATAGACACATTGGCTAAATCTCATTTTTTTTGCTCTTACTTGCTTATTTAATTGGCTTATTAAGGATGAATGGCTAAAACTGGTTTATTGGGCTATCCAAGTCCAAGGCTCTGTGACCCTTAATAACTCTAGCAACAAAATTATTCTGACAAGTGTGCTATGAGGATTCAATACGAAAAGGACAGTATTTCCAATTAACCATATTAGGGAAACAAGTTATCTATCTGAAAAAGGAAAAGAAAGAAAGACAGAAAGAAAGGAAGGAAGACAGAAGGAAAGAACAAAAGAAAAAGAAAAATGGAAGTAAGTCCCTTACCTGAAATCACATGCAAAAATTAACACACAATGGATCGAAGACCAAAATATATGAGCTAAAACTTACAGAATATTGTGATGGAAATATGGAGGCCAAGGAGGAAGGAAGAATTGGGAATAATTTCACGGATACAACATCAACATGACAGTTAACAAAAATAATAAGAGGTGAATTTAATTACATTAAATTAAAATCTTAAAGTCATCACAGGACACAATTAACAGAGTGTGAAGGCAAGCTATGAAATACAAAAAAAAAAAAAAAAAAAAAAAAAAAAAAAAAAAAAAACCTACAGAAGGAAGTGCTATGTGTGATGGTGGTAACATAGGAAGTCAAGAATTCTTCCTGGCAGTGGCAGGGGATCAGGAGTCCCAGACAGCTCCATACTGCCCCCTGCAGCAGCATGCAGTTCTTTTCAGAGACCTCTTCCCAGACAAAGCCTGCACTCTTGGCTTCAGACTGAGCCATGGAGCGGAGGTGGAGACTATTAAGAAGATCTATTACCACAGACTTAGGCACAGAGTTGATGGGAGAAGCATGCAGGGACATAAAAAGACACACCCAAGTACAAGTGGAGCTGTTTTTGTTTTTCTGAGACAGGATTTCTCTGTGTAACAGCCCTGGCTGTCCTGGAATTCACAGGCTGGCCTCAAACTCACAGAGATCCACCTGCCTCTACCTCCCAAGTGCTGGGATTAAAGGTGTGTGCCACCACTGCCCAATGTGTAGTTTCTTAAAAGAAAAATCAAATTTAGCTGTCTTGGCAGAGGCCTTACGTCCAATTTTGGTAGCTCCCAAGTTAGATCTTAAAGCGTAGCTAAGAAACTTTTTTCAGTTTTTATTTTTCCCCCTATATTTTGATAAAGGAGATTATAAAGTGGCTTTGAGGGTATCTTGGGTAGGATTGTAATCTGATATACTAAACCATGGGCCACAAAGGTTTTACAAGGGGTTAGGACCTATCCTCTTCTGTAATTATATTTCCTGATTCCTGGAAAATAACAGGTTTGCAGAGAAGAAATGGAAAAGGCCATTTACCCTTACAACTTAACCAAGCATAATTCACCACTGCTGTAGCATTTGCATTTGAAATATCTCCATAGAAAGGCTATATGGAAGGAATACTGTCTCTGTGTCAGCAACCTTCATAGCACACGCTAATTGTGATGAAATTCTTTAATCTAGTGAGGAACTTTAAACATACTCCAGTGTGAAAGGCTTTTTCCCATCTCATACTCTCTTAATTTTCCTTGTCTATCCATCTTACTACAACACAAGACAACAACAATACAAATTTTATACTGGGCCAAAGACTTTAAAATAGATCTTTCTCTAAGAGCGATGTGCAAATGGTCAATAAGCACTCAACACCACCAATCATTAGGGAAATACAAATGGACACCATGATGACATATTACTTCATACTCACTGGAATGGCTGCTTTCAAAAGAAACAATAACCCAGTGGGGTGGCTCAGCTGGCAAAGGTGTTGGCTGTCAAGCCTCGACCCAAGTTGGGTCATTAAAACACACATGGCAGAAAGAACCAACTTTACGAAGTTGTCCTGTGACTTCCACAAATAGACATGTGCATGTGCATATACAATCAGTCAATCAATGTAAGGAAAAAAGAATAGTAGGAAGAGTAGGTGGAACAGGACCAGGACAGGACAGGAAAAAATTGTAAAATTTAACAGGACAGGAAAAAAATTGTAAAATCGAACAGGACAGGAAAAAAATTGTAAAATCAAAACACAAGTTACCAAATGACTCAGAAATTCTGTTTTTTAGTATGCATCTGAAAGATTTGAAAACAAGGTCTTGCAATGTTTATAGACCATTGTTTATTGCATCATTATTCACAATGGCTAAAAGGTAGAATCAACACAAGTGTCTCTTAGTGGATGAATGGAGAAACAAAACGTGATGTGTGCATGATATATGTTCACACAGAATATTTAGTTATTAAATTGTAATTACATCTATTCATTTTGTGTGTGTGTGTGTGTGTGAGAGAGAGAGAGAGAGAGAGAGAGAGAGAGAGAGGGAGGGAGGGAGGGAGGGAGGGAGGGAGGGAGGGAGGGAGGGAGGGAGGGAGAGATAGAGAGGGCATGCCATGGTTTATATATGGAAATAAGAGGACAACTTTGCAGGAACTGGTTCTTTCCTTCCACCATGTTGGTCCCTGGGATGCAGCTCAGGCCACGGAGATTGACATAACAAGTACTTTTACCTGCGGAGCCATCTCTGTGGCCCATATTTAGTTTTTCAGAAGAAGGAGATTCTGAGATATGCTTCAACAGTGGACAAGTTCTGAGGATATTAAATGAACAAAAAAATTGATTCACGAAAAGACATATACTGCTTCAATTCCACCAGTACAAAGTATCCACAGCAGTCAAATTTCTTTAAGGATTTTTTTTTTCATTTTCAAATGTGTATAACTGTGTTTATGTGAATGTATGGCACATATGTGCGGGTGATGGAGGAAGATAGAAGAGCGTCTCCATCCCATGGAGCCAGAGTTACAGGCAGTTGTGTGCCAGCAGACATGGGTGCTGGGAACTGAACTTGGGTCCTCTGGAAGAACAGTAAGCACTGAGCCATCTCTCAATAAATACAGAAAGTGGAATGGCGATTGTTAAGGCCTACAGTATTGTGGGGTATCCACCAGAGAAGACTGCTCAGACATGGCTTTAAGCCAACAGAAAGTCTTTATTTGCCAGCTGGTGACTACACTGAGTGTTTGGGATCCCAGTGTAGCCCAGAGCCTTTCTCGGGGTGAGCTTTTAAGCACAAAAACCATGTCCTGGGTTGATATACTTCAGTTAACAAGAACAGTTAGCCAGAAGTGGAACTATAGAAGCCCAAAAGTAAGGTTAGTACATTCAGAGACTTTTCTAGAACTATGGACTTTGATGGACTAGGCTTCTGCTTTCATTTTGGTAGGTGCCACTGTTTAAATACTGAGATCTATGGCCTAAATGACACTCACTTCAATCATGGAGTCAGTTGTGCTAAGGTCTGGGAACTTTCTAAGTCTGGGGCCCTGTTACATTCCCCACTGGTCTTAGTGAATGAATCAAACCATGGGCTCATCCTATTTTAGTTTAAGATATAGCGCCCCACTGTTAATCCAATCAGAATGAGAATTAACCCAGTCAGTATGTCTGGCAGAGTAGTTAACCAGAGGACCAAGAGAACAGAGATGGCCCCACCATGGCCAGATTTTTTTTTTTTTACCTTTTTATAGCTTTATTGGGAAAGAAGCAGGGAGAGAGAGGGAGAGAGAGGGAGGGAAGGAGAGAGAGAGTTAGAGAGAGGGAGGGAGGGAGGGAGGGAGGGAGGGAGGGAGGGAGGGAGGGGGAGAGAGAGAGAGAGGACAGACGGAAGGAAGGAAGGAAGGAAGGAAGGAAGGAAGGAAGGAAGGAAGGAAGGAAGGAAGGAAGGAAGGAAGGAAGGAGCAGAAAGGAAAGAGATAGCCAGATTTTTTTTAATTACTCCTGATCAATTAGCATAGAAACAACAAGTTTCTCCCAAAGCCAGGCATAGTTTCCTTTATCTCATGAGAAGTCTAAGACTCTTCAATTTTGTAGGATCATTTCTGCAAGGGAATCTAACTGTTGTTTTAGTACCTCCAGGTCAGATCAACCTGTTTACTTAGTTTGGAAAGCATCAGAACAGGCACATTTAGTCAAACCATTGGTACATGCCGACCAAGTAGTCTCAGGGGCTCGGTGATATTGCTGTTGTCCAGATGAATTAACTTATAAGTCAGAACAGCAGGCATCAGAATAAGGGCAAGTGACTAGGTTAAAGGTTTTGGATATTAGACAAGTTTCAGCCCCTTATAAGTCCTCTGACTTTAATCTGGGCTGCCCCAGTCATGATGAGTTTTGTCAGTCAATGAGCTGACACTACAGAGGCTGGGTATCAAAGAATAACCAGCATTCCTGGATGATTTCTGGCTGTGAGTGATAAACTCTGTCCCCAGGGTCCCTTCCTGTGGCATGGAGTCTGATTCCCCAGGTTTTTCCTGTTTCCCAAAGGGCAGAATCTTTTAAAGGAAATTTTCAGGAAGCCCCAGTTTTACAACCCCAATTTTTGTAAAGGAAACTCCTTTGTTTCTGGCAACTAGGGGACCCAGCCACAGGACATGCATAGAATTGTAAACTCTATATTCCTATCTCAAAAGACAAACTTCCATATCTTTCTTTTCTTCAACATAACCAGACATTTATAGTGGACCTCAGCAAGTAAAGGTCAAGGTGGAAAATGGGTGGCTGGTCTGTAGTCACACTAGCAATACTTTCTTTGTGTCTGTCTTCCTCAGTTTCCAGTCCAGGCCTGAGTGCAGTGGGGGTTGGTTCATAACCCTATATTCATATCCACAGTATAGAACACAAGACTCAGGAGGAGGTGGAGGGGCAGGGGGTGGAAGAACCCAGGCCCAGTGAAACCTTAATTTCAATGGGACTGTAGTCCAGAGACAGTCAGTCCATTGACAGTAGTGTCTGTGGCTTCTGTTCTCTTGACCTGAGTGTGTGGATCCATGGTGTGATGCCAGCTACCTTCACAGCCATAGGAGTGGAGAGAATCACCTGGTAGGGTCCTTTCCAGGTTAGTTCCAGTGCCCCTTTGTCTACCCACTTGACCCAGATCACATCACTGGACTCGAACAAGGGGAAACTGGTGGTGAACTCAGAGATCAGCCGGGTCTCTCAGGTAGTCCACTGAAGAGCCTGTGTGGAGACCTGGAGGATGTGCAGTGACTAGAGAAAGGAATGATTAGAGAGTTCTGCCCGCTGCTGGTCTCTGAGCCTGGGAAGCAGTGGGGGAGGGCTTCCAAACATAACCTCATGGGGGGGGTAAATCTCTCCCTATATGGGGTACAGCAGGCTGACCAAAGCAAAGGAAGGAGGCCTATCCACCCATCTGGACACTAATGAGAATTTTGTTATAGTTTCTTTTAATGCCCTGTTTATTCTTTTGATCTGTCCAGAACTCTGAAGTCTGTATGCACAACTAAGTTTTCAATCTATGTCTAAAGCTTTAACTGGTAATTGAGAGGTTTGGGCTATGAAAGCTAGGCCGTTGTCAGACCCCATTGCTAGAGGGAGGCTAAATCAGAGGCCAGTAGTAGGGCTAGAGCCAAAGTCAGAGCTGTTTTTAAAGCCTCAAATGCCTCAAATGCCAGCTCGGATTAGGGGCTCAGTACCTTCTTGCTTTGTGCTGGCATATAGAGGCCTTGCTATTTCCACAAACTCTGGTACCCAGAGGCAGCAATATCCAGCTGCACCTAGAAACTCTGGAACCTGTCTCTTAGTCTTTGGAGTTGGGATCTGAGGATGGCAGCAACCCTACTCTGAGACAGGCTCCTTTTATCCCCCTCCAGGTGATGGCCAAGATAGGTAGCCTCTGATGTGCAAAGTTGGGCTTTCTTTCTTTTCTAAAATATTTATTTTATGTATGTGAGAGCTCTATCTCCATGTACAACTTTATGCCAGAAGAGCACATCAGAATCCCCTATAGATGGTAGTGAGCCACCATGTGGTTGCTGAGAGAATTGAACTCAGGACCTCTGGAGCAGCCAGAAGTTTTGGACCTCTCCAGCCCGAAGTTTTGGTTTTTTAGCTGACATTCTGTAACCCAAGGTCTGTAACTCTTGCAACAGTCCCTCAGCGGCCCTTTTAGAATCTATTTTCCCAGAAACCTCTGACTGAAGGTCAGAAGATCAGCATTTAGTGTCTCATCAAACAGGATTGGAGAATTTTTTAAGTCCTTGGGGCAACTGGTCCAGGTAAATTGCCAATATAAGACCTCTGGGTCTGTCCATTTAAAGTCAAAGATGGATTGACTCACCTCTGCCAATGGGAGGCTGAAGAATGCATCTTTCAGGTCCAAGACAGTGTACACCTATTTCTCTGGAAGAATCAGACTCATGAGAATCAGAGGTCCCAGGTTTCTTCACAGGTGGGAGAGCTGTATTCCAGGGTGACTGACAGGGCCCCAGGATGCCTGTCTCTTCAAGCCAGGCAACATGGACTGCAATTTCCCTCTTGTGTCCAGGGCCATTGGGTATTGTGTAATCTGGACGGGGTAGCTGAACTGGTAGGAACTTGGTGTTGGGGAGTCCCTCCACTCCACCCAGTCCTACGCCCTCCTCGCCTCTCCCAAGTTTTGAGTTTTTCAATTATACAGATCATTGGCTAATAAGAAGAAGTAAATCATGAAAGAGAGAACTGTGGAACTTCCTCTTTTCCTTCTTGCTCACCCCAGGGGACCTTTCCCCCTTCCCTGAGGTTCCTCAGAGCAGGCACAGAGGGAATGCTCACCTGGGGGAACTGTTTCCCCTCCCTGTGTGCACTCTGCTCAGGTGGCAGGGGCCCCGATGAGAGGCCCGGCCCCTCCCCCTCCACACAGGCTCCAACCCTGACAGGGAGCAACAAGCAAGTGCTCCAGCTCTTGAAGTCGAATAGGTGGGAGGGTTTTTTTTCCCTCTCTGAAACCTGGCAGAACCCAAAGGATTTGGGTTTCCCACAGGAGAGGACACAGATTTCAAGCCAGGGAGTTCTCACACCAGAGAAAGCCACTGGCCAAAGCAGGAAAACAATTAACAGAAACACATAGAGAGACACAAGGAGACACAGATACACACAGAGAGACCCAGTAATGACAACCAGGGGGTGATCATCACACACACACATACTCCTGAACACACAGAGGGATCCAGTGACATCTCACATGGATCCATGACACGGGATTAGCAGCCATGTCTGTCCTTCTTGTCTAATATTAGAGGGACCAGCCTTAACATTATACCTCCCAGGGGCTCAGGAGAGAAACTACTAACGGTGAGGACTATTTTTGGGAAATCGAATCTCAGCACACCGAGCTCTATAGTCCACTTGCTTTAATTCCTCTGGCATAACATCCCATTTACACAGCTTCAGTTCTGTTCTCGTGCCTAGCTTCTTTCTTGCCTGATTTCTCTCTATCTACTGCTCCAAGTTCTGTCTTAATTCTCTTGTCTTAACTCTGCCTCATCTAGGTCCTTTTCATCTTGTTCTTACCCAACTAGGACTTTCCCATTTGACTCTTCCTCATCTTCCATCTTGTCCACACGTACTCTCTGGTCAAAATCCTTTTTATCCCTCTCTGTTCTCCGTCTCTCTGTCCTCTACAAGTCTCTCAGGAGTCCAGTTATAAACCCAAGCAATAGCAATCCCCTGGTCAAGTAAGGTCACCAGGGTCATAAAGGTAGGTAAGAATTTTCCTCTGGCAGTGACCACCAGGCTTCCAGGGTCAAACGGAGGGGTGATAAGAATCACATTGAAGGGCAGTAATTGTTATCATTTGCAACCCAAAAGGGAAGTGACTAATGGGGAAATGAATTAACTAAAGGCTAAATTCGGGTAATAGCTAAGAAGAGGGATCTTATGTGCTCCACTATAGTCTTAAATGTGATTGGTAGAAAACGATAAGAATCTATAAGTTGCTAGGCCAATGGGAGAAAATAAAATTGCCTTCTTTTTTCCTGTGGCTCTTATCTGTCCAAGCTATCTGCAGTTTTTCTGCAGGGTGGGGGAAAGTGTGCTCCATCATTAGGTGACCTATGTACAGTAGATGCCTCTGGTGATAGTTAAAGGGAGATCTGGAACTAGAGGTAAGATTTGGCAAAGGAGGAAGTTAAGCTTAATTGGCACATCCGCCAGGCCTTCTCAAATGGGTAGTCTGTTCTTAGAGAGTACAGAGGTTATCTCTGATAAGGTACTTTCCTCCCTCTGGGGATGGACCTGGCCGGATGCTGCCAATGACGATAATTACAGGGAGGCTTGAACTGGGGTTCTGGCTGAGCATAGCTGTCAGTGCACAAGGTTATCTAAATATTCCTTTAGTAGAGAGGAAATGGTGCCCAATAAACGATGGAAAAGCTACAATAGCACACAAGAAACTCATAGCAGGAAACGGCTGATAATCAAAAGCCAAATATCAGCAAGACTCCTTGAGCCTCAGCTTGACCTCTGGAAGGCCCTTGGCTTCTCCCAGGTATTAGCTTTGTCATAATCAGCTGAAATCCTACTTTGTATATTTTTGCAGCTTGCAGCATCTCTCTCTTATGTGTCAAAACAGAAGGTGCCTTAAGCAGACTCACCTCCGGAAGTGACAGACCAGGTGACTTTCCAATTTGTTTCCTTTTAGGATGGAGGCATCAGACCCCTCTGAAGCATTAGGCAGTGATTGATCAAAGGGAGCTCTGGGGACCTGGAACATCTCAGGTTGTTCATTCCTTAGGAGTCCTCTGACCACCACACTCTTCTTCATTCCAAGGGGCTCCAAGACTCCCAGTGTCTCAAAGTCTGGTCTCTGAGATCTTGATGGAACCCCCAGAAATGTGGAGTTTTCAGCAGAGAAGATTGCTCAGACATGGGTTTAAGCCAATAGAAAGTCTTTACTATCTGGCCAGTGACTACACTGAGTGTTCAGGATCCCAGTGTAGCCCCCAAACCTTTCTCAGGGTGAGCTTTTAAGCATGAAAAGTATGTCCCATGTCAACATACTTCAGTTAATAAGAACAGCTAGCCAGAAGCAGAACTACAGAAGCCTAAAAGTCAGGTTAGTACATTCAGAGACTTTCCCAGAACTATGGACTTTGATGAGTTAGGTCTTTGTTTTCATTTTGGCAGGTGGTGCTGTCTTTGTGCTGAGTTTTGTGAACTAAATGGCACTTCCATCATGGAGTCAGTTGTGGTAAGGTCTGGGGGTCTGTTACAAAAGAACATGAGTGGAGAGGATAATGAGGGGTGTTATCATTTCAGGAGTACGATACACAATACTATGAATATATACTAAAATTTCATTAAGATAAAGACAATCAAGGTGGCTCAGTTGTAAAAGTACTTGGTGCCATGTCTGAAGACATGAGTTTGAGCCCTAGAACTATAGAAAGAAACAGCCAATTGAGTTCTACAAGTTGTTCTCTGACCTCCATGCTTATGCAGTAGCATGTGCTTACACACACACATACACACACATATGCACACACACACGCATGCACATACATACAAATAAATCAATGCAATAAAATTTTAGAAATAAAAGAAATGTTAAGATGAGATAGGTGATCTTTATCATCCTTCCTGTCCTCCATTATGGTCTCTTCAGACTTACTCCTGCTAAAATCTGTCCGCAGGACCCTTTTCTCCCAGCTTACCTCCATCCCTAGGGACTCAGTCTTCTGGTACAGACCCAGGTTCCTGGCAGTTCTTTCAGACTGCCCATTTCATCCTTTTCTTGTAGATTTGTCCATTCTTTTATGGCTCCTGCCAGCCCACACCACTCCCTATCAAGGACCCCATAGCCATCATACTTGACTAGAAACCAAAGTGGGAAATAGTAAACAAAGAACAGAACAGACACCCAACAAAGCTGAGATGAGATATCCAGACTAAGAAACATTTCAAAAGGCATGACTCCAGATGCCTAGATCCCAGAGCAAAACCCCAAACAGGAAGAGCTAAGAACAGTGTGCCTCCTCCAGAAGCCAATCACTCTGTTGCAATAGGTTCTGAGAAGTGCAGTACAGCTGCTGAAGCACAAGGCAAGGACTTGAAAACAGTCATTATAAAGACGTTCAAGGACCCTAAAGAAGACATGCCTTAAAGAAGAACAGGAAAACACAAAGAAGCAATGAAATGAAATAATGAAATCAATTCAAGAAGAATTTAACAAAGCAATAAAATCACCAAAGAAAAGCCAAACCTAAATTAAACTGGAAAGAAAAGATTCAGCAAGTTAAATAAGAAGCTTGTAGGTAAGCCTTACCTACAAGCCGGACAACACGGAAAGGAGAATTTCAGGTCTTGCAGGCAAGGTAGAACAAATGGATAGCTCAGTCAATGACAATGTTAAATCTAAAAAAAAAATCCAAGCATAAAACATGTAGAAAATCTGGACCACTAAAATTAATATAGAAAAAATATAGAAAACTAATATAAAAATAATACAGACAATTATATACTATAGATAAATAATATAGAAAAACTAATATAGAAAAGACTAAACCTATAAATAATTGGAATAGATGAAGGAGAAGAAACTAATGTCAAAGGTACAGAATACATGAATATATATATAAAAGAAAACTTACCCAAGGTACAAGAGGCATACAGACACCAAATAAACTGATCAGAAAATAAGTTTCCCTCACTGCATAATAATAAAAACAATAAATGTACAGAACAAAGAAAGAATATTAAAAGATGCAAGGAAAAAAGATCAAGTTGCATATAAAGGCACATCCATGACAATGACACCCGTCTCCATGGAGACTCTGAACAACAGAAGGCCTGGCAGGTGTTTTACAAATGCTATGAGACCACAGATGCCAGGCCACATTACTATACTCAGCACAACTTTCAGTCATAATAGATGCGGGAAATAAGGAATTTCACAACGAAAACCAAATTTAAGCAATAGCTACAATATTTACAAATCCAGTCTTACAGAAGGCTCTAGAAGGAAAACTTCAGTCTGAAGGTAAGGTTAACTACCCTCAAGAGGACAAATAAACATATAATCCCAGGAGTTAGTTAAAAAGAACAAAACAAAAACCCACAGCACAACAAAATAACAGGAAGCAGCAATCATTGGTCATTGATATCTCTCCATATCAGTGGTCTCAATTCCCCCAGTAAAAGACACAGACTACCAGAATGGATGCAAAAACAGGATCCTTATCCTAGTGCATCCATGAAACACACTTTACCGTCAAGATAAACATTACCTCAGGGTGAAGGGTTGGAAAAGGATATTCCAAGCAAATGGACCCAAAAAACAAAGCAGGTGTCACCACCTCAATAGCTGACAAAATAGACTTCAAACCAAAACAAATCACAAGAGATAAGGAAGGACAAGATCTTAGCACTAAGAGCCTCCATCAAAAACCTGGAGAGATTTTATATTAACAACGTGATGACACACTTGGAAAGCTTTAGAAAAACAAGAAGCAATAATACCTAAAAAGAGTAGATGGGGAGAAATATTCAGACTTGGGGCTGCAGTTTGTTTACTTCTTGTCTGAATGACTTGCCCATTGGTGATAATGGGGTATTGAAGCACTGTGTGTGAGCATATGGGATTTTAGCTGGGGTAAATTTTTTTATGAACTTGGGTGCCCTTGTGTTTGGTGCTTAAATGTTGAGGATTGCAGTGTCCTCTTGGTGGATTTTTCCTTTGATGAGTATGTAGTGTCTGTGAAACAGAAAGAATTGAAACAGCTGTTAAGAAGAATGAAATTTGTGGAATGGAACTAGAAACAATCAATCTAGACAAATACTGAGTGTTTCCTCTTTTATGTGGATGCTAGCTTTTAAGCTTTCAATGTGTCTCAATCTGAGTAACCACAGATGTTAGCTGGACAGTAAGGGACCACAGGGGAAGAGGGGACCTTTTAAAGAAGGAGAAATAGAGTATAGTTTATAAAAGGACAAAGGGGCGAGGACTAGAATAGAGAGGGATAATGGGGAGGGTTATGGGAGAGCAGGGTAAAGGAGGGAATACGGGGAGGGACAGCTAACACTAAAGGCCTGTTGAAAAGCCACATGGAACCCTTCTACTGTAGAAGCTTCCTAAAATATACACATACATGAAAGGAATTTAAATGGAGTCGCCACATAATGGGGGAGACAATGTCCCAATTAGACATCTTAAGTAAAACCTCCAGTGCCAAAAGTGGGCTACATCTTGTTAGGTGGTTGGCCAAAGGGATCCCATAGACCCCACCACCACCACCACCACCACCACCAAACATCACAGGCTACTGCCAGTGTTACTCTGCACAGCCTGATGGTAAGGCCCTATTTCTGAAGACATAACTTATGTTTTGAATATACAAAAATTGAGCTGGTACCCAACTAGAGGCTTCACCCGCACTCTTTAGGTTTCATGTAGCTGGAAGGTACTTTGTATACCACCAGATAAAAAAGGTAATCATCAATACCACCCAGTTACAAACCCTGTGACCTATGATAGAAACCTGCCTACAAGATAAACTGGTGTAGTGGTGGTACAAATATTTTTGGAGTAGGTAACCATTTTTTATTGGATTTAAGGCCTATTCCACGAGATGGAACCCACCCCATCTGACCCTGCTGAAGTGGCCAAGAACCCAGGACTAGATAGGTCATGCATGGGCCTAGGGGAAAAACCTACTACTATAATTCTGCTGAAGAAACAGAATTATAAAATAACTCCTAATGGTATATGGCTATACTCGTAATGCAGAGCATTGCTCAGCTCTCATCAAAAAAGCTTCCTCTTTTAGTTGATGGGAATTAACATAGAGGTCCACAACCGGACAATGCGAGGAGAGTAAGAGCCTCTGGAGCACTCAATCCTAAATGAAATGTCTTCAGAAAACTCTTCCCTTGTAAGAGTCAGAGGTGGTGAACAACTCCAAGGAAACAGAATCTTCCAGACACAGCAGGGATGCTGCGCATATGAACTCACAGAGACTGTGGGAGCAGACACAGGACCTGCACAGGTTCACACCAGACCAAGTCCTGGCACTGAGAAGGGGAAGTGGGCACCAAGCCACACTCCTAGCCAACACAACACCCCTAGCCAAGAAACTTTACAACTGATGCCTGCTGGGAAGGGAAAAATCAGTTTTCTCTGATGGAGTGTCAGCCACACTCCAGGGAAAGTCAACACAATACAGACTCTATGTGTGTGTGTAGGGGCATGTTTTGTTGGTACTTTTTGTCTTACTGGATTTTTGTTTGGTTTGATTTTCATTTTTTTCTTTTTGTTTTTTTTTTTTTTTTTGAGAGAGAGAGATAAAGCATGAAATTGGGTGGGTAGGGAGCTGGGGAGGATCAGTGAATAGGTGGGTAAGGGGAATAGTATCAAAATATATTGTACAAAAATTTTAAGTAAGAAATGCTTTAAGCAAAAATATTAATATGATACATTTTCTTATGTGCATGTTACCACAGTACAAATAAAAAATGTATTACTACTATATAGGATAATATCATGAAATTTTGACTATGTTTTGTGTAAAAAGATAAAAACATCAGACCATATAGTGTATGATACATATATGTACATACATATGATATAGATATGAAGTGATCAGAATAGGCAAGCCCATGCAGACTGAAAACACTAGTTTCCCAGAATCTAGGGGTCATGGAGTATTATAAATGATTGCTTATATGAGTGCGTACTATATTTTGAAGTTGTAAAAATATTCTTAGATTAAATAATGCATACATATAGCTAGCTGAATATACTTTAAAAAATCTCAATGTGCACTATTAAAATAAATTGTTAGTAAATTAATTTTCAATTTAAAATCCTAGAAACAATTTACTTGCTTATAAATACCCTTTCATAAAAATTAGTTAAGTGAAAAATTATGGTAGGTCTATAAAATGGGAATATATGTAGCCACTAAAGAACTATTAAACAGTGATGAGACAGGACATGCCATGTGAAAAATTGCAAAGTTATTTTATTGTTAAAAAAAAAACAAACACTTGCTATGATTTGAGAATAAAAAGCAATACAAATGCTGGAAAAGAATTTCTGACACAGGTATCTGTGTATGAGTGCACACACATATATATCCCTATTCTCTAAAAATAAAGCAAAAACTTTCAAAAGTCATCATAATGACTAATCGTAGACTTTTTATTTCATATATTTTTGCTATATTATGTTTTTCGGCGCCAGAGAGATCAGCTGTTAACAACATGTACTGCTCTTACAGAAGACTTAGGTTCAGTTCCAGGGTCCAACATGGTGGCTAACAATAGTCAGTAACTCCAATTCTAGGGGATCCAGTGCCCTCTTCTGGCCTCTGTGGTCAATGCATGGACATGGTGCACAGACATACACACATACATTCAGGCAAAATACCCATATACATAAAATATTTTCCTAGTCTTATAATATTTATATATAATTCATTTAGACTTCTAAAAGGTTTTAGATATAGGTCACAATAGTGCACGACATTAATCGCAGCACTTCGGAGGCAGAGGCAGGCAGGACTCTGAGGCCATCTTGATCCACACAATGAGTTCCAGGTCATCCTGGGCTACATAGTCAGGCCCTGTCTCAAAAACAAACAGTAAAATAAATAAAATAAAATAAAATAAAAAGTGGTTTAGAAGCCTGCCATAGTGGCACATGTCTTTAATCACAGCACTCAAGAGGCAGAATGAAGAGCCCCCCAGCACCCAACTGGACTAAGAGGTGAGTCTTTATCCTCATACCCGAACACCCCAGCCCCTAGGCTTTGGGCCCAGGGGCACAACCCTGCACCCCCACACCACCACCCGTAGTAGTCCCAGTTACAGGCCAGACCTCCTGCAGACAGGTCCGATAACCACCAACCCCCATCAGACCCTGCAACCCACAAGCCCCACCTCCCCAAAAATCCCACCCACCCTCTGAGACTGCAACTGTTCCCTGAGACAGAGCCTGCCAGTGCCCGATTGGACTAAGAGGTGAGTCTTTGTCTAGGTGGGGCCCAGGGGCACAGCCCTGTACCGCCACACCACCACCCGTAGTAGTCCCAGTTACAGGCCAGTCGGCAGGCAGGCCTCCTGCAGACAGGTCAGACTACCACCATCCCCCGCCAGACCCTGTAACCCAAAAGCCCCACCTCCCCCAAATCCCACCCACCCTCTGAGACTGCAAGTGTTCCCTGAGACAGAGCCTGCCAGCACCAGGTTGGAGTAAGAGCTGCTCCCTGAGACAAAGAGTCCATCAGCACCAATTAGACCAAGAGCTCCCACTGGACCAAGAGTATCAATCAGACCAAGAGAGGCTCCCTCAGACACAGACACCACTTGTACCTAGTGGAGAAAGAGATGGGTAGACGCCAGTGCAAAAATACGGTCAACAACATAAAAATCAATATGGCTCCATCAGAACCTACATCAGCAAGACCTGAACATCCCAACACAGAAGAAACAGAAGAAATCAAAATAAGACAACAAAAGGAGATCAAAGGGATACAAATTGGAAAGGAAGAAGTCAAACTTTCACTATATGCAGACGATATGATAGTATACATAAGTGACCCCAAAAATTCTACCAGAGAACTCCTGCAGCTGATAAACTCCTTCAGTAAAATGGCAGGATACAAGATTAACTCAAAAAAATCAGTAGTCCTCCTATATACAAATGATAAAAGGGCTGAGAAAGAAGTCAGAGAAACATCACCCTTTACAATAGCCACAAATAATACAAAATACCTTGGAGTGACTCTAACTAAGCAAGTGAAAGACCTGTATGATAAGAACTTTAAATCTCTGAAGAAAGAAATCAAAGAAGATATCAGAAAGTGGAAAGATCTCCCATGCTCATGGATAGGTAGAATTAACATAGTAAAAATGGCAATCTTACCAAAAGCAATCTACAGATTCAATGCAATCCCCATCAAAATACCAACACAATTCTTCACAGACTTGAAAAGAACAATAAACTTTATGTGGCAAAACAAAAAACCCAGGATAGCTAAAAGAATCCTGTATAATAAAGCAACCACTGGAGGCATCACTATCCCTGACCTCAAGCTCTACTTTAGAGCTATAGTAATAAAAACAGCTTGGTACTGGCATAAAAACCAACACGTGGACCAATGGAATCGAATTGAAGACCCTGACATTAATCCACATACCTATGAACATATGATTTTCGACAAAGAAGCCAAAACAGTACCATGGAAAAAAGAAAACATCTTCAACAAATGGTGCTGGCATAACTGGATGTCAATATGCAGAAGATTGCAAATAGATCCATATCTGTCACCTTGCACAAAACTCAAGTCCAAGGGGATCAAAGACCTCAACATAAATCCAGTTACACTGAACTTGATAGAAGAGAAAGTAGGAAGTAGTCTTGAACTGATCAGCACAGGCGACCACCTCCTAAATATAACAGCAGTAGCACAGACACTGAGAGCAACAATTAATAAATGGGACCTCCTGAAACTGAGAAGCTTTTGCAGAGCAAAGGCCAAGGTCAATAAGACAAAATGACAGCCTACAGAATGGGAAAAGATCTTCACCAACCCCAAATCTGACAAAGGGCTGATCTCCAAAATATATAAAGAAATCAAAAAGCTAGACTTCAAATTACTGAACAATCCAATTTTAAAAAATGAAGGGGGTTGGGGATTTAGCTCAGTGTTAGAGCACTTTGCCTAGCAAGTGCAAGGTCCTGGGTTCAGTCCTCAGCTATGGAAAAAAATAAAAAATGGGCTATAGAGCTTAACAGAGAATTCTCAATAGAAGAATCTCAAATGGCTGAAAGGCATTTAAGGAAATGCAAATCAAAATCAGGGAAATGCAAATCAAAACAACTCTGAGATACCATCTTACACCTGTCAGAATGGCTAAGATCAAAAACACTGAAGACAGCTTATGTTGGAGAGGATGTGGAGCAAGAAGAACACTCTTCCACTGTTGGTGGGAATGCAAACTTGTACAGCCACTCTGGAAATCAGTATGGCGGTTTCTCAGAAAATTGAGAATAAGTCTTTCTCAAGACCCAGCTATACCACTCTTGGGCATATACCCAAGGAATACTCAATCATACCACAAGAACACATGCTCAACTATGTTCATATCAGCATTATTCGTAATAACAAGAACCTGGAAACAACTAGATGCTCCTCAACTGAAGAATGGATAAAGAAAATGTGGCACATATATACAATGGAGTACTACTCAGCAGTAAAAAGCAATGACATCATGAAATTTGCAGGCAAATGGATGGAAGTAGAAAATATCATCCTGAGTGAGGTAACCCAGGCTCAGAAGGACAAAGATGATACTAGATGTGAGGGGAGGGATGGCCAGACTGCAACCCACAGCTCCAGAGAGGCTAGCTAGCCGGGAAAGACTCTAGTAGGGACACATGGATGGCCCATCGAAAGAGAAGTGGAGGAGATCTACATGAGTGGACTGGGAGTGAGGGGCGGGGACGTGGCAGAGGGCGAGGAGTGGGGCATGAGAACATAGGGAAATGGAAGTGACGAGCTGGAACAGGGACTGAGTGGGAGGGCAGGGAGGAAGATACCATGATAGATGAGGACATCATGGGAATAGAAAGAGGCAGGGTGCAAGGGAGGTTCTCAGGAATCCACAAGGATGACCCCACCTTGGAGTGCTGGCAGTGGTCCAGAGGGTGCCTGGATTGGTCTACTCTAGTGACCGGTCTAGTGAATACCCTAACCGTCATCATAGAGCCTTTGTCCAGTGATAGATGGAGGCAGATACAGAGATCCATGGCCAGGTGCCAGGCTGAGCTCCGGGAATCCAATTGATGAGAGAGAGGAGGGATTCTGCGGGAGGGGTACATTGAGATTATGATGGGAGGACATGCAGAGATGACCGGCCACACTAGTGGAAGCCCATGAACTGTGGACTGGTGGCTGTGGAGCCCTCATGGGACTGGACTAGGCCCTCTGGATATGGAAGACAGTTGTTTGACTCGAACTGTTTGGGGGACACCCAGGCACGGGGATGGGGATCCATCCCTGGTGTACGGGCAGGCTTTTGGGAGCCCAGTGCCTGTGGTGTGACACCTTGTGCAGCCTTGGTGCAGTGGGGAGGGGCTTGGACCTGCCTAGATTCAGTGTGCTGGGTTCTGCTGACTCCCCATGGGAGATCTTGATTTGGGGGGTGTGGGAATGTGGGGTAGCTTGGGAGGGAGGGCTGGAGGGTAGGAGGAGGGAGGAGGGATCTGTGGGTGGTATGTGGAGTGAGTAGAAAATTTCTTAATAAAGAAAAAAAAAAGAGGCAGAATGAGGCGGATCTCTGGGAGTTTGAGGCCAGCCTGATCTACAGGACGAGTTCCAGGACAGCCAGAACTAAATGGAGAAACCCTGTCTTGAAAGAAGAAGAAGAAGAAGAAGAAGAAGAAGAAGAAGAAGAAGAAGAAGAAGAAGAAGAAGAAGAAGAAGAAGAAGAAGAAGAAGAAGAAGAAGAAGAAGAAGAAGAAGAAAAGAAAAAGGTTTTAGAGGTTGTTCAACCTCATGAATTGTTTTCTCTCTTTTATCTCTTAGTTTTAAAGGACATTCCTAGTTAGATTTGTTCATGTTGTTTGTCCTTAAGTTTGTACTTTAAAGCAATGAACAGAAACAGACATCCCTTATATATGCAAGTAAGAACAATTCTTAAGCCTGAAATGAAAAATAAATTGCTAAAGGAATCCAATTAATTAACCAATTTCTTAATAAAAATAATAAATTAAAACAAGCAAATATCACTCAAAGGGGAGCTCGCTTTGCTCTCTGTTCTTACCAGCTGAGCACTGTTGAGTGTGAAAGCAATTTGGACCCATGGCAGTTTTTTAACAACTGGCTTAACAGGCCATCAACCCAACAGCGCCCTCTACTGGTTCTGTGGTTCATACTACGTTGGTTCTATGAGCAGGAACAAAGATTAACCTGAAGATTGAAGGAACAATTCATTTTGAAACCTGTAAGGAAAAAGGGCTTTGCTCCCTAACAACAACAAACAATGAATAATAAAAAATGGTTGTGAGTGTAATGGTGGTTGCTAGGGAAAAGCGAAGATGGAAATATGTGTTTAAGAAGAATGAAAACGCTGGGAGATTGGCTGAAGAACTAGGTGAATATACTTAACACTACTGACCTACCGTATATTTAGAAGTGGCTAAGATAATAAAAATTATGGAGTGTGCATTTTACCACAATCAGCAACAAACAAATGGGCTGGGAATGTAGTTCAATTGGCCCAGGGTTCCATCCCAAGCAACACACAAATCAGGAGTGGTAGCAAATGCCTATAATATCAGCACTTGGGAGATGGAGGCAAAGGCTAAGAGCTCAAAGTCATCCTCTAAGCTGTACTGAGATCCTGTCTCAAAAATGGGGCAAAACTCAAAACAAATATAGTTGTAGTATAAATAGTCCAGAGTAATGGGAGCAGTCTAAGCTGAGACTCTATCACCTCAAGTCAAATTTATCATAAATGAAGTCTTCCTGAATTTACTAGAAATTTTAATTCCTGTCTTTTTACCCAAACTAACACCTATTACTCTAAACTTGCTGAAATATAGCTAAGAAACAATTTAATCTCAAATTTTACACTGATATTTGGTCTTGCTCATTTGTAATAGAAATATGTGTAAAAAGATTATGAAAATGTTGATTATTTTGACAAATGATATGATCTTTAATTTGGACAATATAACAACAGCTGCACTGTACAGCTGTATGGAGGACTAACCTTCACTGAAATGCAAATGTAGAGAATAAGGTATAGGTTAATTATTTTCATTTTTATTATTATTTATGTGAGTTGGTATTTTTCCTGCACATATGTCTGTGTGAGGGTGTCAGATCCCCTAGAACTGGAGTATGAGCTGCCATGTGGGTGCTGAGAATTGAACCTGGGTCCCCTGGAAGAGCAGCTGGTGCTCTTAACCACTATGCCATCTTTCCAGCCCCCTAGATTAATTATTTTTACTGAGGAGTACCAGCTACCCAGAATACATTTGGCAATGTCTTGTGGTATTTTTGCTTATCATAACTGAAGTGTAGGAAATGCTACCCCACGTAGCCATAGTGTAGAATATTACTAAATATCCTACTGACGGGTTGCTGTCACAAAAATAATCTACCTGCAAAGGTCATCAGCATCAAGTTTCAGAAATCCTAGGCCAGAGTCTTCCGATTTTGCTCACTTTTCCATCTGCCATTATATTCCCAATTTTTAGCCAGTTCTCTTTTCTCCAAGGAAGCTAGGTAAGAAGGAGGGACTCATGGATTGCCCTGGGAGGGGAAATAGATGAGATCTCCTGGGTAAACTGGGAGCAGGGGATGGTAGAGGGGAGAGGATGGAGGATGAGAACACGAGGGAACAGGATATGAGCTAGAGGAGGGAGGCAGAGGGAGAGCAATGGAAGCGAAGTCTTCATAGAGGGGGAGACATTATGGGGTTAGGGAGAAACAAGGATGACCCCAGCTAAGACTCCTAGCAATAGTGGAGAGAGTCCCTGAACTGGTCTTCTCTTGTAATCAGATTGGTGACTACCCTAACTGTCATCATAGAGCCTTCATCCAGTAACTGATGGAAGCAGATGAAGAGATCCACAGCCAAGCACCAGGCCGAGCTCTGGGAGTCCAGTTGAAGAGAGGGAGGAGGGATTATATGAGCAAAGATGGTCAAGATCATGATGGGGAAACCTACAGAGACAGTTGAACCAAACCGGTGGGAACTCACAAACTCTAGACTGACAGCTGTGGAACCTACATGGGAGTGAACTAGGCCCTCTGCATGTGGGAGACAGTTGTGTAGCTGGGTCTGTTAGAGGGGCCCCTGGCAGTGGGATCAGGATCTATCCCTGGTGCATGAGAGGTCTTCTAGAAGGAGCCCATTCCTTATGGTGGGACACCTTGCTCAGCCTTGATGCAGTGGGGAGGGACTTGGGCCTGCCTCAACTGAATGGACCAGGCTTTGCTGACTCAGCATAGGAGGCCTTACCCTTTTGGAGGAGTTGACTGGGGTGAAGGGGATGGGGGATGGGATGAGGGGGATGGGGGATGGGGGGAGGGGGGATGGGAGAGGGGGGATGGGAGAGGGGGAATGGGGAGGGTGGACATGGATGTGAGGGGGAGGGAACAGGAGAGATGGGGGGCAACTGTGGTTGGTATGTAAAATGAAAAAAATTTAAATAAATAAAATATAAAGCAAAAAAGATTTTCTGTTTTTATTAGTAGCAATTGTTTATAGGGTAGAGTTGGGGGCCATACTGGGGGTAGGAAATGTGAAAAGGGAAATGATGTCATTAGATTTTAATTTCAGTTTTTTAATTGGAAAAAAAACCCATAGGGCCATTGAATTTTACCAAATGTCTATTTGTACCTAGTTTATGTAATAGGCTGTGCAGAGGACTTTGAGGAAGGTAGCCATCTTGGAGGTGTGAGCTAGACATGGCAAATAAGTGTTTTTAATGGACTATCCTTAATATGGTATCATTTTGCACAGAAATGATCATAACTGGAAAACGCATTCCAATAATTTAATTAATTAAATTCTACAGAGCTTGTAAGCAATACAGTTTGTTAAAAGGGGGTGCTTGTGACATGGATTGAAATTTCTCCATTAGCCGACAGTGAGGGCAGTAGTGGAAAGTGTGGTTTAGTTTGTGAACAGGCAAAGTGGCACAGATCCTAAGGTTCTTTAGTGATGCAGATCAAAGCAACTCAGAAGCCTTTTCTCAGTTTTCTCGCACCTTCTGCTTACTGTTTCTGGCTGCTTACCATATAACATAGAATATAATAACAGCACAATAGCAAGATGAGTCATTGTTTTCCATAGCCCTAAAAAGGAATAAAATGTTGCCGATTAAACGTGGAATGCCACCAGTTGTCTGTTTTCAGAGAAATCTCAGATGTTGGAATGAGAAAAAATATAGTGAGTTTTCAAAGATGACAAAAATGTAAAAATTTGAAGGAAACACAATGGTCCTGGGTTGTATGGCACATGATGATTTATTGTGTATCCATTTTCAAAAGCAGCTTGCAATTTAACACTGTAGTCAATCAGTCAACACGTTTTATATACAGTCTTTTAGATGGTTGTACCCGCTTTCATGGCTCTGTGATGTGCCAATGCAACTGCATTGTAAAACGTTTAATTTCTTTGGTTACAGCACCCCCGCGACCCTCCCACACACTCATTCATTAAGACATGCCCTGTTGGCAAGTTACAGGCAAATTGACATTTTTAAAATTAAACCGTGTAAAACTCTCCATATAGTTAATTAAACTGAGGGGGAGATGTGCTAAGGAAAAGCGTTTCATTAAATGTGCACCTTTTTTTTTTTTTTTTTTTTTTTTTTTTTTTTTTTTTTGCATTCCATTCTCGTAGAAAGGTTAAAATGGGATGGGGAACGGAGCGCTGTGGAGGCGGAGAAGGGATATACGTCTCAGGATACAGGAAATACGGTAACAGCGAAACCAGGAGGAAGCCAGCCCTGTGCCTGGAGGGGATCCGCCATCTCAGATCTCTCGGCCTTGCCAGGGCCCACCAGAGAAAACTGAAGCTCTGGTCCGGTCATACCTATGGGGGACCAACCTTGTGCCTCCGGGAGATCCACGCTCCCACCAGGCAATACACGGGAACCCAAGCCTCCAAAAAAGCGCTGTGTCCTGGCTCCGCGGTGGGATTATCCAGAAGGGACTCCCAGTGGAGGTGGTACCACTCTCCCCTCGGCGCCTCCTCCTGCATCTGCTGGACTGAAGTCGCACCCTCCTCCTCCGGAGAAGTAGTGAAATAGATTTTTCCCAGCCTAAATCAGGTCAGATACATTCTTTCTCATCTGGGACATCCAGGCTCTCTGAAACTTAATTATGCTTTCCCCAAGCTCTTCCCCCCTTTCCTGCTCTTTCCACAGATTCAAAAGAGAGACAGAAAGAGAGAGAGAGAGAAAGAGAGAGAGAGAGAGAGAGAGAGAGAGAGAGAGAGAGAGAGAGAGAGAGAGAGAGAGAGAGAGAGAGAGAGAGAGAACGGATAGGCGTTGAATGGCTCTTTTTCAAAGTATGCTTGGATGAAATGGGTATTTGATTACATTGAGTAATTAAGATGTTTTACATGAGATAACTGTAATTTTTAAAATAAACTGCAGTATTTGGATGTTGGTGATAGGCCATAGTGTAGGGAGATACTAACAAAATGTTCACTGGTTAATAAACTGAAATTGGATGGGGACTTACCATACTACTCTCTCTACTTTTGTGTATATTGGAGATTTTTTCCATTTGAAAATGCTTAGTTCAAGACCAAGGGCAAAGATGTGCCTAAGGCCTAAGGCCTGTGCCCAGGGGCAATTATAAGGTGAGCTTTGAGAACTAGGGTTTTTTTTCTATGTAAAATGGGATTTCATAAGGGAAAACAAAATTTACAAAATGATGGTCAAACCCAAGTGCTTGTTCAAGGTGTTCAGGAATCATGGATGGACCAAGGCACTGCTTGTTAGTAGCAGAGAGCCATCAAAGAGGAAGGGAGAACTTTGGGTCGGCCTTAAAGGGTGAGTGACATCTGCCATATGAGATGGAATGTTTTTTAGGCCTAGTAATGAAAGCCCGAGGGCAGGCTTGCTCTGAGGCAGCTTGCCTGTAATTCTGAATCTGTGAAAGAGAGGAGATTCAGGGCCGTAGGCCTTGACTGTTTGCTAAGGGAGTACGCAGCTTATTCTCGAAGCATGAATACCATAGGTGATTTCCAAACAGGCACTGTTTGTGTTTTAAGACTCCCATACTTTCAGGAAATCAAAAGCCTGTTAATGAGCCTTAGAGAATGTAAAAGGAAAAAAAAAAAAACCACCAAGTTTGACTCAAGTCTCATAATGCCTTCTTCATCTCCTACGTTTATGGAGGCCTTGCTGTGGTTAGGCCTTGCGCAGGGAGGTGTGGAGACACATGACTAAGGCACAGTGGCTGTTGCGCAGCAGGAGTGAAATTGGCATTTGAGCAAGTCATGAATAACATTGGCAACCGTGGATCTTCTGGGTATCTAAAGCATAGAACAGGAAGGAGCTCCATTTCACCTCAAAGCAAGTGATTGTTATTCCATAGGCCCTTTCTCCCCTCGCTTTTTACCTCGATTCAAAGGCAAAATGTGGTAATGCTGGCTGCTGGGAGACAAATGCTCACCTAGAAAACAAAGGAAGCCATTCAGGGCCAGAAGTGCTCCTCTAGAGCTCCGTCATTTCTCCCCAGTGATTTCAATCATGGAAAACTGCAATGGTGAATACTTAGTGAAATTTTGTTGTGTGCCATATTTTTTCTAAAGGGTTTTGGCATATTTGAATTGAATCACAAATCCACCAAAGGATGTTTGTATAGGCCAATAAGTTCCCAAGTTACTACAAGTTGTGAGACACTAAGTGTCCATGTTGAGATTTGATTACAAAGAAAATGCTTGGTTCTAGAAACTCGATGTTCTACGGGGCTGTGCAGAACATACCTCCTTACACTGTGTACCCAACTGTTTAAAAGGAAGGTGCCATTGCCTTGGGAACTGAGAGGAACACAAGGAACTGGAAAGGCCAAGGCAAATGAGTCAGCCTGAGTGTGCTAGAAGAAGGGATGACATCACCTTGCTGTACTGTTTTTCAGTCTTTGACAGGTTGCAGTATGACGTCATTTCCTTGGTGCATTTGTAAAATACTTCACCCACTGAAGACCATGACTCTTTCCAATGCTACCCTGCTTTTGCTGGTGACCTGCACCTGGAAGTTGTGATGCTAAAGGTAATCTTTTTTGTTTTGTTTTCTTTCCTAAAAACACATGTAAAGGAAGTAGAAAGAAATTGATAATGGCAAGTTCAAAACAACCAGACAAAACCCAAAAAGCTAGCATTAATGATAAAATTGAAATATTTTCTATATTATACGAAACCATATGCACCAAAAAATAGCCACATAAATCTGCAAGGCACTTTAGTAAATTTACTGCAGATTATAGTTTCTGTCATTACTGCGAAATGAGTCTTTTTAAACCCCATTTTCTAGTAAAGGGGAAAATGACTTGTACTTTTGTATCAATTTTATAACATGCATCCTTTCTGAATTATTTTTTCTAGTGATTTATGGATTATCTTGGGCTATTTTTTAATTATATTGTATTGGCACTATCTTCTTTACCAACATATATATTTTAGTTTGTCCACGAAAAAAAAATTTTTGGTGTTTCAAGTCAGGTTTTCTCTGTGTAGCAGCCCTGGCTGTCCGCGGACTCACTCTGTAGACCAGGGTGGCCCTGAACTCACAGAGATCTTCCTGCCTCTGCCTCCTGAGTGCTGAGATTAAGGGCATGGGCCACCACCACCCAGCCAAAAATTAGTTAGTATTTGTAGTTTGCTGAGAGGATGTGAATGTGTATGAAGGTTTTTTTTTTTACACCAAATATTTTATCTGTATCTACTTGCATAAGCATATTTTGCCTAGTCATATGACATCACAAGAATGTGATAAGTTACAATAACTTTAACGAATCTCCTTATTTTGGTTTTAACAAGGCTTCTTCATTTGGGGGATTGAGGGTAGGGCAGAGATTAGCTTCCTGTATTGGTCTTCAGGAATCATTCACTTTTTTGGTCTTTTTGTGTTTTGTTTTGTTTTTTGAGACCTGATGAGGATAGGCTGGCTGGTCCATGAGCCCAGGTGACCAGTGTCCCCACCTCCCCAGCACTGGGGTTACAGGCCTGGCCAGCACGCCCAACTTTTATTTAGGTGCCAGACATAGGATTTAGGTCTGTGTGCTTGAATAGCCAGTTTGCTTACTGGGCCTTTGCTCCAGTTCTGCTTTCTCTTTTAATTATTTTTATCTATATTTCTCTTTCTTCTAGTTCCCTTTCATTCATTCATTTTCTAATTTAGTGAGTTGAATGCTAGCTCATTAATATTTCTTTTCTAAAATAAAAGGTGAAAACTACAAATTATTATTCTCTACCAGTTTGTAAGAATGTCACAGGTTTATGTATATTATTTTGTTATTATACTAAACAATTATCGCTTTATAATGTCTTGAATGATTTTTTAATTTGGCCATTGTATATGTATGGGTGTTTTGCCTGCATATATGTCTTTGCCATGTGTATGCCTGGTGCCTTGGGATGTCAGAAGACAGTATCAGATCCCCTGGAGCTGGAATTACAGATGGCTGTGAGCTGCCACATGGACCCTGGGAACTGTATCCCATCCACTGGAAGAGCAACAGGTGCTGTTAACCGCTGAGCCATCTCTCCAGCCCCAGCCTATGACATTTTAGTTTTGCTTTTTAAACTTTCAGTTATTTATGCATTCTTTTAAAAATTGTATTTTGAAACCATTAACTAAGCTACAAATTAAAATTTATTTTCTCCCACTTTAAAGTATTTTTTAATCCTTCTTGCAACAACAGCAAAAAATAAATTTATATACGTGCTATACACCTCAATAGAATTTGCTAATATAAAACTTTTTTTGCCAGGTATGGTGGCACATACCTTTAATTCCAGTACCCAGGAGGCAGAGACAGGTGGATCTCTATGAGTTTGAGGCCAGTCTAGTCTACATAGTGAGTCAGGCCAGCCTGGGCTACATAGTGACATCTTATCAACAAACAAAACAAAACTGAAAGCTTTTTTTTCATAAATACAAAGATCATAGTTAGGATGCTTATTAATATTTAAGTTCATGTTTAAACTATAAGGATATTATAAAAACAAAACTTCCCATACCCCTTATCCACATTTATCAACTAGTATTTTGCCACATTTGCCCTACCATTCACTTTCATTTTGCCATCAAAAGGAATTTGCAGCTGTATTTCTGCTTTCCTTCTTAATACTTCCCTGTGTTTACTTGGAATAAATACGTTTTCATGTGTTACCTGTTTTTTACTTTTTCTTGTTGGAAGTTGCAATCCAGGATATTGTATGAGACATAGTTTGTGTGTGTTTGTCTGTCTAGTCTTTGATCAGGAAGTTTCTTCAATTCTTCAGTCTTCTTTGTCTTTGCTGACATTGACAATTTTTCAAAATATAAGACAATTATTTTGTAGAAGGCTCCTCAATTGAGGTGTGTGTATCATTTCCTTCTTTTTATATTTTGATGATGTATGTTGGCAGGAAGACCACAGAATTCATAGTAAATTTTTCTCTGGGCATCATTGTAGCTTGCTCATGAGGCAGATGCTAATCAACATTGGCTTCTTGCTTAAGTTGCTGGGATTTTGTTAGATTAACCCATTGTTTTCTCTTTACAGTCAATAATTTTGCTGTGAATACTTGGAGATTGTACAACTTTTCTGTTTCTCATCAAACTATCTTCTAGTAGTTTTTGCATCTGTTGATTATTCTTGACTAAATGTTTTTACTATGGTGACTACAGAATAATACATTTCAAGCTCCATCATTTTTACTGCATTCACTAGTTTATGTTCTACTTGAAGAGAAAGCTTTTTCTCCATTTACTTATTTATTATATTTAGACACCTAAATTTTGGAGTTATTTCATAAATAGCCTGTTGCTACCATAATTATTTTATTCAGTTTGTCTTCTCCACCCTTGGGCATGTTCACCATTCTCTGACATATGTTTAGACTTATTTTAACATTTCTTTTCTTCCTTACTTTCAGGCTCATCTTATATTTTCTACCCCATTGACCATTTCACTATTTGACTGTGCTACTGGGAGATCGTATTTGCAAACTGAGGTGTGGATCTATAGATCTTTTTATCTTTTATTATTTCACATTTAATTTCAGAGTACAAACATTGTTTCATATTTGTTCAAATTTGCCTTATGTCTTAGAAAACATAACAATTGCTAATTCTTGGGTGTTGGTAAAGGGATTGTATATTCCACCTTTTATATATAGAGGTCTATACATATCTGATAAATGTGTTATCATGTATAAATCTTCTATATCCCTAGTAAAGTCTAGGATACATCTTTTATCATTTTTGTGACCCTTTTCTTAAAACTTTCCTTAAAATCTATTTTGTTTGCTATTAATACATTACAGCAAGGTTCCATTGTGGCGATGGTGTTTCTTTGTCAGTTCTTCAATCTCGCCATCTTTCTGTTGAGATAGGGTCTCTCCATGTAGCCCTGGGTGGCCTGGAACTCACAGAGATCCACCTGCCTCTTGCCTTCTGAGTGCTGGGATTAAAGGCGTGCGCCACCACACCCTGCTCCCCTCCAGTTTTTGCTATATATTGTGTTTTCTTGCATTCTTTAGTTTACTGTGAATTTAGGGCTCACAATAACAACTTTATTATATTACATTGCTGTAGATTAGAAGTCTGGTATAGTTTTCACCTGGTTAAATGAAGTGCTGGCCAGCTGCATTTTTCCCAGAGACTCCAGAGAATTTGTTCTCTGCTCCTTAGGTTGTTGGTAGGATTGCATTCCTCACAAAGGTAAGAGTGAGACTCCCATTTTCTTGATGGATGGTGGCTGATGGGTGATTCCAGCTTTTAAAAGCCCTTCATTTGTGATCCTCTTTCATTGTCTTCAAAACCAACTATAAGTTGAATTCCTCTCACACTTAAAACTTCTCCATTTCCTATTCTCATCTATCCTCTCTCTGACTCAGGTAGAAAAAGGATTTCTATGTTTAAATATACATTCAGTCAAAGTATGCCACCCAGTTAATCCAGAGGAAATTCTTCTGTCTTGAAATCTATATTTGAAATTATATCAGCAGAGTTCTTTTACCTTGTAAAGTGATATAGTCGTCAGTCCTGGGAATTATGATGTGAACTCCTTTACATACCTATTATTCAGCTTTTCACACATTCCATTATAGTCGCTAACCATAACCATAACTCAGTGTTTGATAATCCATTCTTTCATTCAACTAGCAGAAATATTTTTAAAAACGTATATTAAAGCGAACATCTGTTGTATTACAGACATTGTACCAGGTGCCCATACTGCAAAAATAAGATGTCTAAGTCACCCACTAAAGGCATAAACCAGTTTGGTAAGTTCTGTAGGAATTAGCACATTAAGCTGTGTAAGAGAATGCAAGAGGCTGTACTACCTAGATTAGAAGTACCAAGATGGGTTTTTGTGTGGATCGATGTCTGTGCTGGGTCTTGAAAAGTACTCTTGGGTATTACAGCGGGGAAATCTGTTAGTTTTCTGTTGCTGTGATAAAACGCCATGACCAACAACAACCTGAGGAAGAAAGGGTTTGTTTTGCTTTAAGGTTCTGGAAAGACAGCCCGTAATGGTGAGGAAGGCACGTCAGCAGGCAACTGGAGCAGGAGGCTGGCTGATCACGTTTTATCCAGACACAGGAAGCAGAGAGAGAGCTCGCAGGAAGTGGGGCAAGGCTATAAGCCCCCAATGGTCACCCCCAGTTACTTGCTTCCTCCAGAAAGGCTCCACCTCATAAAGGCTCCATGGCATTTCCTGAAACCCAAACTCTCAAGCCCCAGTCCAGCCCCAGCCTCCCCGAGTTGCTGGGATTACAGGCATGTGCTGTCACATCCATAACATTTCCTAACAGCATCAACCAGCTGGGAATCGAGTGTCAAACACAGGCGACATTTCTCATTCAAAACGTCATAAGGGCAAGTAGAGGATATTTCAAGGAGCGAGACTTGAATGACCAAAAGTACAGAGCACAAGACAGCCTACATTTTTAGAGGGTACAGATAGTAGTAGCTAGATCTGCAAGTCATGTAACTTCCTGAGATATAGAGTTAACCTGTCGAGTAATGTGGAGCATGAATATGAAGACTTTGTGTTCTTTACTAAAACGTTTCCAGGTAAATCAATAAGAAACATAAAGTCATTCAAAACTTTTAAGAAAGCCAAATGTGGTGGCACACTCCTTTAATCTCAGCACTTGGAAGGTAGAGGCAGATGGATCCCTGTGAGTTCAAGATGAAACTGGTCTACATAGCAAAGTCCAGGCTAGCAAGGGCCACACAGTCAGAGCCTGCTCTGAAAAAACTTTTAAGGAAAGTGTTATGCTCATATTTATATTTTATATACATCATACAAATCTTCATGTGGAAGATAGCATAGGAAGATATTGGATTGAAAGATAGTTAATAATGTGAAAATCCTTCAAGTAAAAAATAGTCACTGATAGTTGGACGAAGTTAGAGAAATGGATTAAGAAAGATTTATGCAATATTGATCAGATGTTATATTAATCAACGATTAGCCTGTGAAACATAATTAGTAGGAAATATGTAATAAGAAATGGGGATCATTGTTTGAATAACTGGATTTTTGTTTTGTTTTGTTTTTTGTTTTTCCAGACAGGGTTTCTCTGTGTAGTTTTGGTGCCTGTCCTGGATCTTGCTCTGTAGACCAGGCTGGCCTCGAACTCACAGAGATTCACCTGGCTCTGCCTTCCGAGTGCTGGGATTAAGGCGTGCACCACCACCGCCTGCCCATAACTGCGGATTCTAACCTAGCCAAGCTAAGTTGACAAACGTTCATGACAGATAAGAGTTCTAGATAAAGGAAGGCAATTCTCAAGTTTCTGGATTTAGTATTATGTGAAGTCACTGTCTGAGAGACAGAATGCAATTCATGGGATAGTTTTCACTCTTTTGAGTAAGCTAGCTAGGTGGAGATTCCTGGCAAGCTGATAAAGATCTGAGATGACAAGAGAAGTTTTGATAGCTAGGTTAAAAACTGCTATCAAGAGTGACAATTCAAGTCAAGGGAGCGAATGAGACACTCTAAAACACAAATGCATATAGAAAACTGAATACAACTCTAGGACCACCGACATTTCAAGAGTCCTAGAGAAAGATGAACAAAGGGGAAGTAGAGGAGAGATCCTGGCAGAGTTTGCTGTCAGATTTTAAAGGAAATTCAGAAAGCAACTGTCAGATGTGACAAATGGTTTAATATTGAAAAATTATTACTGTTGCCTTTCATTTTTGACACAGCCTCGAGAATGGTATCTCTCAAAGAAAATCTTTAATGATTTCCTTATATCTACAATAAAATATTATTAAATGGCTTGTAAGATAACATATGGCATATCGCTTAAGCCTGATATATTACCATTAACCTCTCTGTCTTATACCAACTGAACAAAAGCCTTTCGTTGAATTTTTTTTTTCCCTGAGACAGGGTTTCTCTGTGTAGTTTTTTTTGTTTTTTTTTTTTTTTTTTGGTTTTTCGAGACAGGGTTTCTCTGTGTAGCTTTGTGCCTTTCCTGGAACTCACTTTGTAGACCAGGCTGGCCTCGAACTCACAGAGATCCGCCTGCCTCTGCCTCCCAAGTGCTGGGATTAAAGGTGTGCTGCTGCCACCACCCGGTGGATTTTTTTAAAAAAAAGATTTATTTGTTGTGTATACATTGTTCTGCGTGCATGTATGCCTGCAGGCCATGAGAGGGCACCAGATCTCATTATGAACAGTTGTGAGCCACCATGGGGATGTTGGGAATTGAATTCAGAACCTCTGGAAAAGCAGCCAGTGCTCTTAACCACTAAACCATCTCTCCAGCTTTTCGTTGGATTTCTTTTTTCTTTCTTTCTTTTTTTTTCTTTTTTGGTTGTTCAAGACAGGGATTCTCTTTATGGCATTGGCTATCCTGCCTGGAACTGGCTTTGTAGACTAGGTTGGCCTTCAGCTGCCCGGCTTCATTGAATTTCTTATCCCACTATGATTCTCTTGAATTTACTGTTACTTCAGGCTCATTTCATATTACCTTTGGAACTCTGACATCTCTGCGGTCTGCCTTACAGACTTGCTTATCTGTCATGGCCTCAGGAGATTTTACCCTAATTCCCTGAACTCTGCTTCAAGAACCAATTATTTATTTATTGCATCGTTGTAATTATTGTTATTTCTGATCCCAGGGTTTGTATTTGTTTGCACACATCAGATATCAAAAGAGTAGACACACTGAAATCTCAGTGTCACTCAATTCCATCTGTGGATTGTGAAAGACCAGTGGTGTGGACAACAGAATTGTGCTGGTTCTGCTTGTCCCCCACCCCTTGTATTGAAAATAGACTCACACAGTATCTCCTGATTACAGTTTCCCCGCCCTCTACTCCTCTCAGTGCCTCCCCACCTGCCATCTCAGCCAGATCCACCCCCTTTCTGTCTCTCATTAGAAAAGAACAGGCGTGTAAGAGATAACAACCAAACATGACAAAATAAAATACAATAAGGTAAAACAAAGCTGTCACATCAGAGTTGGACAAGAGAAACCAGCAGAAGGAAAAGAGCCCAAGAGAAGGCACAAGAATCTGAGACCCACAAGTTCACACACTCAGGAGTCCCACAAAAACATTAAACTGAAAGCTGTATGGTACATGCAGAGGACCTGGATAGACCCATGCATGCCCTGTGCATGCTGCTTCAGTGAGTTCATATGAGCTTTGCTTAGTTGATTTAGAGGGCCATGTTCTCCTGGTGTCTTTCTGCATCCTCTTTTCATGGGGTTCCCTGAGCTGTGAGGGAGGGATTTGATGGAGACATCCTATTTAGAGCTGTGTGTTCAAAGGCTTTTCTCTATGTCTGTCTGTCTGTCTCTCTGTAATGTCTCGCTGTGGGTCTCTGTATTTGTTCCCATCTGCTGCAGGAGGAAGCTTCTCTGATGATGGCTGAGTAAGGCACTGATCTATGAGTATAGCAAGATAGCATAAGAGCAGTAGAAGAGGTCCCATGGAAATCCCTAAACAATCCAGGCTGTTGCAAAGACAATAAATTGCTCTCCACAAACAGACAGTGGGGCCCGTTGCTGAAGGCAGCACCCACACAACTCATTGAACACAGAGAGGTCTAGCTGGTACCTACACAGAACCTTCACCCCTATATTCTAGTGTCTTTGGTGCAGGAAGGTGCTCCACAGGCCACCAAAAGAGAAACATAAACACCATCCCAGCCACAAAACCTTGATCTACAATCTGTCCTGGCTTCAAGATACGCTAGGGCAAACATTCGTGTCATAGAGCTTGTGGGATTAACCAACCAATGTCTGCTTTGACTTAAGGCCCACTCCATGAGATGGAACCCATATACAATACTTCATGGGTGACCAAGAACCTGAACTAGATAGCCTAGAGACCTAGGGTCAAAGCAAATACAACTTTTTTCTAATTACACTGAAATGCACAGTTGGCCTTGGGGCCATAGCAATCTCTGTCCCATTGCACCATGCTCATGAGAGAACAAGGGTGAAATGCAGATTCATCTTTCCCTGTCTTTAGGTATTTCAGGCCTACAGCTGGATCAACGCCCTTGTACTTATTAGAGGGACATCGCATCAACAAGAGGCCTTTTGGTATTATGCCCCTTACCAGGGAGGAGGGTGTTTCGATTGTCTTTTCACTACATCTGTGAGTTACCACCCATTAAAAAGCTCTGGGACTGGATCCAGGAAACATCCACTCAGCATGAGTTGACCAAGTCTTCCCCCTGTTCACCTCTCTTATCCCGTTCTTTCCCTTTCTGGCCCATACTTATCTCTGCCTTTCCTGCTACGATTAGGGACCCTTAATTGGTCAGAGAACAGAACAGGGCAGAGAAAATGTTCTAAAGAGAGATCTTGGGTCTTTGAGGTAGGGACCTCTGGGCTCTAGTGAAGGTCAGTCCACCCTTTGCAGAGTTAGACATGAGTGAGCTGCCTGGTGCTCATATAAGAGACACTCCTGCCTTCCACCCTGTGGATGCCTGGCTGTTTGGTTGGCTCAGCCCAAGGTGGTATGACCTACAGCTGACTTCACAGGCCTAGAAGGAAACAATGCTGCAGCAAGATTATGATCAAGCCAGTACTGTGACCAGCACTTCATGTTGTAGACAGCTGAACTACGACTTGAGTCTTCCTATGGGGTCACAGTGTGTCTTTTAAATCTTTGAACTATTTTCTTCTTCTAAGAGCAGGAGCCAAGGAAAATTGAGAAAGCCAGAGGTGGGCGGGGGGGGGGGGGGGGGGGGGGGAGTCAAGCTGCTGCCTGAACAGGATTCCTCTAGGCCCTAGTTTCTCAGCCCCTTGCTCAAATACTTTCTTGGTCTTTCCAGGACCACATCAATAGATGGACAGGGAAAGAGTTCTAGCTGTGATCTGTGGCCATCCAGAGGGAAGGGTAAGTGGGGCGAATCAAGTACACAAGCTGGTGGAAACCCATGAGTGGCAAGTGAAGAGTAAGTGCCAGCACATGTCTCCTGGCTGGCACCTTAACTGCGCTTGTCACAGGAAGGAAAGACACCTTGCTTCCGGTGCTTAGGAGCACTCTGAGAAGGAAGAGGCAGGCATGCTGATAGGTTCCCACTGGCAGAGGCCTGGAAGTGCCAAGTACAAATGCCTCACCACTATAACCTCTCCCGTGTTCCTGGGAGGAAAGGAGCTACCTGGTCTAACATGCCCGTAGCTCTCAGAACTGGGTACACTGCTGATCTTCAAAAAGGATACCAGTATCAATGGCTCCAGTGCCTACGTCACTGGCCAATGGCCATACCCCAAACGATTTCATTTTAAGTTTCATTGGCCTCCAGGCTCCTACCTGTGTTGCCCCAGGGCTTCTGGAGTGCCTACTGTCCCCGTGGGCCACACTGGTGTGCTGGCTTCTCTTTGGGTGGTGCCTCTGACTCACGATGAGAGATCTGACTTGGCCTGAGTCTACTCAACCTAGCTGTCCTTGTTCACTCCCATGCCTGATGTCTGGTATTTGGCAGAAAGCAAGTATCACTGCCTGAGCCTTTTAGATACCATTTCCACTGGGTGGCAAATGGCAGTTACCCCTTTCTTTATGCACAACAAGAACATTCACCTCTGTTAGTCTCAGTTGATCTGAGTCTTCTGGGTGGAGGCTAAGGTAAGATTTATAGGGCAGTACCTTTGGAGTTAATGGGTCTCTATAACACTAAGTGCATATAGAATACTATGCCACACAATGCTGGCATTCTCTTCAATATGACCAACACTGTCTTTTCACTTGTACCTCCCTAGAAGCGTAGGCCACTCTGGAAATGCACAGAGCTTCTTGATGAATTTGAAAGTTGTCCTCTCAATGCATTCCAGCACTTTTCTGTGGGCTGGGTTGAGAAATAAGCTTTCTGTGATTCTTTAGTGGAGGTAAAACAACAGTTAAACACGCCGAGACCAAAACCAAACTCACCAACAGGAGCCAATGTCTGTCATTCATCAACTACTGGGGAACTTTTCCTAAGCTGTGTTAGCTGCAAGGCCACCACTTCAGCTGTGAGAGACACGAGGAGGGGGAAGAAGTGCAGAGATCTAGACGAGCAAGGAGTGGGATTCCCCCTTTCAAAGTCACACCTTCTCTTTAACTGTGATCTCTCTGCATCTTTTTATGGCTTTTGTCCCACTTTTCCAAAGCATACCAAAGTGTGCATCTTTTCTATTTCTTTCATTCCTTATATTTTGTGTGCACTGACACTTTTTCTATTTGAGGAATGAATTACTTTTTCTAGTTTGTCCATATTGCCTGTAGAAGTTGACATTTACTTGGTACGAGTGAAAGTTTTTCCCTCATATATCAGCCACAATGTGTTTCTTAACACTTTGTCTTTGCTTGTTTTCTGTATTGCTTTTCTAGGGATTATTGGTTTGCAAATGTATAGACATTTTGAAAAACAAAACAAATAATAAAATATTAGTGCATAAAACACTGCATCATAGATTAAGCATATAGTTCATTGATAGAAAATATTCCTATCTTGTATGAGTCCCTGGATTTGCTTCACAGCACCACAAAGCTTCCTAAAAATAAATATAAGACCCAGTGTATAATATTGCAAAATGTTATATTTGGATAGAAAATTTAAATCTGGCAGATTAGTGTTACTTTTACTAAGACCTCCTATGGAATTTTAAGTATAATTTCTTTTAGATAGCATCTTGCTTTGGAGTCTAGGCTTGTCTGGAACTCGATACAGTGGGTTGGTTTCAGACTCCTGATCCAATTATATTTACCTCCCAAGTGCTAGGATTCCAGTCATGTGTCACCACCACACCCTGCTTATAATTCATTTTTGGAAATGAAATACCAGATTTAAAAGAGCTAAAGGTAAATTATTTTTAAAATGTTTATATAACCTCATAATTGTGCTGATGCATAACTATCAAATACGTTTATTTCATGTTTCATAAACCTAAAGTATAAGAACTACTAGTTCTGTCTGAGGTCTGTCTAAAACATGTAGAGACTGGATTATTATACCTATTTTAAAAGAGCACAGTTGGCCCTCCATCAAAGGCTCTGTGTTGGTGAATTCATTTAGCTCCAGTTCCAGATCAACAATGTTCCTTTGTCGTTGTGGTTGTCCTATACCATACTAGTGAATCTATGACTGTTTTGCTGGTAGACTTTTCTTTATATGACCACTTAAACAATATAACAACTATTTACATAGCATTTATATTGTTTTAGGCATTGCAAGTAGTCTATGATATTTATATATGAGAGTGTAAGCATACATGCCATTTATATGGAAATATGATGTCATTTTATATAAGAGAGTTAAGTATCAACATAGTTTGGGATCCATTTCCTGGCAGATACTTGGGGAATCTTGAAATTTGGTTTGCCTCATAATCCAACAGGCTGAGAATATATTTGGATATTTATGAAAACAATTGGAGCCTGGCAGTGGTGGGCATGCCTTTAATCCCAGCAGTCAGGAGGCAGAGGCAGGCGGATCTCTTGAGTTTGAGGCCAGCCTGGTCTACAGAGTGAGTTCCAGGACAGCCAGGGCTGTACAGAGAAACCCTGTCTCAAAAAACAAACAAAAAAAGAAAACAATTGGAACACTCAATGCCCTTCATTTGGAGAACTATTGATTAAGTTGTAGAATCTTGTGACATACTATTACACACATTTTCAGAAGAGCATATTAAATCTATAACGTATATTAAATATGAAATGCTAAATAATGAAAACATTGCATAATAATGTATATTATATAAACTCATCTAAAATGAGTAGCAAATGGAAAACCTACATATTGGTCAATATATCTGTTTATGATGATTATTAAAAAAGTGGAGCATGTACTCTGGACTACATCTGCCAACCTACAGAGGCTGGAAATGGGGCTTATTGGAAAAAATTACTAAACTTTTTCTTTCTCTTGTTTTTTTAGACACAGGGTCTCATTTAGCGCAGGCTGGCTTTGAACTACTAATTATCTTGTCTCTACTTCCCAAATGATGAGATTACAGGCATGTATGCACCACTACACCCAGCTTCTATTCTTGTCTTTATACATTTTATATTTTATCCCTTACTACTACACCTATCTTGAAATAATTTTTATCAAACTTTCAAGCTTATATATAAAGAAAGAAATTATAGACAAACATGGAGACGGTTGATGTACGCTGTAGTTACATTAGTGCACGCATATAAATGTGTATAATGGATAATTCATCAATTACCTCTAATAACAGATCAAACAGTCCTGCCTTTTAGTACAAAAACATGATTTTAAAAAGTAGTCAAAGAATGGGCAGGTCATGGAAGACAAAATGTATATGGCCAACCACAATGAATGACTTTGTGCATTCTTTACTGGAAGTCAAACAACAGTTGAATCAGTTGAAATGAAAACTAAAGATACAAAGATGAGCCACCTCCGTTCTGTCATAAATCAACTATTGTGAAACTTCTAGTTTGTACTAACTATATCAATACCATTCAACAAAGGAATGATTAAAGAAATTAACATTGTCATATAGAGCAATCTTGTGAGACCAATAAAATATTGAGGTATGTCAATTTCATAAAGAATGCTCATTAAGTGTGCTTGGTGGGCCTGGTGGTATACACCCATAATCCCAGTTCTTGGGAAACAGAGACAGGAGGGAAATCCCCAATTTTACAAATTCACTGTTAGTTCTTTCAATTTGTAGTAGTCAAAATTCTTGGGAGATGGCTCAGTGGGTAATGCGCTTGCTGCATGAGTGTGAAGCCCTGAGTTCAAATCCCCATAAACCAGCTAAAACTGGGTGTGGAACCACACATCTGTAATCCCAGCACTCCTACAGCAAGATGGGAGGTCAAACAGGAGACTCCTTGGAAGCTTGCGGGCCAGCTAGCCTGGCATCCGCTCCTGAGAACAGCAAAGAGACCCTGGGTCAGACAAGGTGGAAGGTGAGAACCAACGCCCGAGATTATCCACATGCATGTCATGAAACATGTACACTCACACGTGAATGCACACACACACACACACACACACACACACACACACACCCTATAAACACACAAAAAGATCAATTCTCCATAATCCTCACTTTTATAAATGATAGTGCTAAATACATAATATGTGAGTCATACAATGAAGACATAAGCATTTGGAGTATTTTAGCAGCATCAACATTTTTACAGGTATGTATTTTGACCTGTTTCATTTCTGGAGTTTATGAAAGTGATCCTACATATGAATAAATCAATTTAATTGTTTTTCATAGTAGAAGTTGCAATCACACTCAATGCCGTTCAGCAGAGGAATAATTTAATAGATAATATTATCATATAATATAGTATTATGAGACAACTGAAATAATGAGGTGAGTCAATTTTTATAAAGAAATCTCATTCAAGGAGTGGGGCATGGTGCTACACACCCATAATCCCTGAACTTGGGAAACAGGCAGGAGGGAAATTATGAGTTTGAGACTAGCCCGAGACTAGCCCTGACTGTACAGAGATAGTGAGATACAAAAAGAAAGAAAAAACCATATAAATGGAAGATCTAATTCATATCCCAAACTGCAAATCTAAAATATTTTATTGTAACCACCATCTGTGTATACATATATACGAAGGCATAGACAATGCTAAAGAAGTAATTGATGCTGATGTTTGCATCTAGAGGCAGAGGGAAGACTGAGGAATGGCAAAGGTCTGGTGACAAGAGGGCTTTTATCTATGTTATTTAAGTTAAGTTTGACTAGATATCTAAAGAATGTAAGAGTTAGTCATGGGCAATGAAGCAACAAGGGCCCAGGGGATGGAGGATGATCCACAGAAAAGCAAGAGCCGCTGAATTCTGGGAGAAAATTACACTAAGGGGAGCAGGAACAGCTGATCTAGTTGACATGAAAGCCCTCTTTGCATTCAGATGCATTAGGTACCAACCACTAGCAGATTATTAGTATCCTATGATCTGTTTCTCCCATAATCTGCTTAGAAGGGAATTTGAAGTATTGCCTTCTGAACACGTGTATTTGATCTGTATAATTGCATTTCTCATTGTAAATGAATATCCTTCTCTTTTTATATCTTTCAGTATTATGATGTAATGACTGTGATTTCACCTCCAGAATTTGGATGAATTTAGGACGTGGGCAAGATCGGGTTGTAGACTTCTAGGACTGAAGGCCATGGTGTGTGTGGATCATGGTAAACTCACCAAAGCAAGTAATGCCCTTGAGATGGTCCTGCAGAAGCCAATCATTGCTTTCTTTTGTTGATACCCAGTCTTTACTGTATTACATTCAAATTGCATAAATCCATTAATGTCCAAATAAATTTTGTCTTGTTGCTGTGTTAGAGATATATGACTATTCTCTACTAAATTTTGAGTTTGAAGTAAGTATTCCATGAAAATTCTAAATATAATATATTACTAAAATGACTTGCCAAACTGACCTTTTCCCTACAGATGGCCATGTAATCATCACTGTAGTGTGACTGTGGCAGGAAAGGCATGGGCAGGTGAAATTCTAAAAGACTTAGGTTGCCAGTGAGCTACACTTAACTGACAATTTGTTTATGCCACAACTTAACTATTTTCTTGGTCAAAATGGTTTGTGGGGGAGGGATTAAAGATTCACAGGAAAATTGTGTATGCACTATAACAACTGTCAGCCAGAGTTATAAGAAGGAGAATTCTACCTTCTGAATTATAACACAGGAAAAGTACTTTTTTTCTGAGTGCACAGTGTATCTGAAAGCAACATAATAAACATGCCTATAGGTTAGTATATAAAATGATCACATAATTTGTTCAAGTAATAGTTAAAGCTGACAAGTAATTTTGAAAAGGTGTGAAATGGTAGTATTTGATTCTGAACACTGAAATTGGTCCTTGGCCTCAGAAGCAAGGAATCTGGGAAACAAATCATAAATATACAGTGATAATCACTTCTATTCCATAGTTACACCATGAGCAATTAATACATTCTGAGCAAGTACATTAGAAACGCTGTATCTCTCATTGCCGTTTAGAGCTTTTAAACTACTGAAGCAACACAAATATTACAAACAGAAATCACGAACCAAATGTTGAACCAAATGATAACTGGTGCTGAGCATGTCATGGGCCCGAGGCTCAATACTGTGCAGCTGACGCCAGTCTCTGAAATATGCAGTGTAATCTGTATCCGAGTTCAAGTTGCCTTCTGAGGGATTTCCACAATGATCTGAAGATCACAGAAAAGCAATGGAACTAGAATAGCCAGCGCATTTCCAGGATATCTTATTTTTCCAGATACGAAAATTTACTGCGAATTTTTGAGCAGAATGGTGGAGGATAGACGTATTCATTAATGAAATAAAATCAGCAGTGTATACATAGGCTGTCATATCTATAGACGACTTCTGAAAAGGTGCCAAGCAAGGCTGAGAAGTATGGTGTTCTGACCGAATGGTGCCATGACTAGTGGGCATCCACGTACAAAAGAATGAAGCTAAATCCCCAGCTGACACGCATTCAAAACTTAACCTACAATATATCAAAGACATCCATCTAGTGGTTACATTATAAAATTCTTGGGACGAAACAGGAGTAAGTAATTATAAGCTTGAATTATCTATTTTAGATGTTATACAAAAAGAACAAGTGACAACGAAAAATGTGGGTAATTTTTATAATATAATTACATATGTTATTTTTATTAAAAAAGGGATTATTTTAAAGAACACCATCGGGGAGGAAAGTGGTAGTTTGGAGACTTATAGCATTTTCCCATACCTCTGCTGTATTAAAATAAAGTAGGGGTATGTCTAAAGGGAGAGGAGGTGGAATGGAAAGGTACTTGAGTGCAACAATAGAGGCCAGGAAATCCAGAAATATTGGACGTTAGATTTATAAAAGACACAACAGTAGAGGCTAGGTGTGGTGATGGTGCCTCCTCCCCCATCCCAGACAGGGTTTCTCTGTGTAGCCTTGGCAGTCCCGGAACTAGCTCTGTAGACCAGGCTGGCCTCGAACTCACAGAGATCTGCTTGCCTCTGCCTCCTGAGTGCTGGGATTAAAGATGTATGCTGCTGCCACCATCCAGAAACCTTGTCTCAAAACAGCGGGGTGCGGGGGAGTGGGGGAAGGGAGGGCAACCCTGCATTGGCGTTTGGCAACAACCTAGGCAAAAAGGCAAAATGCCCTTCTGTGGGGGCAATGGGGCTGAAAGAAAAGAGGCCCAGTGAACTCCATAGTTCTTGCATTCTGCAAAAAATACACTTGGAAGGAATGGGCCACTGCTGGGTTCTGGTGGTGCACACCTTTAATCCCAGCACTCGGGAGGCAGAGGCAGGTGGATCTCTGCGAGTTCAAGGTCAGCCTGGTCTACAGAGCAAGATCGAGGACAGCCAGGGCTACACCAAGAAACCCTGTCTCAGAAAAGCCAAAAAAAAAAAAAAAAAGGTAAGGTGGGCCTGTGACCTACATAGACATCAAGCTCTAGAGAAGTTCTCTGGAGTTTCAGCTTGCTCACTGGTACAGTGGCACAGAATCACAAAAACAGGTCTTACCACCAAACCTAGGCATCAGAGGTACTTTCATTTATGTGTCTCCAAGTCTCAACAACTTCTCCTCTCTGGCTGAGTCTAAGCTGAGTGTGTGGGCCCCAAGAAACTTGTGACTTGGATGCAGGTTCACACACACAAGGGCGAAGCAGACGTTTTGTCCATTTTGGAACATCTGAGAACCTCTTGGAAGCAGCAAACACAGGGCTGAAACGGGTCTGCACCAGATCCTCTGCATATACAAAGTCAGCACATCTTAATTTTCATAGTAAAAGAATACGAGAAGAAAGAAAACAAAGGTATTTCCATTATATGAATATATACGTATATTTGCTATATGAGGTAATACTCATAACTTACACTTCTCTCTCTAACTACTTATGAAGTTGCAGCTGACATTTGTAACCACCTTCTAATATCTATACTGTTAGCCTTCATCAAGCACAATAGCTGGTCAGAGTTCTTGAACTAGTAAGTTAACCTAAAATACCATTTCTAAACATCTGGGGTATTAGTAGTCCTATTCAGATTGGCCTTTTGTACTTTTACATTGAATTCAATTATAAATCATTTTCCTTAAGGAGCTTCCAATATTACATAAAAATTCTTTCCTACCCAAATTATAGCCTAGCAATCCTCAGTCCCCGAGGATCATTGGCATTAGCCAGGATAATAACTTTTTCACTGTTTTTCACATGTTCAGAGGCATGAGGAACCCAAATTGGATGATTATAATTTCTCTGGCAGATGGCATTCTAGTCCTTTCTCTAGAAACAAAAATCTCTAGGCCAGTAGGATTTAAAAATCATGGGACTAGGAAGGAAAACTTTTATTAAGTGGATCATTACAGGTAACAGTAAGTGCTACTGTTATCATTTCCAGCCCTTTATTTCTGGGCCTGCAGATTCTGACTCAGGGATAATATGACGTCCACAGATTCAGAATGTATGTGGTCTCCTAGAGGACCTCATTTCAGTCCTGCATGTTACTGTCACATAGATGGCTCTGTAACTGAATCTTCAAAAATATTCCATTGTCCTATCAACCATCTGCTACAAGATGGTAAACATGGTATTTAATCTCATTATGAGCCATAAGCTGGGTCCAGAGTCTTAACTTTCTATGTCAGTTCACTGTAGGGCACGCTCCACAAAGCAATAGACTCATTCTGAGAGATAAAATATAGTGTGGTAGGTCTAGGAACCATGAATATTTGGGTGAGTCCCTTGTGTTATTTGCCTGGGCCTTTTAAATCTGCATGAACCTGGTCATGTATATGCTTACTTCCATTTGATGACAGACTGTTACATGTACATACATATTATACTCATTTCATGACAAGAAACTCATCGCATCATAACTTGGTGGCCCATGTTCAGTTTCTATGAATGTAGGCCAAACGCTGTATCTAGAGAGATGCACGGTTACTTTCTTTCAAAGGGCCTCCACTATGGGACATATATAAAAACTTGCCAAAGACTTCAAACAGCATCCTTTTCCATCACAGAGAATTTCATTAAGTGCCATGTTCATTGCGATGAATATGATTCACATAACAGAAGAACTTCCAAAGCAATCTCTGTTTCAAAGCCTTTCTTGTAAGACCCACTTAAAGCTAGCAACTCCTTGGATTATACAAAATAGAAAGATTTATACATTTCGATGAAGAACATTTTGCCTACAACAGCCAAATGAGACCATGAGGCATGTGCCTCTTTCTTGTTTCTTAGAGTAACCAGATGAAATCTCATTCATTCCTGCAAAGGTATCTTGATGTTCATCCCAAATTTGATCTGCTGATACACATTTTAGCCAATCAACTAAACTATTCAGAGTCTCCCCACCCAACTTTATGTTTGCTTTTCCACCTACGCCTTTATACCCTACAACTATAATATCCATTCTTCACAAGTTCTCTGGGTAGTTCTGCTTGAAGAAATTATAGAGCTCTAATAGTTATTTTGTAGTCTATCACACTGCATCACCACTCATACTTTATCTGTCATCTACCTCACTTGTAGAGCCTTCCTATGATTTGGCTATGGGTAACTGTCTAGAAACAAAGATGGGTGATAGGTCTAGGTCTTGAGGAAAAACAGCATTTTCTTGCTTGAGAAGTGACTCAAGAGGGAATATTACAATTTTCTCAAAGGATGGAAGGTCACTTCCCTTAGAAAGAGGTGGAATGGCCAATACTACTGTGGGTAATAAGGCCATTTTAATTGGCAAGGACTCCCTAGAATTTAAGAGGCCAATGCCTTTAGTTTCATTAAGGCCTTCCCACACATACATAGATATGTTTACAGGATCTATTTCTTTCCTGGTCAATGACTTCACTTCCATGTTAGACATTCTCTGAGGCTGAGAGTAAAACTTACTTTCAAATTCCTTCAGTTACAAAATGAAGGCGTGTGCTTCAGCAATTTCAGGCCTGTAGCTTTAGGAGGAAAGTAGCTCCCATGAGACATATCTAGAAACAAATGACCTATGAAGTGCTTAAACCAAACCAGGAATTTGAATCCCTAAGATAGTTCTTTTATTACATCCCCCTTTTTCCAGTGACATTATCAACCAATGTCATTATATCCTTCAGTTTTCCAAAAATATTCAAATCTGTCTTATATGAAGTCACAAAATATTTTTGATAGACCATGAAATGAATTATCTATCCTCTCTGTACTACTAAAAATTGAGTGCCTAACACTTATTTCTTTTCTTTAAATTTTTCTGGTTTTATTTATTTATTTATTTATTTATTTATTTATTTATTTATTTATTTATTTATTCATTTGTTTGTTTGTTTTATGTCCCAACCACAGCCTCTCCTCCCTCCTCTCCTCTCACTCCCTCCCCTCTCAATCTACCCCAACTCCATATTCACTCAGAAAGGGGCAGGCCTCCCATGGGCATCAGCAAAGCATGGCATATCAAGCTGCCATGAGACCAAGCACCTTCCCTGTATTAATTAAGGCTGAGAAAGATAACCCAGGATGAGGAATAGGTTCCCCAAAGCCACCCAAAGCATTAGGGACAGCCCCCCTCCCACAGTTAGGAGTCCCACAAGTAGAGCAAGCTACAGACTGTCACATATAAGTAGAGGGCCTAACTCAATCCCTTGTAGGCTCCTTGGTTGTTGGTTTCTGTGGATTTTCCTCCGATGTCCCTGACTGCTCCCCTTGGCTCCTACAATCCCTCCTCCCTCTTCTCAGCAGGAGTCCCCAAGCTCAGCCCAATGTTTGGCCTTGGGTCTCTGGATCTGTCTCCATCAAACACAGCATGAAGGCTCTCCAATGACCACCAGGGTAGTCACCAATCCTATCACAGGGTATGGCTGCCAGTTCAGGCTACCTATCCACTATTGCTGAAGTCTTAGCTGGGATCATCCTTGTAGACTCCTGGGAGTTTCCCTTGCATCAGGCTTCTACCTGACCCCAAAAAGCCCCCCTTTCCAGTCATCTCTCTCAGCATTCTCCCCCTCCACCCACCCCCTAAGCCAATCCCTCTAGTTCCCATGCCCACAGCCTTATCATATGAAACATCTCCCCTGGGATCTTGAAGAAGCTACATTCACCCGTGCCTTGTATGATTTTGGCTGTGATCTATAATGTTGTAAAAATATTTCTATATCCTCTCAGCTATCTTCTTTAAGCAGTCCTACTCAATCAAGGTACTATGGTATGTCAGGCTTACCCAGGCCCCAGAGAAACAGGCCTGTAGACCTTGTACATACAGAAGATCCTGAAATAGTAGGATAACTTGACTCCAACTCTTCTCAAGGCTGTTCTAGAGCAGTCCTATCTGCCGAAGAGTCTACTAGGATATGTGACTGTTCACATACCCGGAGGAAGTCCACTGATCTTGTCGAGGTTTAAGATAACCCAAACCTATTATTTCCAACCAAAGACAGGAAATAAGTGTAGGTAAGTTTACTTGGAGGTGTGTCCACAGATTTCCATCAAAGTCAAGATTATTAAGACACCCTGGGTCTTTGATGCAGATCTCATCTACGTCTTAGATCTAGTCCTGCACAAACAGAAAGTTAGTCAGTGACTGCCAGAAGCCTCAAAGAAGACCTGGGAGGGACAGGCATACACACAAATAATAATCCATTCCACCGTTGACACTGCAGCAGCTACAAGATGTTGTTCGTGCATCACCCAATTGCTGTTCTGGAAGGAGTCATTTTTCCAGAGAAAGCTCTCTCTGGAAAAATATTTGTAAGAAATGGAAGAAGTGTTTATTCTTCTAAATACACACAATACACACATTTACCAGATCAAGACCACAAAGGTTTTTTTTTTTTTTTTTTTTTTTTTTTTTTTTTTTTTTGGTTTTTTGAGACAGGGTTTCTCTGTGTAGCTTTGGTGCCTTTCCTGGATCTCGCTCTGTAGACCAGGCTGGCCTTGAACTCACAAAGATCTGCCTGCCTCTGCCTCCCAAGTGCTGGGATTAAAGGCGTGTACCACCACCGCCTGGCTCAAGACCACAAAGTTAAAGATGAATTAAAACATAACAGCATCAATAGAAACTCCACTAAATTACACTAAAAAATCAAATTTCTGTAAATTGTTTATTAAAGGTTTTTATACAATAATCTTACTTCTTACTGTCTTGGTTGTATTTCTTTCTCTTGCCTTATTGCTCTAAGATTTCAAGCATTACATGAAGTACTCTAACAGTACAGGAAATTATTTTAGTTTTTCTCTACTCAGTATAATATTAACTATAGGTTTTGTTATGCATAACATTTACTAGATTGAAGTATGATTATTCTCTTCCTGGTTTCCTCAGGGCTTTTATCATGAAGGGATGCTAAATTTTTTTTGTGATATATATATATATATATATATATATAATTTTATAATACCATTCAGTTCTACATATCAGCCACGGGTTCCCCTATTCTCCCCCCTCCCACCCTCTCCCCTTACCCCCAGCCTACCCCCCATTCCCACCTCCTCCAGCACAAGTCCTCCCCCGAGGACTGCGATCAACCTGGTAGACTCAGTCCAGGCAGGTCCAGTCCCCTCCTCCCAGACTGAGCCAAGTGTCCCTACATAAGCTCCAGGTTTCAAACAGCCAACTCATGCAATGAGCACAGGACTTGGTCCCACTGCCTAGTTGCCTCCCAAACTGATCAAACCAATCAACTGTCTCACCTATTCAGAGGGCCTGATCCAGCTGGGGGCCCCTCAGCCTTTGGTTCATAGTTCATGTGTTTCCATTCATTTGACTATTTTTTTCAATAATTGAGTAAAACTGAAATTTATTATAAGCCACAGTCGTCCTAGGGACCTCGATGCTATATATATAGTCTCTATGGTTCTATGGGTTGTAGTCTGATTGTTCTTTATTTTATATCTAGAATCCACCTATGAGTGAGTACATACCATAACTGTCTTTCTGGGTTTGGGTTACCTCACTCAGGATGATTTTTTCTAGTTCCATCCATTTGCCCGCAAATTTCATGCTTTCATTGTTTTTCTCTGCTGAGTAGTACTCCATTGTGTATATGTACCACATTTTTTTCATCCATTCTTCCGTTGATGGGCATCTAGGTTGTTTCCAGGTTCTGGCTATTACAAATAGTGCTGCTATGAACATAGCTGAGCATGTATCTTTATGGTATGAATCAGCATTCCTTGGGTATATGCCCAAGAGTGATATGGCTGGGTCTTGAGGTAGTTCGATTCCTAATTTTCTGAGAAACCGCCATACTGATTTCCACAGTGGTTGTACAAGTTTACATTCCCACCAACAGTGGAGGAGTGTTCCCTTTGCTCCACATCCTCTCCAACATTGGTTGTCATTGGTGTTTTTGATCGTAGCCATTCTAACAGGTGTAAGGTGGTATCTCAGAGTCGTTTTGATTTGCATTTCTCTGATGATAAAGGATGTTGAGCATTTCTTTAAATGTCTTTCAGCCATTTGTGATTCTTGTTTTGTGAATTCTCTGTTTAGCTCTTTAGCCCATTTTTTAATTGGACTGTTCAGTACTTTGATGTCTAGTTTCTTGAGTTCCTTATATATTGTGGAGATCAATCCTCTGTCAGATGTGGAGTTGGTGAAGATCTTTTCCCAATCTGTTGGCTTTCTTTTTGTCTTATTGACTGTGTTTTTTGCCCTGCAAAAGCTTCTCAGTTTCGAGAGGTCCCATTTATTAATTGTTTTGCTCAGGGTCTGTGCTGTTGGTGTTTTATTTAGGAACTGGTCTCCGGTGCCAATGCGTTCAAGAGTGCTTCCTATTTTCTTTTCTATTAAGTTTAGTGTAACTGGATTTATGTTTAGGTCTTTGATCCACTTGGACTTGAGTTTTGTGCATGGTGACAGATATGTATCTATTTGTAATCTTTTACATATCGACATCCAGTTATGCCAGCACCATTTGTTGAAGATACTTTCTTTGTTCCATTGTATAGTTTTGGCTCCTTTGTCAAAAACCAGGTGTTCATATGTGCATGGATTAATGTCAGGGTCTTCAATTCGATTCCATTGGTCCGTATGTCGGTTTTTATACCAGTACCAAGCTGTTTTTATTACTATAGCTCTATAGTAGAGTTTGAGGTCAGGGATGGTGATGCCTCCAAGGGTTGCTTTATCATATAGGATTCTTTTAGCTATCCTGGGTCTTTTGTTTTTCCATATAAAGTTGAGTATTTTTCTTTCCAAGTCTGTGAAGAATTGTGTTGGGATTTTGATGGGGATTGCATTGAATCTGTAGATTGCTTTTGGTAAGATTGCCATTTTTACTATGTTAATCCTACCTATCCATGAGCATGGGAGATCCTTCCATTTTCTGATATCTTCTTCAATTTCTTTCTTTAGAGATTTAAAGTTCTTATCAAAAAGGTCCTTCACTTGTTTAGTTAGTGTTAGAAGGGATGCTAAATTTATCAAAGGCCTTTTCTGTAACCGTTGAAATGATTTGTGATATTTGTCTTTGGTCCCATTTATGTGCTATTATGTTTATTGATTTATGTATGTTGAAGTATCTTGGCATTTCTTGAATGAAAACAACTTGATCACATATATTCTTTTTTACTGCTGTCAAATTCAGCTTTCAAGTATTTTATTGAGGATAACGTGTGTGTGTGTGTGTGTGTGTGTGTGTGTGTGTGTATTCATTCAGAAAAGAGACCTATAGTTTTGTTGTTTTAGTTGTGTCCTTATCTAGTTTGGGTATCAGGGTAATACTGGCTTCATAGACTGGCAGTATGGAACCCACCCTTCCCTTTTAAATTTGTAAACACATCAAAGTCACACCAAATTTCATAAAACACATACTACTAGATCTAAATCACAGATTAATCACAACACACTGATAGTACCCTACTTAGTAATCTTAGTAATAGGTTCTTAGGACAAAATCTAAGTAAAGAAACATTGTTAAATGACACACACTCTGAAGAATACATGTTCTTCTTGGCAGCACACAAAACTTTTTCTTCAAAATTTACTACATGTGTGTTGGTTATTATTATTATTTTTTTTACAAGTTAGAGTAATCTGAGAAGAGAGAACACCGATAGAGGAATTGCCTCCACTAGATTGCCTATAGGCAAGACTGCCAGACATTTTCTTTTTCTTTTTCTTTTTCTTTTCTTTTCCTTTTTGAGAGAGGGCCTCTCTGTGTAGTTCTGGCTGTCCTGGAACTTGCTCTGTATACAAGTCTTGTCTTGAACTCAGAAATCCACCTGCCTCTGGCTCTCAAGTGCTGGGACCAAAGGCATGAGTCACCATGACTGGCCATGGGCCTTCTCTTGGTTAATGATTCATATAAGAGAATCTAGCCTACTGTGGGCACTACCATCCCTGGGAAGGTGGTCCTGAGTTGTATAAGCATGTGATGGGGATCGAACCAGCAAACTGCATTCCTTCATGGTTTCTGCCTACGTTCCTGCTCGAGTTTCTGCCCTGACTTTCCTCAATGATGGAGTGTGATCTGAAAGTGCAAGACAAATAACCCTTTCTTTGACACACTGTTTTTGGTCAGTGTTCTATCACACAAGGAGAAAGCAAACTAATACAGAAATTGGTACCAGGAACATGGAGAATTGCTATGACAGACCTGACCATGTTGTTTTGTGGAAGATTGGAAAAGTGTTTGGAACTTTGGGCTGGAAAGCTATTGAGTACTCACAGTTTAATGGGCTGTTCTATGGGAGCTTATAAGATAAGAGTAGGGCCGGGTGGTGGTGGCACACGCCTTTAATCCCAGCACTCGGGAGGCAGAGCCAGGCGAGTCTCTGTGAGTTCGAGGCCAGCCTGGGCTACCAGTGAGTTCCAGGAAAGGCACAAAGCTACACAGAGAAACCCTGTCTCGAAAAACAAAAAAAAAAAAAAAAAAAAAGAGTATTGAGAGAAATACAGATAAGGAGGCCTGGTTTACAAAGTTTCAGAGGGAAGCAGAGACTCTATCAGGGACATTTATTTGTTATATTTAATTAAGAAATTTTGGTTTCTTTTCAGCTGGGGCTGAAAAAACTCACCTGTGATTGACAAGAGACCAACATCATTGAGTTGAAATTCAGGAAAGTATTTTTTCAGGGTCAGCACAAAGGAGATATGGTCCAGAGGGGGCTAGAGCTATATCTCAAGTGGGCAGCTGAACTTCAAAATGTGTAAGATTCTATATGGTTCTGCTCTTGACATTGTGGAAGCTTCAATATTGAAGGGGTCATTGGGAAAAGCTGAGTTTTGACATCATAAGCAGGGGTGGAGCCCATGAAGAGTTTAGAAGAGACCATTAGTGAAGGTGCAGCCTCAGTTTCAGTGAAGACACCAATATATTACAGATGTCAGGGCAGTGGCATGACCATCAGAGACAGTGGCAGAGGTGGAGTGGAACAGGTATGACACTACAAAACAAGCTACTTGTACTGTGGAAGGCACAGCTGGAGAGGTGAAGCTGCCCATGCCATCTGGAGTCTCTAAATAAGTCCCAGGTCCCAAGGATTGAGCTACAGACTTGATTTACATTTCTGTATGTTGGTTTTGCTTTGATTTGATTGTAATTGTGCCATGATCCTTTCCTGAAGAAGTATGTAACTTTTTTTTTAATTTTATAGGAGCCCACAGTAGAGCGATCTTGGACTTTTAAAAAAGAACTTGGAATTTTTTAAAGACTGTGGGATTTTGAAATTGGGCTATGTTTTAGCTTGTTTGCTTATAGTGTTTTGAGAGGAATATTTCCATTTCCCTACTTAAACAAGTGCTCAATGTTAATGTTTTTTGCTTCTCTTAATTCTAAAGTCCTATTTTTATAGGTTTTGCATTACCAATGAGCACCTTCTGGTGTACTCTAGTTCCTTTAGTTGAGGCAGGATAGTAATACAAGAAAAAAAATATGAGGACATGAAGAAGACAAGGAACTCTTCACCTAGGAGTCTGGTTGAAACCTCTCACCAGCTGCAAAACAAGAATGCCAGAACAATTTCTTACATTTGCTGTGAATGTCACCAACGCTCACATAATATAGATACAATATTCCTTCCAAATAAAGCTATCTTAGTTTGCTTTCTGTTGCTGTAATAAATACCATGACCCAAAGAAATTTGCAGGGGAAATGTTTATTTGGCTTACACATTACAGTCCGTCATGAAAAGAAATTGGGACAGGAACCTAGAGGCAGGAACTGAAGCAAAGGCCCCAATGCTGTTTATTAGTTTGCTCAGCCTGTTTTCGTATATAGTCCAGGTCCAAGGTCATCTGAACTGTGTAGGAAAGCTAGCTGAGTATAAGTTGGTCTGTGAGCCAGCTACAAACAGCATTCTCCATGGTTTCTGCTGTACTTCTTTAGCAGGGAAATGAGTGCCTTCGTTGGAGAATATGCTGTGTGGAAGAGCAAGTAGGCCTGCCTTTAAGTTCTCGCCTTTAGCTCCTGGCTTGACTTGTCTCAATGATGGCTTTTGACCTGGACTTGTAAGCTATGTAAGTCTTTCCTCTGGTAGAAGAACAAGAGGTCAAAATATTTGATCACAGCAACAGAAAAGAAACTAGAACTGGACCTAGTTAAGGCTACTGCTCATGGATTAGGACTTTCGCAATTAAGAATTCCATCCATATTAAAGTAAATCCAGGATGCAGTAAAATTGTGAGCATCAGTTCAGTTCATTGTCATGATAAAGAAGAGGGCCATGTTGTATCATGATATGGAAAATTTACTTGTCAAGTGGAATGAAGACCAGATACAGTAGCCATATTCCTTGCTTATTGACTATTTAGGTTAAGGAAGATTTTTGTTATATTAAAAATGGGTGGGGATGATTAGCCTTCACATGAATACACATTTATAAAAAGTCAAAGATTGTTCCAATATTTCAAAAAGCATCATAACTTTCATATGCGAATAAAATGATTTTACATAGAATCATATGCTGGAGCATTTACTTTTATCAAGAATCCAAAACAGGGTCAAAGTTTATGGTATTCAAGACTATGTAACACTACTATTAGCAGAAACATTTCAGGGTTCAAATTAAAAGATTTCCTAATCCACCATTCAAAGAAGTCTAGGGAATTCAAGGGTGTTAGAAAGAATATACTCCTCTGTTTTAAATACCATTAAAAGAAGACTGATTTACAAGCTGCTCCATTCCATAGGCAAGACTATATTGGAAGCAAACTGTTTTGTCTTTGAAATTACCAAAGTAATGGATTTTATGATAACGTTTTCATACAAATACTGCACAATAATTTGTTTTATTGGTCCCACCCCTCCACTGTTCTCTACCATCCCTAATGGCCCTACACTTGGCAGACTCCTTCCATTCCCCAAATAATCCCCGCTTCTGTTTTCTCGTCACGTGTGTTTCCTTACCCTCTTGAATTCCCCTACCCCTCCTCTTCCCTGAAAATCAGCTCTTCACCTTCATAGTTTCATTATCTTTACACATGTGTCCATTTTGCATTAAGGAATAAAACCAGAAACTTCGTCTTAAGGTAATTTGACCCCAAGTTTGAATTCTGCACTTCTCTCCCTGTCTGCCATTTGTTTGTAGTTTGTGGTAACTGGCCTGTTTGCAGCCTGTCTATTGCATTGTGTTTTATCTGTCCCTATTGCTTGTCTGTAGTACCTTTGTGTTGGACCTGTCCCCAACAAAAGGCTTTTCTTTGTTTTTATTTAACAGCACAGAAAACGTGATTCAGGAAAGGAATGAAGGATTAAAAAACAAACAAACAGACTAGAAATCTTTAACTGAGTTTTACAAGGGAAGAGATTATTTTCTGACCCTCAACTGACCCAGAATAGCACTCAGAAGTGCAAATAGATGTTATCAACCTATATATCCACATGTTGCCTCCAACATTAATGGGTTTTGTTTAAGGTTGCTTTCATTCTGTTGGCTGCTTTGAGCAAATTATTACTACAACATCATGCATACACAAATATATTATTCTGGGTCAAGTGCATGGTACATTATATGATTTAAGATTAATGTTTTAGATTTAGCTTAGGTTTTATAAGCTGATTGTATGGGAAATCCAAGCATCCTAAGGTTTGTTACATAGTTTTAAATACAGGTTAAACTTAAACAGGCTGAGTACACAGTAGAATAGCAGGGTAAGTAAGTACATAGTCTTAAATGATTCCAAAGCATATTATTAACTTGGTTGCAAGGTTTAGAAAAAGTTCAGTTTCTTTGAAGGCAAGCGATACGTTCAGAAAATGTATTAAGACGCATTTAAATCTAGATTCTACATTTGATTGAGAATATGCTGCACTTGTTTTTTTATGAACCTGGCTTGTTCTGCTTTCATAATGATTTCCACTTCCATCTATTTTCACTCAGTGGCAAAATTTCATTTTTTTTTACTGCTAAATAAAATTTCATTGTGTACCACATTTTAAAAATTCATTTATCTATTGTTGGACATCGAGGCTGGTTCCATTTCCTATGTACTATGAATATTACAGAAATAGACATGGATGTGGATGTCCTTCACATACATACCCAGGAGTGACATGTAGGTTTTTTTTTTTTTTAAGAATTTCCATAGCAGATAAATGAGTTTACATTCCTACCAGCAGTGTGTACGATTCCTCTTTCCCCCACCCTTGGTAACACCAGCTGTCATTTGTTTACTTAGTGATAGCCATTCGGACTAGGGTAAAGTGGAAAAGTAACATATTTTCATCTGCATTTTCCTGATGCCTAACGATGATGAAGACTCATAAAAAATATTGACCACTTATATTTCTCACTGAGCTATTTAACTCTATGTCATAGCCATTAATTGAATGATTTGGTTTTTGATATTTATATTTTGCATTCTTTATATATTCTAGGTGCTAATTTGTTTGAGGTGTAGTTGACAATGAAATTAATTCCTTTCATGTGTAGAAGACATTTTAATTCATGGAATTGTTTAATCATTTTGCCCTCTTACATTAACGTTATCTGAAATAACAGTAAATCCTGTTCTGAGATCAAGAATTTATGACCACAAAATAATCACAATGCATTAATGGAAATTTTCACTTCACCAAAAGGCAAGATATCTGAATAAAATAATAGGATTTTTTTTTACAGATATTTCCTTTCTTTTAATTCTTCTTTATTTTATTATTGTTGTGTGTATATATATGATGTGTGTTGGGGGCGGTCACATGTATGGAGGCTTCTCATGATTCAGTGGATGACTTCACACCCATGCCCTTGTAGGACATAATGGGGGGGGAGAGAGAGAGAGAGAGAGAGAGAGAGAGAGAGAGAGAGAGAGAGAGAGAGAACATCAAGTTGTGAGGGAGATTTGTCAGGGGTATATTGGGAGGTATGATTATATTCACTGTACATACACATGTAATTCTCAATAATAAAGAATAATTATAAAAAAACCCAGGAGTTGGATCTCTTCTTTCATTTTTGGGGGCAGGCTTCTCTAGTTCTTTCTGCCACACTCCATACTCCATGGCAGCTGGCCAGTGAGCTTCTGGTGATTCTCTTGTCTTAACCTCTCCTCTTGCCATAGGAGTGATAGAATTATAGAGATGTGCCATTACATCTGGCTTTTTAACATGGGTTCTGATGATTGAATTCAAAAGGTCAGGCTTGTATGACAAGCACTTTTACACTCTGAGCCATCTTGTTGGCCCTGGTTCCAGGTTTTAATCTAATCGGCTGCATCTTTTCGTTGGTGAGTTTAGACTAAGGTTATTTTTAAGAGGGTGTCATGATTTGGAGAGTGAAGGGGGTATGCACGGGAGGGGTTAGAGGGAGAAAGGATGAAGAAGAAATGTGAGTTTATATTTTAGTATTTTCTTAGAAGGGGTTTGCTTGTTTTTCTTGTTATTTCTTTCCTCCACTATTAATAGTTTGTTGGCTTATCATGTTGAGCAGTATGGATTTCTTCCCATCTCTCCTTTGTTTATTCACAACTCTCATGAAGAATATTCTCCCCAATGCTGTCATGATTGAAGCTATCTTTCTTCTTCCTCTCTATAACATATCATTGAGCATCCTGCTTTTGCACCACTGGATTCATTGTTATGAATTGCCTTAAGTTGTGCTTCGCTATTATTTGTCACAGAGAGGTACTTCTCTAGTTGTACTTATGCGGAGGCTTAAGTTTCTTTCTTCTGGGTCATCATTTCTTTTTGTAGAGTTGGAAATTTTCTGATAAAATGACATAAAATAGATTGTTTTTGATTTTTATCTTAGCTCCTTCTACCCCATGTGTTCTTAGACACATGGGGTAATGCATACATGTCAGAGTTCTTAAAAATTTTGGACATGGAACTTTATTATTCTTTTCTTTATATAAGGCAGAATGCATTATACAGCCTCGTCGTATACAACATAACTTTGCTTCCCATTCCTGACATTCCTTGGCTTGGTCTTGTTTGTTGAGGGTGCTCGCTACTGTGTGTGTGTGTGTGTGTGTGTGTGTGTGTGTGTGTGTGTTGGTTAACTTTTTCATTTCCAGCACTTCTGTTTGGGTCTTTTTCAGAGTCTCAATTTCCTTGCTGAATTTATCTTCCATGTTTTAAATTTGCTCTCCCACTTTGCTAAACTTTTCATATATGTTGCTTATTTTCTAGGTGCTGAATTAATTTCTTTACTTGATTGATATATTTTTATTGTGGATTCTGTGCTCCTTTTTAAAAGCAAGGTCCCACAGGACTAAAAATATATAAGAGCACTTGTTCTTACAGAGGACCCAGGTTTAATTCCCAGTACCCCCATGGTGGCATACAACCATCTGTAATTCCAGCTACAGGGGATCTGGTTCCTTCTTCTGATCTTCATGGACAGCAGGCATGCATGTGATTCACATATACACATGCACACAAAACACTCATACATATAATACAAAATAAATGACTTTTAAAAATTAATAGAAATAGGATCCTGAAATTTCTTCTTATATTTAACTATCTCTTTAGTTTCTGGTACTGAGGCACTGTGAGCTTATGGGGTCCTCACAGCCCCTTCTTTTCTCATTTTATGTGTGTGTTTCTTTCTTGTGTCTTGCACATCTGCTGGGATGGATATGTCCTCCAGTTCTTATTTGTCTACTTCCTCTTCTTTTTGTTTGTTTTATGTGTCTTCCTATTGCATTATCATTGCTTGAGTTTATGGTCCTGACTACTATTTAGGAGGGACTGTGACTCCATTGACAGAATGATCAGTTTGATGGCAGTCTTGGCATTAACATACAGAAAATGATACTTGTGTCCTTATTTCACCAGTAAAAGCCGGCTAATGAAATTAGATGATATCAGAGAGCTATGGTTTCCAGTGAGAGACCTTGAACCAGGACACTCAATGTTGAGCTCTCCACTTGCCATATGCATACACAAAGACACTGATACACACACACACACACACACACACACACACACACACACACACGAACATACATACACACACATACACAGACAGAGGCAAAAAGGTACTTTGGGGTGGAGGAAACGTAGTTTATAGGTGTGTGTGTGTGTGTGTGTATGTGTGTGTGTGTGTGTGTGTGTGTGTGTGTTTTGAAAACTAATGACATGAATATTGAAGAACTAAAAAGAAGAGAGAATAAGGAAAGGTGAAAAGATAGAGTAAAATATGAACGAGAGTGGAAGCATATGAGGTAAAGTTATGAGAAACAACAGAGAAAACATATTGCAAGTGCAGAAAAAGGAAGCCTAATGATACAAATGCTATTCAGGCAAGATAAAGTTAAACATGACAAACAGTTGAAATAAAAATTATAAATAAAAAAATCTGAAAAACTAGGGCCTTAGATATGGGTCAGTGGGTAAAATGTTTGACATCAGAGTTTGTATCCCAGCCCCAATGGGAACATCAGGCAGGTATAGTGGAATCCCTTTAATCCCAGCTCTTGGCAGGCAGAGACAGGGGATCACCAGAGCAAGCTGGCTAATGAAATTAGCTGAAGTCAGCGAGTTCTGACTTCAAGTGAGAGACCCTGAACCAAGATACTGTGTTGAGCACTGCACTTGTCATGTGCATATACAAAGACACCAACACACACACACACACACAGAGAGAGAGAGAGAGAGAGAGAGAGAGAGAGAGAGAGAGAGAGAGAAATAATAAAATTATGAAGTGAAATAAGAAAAATGACATCTAGCTGGAATGAATGTAGTTTCTTCCACCCTTAGTGTTTCATTTCTTTTTTAAGCTCTCTGTATAGGTAGAGGATGTCTAGTCTTAGTAATTCACACAAATTTGATTGCTGTATCATCTCTGCTGAAAGAAGTTTCTGTGTCAAACTCAGCTTACTGCAGAAGTTCTCTAGTATGAACCTAGCTGTATAGCCTTATCTTTAGTACTTTCTTGGGACTCCTGAATGTGTAAACACGTAGGTCTCTGATTCTCATGCCTTCTCTTGGAACTCATTTATTTTTCTGTTGGCTTGTCTTGCCCAACTTTCATATGATGGTTTTTATTTTTCTTATTATATTTATCTATTTTTTTAAAAAAAGACTATCATAAGTGGAAATGCTTGAAGACAAGCACAAGCTAAGATGGGTTGTTCTGAAGCTGATGCTAAAGCCATATACGAAGTGGGAACAATCACAACAGCACAGGAAAGATGAAGTTAATGGAGAGGAAAAATGAAGAGGAGTGAATCTATACCATCCAATTCAACAAACCAGAAAATCCTTAGTATTAATAATGGAGAAAGAAAAGAATAAACAATAGTCAAACCAACCTCATAAATAACCAACACAATGACAGAAACTGCCCTCCAAATCCACCCCAAGTGATCTTAATTGTCCAACTCCAAGATTCAAACTTGAAGACTGGATTTTTAAAAAGATCCCATCTGTTCTCTCCGAGAAATGCACCTTACTGACCATTTAATCTTTTGATTCACAGATTAAGAGTCAAAAGATTAAATTGATTAAACAAGGGGAAACTAAGACAAGTTTGTACAGCTATTCTTCTGTCTGGTAAAATAGACTACAAACTCAAATTTACCAGAAGAGATAGAGACTGTCCCTACATATTGATAAAGGGAAAATTCATGTAACACTCAAATGATTTTATAGCACAAAACTACTTGGCATGAGAAATCAGATAAGTCTTGATACAATAATAGTGAGTGACTTCAACACCCTATCCTCTTCATCCAAACTAAAAATCAATAGACTTGGCAAAGTTAAAGCACACTCTAGAACAAATGGGCTTAATGGTTCCAGAATATTCCAGATATTAAATACATGTTCATCTAAGTAGCATACGAAATCTCTAAAATAGAAGACATTCTTGTGAACAAGGTAGGTCCCAACAAACTCAGAAGAACTGAAATACCTTGGTATGTTTTATAAAATTGAAATGATATAAGATTGGAAATCAATAGCAATAGATGTTACGGAAGTACTTGGGGAAGGAAGAATGGATGAAGGTCTATCAAAAAAGTCAGAGTAGGAATTTAGACCCTCTTAGAATCAAATAAAAAATGAAAGCAGGTCATACTGGTACCTCTGGGATATTAGTAGAGCTGGGAGTGCTTGTGTTAAAAAAATTAGACAAAAGGGGGCGCTGGGAGGTGGCTCGATGCATAAAGCTTTTACTGTACAAGTGTGAAACCAGATTTTGGATCACCAGCATGCATATAAAAGCCATATTTCTAGCAGCTTGCCTGTAATCCTAGGACTTAAGAAATAGAGGCAGGATTTACCTGAAGTAAGCTGGCTAACTGAATTAGTTGAATTGATGAGCTCTGGGTTCAGTGAGAGACCCTATCTCTGTAAATAAAATGGAGAGCAATTGAGGAAGATACACTATATCAACTATATCATCCACATGCATGCACACATGTGCATACATACCTGCAAACATGTGCCATAACACACATGTGAACATGCATAAATATGTGCACATGTAAATAAATCAGATGAATAATACTTTAAAGTAATAGAAAACCAAGAACAAAACTCAAAATAGTAGCTAGCAAGAAATAATAGAGACTAGAGTAACACTTAATGAAATGGAAAATGAAAATACAACCAAAGAAAGAGTAGGTTCTAAAATAAAACTGATAAGCCACCAGCCAATCTAACTATAAGAAAGATGTTGAAGAACCAAATTAATAAAATTGAAGTTAAAAAATACATGCTACGACAGCATTTAATGAAATTGGTATTATGCTCATACTTCCAGGCCTAGCAGCTGCCAAACAGCTCCTGAACTGGCTTTCCCAGCAAGTCCCCAATAACCAAGCCCACTGATACCGTCACCACCCTTCCTACACTGAACCAGCCTCAAGCAGACTAGACTTTCACATCAGATACACAAGTAACAAAAGAAGAACATACACATTTTTTCTCTTGTCTACAAGAAACTCATCTTACCTTCAAAGATAAACACCACCTTAAAATGAAAGGATAGAAAAAGAAATAATCCAAGTAAATGGGAGCAGGAAGAAAGCAGGGGTTGCTATCCCAATATCTATCAAAATATAGTCCAAACTAAAACTAAGAAGGGGAGATTACTCTAATCTCTAATCATTCTAATCAAGCAAACAATTAACAAGAAGACACTACTATCCTAAACATAAACACACCAAACTCTGATATAGCCAATTTCATGAAACATGTACTACAGGAATTAAGGGCACAGATTAAAACAACCCATACAATAGTGGATGATTTCAGCAACTCACTTTCTCTAATAAGCAGGTGAAGTGGACAAAAAAATAAACAGAAATATCAGAGTTAAATGACATCATACATCAAATGGACCTAACAGGTAGCTACAGAATACTCGACCACTAAGGAATATGCTTTCTACTCAGGAGCCTATGGATGCTCCTCAGAAATAAATAACCTACTGTGACATAAACTTTTTTTTTTTTTTTTGTTTTTTCGAGAGAGGGTTTCTCTGTGTAGTTTTGGTGCCTGTCCTGGAACTCGCTTTGGAGACCAGGCTGGCCTCGAACTCACAGAGATCCACCTGGCTCTGCCTCCCGAGTGCTGGCATTAGAGGTGTGCGCCATCACCGCCCAGCACATCAAATGTTTTTAACAAATTCAGAAAAAATGAAATAACTCTGTGTATATCAATGAAACTAGCTCTGTATCATCACCATGTACAAATATCAACTCTAAATGGATCCAAATGTAAAAGCTCAATGTAAAACCTGAAACACTGAAACTGCTAGAAGAAATCACAGGCAGTACCTTACAAGATACAGGAGCAGGAAAGGACTTTCTGAATAAAACTCCACCCACTCAGGATTTAAGGCCAACAATTGACAAATGGGACCTCACAAAACTATCATGCTTCTGTACAGCAAAGGAAATGAAGATGAAGGCCAAAGAGTATGAGAGAATCTTTGCTAGCCAGATATCTGAGAGAGGATTACTGTCCAGACCATATTAAAAACAAAAAATAACCCAGTAACGAAAACAAATGGTTTAATTAAAAATGAGCCATGCTTCCACACGCAGAGTTCTCAGAAGAAAAATATCTAAGAAATAACTTTAAAAGTATTCAACATCATCAGCAATCAGAGAAATGTAAAGTAAAACAACTTTGAGATTTAATCTTACCCCAGACAGAATGGCTCAGAGGAAGAAAACAGTTGACAACAAATGCTGATGAGGCAGGCTATGGAGAGAGGGGAACCCTCATTCACTGTTGGTTTGCGAAACTGTGCAGCCACTCTGGAAGGAAGTGTGGAGATTCCCCTACCATCTGAAACAGTAGCATTCCTTGGCATACACCTAAAGGACTCAACTCCCTACTCCTACAGATACGTTCTTAACCATGTTCAGGTGGAAACAACCCAAATGAAAATGTGGTACATATACACAATGGAATGCTATTCAGCTGTAAAGTAAAATGAAGTAATAAAATTTGCATATAAATGGATGGAACTAGAAAATATTATAGTAGGTGAAGTAACCCAGGAAGATAAATCCTGTATATTCTCTCTTATTTGTTGATCCAAGCTCTGAATCTTTAGATGTGAGTATATAGCTTTACACACACACACACACACACACACACACACACACACACACACACACACACACACGAGTTACACCTTTTGGAGTGATAACACTTCCCCAAGAATCATAAACTATCTAATAAAATGCCCAGTGCCAGGTGTGGAAAACCCTTCTCCCCTTTCAGTTGTTGATTAGAGAAGTCTAGACACCACCCTTCCCCCAATTACAGGTTACTGCTGTTTCCCTTAATTGTTTCAGAGAACTTGAACACAAGACTATATTTCTGAAGACGCTATGCGTGGACATTTATATGCTATGTAATCAGTAGACAAATGAAAGATGAAACGGTTGTTAATATACAAGTGGACTTCATAACAATTACATTCAGGGACATGTCTGTTTTTTACTACAATTCTCAGTCTATCTTAGCTACACAAATGAATCAGGTTGTCGTATTTCCATATATGCATCTAGAATGCTTTTCTATCTGCTCTCTAGTCTTCTACCCTCTCCCTGCCTGCTTCCACATACTCCGGATTTTAACCCCAGTCTCCAATAGTCCCTCTAATAGTCCCTCTTCTACTTTCAGGTCATCGATTTGAACAGCCATGAAAGAAATCCTGTGATGCTAAAGTTTCTTTTTATGGCTTTTCACTCACATTGTCTCTCAAGCCCCACTTGTTTTCCTGAAAAGAAGAGGATTTCCTTTTTATGGCCAAATAACAATGTGCTTTTCTTGTTGCAGTCTAAATGTAATATTTTGGCAAATTTCTTCAAAGTATGAAATTCTTTCTTTTGCTTGATCAAGCCTATTGTTGAGGCATTCAACTGTGTTTTAAATCTGACTTATTGGTTTATTTCCAAGATTTCCACTTCATTAACTTTTAGACTTTATATGTCTTTACTGAATTGCTCATTTGGGCTGTGAATTGTCTTCTTTAATTCACTCAATTTTTTATTTGTATTTTTTGGGATTTCATTAAGTGATTTAAAAAATCATTATTTTTCAAATTATTTGGAGACATTTTATCCACTTCAATATTTATGGTACCTGTTATTATGGAATTATGAATCATGAGAGACATCATATCTTTTTTTGTATTTTATTTCTGTGTTGTGAGCTGCACAATCCTTTTTGGTAGTGTGGTCTTTCACAGTACTGGATATTTAATCCTGTGTCTCATGCATGCTAGGCCACTCCTTCACTACTGATCTCTATCCATGTGATTTGCACATCTGTTCACACAGATCACTCATCACCTTCTTTGCTGTGGCTTTCTGATGAGGTGAGGTATTCTACCAACATGTCTTCACAGATCAACATGTTTTGCAATGCTTAGATTACTTCCAACTGGACTCCATATTGCAATTTCCCTGTAGCTTCTTCCTTAATGTGATATGTGTGTTTGGGCATAGAATGTACCATCTCAGAGTCAGAGAGACCTGCTATTCCTGTGTTGTAATATTGGATTACTGAGGGGCTGGAGAGCTGGCTCAGTGCTTAAGAGCACTTTCTTCTCTTCCAGAGGACCCATGTTTGGTCTTCAGTACCTATGTCAGTCAACTCGAAACCCCTGCAACTCCAGCTCCAGGGAATCCGTTTTGAAAAGGACTGAGATGTTCTTTTCTGGTAGTTTAGGCACATGTAGTATAGGCAGGATTGTGCATAGAATGAATCCTCTGTGTCTTTGGGGGATTTCTACTGTTACTGCTGATAGTAGCTCTGGCTACTTGAAAATGATTCTGGTGGAGGCTGCCCCATGCCCATCGAAGGGCTTGATGTGCTTGTCCTGTAATTAAAGCCTGGCTCAAATCTGGATGCTTTATAGTGAAGGGTGGGGGTTGGAATCTATAGGACTCAGCTAGTGTCTTATCGGTCCTATGACAACTGATTAGGTAAAACTGCAGGCAATGTAAAAAGTCCACTTAGATGTAGTATCAACACCCCCTTTTCTTCTTGTATCTACTGTGGGAATTGTTCAGGAGTACAACTGCTAATGGTGCCTGCCTGGGAATGGGAACACGGCCTGGGAATGAGAATATATCCTGGGAATGGGAACACAGCCTGGGAATAAGAATATGACCTGGGAATGAGAATATGAACTGGGAATGGGAACAAGGCCTGGGAATGAGAATATATCCTGGGAATGAGAATATGACCTGGGAATGGGAACACGGCCTGGAATGGAAGCCTGTAGTACCCCATTTCTTTAGGTAGAAATATGTACCAGGGTTCAGGTAGGACTGGGTTTTGACAAGAGTTAGGTTTAGTTCCTCTGAGCTAAACTGGAAGGTGAGTATTTAACAGATGCAGAGCGACTACCTACCTAATGTGCATGAGACGCTGGGCTCACATCTCAGGGCTAGAAAAATGAGATGAAATAAATGAGAAGAAAGAGGGGAAAATGTTAACAACAACAACAACAACACAGAACGTGGAGAAGAACAAAAAATCCATTTGCGAAGTAAGAAGAAAGTATGTTAGAAAAACTAAGGTGGGAAGAGGTAGCACTGACGTTCAAGTCATGTGGTGGTTTAGTCTCCAGGGGGGCTAAGGTTGGACTGCACAAGGTATGAGAGGGGCGAGTTGCTCAAGGCTACACTCCTTAAAATTCCTTTCCATTCTTCTTGACCCAAGGAATGGAATGCAGGTGAGGCCAGGTATTTTTCACCAAACAGTTTAAAGAAGAACGTGCGTAGAGCAGCAGATTAGTTTTGCAATCTGTACAGCAGAGTTAAAGGGGGACCTTTAGGTCACTAGGTTTAGACAGAATGTTCTGGAAGGTTTTTTTTTCCTATGTAGCCAGGGTGTGACAACTGCCTAGGTACATAGTGGATCTATATATATATGGGATGGGAGTGGGGGTGGGGGTGGGGGTAGGGGGTGGGAAGTGCACCAAATTGCGTCCAGGAGGGAAGAAATCTTGTGGAAACCTAGTAATCTGCTACTGTCTATCTGGCACCTTCAGGCCTGTGCAAAACCACGTGAGACTGCTGACAAACCAAGTCCCTGAGGTCTGAGGAAGGAAGCACAGGTTCTGAAAGGCACTTCCTTTCCACCACGGTCTGCACTTCCACAAAAGTCAACTCTTGGTAGCTTTGCGTCAGGTATACTTTGCCATTTGCTGTGTGCTAGGTAGTTTTTTTGTCAATCTGATACATGCTAGAGTCATGTGGGAAGGGGGAAATCTCAACTGAGAAAATGCTCCCAACAGATTGGCTTGTGGATATGCCTGTGGTGCATTTTCTTGATAATTGATAGTTGATTTTGGAGGGCCTAGCTCACTGTGGATGGCTTCACACCTAATCTGCTGGGCCTGGGTGTTGAAGGAACCCCATAGAAGAGGAGGTGGAAAGAGTGTAAGGGCCAGAGGGGATGGAAGACACCAAGAAAACAAGGCCCTCTGAATCAACATGATCAATGCATTTACGAACTCACACAAATTGAAACAGCATGCACAGGGACTGCACGGGTCAATACCAGTTGGGGTCCTGCACATGAAAGGACAAGTGCCTCTATCTCTAACCCAGAAGCGATATCCAATTGATAACCACATAAAAATGAAAACTTAGTTTCCTCCAAGGGAGTCTCACCAGGGAAATAAACTACTCTTAAAGGTAGAATGCTTGCCCAGAAGGAGATTGCCAACAGAAAACTCACTCAACAGCATTTTCAGAGGTTCCTTGTCTCATAACGTCATGTCAGGCTCTTTCTTTTTTAAAAAAATATTATTTTTCATTTTATTTTGTTTATATTTTTTCTTCTCTATTTTTACTCTACAGGTGCTTTGTGGACATAATATGTCTTCCAATTTACATTTTTATGGGAATCCTGAGTGTGCAAGTGAGTGGATCTCTGTTTCTTGTACCTTTACCAAAGAGCTCTTTTTCCTTCTGTTTTGCTTGTATAACTTCAATGTGATGGTTTTTGTTTTATCTTATTTTGTTTTGTTGTATTTTATTATTATCTCATAGAATCCTGCTTGTTTTCTTATGAGAGACAGAAAGGGACTGGATCTGGATGAGAGGGGAGGTAGAGAGGTGTTGGGAGGAATAGAGGGAGGGAAAACTGTAATCAGGATATATTATGTGAAAAAAAATCTATTTTCAATAAAGGGGGGGGGAAAGAAAGCAAGCTGAGCAAGCTATGATGAGCAAGCCAGTCAGTAGCTCTACTCTATGGTTCTGCTTCAGGTCCTGTCTCCAGGTTCCTGCCCTGCTTGAGTTCCTGTCCTGATCTCCCTCAGTGATGGACTGTTACTCGGAAGATGAAATAAAACTCTTTCCTACCCAAATTGCTTTTGGCCATGGAGTTTTATCAAAGCAATAGAAACTCCAACTAACACACACTGCCTAGTCAATGCTGTGGGGTGTCTAGTGGGACCCTAAGATTTGATTATGCTGGGTTTCTAACCATGCCCCACCCTGCCTCTTAAGTATCACAGTTGTAAATAGTTGGACCCTTCTTGGAAGGTTCTTGCTCTAGAGTACATTGAAAGTTTGCTGAGATGCTCAGGAGTTTCTTCTCTGAAGCTACAATTACTGTGCCGGCTCTAGATTCTTATGGACTTGAGCTATTTATCTGCAGGGTGCAGCCTTCAATGTTACACTGTGACGCCTTCCTTTTTACATTTGCCACTGGAAGGAGATGACACCCTTCTCTTGGAATGTTAGGTGCCAGGTGAATCCAGCTGTGTAGCTGAGGATGGTCTGGAACTCCTGATTCTCCTAACTCCACCTCTCAAGTGCTGGGATTATAGGCATGCACCATATCTCGCTCATTTCTCTCGATTTTTAGTCCTCCTAGACTGTGAGTTTTTCTGGGCTTCATTTTCTTTACTGCCCATTTCCACTGTTTATTCATGGCCACTCACTCTCAAATACTGTTAGGAGAGTATTAGTTGGTTCTATTCAGTGGACGGGTAGTGGCACTTCTAAGGGATAGTCTTTGTCCTGGTTTGGTTTTATTGTCTACTTGACACAACCTACCTGGGAAGAGAGAATCTCAACTGAAAAGTCAAAACACTGGCCTATGGGTAAGGCATTTTCTTGATTACTAATTGAGATAGGAGGACAAAGCTCACTGTGGGTAGTACATCCCTAAGCAGGTGGGTCTTGGCTAGCTGAGCATGGGGGAGTGAGAAAGCCAGAGAGTAAGCCAATGACCAACATTCCTCCACAGTTCCTGGCCTAAGTACTCTCAATGATGGGCTTTGAGTAAGCTAAGTAAACCCTTTCCTTCCCAAGTTGCTTTCAGCCATGGCATTTATAACAGCAACAGAGATCAAGATAAAAGTGTTCTTGAAGAACAAATAAAAATTTTTTACTCATACATTTATTTATTTATTACTTTTAAAAATCTGTTTTAAAACCTAGTAAAAGTATTGTGACTTTTATTTTTTCCAGACAAGGTTTCTCTGTGTAACAGCCCTAGCTGTCCTGGAACTAGTTCTGTAGACCAGGCTGACCTTAGACTCCCAGAGATCCACCTGCCTCTGCTTTCTGAGTGCTGGAATTAAACGTGTGCACCACCACCGCTGGGTGGATTGTGACTCTTTTAACATGGATGTAACCATGATGAAATTACCAATGATGAAAATTAGAGAGAGGCTTCCTCTGGCAGCTGATGGCATCAGATTCAGAGACTGACAGCCAGATATTAGGCAGAGCTCAGGGAACCCTACAGAAGAGGGAGAAGAAGGATTGTAGGAGCCAGAGGGGTCAAGGGCACCAGGAGAACACAGCCAACAGAATCAACTAAGCACGGCTCATAGGTTCTCACAGAGACTTAAGCGGCAACCAGAGAGCCTGCATGGGTCTGAGCTAGGTCCTCTGCATCTATGCTGTGGTTGTTTAGCTTGGGATTTTTGTGGGACTCCTAACAGTGAGAATGGGGGTGTCTTGGACCCTTTTGCCTGGTCTTGGGACCCTTTCCCCCTACTGGATTGCCCCATCCAGCTTTGATGTGACGGTTTGTGCCTCGTCTTAATGCATCTTGTTATATTACATTCAGTTGATGTCGTTGGGAGGCCGGCTCTTTTCTGAAGGGAAATGGAGGAGTGGAGGAGCAGTGGATCTGGGGGAGAGGGAGGCGGGAGGGACTGGGAGGTGTGGATGGAGGAGAGGCTGACGTCAGGATGTAATGCATGAGAGAAGAAGAAATAAAAAGAAAAAATGATGAAAACTAGAAGATAGTTATGTTTAACTTTAAAAATTTAAAAATTGACTTATATCTTACATATATGAGTGCTTGTCTGCATGTATATATGTGTACCCCATGTGTACTGGTGTCCATGGAAATCAGAGGAGGACCTTGGGTTCCCTGGAACTGGAGTTACAGACAGTTGTGTGCCATCATGTTGGCGCTGGGAATTGAACCATAGTCCTCTGCAGGAGCATCAAGTGTTTTTAACATCTGAGCCATCTCCCCAGACCCTATTTTTAATTTAAATATATACACATATACCAAAACTATTGCATTGCTCTGCTAATATGTACAATTTTTGTAGTTATATACAGTTAAATTTAAGTTCAATAATATACTAAATAAGAATGCACATCTACATGAAATATAATAGAAACAGAAAAAATCTCATTTGAAATTATACATGGACATATTAATATTATCATTTTATTAATCAACAGCAAAACAAAAACTGGTAAGAAAGTATAAAGTCTAAGATAGATTCTGAGTTATAATAAACCTTTATGGCTCAGCAGTGGTGATGTATGCTTTTAATCCCAGCACTTGGGAAGCAGAGGCAGGATGATCTCTGTGAGTCTGAGACCAGCCTGGTCTACAAAGTGAGTTCCAGTACAGCCAGGGCTACACAGAGAGACACTGTCTTGAAAAACCAAAAAAAAAAATTAGGTTAAGGTTCAGGATAGAGCAAATATTTAACATCCTCAAGGCCCAGAGATCAATCTTCAGGACCAAAAGAACACCCTTAAAACTTTAAAAGCAATTACATATAATATATATTTGAGTTTTATGGGATTAATGTAAAAATTATATAAGAAAGCAACATCAAAGTTCCTAGATATCCCATCTGACATGTAAAGCATTCATCACTACCATATCCACAGAACAAATAAAGTATGAAGAAACTGAAAATCATCAAATATATTTATAGAGGCATCAGAGAACGAAAATATCAAGGAAATTGCTTCTCCCAAACTGAGAGATAGGCAGATGAATACAGATCATCACAGCTTACTGTGTGTGAATCTCACAAACAGAAACCTTCATTTAGAGTCAGTCCTCATAGGAACACTTTAAACTACAGTTGATGAATTTCTATAGACGTGGTGTGAATGAACCTAAGAACTAAAATTTCTGGTGTCTCAATCTGAAAGAGTCTCTCACATTTTTCTAAGTGTTAGTGTTAGGAGCCACATGAAGATCTCACTATGGGGATTAGGGAAACATACACGGTCTCTGGCCAGCAGCAAAACTTAACATTTTAAAATCTGCCAAACCTTGTTGTTTTAAAGTTCTACAAAATACTGAGTGACTTGGTGTAAAAGAAATGTTCCATTCCACTCTCTCTATCTTTTAACAAAGTGGAAGAAAAATGCTGAATTAAAGTCACTTCCAATTCCTCATATTACCTACAGAGGGATGATAGACCCCAAAATCTAGGATCTCAAGTGGGCACCCCAAGAACCCATACTCCGGTCCAGTTGATGCAACAGCACGAGGTTTATTAAAGCGACTGTACAGACAGGCTAACTCAGCTCCAAAGAACAAGAGTCGCATCTTACTGCAGCCACATGGGTACTTTTAAAGGGAAAACCCACAAAAACCACAAGATTACAATTCCCATACAATTTCATTTCAATTGATTTATGTCTAGAGGCTAACTTCATAAGATCATGGTCTGATCACAGAGTGATCACAGAGTGGGTAGCATGCACATTCTTCCTGAAACCTCAAGGGGGGTATCAGGGTGGGAGTGGAGTTTACACAAAGGTCACAGTGGTCCTTCCTGGAACACTTGCAACTATCCCAGTCACAGTTGAGGGCATCTCTTAATAAAAATCTCTTTACATTGTTACATTGTGGCAGGGGTGATTGAGTAATGATTGAGTCAGCTTGCCCTTGAAACTAGATTTTTAGTTTCTCATTTCCTGGGGCTTGGGGGGTGTAAGCCTGAAGGGTTAGGGTCTTTCAGGGAGAAAATCAATTTGAGGAACACCTGTGAAGGTTGTGACCTATGGATATAAAAACACACAAGACTTCCCATTGCTACCCACCTACCCACCACATCAACAGAATGCTTGGATAACAACATATCACAGGTAAAGAACTGCATCGGACCCTATCTAAGAGACACTGTATAAGGAAAGTCAAATACCTCCCCAACACAAGTACTACGGGTGTTTTCTCTCCTTACATCACTGCTAAGGAAAAGTCATAGAGCTTAACTTATTTCCCTGCAAATCTCTCCTAGCACAGACATACTAAAGAAGTACCTACATAGAAATTTATTCTATCCAAGAAAAGGTATATCCAGATGGACGAATTCTATGAATGAGAGAAAGAGAAAACACCCACACTTATACAGCTAAACAGAACAGCCAGAATCACACATTAAATCCATCCTCTGCCAAGTACATTAAAACTCAGGCAGAAAACCTCCAATTCCAGCTTCCTTTTGTGAACTGAAGCATTTGGATCAAACATAGTGGCCAATTTGTATGTTCTCTGCTAGAGAGCCTGCCTTTTTAAATTGCTGTGCTTAAAGGATAGAGAGACTGTTTTGGAGAATTTTCTGAAAATACAAAGAGCAGGGGGGCGGTCAGCAGCTGTCGTCCCTAGGATCAGCCCACCTTCAAATTAAGCCATGGAAAGAACTTGGCTTACATGCTTTTCCAGAAAATTTTCCGTCATCTATCTATGTGTGATTATGATCTCTAAAATCCAGTATCTTGCGGCCCATGTTTCTCTTTAAAAAAAAAAAAAATACAAACGCTAGTTGAGGGCTGTTACACAGAGAAACCCTGTCTGAAGAAAACTACTACCACCACCACCACCACAACAACAACAACAAAAAACCCCTCTCTAAATGAGTCATAATTCTTCATGGGTATGCTTATCTCCAGGAATAATTACAGTCCTACAATCTCTGTAAGAAAAAAACGAAGGTCTCTGAAACCACAAACAATCCTGTGAGCTGCCTTGCTTCTGAGGTAAATTTTAGCAATCTCCTTTTAGAGGGAGGCATAGGGATGTCTTTGTGTCTGAGAGGGAAAGGAGGACCCCCTTCCTGCCAGTAACTCCCTAACAGAAGCCTCCTTTTTTTAAGGAAGTGCTTCAACAGGAGAATAGACACACCAGCACATCCCTCCCTGGCTTGCTACAATGCTATTTCTTTCTTTCCTCTTTTCTTTCCTTCCTTCCTTCTTTCTTTCTTTCTTTCTTTCTTTCTTTCTTTCTTTCTTTCTTTCTTTCTTTCTTTCTTTCTTTCTTTCTTTCTTTCTTTCTTTCCTTCTTTCCTTCTTTCCTTCTTTCCTTCTTTCTTTTCTTTCTTTCTATACCCCATACTCACCACTCTCTAGAGATAAAGTCCAATAATATTTCATAGGGAAAAAAATGCTGATTGAACCTCTCAGTGCCTGAAAGATAAAGTGAGTAGTCCCCATGCCTTCCCACCTGGCTTGCTTCAGTGATAATTACAGGCCAGAAATGTCCTCACTAGGAGGTTATGAACCTTCTGCTTACTTCAGAAAGGGAGTTAAAATCTCCCCCAAAATGCCCCCCATTCCACTCATCTTTCCCAGTATTCTCTTTCTCTCCACACACCCCCCCATCCCTCCTGTTCCCATCCCCATCCACCTGTAAAATCTCTTCTATTTCCCCTTCCAAGGGAGATATATGTGCCCCTGCCACACACACACACACACACACACCCTCTGCCTTGGGCCCTCCTTGTTACTTAGCATCTTTGGGGTTGTGAACTGTAGCTAGGTTATCCTTCTTTACAGCTAATATTCACTTATGAGTGAGTACACACCATGTTTGTCTTTCTGGGTCTGGTTTATCTCACTCAGGATGATATTTTCTAGTTACATCCAGTTGCCTGCAAATTTCACGATGCTGTTTTTGTTTTTTGTTTTTGCTTTTGTTTTTAATAGCTGAGAAACCTAGTGCAGTGGAAACTCCCTGGAACCTATGAGGGTGACCCTAGTAAAGACTCCTAGTAATGGGGGATATGGAGCCTGAGCCAGCCATCTTTTGTAACTAGGCTAGTCTTCCAGTGGTGAGACTGGAACATCAACCCAGTTTAAAACCTTCAACCTACAATTTGTCCTGCCTGCAAGATGTGCTGAGGTAAAAGTAGTGCAGAACTTGTGGAAGTGACAACCAATGACTGGTCCAACTTGAGGCCCATGCCACAAGAGGGAGCCCTACACTTGATGGATGGACAGGAACCAGAGGCTGGATAGCCCAGAGACCTAGGATAGAACCAAACACAACTGGGAAAAAAAGTCAGTGAAATGATTTCTAATGATGTTCTGCTATACTCATAAATTGGTGTCTAGTAGAGTTGTTGTCAGAGAGGCTTCATCTAGCAACTGGTGGAAACAGATGCAGAGACCCACAGCCAAACATTAGGCAGAGCTCTGGAGCCTAAAGAAGAGGAGGAGGGAGGATTGTAGGAGGCAGAAGAGTCCAGGACACCAGGTGAACACGGTCCACAGAATCAACTGAGCAGGGCTCATAGGGGCTCACAGAGACTGAAGCAATGATCACAGAGCCTGTATGGGTTTGAGCTAGGTCCTCTGCAATTATGTTACAGTTGTGTAGCTTGGTCTTCTTGTGGGACTCCTAACAGTGGGAATGGGGGCTGTCTCTGACTCTTTTGCCTGTTTTGGGGATCCTTTTCCTGTTACTGGGTTACCTTGTCCAGCTCTGATATAAGAAGATGTGCCTAGTCTTATTGTAATTTGTTATGCCATGTTAGATTGATATTCCTGGGAGGCCTGTTCTTTTCTGAAGGGAAAAAGAAAAGTGGTGGATCTAGGGGAGAGAGGAGTGGTGGTGGTCATGGTGGTGGGGGAGGCTGGGAGGAGTGGAGGGAGGGGAAACTGCAGTCAGGATGTAATGTATGAGAGAAGAATAAATTTTTAAAAAGAGAGTTAACGTCTCCTGAAAACTCTTCCTTGGCTTATTCTAGCCATAACTCTGCATCTTCAAATGTTTTCTAGAAGTATATTCTGTGTATGTTGAGCACTCCAACCTTAATAGCCTTCATGTGACTGGTTCCTAAATCATCTACTATTGCATAAGCCTCTTTTTTTGTGTTTGCATTTTTAAGACATGGTTTTTCTGTGTAGCCCTGACTGTCCTGGAAATCACTCTGTAGACCAGCCTTGAACACATAGAGATCTTCCTGCCTCTACTGGGGATTAAAGGCATACACCAACACCACCCAGCCTAATTTTGCTTATGAATGAAGATACAACTTTTCCCCCTTTTATTGAAAATAGATTCTTTATTTATATAATATATCCTGATTTTGGTTTCCCCTCCCTCTACTCCTCCCAGATCCTTCTCACTTCCCCTCCCATCCAGATTCATTCTCTTTCTGTCTCTCATTAGAAAACAGGCTTCTAAGTGATAATAAACTATAATAAAATATTATGAAACAAAACTATCACATTGTGGTAGGACAAGACAAACAAACAGAAGGAAAAGAGCCCAAGCGAAGGCACAAAAATTAGACCACTCCTTTACACATTCAGGAGTCCCATAAAAACACTAAACTGGAAGCCATAATGTTAGTGCAGAGGACCTGGTGCAGACCCGTGCAAGCCCTGTGCATGCTGCTTCAGTCTCTGTGAGCTCATGAGCTTTGCTCATGTTGATTCAGAGGGCCTTGTTCTTCTGGTGTCCTTCATCCCCTCTGGCTCTTATACTTTTTCTGCCTCTTCTTCCATGGGGTTCCCTGACCTCCCACGTGAAGGATTTGATGAAGATACCCCACTTAGAGCTGTGTGTTCCAAGTTCTCCCACTCTCCTCATAATGTCTGGCTGTGGGTTTCTATATTTTCTCCAATCTGCTGCAGGAGGAAGCTGCTCTGATGATGGCTGAATAAGGCACTGGTCTATGAGTACAGCAGAGTATACTATGAGTATAGTATTAGGAGTCATTTTATTACTACTGGTTTTGTCTTACTTGCTTCCTTCCTTCCTTTTCTTCTTTCTTCTTTTTTTATATCAGTAGTATTTGGGTTTGCCCTAGGTACCTGGGCTATCTATTTCTGTCTTGACCAATTTCCATTTTTCATTCAGTAGAGAGTTGCTCAGTTTCTATGAATTTACACAATTGCTGTTGTTTCTGTTGTTGATACCCAACTTTAATCTGTGGTGGTCAGAGAGGGTGCAAGGAGTTATTTCAATTGTCTTGGATCTATTGAGATTTGCTTTGTGTTCGAGTATGTAGTCAGTTTTGGAGAAAGTTCTATGAGGTCCTGAAGGAAGGTGTACTCTTTGTGTTTGGGTGAAATATTCTGTAAATGTCTGTTAGATCCATAATGATTTATAATATCTGTTTGCTCAAGCATTTTTCTGTTTAGTTTTTGTTTGGATGATCTGTATATTGGTGAAAATGAGGTATTGAAGTCTCCCACTATTAGTATGTAAGGATCAATATGTGATTTAAGCTGTAGTAGTGTTTCTTTTATAAACTTGGGTACCCTTGTGTTTGGGACATAGATGATAAGAATTGCAGTGTCTTCTTGGTGGATTTTTCCTTTGATGAGTATGTCGTGTCCTTCCCTATCTCTTTTGATTAGTTTTGGTTTGAAGTCAATTTTGTCAGATATTAAAATGGCTATGTTGGCTTGTTTTTTAGGTATATTGCTTGGAATATATTTCTCAATCCTTTTGCCCTCAGGGGATGTCTATCCTTGATGTTGTGGTGTATTTCTTAGATGCAACAGGATGGATCCTTTTTTAGCATCCATTATGTTAGTCAGTATCTTCTTATTAGGGAATTGAGACCATTGATGTTGAGGGAAATCAATGACCATTGATTCTTGATTTCCATCATTTTGTTGTTGTTCTTGTGTGTATGTGTGATAGCTATTCTTGGTTGTCAACTTGACTATATCTGGAATGAACTATAATCCAGAAATGGAGAGCACACTTGTGATCCAAATCTTGAGGCTGGATGACACATGACTTTAATCTAGACCTTGAGGTTGGAAGGCACACATTTTTTTGTTTGGTTGGGTTTTTTTTTTTTTTGTTGTTGTTGTTTTGAGACAAGATTTCTCTGTGTTGTTTTGGAGCCTGTCCTGGATCTTGCTCTGTAGACCAGGCTGGCCTCGAACTCACAGAGATCCACCTGGCTCTGCCTCTCGAGTGCTGAGATTAAAGGCGTGTGCTGCCGACCGCCTGGCAGGCACACCTTTAATCTGGGCCACATCTTCTACTGGAAGCCTATATAAGGACAATGGAAGAAGAAAGGGTATGTTCTTCATCTGCCTGCCTTCAACTTCGTCAGCACATTCATTACTTCTTTGAGATCCTAGCAGTAAACTAGCTGAGACACCCAGACTTGTGGGATATAGAAGCTACTAGATTCTTGGACTTTCCATTCATAACTAGCCATTGTTGGATTGCAGTCTGAGAGAGAGACAAAGACAGACAGAGAGTGGGAGAGTGGGAGAGAGGGAGAGAGGGAGAGAGGGAGAGAGGGAGGGAGAGAGGGAGGGAGGGAGAGAGAGAGAGAGAGAGAGAGAGAGAGAGAGAGAGAGAGAGAGAGAGAGAGAGAGATTCATTCTCTAAGTTCTATGACTCTAGAGAACTCTGACTAATACAGATTTTGGTACCAGAGTGGTTCTAGAGAAACAGAAGTCTAAGGATGAATCTTTTAAGTATCTGGAATAGGCTTTTTTACATCGCCAGCACCTTCCGATTCTGAAGCCTCTGCAGTCACTCTGTCTGTCTCCTGGGACCGCATATGTGTGTGCGTGCTTTCCCTCTTTTGATCTTACTGCTCTGGGATCACTTATTCCCTGTGTTCTCTTTAGTTGGAGTTTTCATTCTAGCACCTTCTGTAGGGCTGTATTTGTAGATAGACATTACTTAAATTTGTTTTTTGTCATGGCATGTCTTATTTTCTCCATCTATGATGATTAAAGTTTCTCTGGGTATAATAGCCTGGGCTGGCATCTGAGGTCTCTTAGAGTCTGCAGCACAAATGTCCAGGCCTTCCTGGCTTTTAGAGTCTCCATTGGGAAGTCAAGTATAATTCTAATAGGTCTGCCTTAATATGTTACTTGGTCTTTTTCCCTTGCAGCCTTTAATATTTTACTTTGTTCTGTACATTTAATGTTTTGATTATTATGTACCAAGGGGACTTTCTATTCTGGTTCAGTCTATTTGGTGGTCTGTAAGCTTCTTGTACCTTGATAGGCATCTCCTTTAGTTTACGAAAATTTTCTTCTATAGTTTTGTTCAAAGTATTTTTTGGGCCTTTGGCCTGTGTTCTCCTTCCTGTATTCCTATTATTCTTGGGTTTAGTCTTTTCAGAGTGTCCTGGATTTCCTGGATGTTTTTGTGTCAGGAGTTCTTTAGATTTAACATTTTCTTTGACTGAGGTATTTATTTCTTCTATCTTACCTTCAATGCCTTAGAGTCTCTCTTCCATCTCTTGTATTCTGTTCCTAAAGTTTTCATTTCCAGAATACCCTCATTTTGGGTTTTCTTTATTGACTCTATTTCTGCTTTCAGGTCTTGAACTGTTTTCTTCATTTCCTTCCATTGTGTGTTTGTATTTTTATGGATTCATTTAAGGGATTTATTTTTGTCTTTATATATATATATTTATTTCTTTCCTGATGTGCATAAGCACTGTTTTAAGGTCTTTTACTTGTGCTCCAGCTATATTGGAATTCTCAGGGCCTGCTGTGGTAGGATTATTGAGCTCTAGTACTGACATATTATCCTGGCTGTTATTGATTGTGTTTTTATGTTAGTGTCTTTACATCTAGGATTGGGAAGGTTGTAATTCTAAGTGCTAATATCTGGTCTTATTTGGAGGGGGGGGGTGTTTTGTTTCTTGGTTTCTGTTTCCTTTCTGGTTTTTAAGAGGTCATGGTGGCTGTGTGTTGCCTGGTAGGAAAAATCTTCTGGGGTTCTGACAGGTGTGGGCACTGGGGGTTCCAGGTAAAATGTGTTTCTGGGTATTGGGACCTGATACTAGGAATGGAGATGGGTTCGTCCAGTGGGAGAGCTTCACAAGAGCGAGGAAAGCAGAGTATTCCACCAGGACCTACTTAGTCCCCTGGGGAGGAGGCCAGAGAGTGAGGAGAGGCCACAGCAGGAGGTCTGCCTAGAGCTGGGGATGAGACTGGGGGGTTGGATTTAGAGGAATGGAGGGAGAGGTGAGGATCTGCAGTCAGCCTAATTGCTTCCCAGCAGGAGTGGCCTGTAGGTTCCCAGGGAGTGCCTGCTAGAGTCAGGGGCTGGGACAGAGCAATGGGTGTGGGGAAGGAAGTCTAGAGGGGAAGATCTGTGGGATCCACTGGACCTGGGAGCAGGGGGTAGGGAGCAAGTCTACAGCAGGTGTTTTGCTGCAGAACTTGATATGAGATTGGGGAATTGATTTGGAGAAGAGGAGGAGAGGTGAACATCTGCAGTTAACCTACCATCTTCCCTGGCCAGAGTGTGAAAATACATACTTCTGAATCTATAACAAATAATGAAAAAGAGACCTTAAAGCATACAAACGTTCAGTAACTATCTTTCCAGGTTCAACACATACACATGTGAACAATATATACACATCTGCTTTGCATACTCTTTTTTTGTGCATGTTTGAGTAAGTAGAAATTGTACTTTGGATTTAGGCTGTTGTAGATGATAAAAGGGAATAGAACATACGTTTATCACTCCAACCATTCTTGCTATATACCATAGGAACTTCTTTTATCATGTCCTTTGGAAGTCAATAATATAACTCCTTAATTTCCTGGGGTCCCATAACAACAGATTCACAAGAAGAAGCCAGATGGCAGGTAAGATCCTCCAGCAAGTACATCCCCCAGGTATACCAGATTGAAGAGATAGATATATATCAACCCACCTGCACAAAATCTAAGTAGGTTAGGCAAGACACCACAGAGTCTGGACTTCATACAAGGAGGGGGGGGAGGAAGGAAGGGAGGAAGGAAGGGAGGAAGGAGGAAAGGAAGGAAGGAAGAGATGCACCGAGAAGACAACATAAAAAGAGCTGCTAACATCATTTTTCACTTGATCCAAGAAGTACAGAGAGATGTCTCCTGTTTGGGGTTCAGAGATGGATTCAAGTCCAGGCCTTTGACTTAAAACTCGATACTAGAGCAGCCTAGTATTCACACTTCCTTTGTTCTGCTTTTTACTTTTCTGAAGATTTCTCGTTTAACATCTTTGAAAATACATGTATCTTACAATTTATAGCTTATAAAAGTTTAGTGAGTTGGGTTTTTTCTTTCTTGCTGGTGCACAAGATAAAGGTAAAATCCAAATTTAATAGCATACTAAACTTAGTCATATGCATTATATATATCCTACCAGTATACAAGTAGAGAAAGCTACATAACAAACTCAAAATAATTGTAGCGATTATTGACTTTAACAATTGTAATTAACAATGCTTATATTTTGTGTTAATATTATAAGAAATGAAGTTTACAATGGAGGTAAACATTTGATATGCAATTTAAAATATGATTTTAGGTAAATCAATATATGAAAGCTGCCAAGTCTGGGGATAATGATATGAAAAATATATGTGAATAAAAAAGAAACTGCAAAAATATGAAACTATCACATATAATTGGAACACTGTATATCCAAACAAAACAGGTGAATAAGTTCAAACTCACTAACACTTATAAAGTGGAAATGAATTAATGGAACAGGCATTTAGAAACTGTTTTGATAAAAGGTGTTGATTCCCCCCTTGGACTCACAGAGTACCTAGAAGCACTATGAAAACTTGGCATCCATGCGTACATTTGGTATCTGTCTCCTTTACTCTGGCTGCAAGCACAGAGATCAGTTGCTTAAATGTCCAAAGTGCAATGTCCTTAACCTTTTCCTCTTCTGTTACCCTGGACTCTAGAAAAACAACTAAAAACAAAAACAAAACAAAACAAAAAACTTCACAAGATAGGAATCTTCCCAGGTGGGTGAGGGTAATTATCCATGATGCAGAGGCCTGCATTCCTGAAGCAGAAAGAATGATCACGTAGGAACCAGACTGATCTGAAATAATGACAATAAAACTTCTTAAGAATAACTTTCAGAGGCAGGTGAATCTCTGTGAGTTCGAGGCAAGCCTAGTCTACAGAGCAAGTTCCAGGACAGCCAGGGCAGTTACACAGAGAAATCTTGTCTTGAAAAACCAAACTCCCCTCCCCCCCAAAAAAAAAACCCCAAAACTTGTAGAACCAGAACTGAGACAATGATCAACCAGACCACACTTTGACCAGGACTGCTTAATTATAAATGCCTCTTTTCCTCTGCCCAGTTCTTCCTCTATTTGAAGCCAAAATTGATTTGGGGGTCACTGGACCATACTGTCTGTTCATCCCGATGTGGGTATAATGAATAAACCTCTTTTTTGTTCTTTTCACTTGTATTTCTTTAATTGGTACATTGGGATTGCCAGAGCTGAGGGTTTTGCTCTAAAAATTGGGATTGCCTAACTACCATTTCATACTCACAACTTTGGTCCACACTAAAATTGTGAGAACTGTCAAAAGTTCACTATGATGTGGGGAACAGGATAAACATTTAATACTGAATATATAATGTGGTGTGGTTAATTATTTCTCTTGCATATTTTTAAGAGTTAATTTAGAAAATCAGAAGTGTGTATATTCAGTATTTGTTCTTCTAGGATTTACTCTACAAAAACACAGGTAAAAGTACACAAATATATTAATTATAGCATTTTGGGAGGAGGTTAGAATGTAATATGGAAGTCAGACAAAATGCTCAGCGTCCGAGCAGATGTTTGAATGTGTTGTTTCACAGCTCAAGAACAAAAACAACAAGAAAAATAAGATATGTGTGCTGCACAGTAGACTTTGAATAAAAATGTGAAAGATAAAAATCTGAAACAAAAACATTGGATGATAAAAAGCAAGCTTCAAAAGGTAAGTATGATATAAAATTTGCATTTATAAGTTGAGAAATTGGCTGGTTCTAGTAGTGCATGTCTTTAATCTCGGCACTCAGGAGGCAGAGGCAGGGGATTCTCTCTGAGTTTGAGGCCAGCCTGGTTTACAGAGCAAGATCCAGGTCGGCCAGGGCTACACAGAGGAACTCTGTCTCCAAAAACCAAAAATAAAATAAAATAAACTTTAAGAATCTTTATTATTCTCTTTCAGGCTTGCTAGCAGTGGTGATCACTAATAAATAAACAAATAAAATGCTTGCTTTAGAATTCATCAGAGTAGGTTTATGCAGCAGGAGAATGCTATGCTCGATACATGACACTAAGCACTTAGGTGTTAGTTTTTAAAACTGTACAACAGTCACATTCTTTTACAATTTTTATTAAATTTTATTTATTTCTCTATCCATTCATTCGTTTGTTTAGTGTGTAGGTGCACACATGCGGAGGTCAGAGGAGAGCTTCTGGGAATCAGTTCTCTCCTTCCATCATTTGGGTCTCCACAATCCAAGTCAGCTTGCCAGCCTCGGCGGCAAGAAGCCCAATATGCTTATCAATTGGGCAACATGTCTTGGGTCAAAAGAATCGAGAACTATCTCCTGGAAATCTCAAGTTTAGGCTACTGAGAGGAATTATTCTTTTTTCATACAGTGTGAAGAACTTTTCTTCACATAGTATGATTGAAAGTGTTTTGTCATAAAACACAATATCCACGTGGATATACATGTGCATGTGTACCCTAAGAATTTTTGTCTACAAAATTCTTAGCATTAGAGGAGTACAGGATCTGTGCTAGAGGATTAAAAAAAATTACACCTTATTGGTAATATTTGTTTCTACTTTTAAACGATTGAATAAAATGAATGTTAATTCTGAGGGTATTCACTACTTCTCAGAATATTGTCATGTATGTTTTGTATTATTCAAAATATCTAAAATTCTTTTACATATAATTTTTAACAACCTGGTTTGCATAAATGATGGAAGCTCTTTTAAAAGCATAGAAAAAAAGGAAATGTGAGGGCTTATTTTGTGGTGAGGCAAAGGGAATAGGAAAGAGGTGAAGCAGAGTTTAAGTACATTTGAGAATTTTACACATTGTGCATAAAATTCTCCTGCAGCTGGGAGGTTAGTATCCTCAAGAAGATGAGCAATGAACAAAACTTACTTATAAATTGGGTCAAAAGAGAAGACAGAACTGAGTGAGTATCAGGGCTTTTTTTTCTCATCCTAGCTCCACTAGCCTTAGACGACCGGAAAGGCAGCTTTTGCATAAAGAGAACTCCACGAGGCCATGGGTAAAGGAAAAGCGAATTCCTGAAGGATGGAAAGCAGATGCGGTTGGGGGCTTGAAAGTGTAGAGTTGCAGGTGGGGGTGGGGAACCTGAACTGAAGGAGGGAATCCTAGGAGCTGTCTGTGGGAGAGGTGTTGGGTGTGTGTGTGTGTGTGTGTGTGGGGGGGGGGGGTGATCTGGCTCCTGATTTGGCAAAGGGATGGGGACAAGACCACCCTCCCCAGCTTAGGACCACGATGTGGAGTGGGAGAGGAGGTGGCTGAACGGTGTTTGGCAGGAAGGGGCGGCCTCTCGCGGGGCAGGAAGCTACGCTAGGAAAAGAGGGAGGAGACTGCGGTGGCAGCAGCGACTGCTGGAAGCTCTAAGTAGCCCAGGTGCTGCTGCCTCTGACACTCGGGACGAGAGCAAGGAAGCCCAGCGCGGGGACTTCTGGCTGCCTCCTTCTTCTGCCCCGCGGCTTTCCTAGACAGACTCTTGGCCTTGGACTCCTCCTGGCTTTGCTCTCACCAACACTCTTTTGGCTCTTCGCCTGCTGATCATCCTTCACTCCAGGCTCGCAGCGGAGGCAACAGTCTTGTGTCCGATTTGGGCACGTGAGTGCTGCAAACCCAGACAGTGAGCAGGTGAGCACGGGAGTGGGTGCCGGAAAAATAGGTATGGGTTCGTGCTTGGCAGGAAAATTGGAGGGAGTGCTAAGATTTGAGGTGAGGGAAACTCGGAACCGAGATTTGGGGGGCGGGGCACGGAGCAAGAAACATAGGAATCTTATACAAAGGTGGCCAGAAAGAGAGACAGATTCGTGGTGGGAGCTCAAAAGGAAATGGGGTTGACTTGGAAGAAATATGAAGAAGTGAGCACAGACAGAAAGCATGGGTATGGGTAGAAAAGGAGGGATGAAAAGCAGGGGGCAGTGGGTAAGAGACATGAGAACTGCATGGAGGGATATAAAGACATGGGATTGGGGCTCCAAATGGGGAATGTGGAGGCTGAGAGGGGGCAGCTAGGATGACAACGGAGCCGGGAAATGCACAGAGAACCAGCTGCCCCTTGCTTGGCTCTCAAGCGCCACAACTTCCACAGCCATCTCTTCTCTAACTCTGTTGTGTAACCAAACAAGCCTTGAAAGAGGGTAATGCAGGCAGGCATCCAAACATGTTTTGATATAGAATACTGCTACTGGATACATGCATATGGTGCATAGGGACTTCCCAATGCAGAGACAAAAAATAACCTTAATATTGCATAGAATGTTTCTCCCTAGATGCTCTCCTCCTCTTGCAGGTATGAAGTCCCCTCACAAAAAAGCAGCTGCAAGAGAGCAAAGGAGAGAAGCTGTTGGTCACCACGTTGGCTCTACAACCATCAAGAAGAAAAAAGCTGCTCAGAAGAGGCAGAGGAGCAGATCTTCATCCCAGTCCCGAAGGAACATCGTGGGCTGCAGAATTTCTCACGGGTGGAAGGAAGGAGATGAGCCCATCACCCAGTGGAAAGGAACTGTTCTGGATCAGGTGCCTATAAACCCCTCTCTCTATCTGGTGAAATACGATGGAATTGACTGTGTCTATGGACTGGAACTTCACAGAGATGAAAGGATTTTAAAGCTTAAAATCCTTCCTGATAAGGTGTCCTTTTCTCGAGTCAGCGATGTGCGCCTTGCTAATACCATAATTGGCAAGGCAGTAGAACACTTATTTGAGGGTGAGCATGGCTCTAAGGATGAATGGAGGGGGATGGTTCTGGCCCAAGCGCCTATCATGAATGCCTGGTTTTATATTACCTATGAGAAAGATCCCGTCCTGTACATGTACCAGCTTCTGGATGATTATAAAGAGGGTGACCTCCGTATCATGCCAGAGTCCAGTGCATCTCCTCCAGCAGACAGGGAGCCAGAAGGAGTTGTAGATGGTCTGATAGGTAAACATGTGGAATATACCAAAGAAGATGGCTCCAAGAGGACAGGCAAGGTCATTCACCAAGTGAAAGCCAAGCCCTCTGTGTACTTCATCAAGTTTGATGATGATTTCCATATCTATGTCTATGATTTAGTGAAGAAGAACTGTTAGAGTCAAATTTGCATAGTGTGGGGAGGCAAATGTGTAATTTGTAGATGTGCAAGCAATGTTAATTTCTCAGTGTATTAGAAGCCTGAGGGTTTCTGATAACCCAGAATCTTTGCCAGCATTACTGTTGTTTTGTTCTGAAAAATACCAGTCTGTGGATATGACCTGTTATATGTAAAACTTTGTCTTGTGTAAGAGATGAGTATGTTTGGTGGATGGGACATGAAGGAACAGCTGTCAATTTAACCTGTGAATAAAGCACCATTATTATTATAATCAGTCATCTAAATTGAATGGGAATTATCTGGTGTGGTCTGGGGGAGGCGAGGAATTAGAGACGGGACGGACGGGGGAATTTAGAGGGAGGGACTGCTTGGAAGAGGTGAAGAAAAGAAAGGGAGGCTCCCTGGGAGGGCATGGCATCGGAAGGAGAAACATCCAGTTGGGAGGGGAGTGGACGATAACACAAAATGAGATCTTGGGTCTTAAGGAAGGTTCACTAAACTGAGCAGAGAGGAACACAAAGAAGTTTAGAGGAGCTCCAGAGTAAACACAAAAATGCCCTGAGGAGAGGCTGAACAAGGCATAAAACGGGGAGGTAGACGGAGGGCACAGAGGAAGGAAGAAATCGGGGAAGAAGGAATGCCTGAAGGAGTGTTTAGAGAAAGGATTGTTAGCAGGACCCAAGGGGGTTGGGGAAGGCCTTAGGAGAAGTTGAACATCTGGCTACATCCACATCGACCACCTTGGCTCTGCTCCCAAAATCATCATCAGGTATTACATAAGGCAGATGTGGTGGCGGCCTCCTAAACAGGCATTTGGACTAGGAAAACTCCACGAAGGAATCAAGGGCCAGGTTTCCACCTTTACGTCACCTTTCATTTAGGGAGTCTGTGTCATAACTCCAAGCAGAACCTCCACTTTCCAGCCCAGACACAGTGGCACACCGCTTCTGAGGCTCTGGCCTGTGGGTCATCTCTTTGTCTTTCCAGAGGACACGGTCCTGACTCATTTTCCGTATGTGGGGCAAACAAGACTTCTGAAGAATGAGTTAGAGGTTCACGAAATTTACGAGATGCGATCATGAGTTTAGAACATTCTTTATCTGGAAAGAAACCCTGCCCAACTGGTATAAGAGTCCTATCACTGCTGACCCCGGGATAGAAGCCTCTCTCTCTCCACACCCTCAGGACAAGCACCTGGTAATTGAGCCTAATTTCTCTCCACAAAATGGGCAGGCCCAGGCTTTCCATTCTTCTGTCTGTCACAGCTGCCTATACACAGGTAGCTTCATTTTGTGAGCCAGCAGAAAGAGAGGCCTCCATTCTGGAGAGATCTCTCCCACGAAGCCTGTGGCCCCTGACTCCTTTTTTTGGTACCTCGTGGCCAAGCTGTGCCCACTTAAACTCACGGTGAACAGTGGTGGATGTCCTTGCAGCTGTTTGTTTGCAGCTGATCAGCTGATAAGAAACTCTGGGCTATAGGGCTGGGTATTGTGACTTTTTGTAACGAATCCCTTCAGATGTATATTGTGGTGTGGATGGGTTGTAGTTGGTGAGTACAAGAAACAGTCATCTCAGTAAAAAATCCCTCAGAACTATGGTGTCCAAAGCACTGGTCTCTGTCCAGTTCCTTTTTATAACCTCTGTTTTGTCTATGCTGACCAGGCATACATAACAGAGTAAGCAAGGAACTTAACTCTGGGGACTGAAAGAACATTCTAGCAGACTCTGAGCAGAGGCTGGTTGCCTGAAGAATTACAGAAGACAAGCTCACCTCACCAGAGCAGAGTTCAGTTTTCTTTCCTACATGACATAACTTTGTGGAGCCAATACCAGCAGCATATTACCCAGGGACCACTTTCATGTAGCTTCTTTGTTTTATCTGGTGTTCAAGTTTTATTATTTTCTATTGAAATACAAGCGTTTTAGTTTTTCTAAGAGTTTACACAGTGTACGTTCATTTCTGGACTGCCCTGAAAATTGAATGAAAGAAACAGGCACAATGATTGGGACTCACATTCCAATAAAGACACAAGTAGCTGACTAGGAGGGTTCAAGCCCACTTGAGGTCCAGAATGTTCCCATTGTCCACTCCTCCAGTTGTCCGTTTCATTCTGATAAAAACACACATTTGTTGCCCGGAGGTATCTGCATTTGTAACTTTGAGGCTAGACCCACACAAATCTGCTGTCTTGGTTCACTTGTTTTATCTTCTTCCCACAAATATTTACTTTGGGTGGGCTCTGGCACTTGTCTAGACAGGCACTGATGCAGCAATGAACAAATAAAGTAAATTAAAAAGGTTCCTAACCTCTTGGGGCTTTCCTATTAGTGTGGAAGCTAGGCAGTAGCCAAGCAAAGTCCATAATAAAGCGTCATTGGCCATGTACTAAGGAGGGAAACGGAAATGAAATTCTAGAGCAGATAATTTTAGAGGGAGATGGTAGCTAGAGAAGGCTACATGGAACACTTGGCTTTTGAGCAAAAACATGAAGGTAGTGTGAAAAGTGGCTCGCAGTAGTGGCCAGGGGAATGTGCATTCTAGAATTGCTCCTGGGCCAGAGAAACCTTGGCATGTTTGAGAAGAAACAGGCAGGATGGCAGCGTGGCTGTGACAGAGAGGGAAGTGGAGAGCTGTGGGAAGTGAGACTAAAAAAGTCACGGTGGCTGAGGAGTCAGAAGGTCTAGAGCCCTGCAGGTTGCCATCTCTACCATGGAATGGTTTTTACCCGAGTGAAAGGGGAAGTTGTTCAAGAAGTTGAAACCCTAGAATATCATGGTTTGTGTTATATTTTAACAAGATTATTTTGGCAGTTCCAGAGAACACTCTATAAGCACTTGGGAATTAGAGCAGGGGAATAAAATATACAAGTAGACCATAGCAAGTGACCTAGAATTACAGCAACACATAGGAAACCTTAGCCATAGACCTGGCATTTCATGTGATTAATGAAAATTATTCTGTTCAATAAGTGGTACTAGATTAATTTGTTATCCCTATGACAAAATAAAACACCTTTATACCTTATAAAATTAATTCCAAATGGATCCTATTAATACCCAAATAAGAGAAGCAACATATATAAAACATTTAGAAGGCATTATAAGAGAATGTTTAACTTTGAGCTTTGAAAGTAGGTAAGTACTAAAAGCTCCAAATGTACAAATTTTAAAAAGGTGTATACCAGGTGTGGTGGTGCACACCTCTGATCCCTAGCACTCAGGAGGCAGAGGCAGGAGGATTTCTATGAGGTTGAAGCCAGCCTGGTCTACAGAGTGAGTTCCAGTTTAGCAAGAGCTACACAGTGAGATGTCCATCGCAAAAAAAGTGTGATGAATATAATTAAAATAAGACATAAAACTTTCTAATTATAAAAGGTATCACAGAGTAGGGAAAAATCAGATGTAGGTGCAAACCAAGACAGGCACAGTTTAAGAAATCAGACAAATAAGCCACAGAAAACTGGACAAATGTTGTGAGGAGGCAATTCAGACAAACCATAGACTGTACAGTTGATACGCATACATTTCCTTAGTAATTAAAATGTGTTATTTGGCTTACTACAACCTAAGACCCTGAAAATGCCCCCTTTTTCTTCACTTTTGATTACCAATGCATTCCAAGTTCTTAAAAAAAAAGAGTACTTGGAATATAGAACACAGCTAATACATCTTTACTGATTATATGAATCTCACTAAGAATCAAGAAAATGGAAATTAGCATAGTATATGATCTCACACACAATGAGATCAGGAACATGATAGTTGACAGTGTGAGTGACCCATTATACAAATAATAGAGGTCCTATACAGTGGTGATGGGAGTTTAAGTTGAGAAAAGTTTGGCATTATAGTATATTTAAAGATGATACACTACCAGTGCCTTCATCCATAGATTGGTAGGAGGCAATTCTGTGTCTGTCTCCCTCACCTGGTAAATAAGGCAGTGGCTGTTCTCTGTTTTAGGCTATCTTTTGGAAACTGTTTGGATAGTAAACAGCTTTGAAGACAGAGATAAAGTCTCAGTGTGAAATAAGGAGCAAGTTTATAGAGGATCTGGGAGATAAAAACGCTTTCCTCTGGAGCAAGGAGGTGGGAGTCCTTACTCTAGTAATAAATAATGGGCTCTTTCAATAGCAAGTAAATGAAATAAAGCCTAACCAATCAGTAAACACAGCCAACAATCAATCAGTCAATCAATCAAACAAACGAACAAAAAGATTGAAAGGAGGCAGTTTTATTGCTTATTTAAAAGATAGAATAAAATAAATTTAAAAATTTTTAAAAAGGAAAAGCCTAACGCAAAAGTCCAAATTGATGCTGAAAATTCACAGTTGATCACTGCCCAAAAGATTTAAATGGTTCTTCTAGAGTTCTATTATAGACATCATATCTGTAAGTGAAGCCAACGTAAACTCACAGGATAATTTAGAATTCAGCAGGAGTGCTTCTCTGATTTTCGAAACTGTCACTATAGTGCTACTTCAAGATGTCCTAGAGAGGCACCCAGTACAATGTATGCTCTCTGACAAAGCTACAGATACGTAGCTGAGTTTTGAAGTGAGTAACCATGGAACAACACTGTAAACCAGAAAGATCAAAGTGGAACGTTTTAAGATTCAGAAATGTGGCATAACAGCACATTTCACCCAGGTTGTACAGCCCACAAAGAAGTCTCTCCTCTGCAGGGGTAAAGATGAAAGATTCCAACAAACTATCAACAAGAGCACTGGCAAAACTAGCTATTGGGAAGTTTCACAAAGCACATAGCCTTGTGGTCTCTTGGATAAGTAACCTTAAATCAGCACAGAAGCTATGCTTTGGCAAAGTATATCACTCATCATCCAGTACACTTGCAGAGAACAATACCAGGGAGCCACTTTGATAAGGGAGCTAGTGTCTGGTTTTAAATTGTTTTAGGGGTCAGAATTCCCTGCATATTCTCATTTATGGAATGCCACAGATAATCCATTGTATTCCCAGTGGGTAGCTGCCTCACACATCAAATCTGCTACAGTAGAGTGATTCTGACTTAAAACTGCTGAATGCCCTGCCCTGAAGGAGACAAGTATATTAACACAGGGAAAAACAAGTTGCATACCTCACGATCTAGAGAATGGGGAAGGAAGCTGCCCTCTGAGATCAGTGTTTTAGCTACCTGTGTTGATTTCAGCTGGCAACAGGACTCAAGGCAGTCATGCATGTAGTTCCAGCCACTCCTCCTCTAGTATGTTCAGAACTCACAGACTGGGGAAAAAAAAACTGCTTCTGTGGCTGCTCTGCCCACAGGAATTCGCTGGAGTGGTCTTTAGCAATGATACCCTCCAGCTGTAACTTTATCTCTGTAGCATAAGCCTAGGGAGATCTCGAAAGAAACTGCCTGGATCAAGCTGCTTTCTGCTCTTGCTCACCACTGGGAGCATCTCACTTGAAGGAGCTAAAGAGAATAGCACCTACTGTCGCCTTACATCTGGATGTGGACAGCCAAAAGTGGTCCTGAGAGGTAGTTTGCCTAACTCCAGCCATTATCCAAGATTGGTTCCTCCCTTGAAGGCATTTTGGCTGAAACAGTTATGGAAGAATAGACCCCACTATTTTCTAGGTGTACCAAGCTAGGGAGACTCACTAGTACTAGGGAGACCATTCACCACTACTGGGGCGACCAGAGTCAGAGGCTCTTAGAAGTAAGAGAAGTCACATCAATGGTGCTTGAGAAAATCCCATCAACTCTGGGGTCACCATTCTTTTTGTTTGTAGGGGTAATCACATAGGAGGTACCCCACACCACATACTGTACTGTCTATGATGCAATTACCTCACGTGCTCAAGTCTCTCAGCTCTTGTCACCTGCAGACACAGTGGGTCCTAGACTCCAATGTATTGTGACCAAATTCACTAATCACAGCTACAGAAGTAAAAGGGATAGTAGGTGCTCCAATGAAAATAAAACCATTTTCAGTACGGAGGACATCCCATGAAAGTGGTAAAAGTAGCCAATATACCAGATATGTATATCTCAACATAAGAACAAAGGAAAACAGTATACTGAAAAATACAATTCTAGAAAATGTTTCTGAAAATTGTGTGAATGAAAATTCCTGAAAAGAAGCTGTGTTTGGCTGTGGAAAACAAAACAAAACAAAGAAAAAAATCAACCAAACACAAAAAACTAAAATACAAACAAACCCGAAAAAAATTCTTCAAACAAGTCTGTATTTGCAGAGACTGATGGACCAATTGGAATTTCAGTACTGTGGGGAGATTGGAATTTTGCAGGTCCAGAGGCTAACTGCCTAATCTTGAGCTGGTTTTAGCCTTCCGGGACAGTCATTCCTCGTACCACTCTGGATCTGAACTAACACCCCATAATAATAAATACAAACCTCTTAGAAGCTATTAACTTAGAACTAACAGCTTGTGATAATAAATAAAAACCTATTAGAAGCCATTAACTTAGCAGGACACCACCTTCCACCAATTCAAGAGCTAAGAATGTTATCAAATAACACTTTAGGCCTATAATAAAGCTCCCCCTCCATGTATCTGCCTCTCTGCTGTATCCACCAATGTATTTTAAACTTGCCTTGATTCATGACTTTCTTTGTTCTGTAAAACTATAAAAGTTTTATGAAACTGCTTCTTCTTTGGAACATGGAATTTGGGGTAACCTAAATTGGTGTTCCCAAGCTACTGGTACTCAAAATGCCTCCAGAATAAACTCTCTTTTACTCCCTTTGAGAGTAATTGAAATGGGTGGAATGTGTAGCAACCCAAGAGTTATGTTTTTAAAGTCCAATGAGAGTTGAAAGAAAACGTACCAACATTTAAGTGAAATTAGAAAGGTGATACAGGATACAAATGAGAAATTCAAGAAAGAGATGATAGTTTAATAAAGACACAACAGAAATACTGGAAATGAAGAACTTAGTAAGTCAAAAAAAACAAAACAAACAGAAACACAAAAGACCAAACCACGCTGTCAAGTCCAAAGAAATTCCAGTATCCCAAATTCCAAAAGGCAGTGCATAAGGCCAGAAATGACAGTCTTGGCTCAACTCAGGCCAAACTATACAAGGATTGCTAAGAACCTACAGCCAGCATTTCTCGGGAACCTGTGAAATGGGTTTCTGCCTGTCAGAAAGTGCCACTTCGCTTGGCAGATAGCGTGGCTGTAGATCAAAGCCCATGCTGGGCTCCAGGTTCCTTCAGTCTCCATTCACAAGTACTTGTCTATTTTAAAGTCCAAGTTAGTCTCCTGGCCCTTCTCACCTCCCTCCACTCCTCCTCCACCATGCAGCTCCACCATGTTCCCAGGCTGCTGCAGTCCACAGGCTCCCCCCCCCCCAAAAAAAATAAGGGTTTCCTCCTACCCCCCCAAAAATAATAAAGTGTCCATTTCTATGGTTCCTGTACTGCGCATATGCGCATGCATGTGCGCATGCGCTTCAGATGTTACTCAGTGTTTGAGTGTTCAAGCTCCATGCAAGAGGTTTAGAGTTCAATATCCACTACTACAAACAAATCAACACAATAAATGAATAAATAATCAAGTAAATCCAGCAAAACCTTAAAATGTAGCAGATCATCAAAACACAAAGAAGAGGACAAAAGACTCTTTAGCTAACAACAACAAAAAATTCCAGGAATAGCTGCATACAATTTGATAATATAACCTTAAATAGAAATGGATTGAATATTCCAATTAGAAAATACAACTGGCTGAATGGATAAAAGGTAAATAAGTATATGCATCCATATAAGATAAGAGTGTCTAAGGGAAATATAGTTTACCATTAAAACACACAGAATTAAAGGGAAAGGCTATAAAATGACATTCCAAGAAAATGAAATTTTTAAAAAAATAAAATATATATTTATAATTCCAGGCCCTCAAAAGCAATCATGGTAGTTAAGAACAAAGTCATTATGATAGAGGCCAACTTGAAAAACATCTCTAGTGAGATGAGATTCAGAAAGTGGCATGAGAACCCCACAGAGCTACGTGAAAAATCACCCTCAAAGTGTTACATTCGTTTTCACAGGTCGGAAGCAGGCTGGCGCAGAGGAGTGGCCTCAGCCTCCCTCCCACTCTCTTGAGCTGCCATCCACCTGGCCTCCCAAGCCTCTGGTTCACTATAATCCTGTCAACTTCAAACATATGAACACCACTGAAAAAGAAATCAATGCAATTTGCTTTAAATGCCAGTTTCCTCAAGAACCTGATATTTCAGATACAAATCATTGAGGCTCCTCTTAAAAAGAAAATTCAACTTCCTCATAATCAACTACTTTATGTGAAGAAAAAGGCATTGTTACAATGCCTCAAAAACATTCTTGAATACGTGTGACAGATTCAGTCCAGCTTCTAACTAGCAAATGTCTTGCCCACATCCTCCTTCCCTATGTATCTCCTCTTTCCATGTGTGAATGGTATGTACTGGTATTTAATTATGTGCTTTATTTGCCTCTTTGTTGTGATACAGAAAAGCATGATGAAGTACATCACCAGGATTGGCCAGAACACTGGGACGTTAAAAGCCTCGAAGAAGGTACAGACCATAGCCACAAGAATGCCTTTCGTAGCTGTATGCCAAAATTTGAATTCTGGAAGCCTTTGAATGAGGGGACGAAACTCCGCATTCTGTTTGGTTGGTAATGAAGGACCATCATCTGAGTCTTCCATCAAGGAAGGATCCACTTCGGGGGAAAGGAACACTATGAAAAGGTTTAGGTGGTAAATTGCCAAGGCATAGGTCACAAGGTACCAACCCTGTAACAGGTAAACTCTAATCATGTAGACAAAACTCAGGCCCAGTGTCACGACCCACTGGACAGCTATGTAAGAGGCAGACTTGTCCAGCCAGGACTGATGAATCTGGCCAAGCCGTGTGAAAAATCTATACAACACTGAGGGCTTCCCATGGACAGAGTCTCCAACACTGTTCCCTTCAGACATTCTGTAACTAAGCTCCCCTGCACCTGCAGCTGAGCCGCAGTCTCCTTCACGGCTGCCTGAGGAGGATGGCAGGCAGGGTAGCCGCCAGAGCTCAGCTCGGGATCCGGGAAAGGAAATGTAATTTTAAAGTGAACAGGAGACTTCAAGGCAAAACCTCTAAGGAAAGTCAAACATCACTTTATTATTATTATTATTATTATTATTATTATTATTATTATTACTTGGTATTTTGAGACAGAGTTGCTCTGTGTAGCCCTGGTTGTCCTGGAACTCATCCTGTAGATCAAGCTGGCCTTGAACTCACAGAGGTCCGTCTACCTTCTGCCTCCTGAGTACTGGGATTAAAGCTGAGAGTCAACACTGCCTGGCTAGAACATCACTTAATGATGGTCAAGAGATCAATTTATCAAGAAGACGTAAGGATAGTAAATGCATGTGTGCCTAATACCATAGCATGTAATCTTAAAAGACAAATATTTGAGCTCAAGGAATGGCTATTGACCAGTGCAATGACAGAGATTTCAATACCTCACTTTCAAGAGCAGAGAGATCATCCAGGAATGATATTAATCAGAAATATCAGCATTAAACTGTACTTTAGATGGAATGAACTTGATATTTATAGAACATTCCAACTAAAGTTGCAGAATGCTTACATCAGCAAATGGGAATTTCTATAGAATGCACCATTAGATCAAGAAACAAGTCAACACTTTTTAAAAACAATCAGTTCTGTGCTCTGTGTTCCTAAATACACTACACTGAAACCACAAGAAAAACTTTGGAAATTACAGAAAGTTGTGGAAAATAAATGATTTCTTAAAAAAGGAAAGCAAAACATAACAAAACTCGTGGTATGTATCAAAGGCAATACAAAGTGGGGCATTTGTAGCCAAAGGGGTTTACACTAGAGAGATCCATTTAAAATAACCACCTTATGATGTATCTCAAGGATGTGGAAAAGCAAACATGAATTTAAGGTTAGTAACAGGAAAGAAAGAAAGATCAGAGCAGAAATAAAATACAAACTAAAACCATCATAAACCATCTGTGTTTAACCTTTAGAGATTATTATATTTATTTATTTGGGGAGTATTTGCATAACATGTGTGTGGAGGTGAAGGACAACTTGTGGAATACAATTCTTTCTTTCCACTATGTAGGTCCCAAGGATCAAACTCAGGTTTTCAGCCTTGGTGGCAAGTACTTTTATCACTGAGCCATCCATCTTGCTAGGCCCCAGAGTGTTGGTTCTATATTAAAAAATAAATAAAATCAACAATCCTTTCATCATATTAACAGAAGAAAATGAAGAACCACAAATAAAATTAGAGATGGCAATATCCAAATGACAACTGAAACAACAAGGTCTCAAAGGATTGTTAGGATTATTCTGAAAACTGCTATGTCTACAAATTAAAAAGTCTAAACAATACAGAGAAATTTCTGGACATGTATGGCATAACAAAATTAAACCAGCAAGTTATGAACTACAACAGATGTTTCTCTCTGAGGCCAGGAATGTTCCAAACTCATTCTAAAAGGCTAGCATTACCCTGCTACCAAAGCCTGACAAGAACATGATACAGAATAAAAAACAATAATTCTGATGAACATGTGTATAAAAATCCTTCAGAAAACATTTACAAATCCAATTCAACATCACAGAAAAAAAGATCCTATACCCTGACTAAGTTGGTTTCATCCCAGGGATGTAAAAACATTTTATTTTATGAAATAAAGTATGCCACGCAAGTAGAATGAGGGATGAATAACATATGATATTCTGAATAGGTACATAAAAGGCCCTTGCTGAAATTCACTATGCCTTCATAATAAAAGCGCTGAACAAATAAGGCTGGGGAGAAGGTAGATTATAGCAGGAGTGAGAGAGAGGCAGATGAGCGGAGGTAATGGAGAGTGAAAATGACCCCCAAATCGGCGTAGACATGAATAACATTGTCAGAGAATAAAAACGTTCCTTTCTGATACTAGAACTGGAAGAACAAGCTAAATCCAAGATTAGAAGATGAAAGGAAATAAAGGTTAAAACAGATAGAAATCAAATATAATAGCCAGATGGGGAGACATGAAACGAAGGGACTAAAAAGGAAAAAATAGACAAACCCAAAAAAGACAAGCTAGGCAAAGTACAAAGAGAAAACTCAAACATGAGAGTCTGGAAGGAAATAGAGATATGGTTTGGATGTAGCTTGTCTTCCAAACAGTCATGCATTAGAAGCTTGCTCCTAAGTTTGGCAGTGTTGTGGCCCTTTGAGAGTTGGGGGTGATCGAGGATTCATTTCTGGCCACTTTCACTCTGCTCTTTTTTTTTTTCCCCTAATATGATCGCTACCTCTCAAATGTTTCTCACATATGTCCCCCCAAGGCAACTTGACGCCAGCACAACTCCCTCGACTTTCCAGAACTATGAGCTAAATGAACCTTTGTTCTATAAAGTCAGCACACCCTCAGGTATTTTGTCATAATAACGAAAAATAAAATGATACAGAAAATTGGTGTCAAGGAGCAAGGTCAATTACTCTAGTTAGAATCGACTTGCAATTTTTTTTTTAATTTTTTCAATCCTTTTATTAAGGTATATTAATTAAGCATAATGATGGGTTTCCTCATGATTATTTTATACAGATACATGATTTATTTCAATCATATTCACCCCCATGATGCTATCTTGTCCCCCTCTCACTCCCACCAATCCTCTTCCTATCCTCAACTAGCTCCCCTTTCATGTCTTCATGTGTGTGGCTCTCTGGCTTTCATTAAAGCTGTGAATAGATGCAGGGTAAGGGTTTCTTTATAGGCTCAAGGGCACCTCACCAGTGGCTCCACTACTGGAGAAAATGTCACCTCATTCCTCATCTTGGAACGTTGCCTCCAAATTGAAACATTCCCTCCAGGGGGTAGGGGGAGACTCGGGAAACTTAAGAGGTAAAATATCATGTGTCTGGGAAAGCAGAGTTTTTGGAAGACTTTTGCAAGGCCTTAGCTTTATAGAAAGGGTATACAGTTGCTAAGAGAAGAGGCTCCCCAGGAGAGAAGCCCCCCCCCCCAGATGTGCAGAGCGGCCTGAAAGTGGTTCTGAGAACTCTTGGGATACACCAAGGACTCATCACCTGTTTTGGGAGTGGGCTTTTTGGCGATGCAGCTGCTTCTGAGTCATCTCTACTCCTGTAAGTAACCCCTCCCCCACATTCCTGTTAGTAATCCCAATTAAAAACTCATTCGTTCACCAAGTTGGACTTTGATGCAGTCATGGCTTTAGACAATCACAGGCTCCATTTCTGGGGGGAGTAGCCATTAACTGCATATAAAACCTTAAGGAGGAGTGGGCCACCACGAGTTACTCCTTGACAAGATGTTACTAGGCCCAGTCTTGTGCAAATCTTGTGCAGATTATCACAGCTACTATGAATTCAACAGCCATGTCATGCCTAAAAGTCAGTGTTTCACACCTTTCCTGGCCCTTCCTGTAGCTCATTTTTTTATTTTATAATTTAATTTAATTTTACATATCAGCCACGGATTCCCCTGTCCTCCCTCCCCCACCCCCTGTCGGCAAGAAAGAGGAGGGATTGTATGAGTGAGAATTGTTGAGACCATGACTGGAAAAAGCACAGGGACAAATAGCCAAACTAGTGGAAACACATGAACTATGAACCAATAGCTGAGGATCCTTCCTGTAGCTCTTACATTCTTTGTGCATCCTCTTTGACGACATTCCTCGAGTCTTTGAGGGGATGATACAGACACTTCTTTTTTATTTGTCTGTGTGTGTCTATCTACATGCATGCCACATGTATATAGGTACCTGTGAAGGCCAGAACTAGAGCTACCAGTTATTGTTATCTGCTTGATGTAGGTCCTGGGAACTGAACTTAGGTTCTTGATTGCTGAGCTATTGCTCCAGTCATGCCCCATTTATATTTGAGCATCCAATAGTCCCTTTATTCTTAACCTTTTGACTAGTTGTGAGTCTCTGCAACTGCCATAGAGAACTGCAAAAAGAAGCTTGTCTAAACGAAGTTGAACAAAGAACTAAGCTACCAGCACCAATAGAGTTATTTATAAGACAATTTGATGAGAATATCGTGAGACTTTGGAACTTATTTATGGAAAATTGACATTAAATCTGGGTTGCACTCAGACTGGAATTTCTTGACGAAATAGGTACGGTTAAAAGCCTAGTGTGCCATAATAGAGAGTTACTGGAAATTCTGACAAGGGATCAGAAGCTGAGGAGACCAGGGTACTAGTCTCAGTTGGAAATGAGGAGAATTCTATTGGAAATTCAAGGGAAAAAGTCATCTTGTTACAGCACAACATAGAACTTGGCTATATTTTCCACCCTAAGATTTGTAGAAGGCCAAATTTCTCAGAAGCTATTTGAAAAACAATATCCAGAATATTCAAGCAGCTACATGGGTATTACTGGACATTCGTAGTCACATACATTGAGATTGAAAAGCAAAACACAGAATGGAAATATTGGAAAATGTACAACAACCTGGCAATGGAAGGAGAAAAATAATCATACATAATAGATGAGGGTGTGGCTAACTAACTGCTTGCTGATAAGATAAGCTTGGACTCTAAATAATCAGCAAAGAACCTCAAGGGGACATTAAAAATCTTTGAGGTAGCCTACCCACCACAGGCCCAGAGGCTTGGAAGGGCTGTGTAGCTTCGTAGAATCTTGTAGCCATAATCATCAGTCTGTTACATATAACTGCCTTGGAACTTGCTTCTCTGTGTGCAGCTAGCAAGGCAGCTGTTACAGATGTTACAGAAGCAGAACCAACAGCTGGTGGTGCTAGTAGCAGACATTGGCATCCACAGATATTCGTGTGAAGAAAGTAAAAGTTATAGGGTCATGGTTACTTGCTACAAGGCTTGAAAGTGAAAAGTTGGTCAAAGGATCAGAATCCCACTAAGAACTTGTTATGAGACAATGCCTGATAGAGTTGTGACAGTCACAGAGAGAATGCAGAAGGGCAGAGAGAGCAGCATCAACCACCCACCTGGAAAAACTGGCATTATTCGGCAGCTATGGAGTGACCTAGCCTTTGACTAGGAAAATCAAATAGGTGAGGCTATCCCCAAACCTAGGGACCTGCCTCTCAATGAAGCATTGTAACTGATTGCCGACTTTGTCCAAGATTTAATGATGACTTGCCGTGTTTTGATCTTTCCTTTTGCAAATTGCTTCATCCTTCTTGCCCATTTGTCGGCTTTGGAGTAGGAAAAGTATCCTGTCAGTGTCTCACTAACATACCTTGGAAGTATATAAACGGATTTTTTTGTTTCTGTTTTATTTTGTTTTCAACACAGGATCTCAATATACAGCCAGCTGGCCTGGAATTTATAATCTTGCTGCTTCAGCCTCCCAGGTTCTGGAATTACAGGCATGCCCAATGAAACCCAGACATGTTAAATTGTTTTTTAAATTATTATTTGACAAGGGGCTCACATTGGAGCCTCGGATGTGATTTTTGGACTTGGAGTGTTTATTGATGTTGCATGATTTAATATTTTGGGACTCAGGAAGGGAATAAATGCATTTTGCATTATAAAACAAACTTTGGAATCAAGGAGTATCATACTGTGGTTTAAATGTGTCCCTGGAAAATTCATATGTTGGAGGGTTGTAGCTAAGATTTGTAGTATGGGGAGTTGTTGGACTTTTGAAAGTGAGGGGCATAAATAGGAGGTAATTTTAAATAAATAGTAGAATTATCCTTCAAAATGAAGTAGGATTAAAAACTAATAACACATTTTATGAAGCCAATATAACCTTAATACTTAAGCCAGATGAAAATGTACAATTAAGGACAACTATAGGCCAAAATAATCTGATAAATATGTATGTCAAGAAAGCCTCAAGAAAATATCAGCAAATCAAATTCAGCAGTACATCAAATTATACAACATTACCAAGTGAGATTTGTCTCTGATGTGGGCTTTAGGTCAGCTTAGCACACAGATCAATCAATGTGATACAGCACATACATTTGTAGACCAAAACTCCATGATCATGTCAATAGATGCTGAAGACTATTCACCATTGGGAGGTGGAGGGAGGAGGATGGAAGTTCCAGGTAAACCCTGGTTATAGAGCAAACTTGAGACCAGCTATTCAAACAACAACATCCCACACAATTCAACATCATTTCTTGATTAAAAACTGTCCAGAGTTGAAAGTTCATCCAGATAAGAAGCTGTGAAAAACACACGGCTAACATGATCAGCAATGGAATGAAATCAAGGTTCTTTTCTATTTCGAGATTGTATTCGAGGCAAAGGCAAACATTGTCACCTAATATTGAAAGCATTATCACAAGCAATCAGACAAAGAAAAGAAATAAATACCACCCAAATTGGCAAGGAAATAGTCAATTTGCTTATTTCCAGATAACATGATTTTATAATTACAACTTTCCAATTAATCTACCCCTACATGATTAGAACTCAAAACTAAACAGTAAAATTTCAGGACACAAAACTAATGCACAAAAATCTGTGCTATCTCTACACATAAACAATGATTTACCTGAAAAATAAATCAGGGTCATTTATGACAACATCAAAAGACTATAGTGGGTGTGGCAAGATGGCTCAGGAAGTAAGACGTCTGAGGACTTCAGTTTGATCTCCAGGACCTATGTGGTAGATGAACAGATCCATCTCCAGCAAATTATTCTTTGCCCTCCAAACACTTTTTCACAGTAGCATGGACATGTTCACATACATACATACATATGTGTATATACATGCACACACACAAAAATAAGTTTAATAAAATAATCTAAAAATCAATAAAACTTAAGAATAACTAAACTGGGGAGGTGAAAGACCTATGCACTGAAAAGAAAAGCGATGGAAAGGTTTTTTTGTTTTGTTTTTTTGTTTTTTTGCACCAAGATCAGAGGAGTTTTTTAAAGTGCCTCTAATACCCAAAGTAGTGCAGAAATGTAAAGATCTCAAAGGCATTCTTCAAAGAGACAGAAAAATAATTTTAAAACACTGATAGAGCTACAAAAGATCCCAAATAGCCAAAGTCATTCTGAGAAAACTAAAACTATTTGGTACACAATCTTAAATATTTTTAAATGTCAGAAGCAGCACACTTCTGATTTATGATTACATTACAAAGAAATAGCAATCAAAACAGTATAATAGTAGCATAAATATAGACATACTGATTTCATAAATAAATCCAAACTTATATAATTAATTGTTTAATGTTACATTTGCTTATTTTATGTATATGAGTATTTTGCCTTCATGTATGTATATACACCATGAGCACGCTTAGTGCCCTCAGGGGTCAAATGAGAGAATCAGATCCCTTGAAACTGGAGTTATAGACAGCTGTGAGCCACCATGTGGGTTCTGGGAATCAAACTCAGGTCCTCTAGAAGAAGTGTTCTTAACCACTGAACCATATCTCAAGCCTTGTGATCAATTACTTTTTGAGAAGAGCACCAATTATGATAGTCCCTTCAATGAATGGTGCTGGTAAGACTGGATTGCAAAGGAATGAACTTGAACATTGCTAAGGTAGATATAAAACAGTGTTGGTTCTTAAAAGGTTAGGCATATGGTCTAACAATTCTACTCTTCAGTGTATACACAAATGAGCAGAAATCAGGGATTCAAACAAATATTTGTACTTTAATGTTCAGAGCAACATTATCCACAATAATTAGAAGTAGATCTAATTGTTTTTGTCAGATGAGCTGATAAATATGTATTATATGTATGAAATGTAATATTATTCATCTTTAAAAGGTAATAAAATTGATTTATTTGTAGTGCTTGTGATCTAATCCAGGATCTCGTGCAAGCCAGAAAGCACTAAACTGAGCTAAACTTTCATCCTCCAGGTGATAAAATTCTAATATATACTATAAACAGAATGGACGTTAAAAGTGCCATGTTAATTAAAACTAAGCACAAAATGACAAAATTATTACTCTTCCCAGATGAAATATCAGAATTAACAAACACACAGAGATGGTTAGGGGCAGAAAGGATGAAGGATAAATGAGGAATCATTCACTAATGGATATTTTCTGTTTGTGATCATGGAAAAGTTTAGAAAACAAATATGGCAATAGTTTTGCAGCAATAGAAATATACCTGATGTCACTTAAAATGGTTAGAAGAGTGGATTTTGTGTCATTGTAAATAGTACCCAGTTTCAAAAGCTAAGAAAAGACCCTCTATGAATGTTAGACACTTCACTAGTATGAATGGGAAAGTTCATATAATTATCTTAGTTTTCACTGAAAAGGCATTCAACAAAATTTAATTTCATGATAAGAAAAAAAAGATGTCAACAAACTAGGAATAAAGGGAAATTCTCTCAACCAAATAAAAGTAATGTGTTGAAAAGTATAAATGTATATCCAATGATGAAAGTCTGAAAGCATCCTTCACACCAAAACAAAAACAAAAACAAAGAAAGAAACAGAAAAAGGTTTTTATATCGGTCATCATTTCTATTCATCATTGTAGGAGACAGTCTAGAAAGAAAAATTATGCAAGAAAAAGTAATAAAATGTATCCACAATAGGCCAGTATAAAGCTAACTCTATTTTCAGATGACTCCATTTCAAAGAGATAATCCTAGAGAAGCCATGAGAAACTATGATTAAACAATTTGGCTAAGTATCAAGCTATTGTAAGGATTGTTTTCATGCCTCCACAAATACATATGTTGATGTATACTCCCAAATGGGATGACATTTGGAGGTAGGGATTTTGTGAGTTAATTAGGTCATAAAAGTTAGCTCTCATAAATTTGGTGTCATTATAGGAAGAGGCAGAAGATCTGGGTCGCTCTCTCTCCTTTTTACGATGTAAGGATATAAAATGAGGAACAAATACAACAAAGAAGAGGCCATGCCCTAATGACCAAATTCATCAGGACCTTAACCTTAAACTTCCCAGCATCCAGGAACATGAGAGATAAACGTGTGTTGTTTAAGATATTAAAAATACAATAATGTGTTGGGTCAGATAGAGCTAAAATTGGAATTAATATTGGTGCTTCAAAATTATTTGTGTCTCTAAGCATCAGTACTGAAAAATATTAATAGGAAACTGAGTACTTTGACTAGTCAGCCATTTCTATTGCAAAAGAAGTTTCCCTGATTGGGGTAATAATCTATGAACATAAACATAAGACAATTTGACAAATAAATCATACTGACTCGACATTTGCAATAGCTGACCCAGGTCCTATTACCTCCACAGCTACAGGTTTTTGACTTATAGTACCAAACATAGGACCCCTCTTGTGAAGCAAGCCTTAGATTCAATTGGAAATCAAGTTAATTTCAACCATACTACTCATATCATTATTGCATTGGTGGGCAATCTTACCTGGAATGCTGGCATATATGTAAGGTTCACAACTACACAGAACTGTTGGTGACAATTCTGATGCAAAGTCTGCATGGTACATGTTGTAGTTTAAATATGAAATGCCTCCCATAGGCTCATATGTTTGAACACTTGATCCCCAGCTGGTGGAGTTGTTTGGGAAGGTTCTAGAACTTTTAATTTATTTCAAATTATAAGCAAGTGTTTGTGTGTGTGTTTGTGTGTGTGTGTGTGTGTGTGTGTGTGTGTGTGTGTGTGTGTGTGTGTGCCTATAGAGATCAGAGGCATTGGATCCTCTGGGAGTTGGAGTAATGGACAGCTGTTAGCCACCTGACATGGGTACAGAGACTCGAACTAGGTCCTCTGCAAGAGCAGTATACAGCCATGGTTATGGAACTTGTAAGTGGCAGAGTGTTGCTGGAGGAAATATGTCACTGGAGATGAGACTGGAGGTTTTTGTAACCTGGTCCCATTTGCTGTTCTTTCTCTGCTTCTAGGGTGTGGCTACTGTGTGATCAGCCAGCTTTCTGCTCCTGCCACCATGACTTCCCCGCCTGTTTCCATGTACTCTCTACCACAATGGACTGTATTCTTCTGAAACCGTTAGACAAAAGAAACCCTTTCTCTCTTATTGTTTTTGTTAGGGTATTGTATCATAGTAGCAAAAAATAAACTGATACATTACACAACAAAAGCTAGCTAGTAGGGAAGAAGCTTCCAACTAAGTCTAAGCTTGATTTCTTCAGGTCTTGTGAGCAAAGACTGTAATTCAGCAATAGTGGCTTACCATGTAGTTCCAGCACGTAACCAACACTATTGGCAATAATGTATGGGATATCTTAGGGCCTTTCCTAGCCAACTACTCATAAGGAGGTAGGCCACCCAGGACTCTGGGATTTTATTTAGTAACTACATGGCTTCTGGAAGTATCTTTCCCTGTTCACACAGGGTGAACTCTGCATCAAATGCCTAATGGATGTCTTTATGTTTACAGGTGCAGGCAGTTGTAAGATAGTTCAGTTATCTTTTGGGGTATCATCTATGCCTTACCCAGCTACAAAACTTCTAAGAATTTTATAGCTATGCCTGACCCTTGTACACTGTACAGACTTATTTCTCATCCCCCCGCTTTGGGTGCACTTGTGCGAACTGGAAGATCCAGTTCCAGGAATGGAGGAGGGTCACAGGAGGCCAGGATGCTAAAGAGAATGCAAGAAGTCACAGGCAGTTTATACACACTTTATTCCCCAGCACTCAGGCACCTAGGCAAACAGATTCTGGCAGTCACTCAGGCACACACTAGCACACACAGGCAGCACACAAGCAGACATAGGCATGCATGTAGACCACCACACAGGTTGCACAGAGCTAGGCACACAAGCCTACAAATAGATACACATAAGCAGGAGTATGGTGGCCAAGACTCAGGCTTCTGATCTCAAGGCCATATTTATACAAAAATCACCCAAAAGTGTCACTGTGTTAGGAACAGTTATATAACAGACTATATCACTGCTTACTTTTGGGTCCCCTGGACACAAATTGTTGGCTACTTTGTGCTGACTCACAGATATCTGGCATTTGGCATCTTGGCCCATGTCACATGTCCATATAAATGCCATGTTGTCTAAACATAAACTGGCTCTTACACACTCCTCTGTTCACTACAACTTGCATATCTTTCAGATACCTTGCTAGGTCTGTAAGATACTCAGAAGTTAGCGTTACATAATGAAACCACTTTGCAAATGGTGGGCAGTAACTATGAAGACTTACTGCCATCTGTTCCAAGCAAGTGGTGCCAAATGATTTTGGCAGTTAGTAGCTAAGAGTATACTAAAAACAAACAAAACATTAGCAAAGCCCAGGAAAGCATGAAAAGATCCCATCACTTCTGTTACTTGTTTCCTCAAAAAGCAAATTTGGGTACAGCAGCATAGATGGGAGGTACTACTTTATTTACATCTCTATAATTCACAGCCATCTCCCATTAGTTATCCTGAGTATTAATTTGTGGCACGCCACCCCCCTCCTTTTTCTAACCCTGTAGGCCTCAGCTGCTTCTCCCGGCCTGGGAAATGGGACCACACTCTCATCTGATGCACATATTCTAATTTCCTGGGTTGGGTAGGCTCTGAGCCTGCACTGATTTTCCACTGGGCGTATCTCACCACCAAAAGGATCCAGAACTGGGCAAAAATTCTTCATTCTTCAGGAGACGAATGTATATAGCATAGCGTGGAGGGTTAACTGCCCAGAATCAGGAGGAGAAGCTTAAACCTTTGACCCACACCACTCTATCTCCATGTCTATCTGCTGATAGCCATTATCCCAAGGGTTTCAGGAACCTGTATGCACATGGTTCCAGCGTGTGACCAATCCCAAATATTCAGCACATTAGAAAAGAACCCCAAAAATCTCTAATTCAACATGGACTTTCTCATTGTCCTACATGGCTCTTACCTGTAAGCAAACCTGACCAGCCTGTAAGGAAACAACTGAGGCAGGTCCCCTTAACACAAGATCTCCTCCCTACAAAACAGCCAGCAAAATGGTGCTCACTTGACGCTCCCCTCCACCTTTGGTGGAGTGATCAAGGTACAGCCTTAGAGAAGCTCACAAGCACATCCGACTTCCTGACCTCAACTCCCACAAGAAACTCCAGCATGACACAAAGCATGCCACATTTGCTTCTGATTGAAATGGGGCAGGCCTCTTTTTCTTATTCGTTTCCTCATCCCCTCTTACTTCTTAAGCGCTTTATGAGTTCAATTTGCATTCCAGTCTAAGTCACTGTGATCCTCCAGAGCCTTTACTACCTCATAAAGATCATGCCCTACCGTGGTTCTTATCAAAGCAATGAAATTTCCATACGAGTATGGCGGTCTCTGGTGACTCATCCTCCTTCTTATCTCTCCAGCAAATACAGTTCTCTCTGGCCTGGTGAACTCAGTATCACACAACACCTCTGTGCCCAGTTCTCTCCTTATCAGTCCTATTTCACTTTTTCCATCTGCATCATTTGCTTCTCCCATGAGTTCTAAGAGTTTAAATCCTGGGAGGGGCTATGTAGCACAGATCTAGTTTGGTCTTTCTCTTTTTCATATATACGTCTCTCAAGAACAAGAAATGGCAAGCCATGACCTTTCTCTCTCTCTCATCATCTCCTATACTGCACTTATGCATCTGAATCAAAGACTAACATGGAGATGGCATCCATATGTCTTCATCTCAGAATTTCACCATTATGCAGGTGAGCACTTTCTGGACAGTCATCTGAACTTCAGTTGTGTGTCTTATCACCCATAGAAGAAGCAATCCAACTTTGGCTTCAGCTTGCTTATAATCTTGTTCTGTATGCGCTACTTTTGGGGATTGCCACATAGTTTCTTGTCTTTCAGCCATTTTAGAAGTATCTTAATGTTCTCTTGGTATACTACATTTATCAAGGAGGTATATCATCCTATTAGACAGAGACATTCGCTGTGGGATTTCCACCCTGATTTTCCCTCTGGATAGATAACTTAATCTAAATCACATGCATTTTCATTCCTAGCAATGGCATTGTAAGTGCTCTATAGCCAGAAATCATACTATTCCATAGCACATACAGAATGACCATGCTTCAATGTCTCCACACAGCTTAGCTTCAGTTGCATGTCATATCACACATATCAGGGCCAACATAGCTACATCCAAACCCATCTTTGTTTCTGTAGGGTCTATGTTAAGGCATCAAATATTCTGTAACTTATTCCTGAGGAGATGGGAACAAATGTCTGTCCACCACACAAAGAACATCAGTGATGGGATGAAGAAATAATTCTTTCCAAATCTAACTTTAGTTAATGAATTTAACTGGGGTTTCCTACAGTAAGTAAGGTGGTTGGTTATAGGAGCATGGAGCAACTACACAACCAGAGAAAATCCCCCAGTAATGGTTAACTGTGTATATATCACTGGGGTCTCAGGCATCCCCTGGGTGCTGCACCACATTGTAAGCTCTCTCTCATTTCCATAAGAGAATAGTAGTGTTTTCTTGTCTTATAAGGGTCTTATGTGGGTAATGCAGGTGTTCTGATTTCAAGATAGCAGTGGCCACATCAGGTCTGCGGGGAGAGTTCAGTATTTTGCAAAATGATCTGATGCTAGAGATTTGCACAATTCTCAATGCATTTATATGGTGACATTACTGGTAAGCATCATAAGTAGGGTCCTGTTTCCTAAATGTACTGCGCTCAGGATTAGAGATCATTGCATTCTCCACCAGGAGTGAAGGTACATGCCTGAAATTTCAATACCCGTGAGGCAGAGGAAAAAAGGGTTACTGTGAATTTGAGGATAGCCAGGCTAACACAGAGAATCACAGGCCAAATCAGGAATACACAGTGAGACTGTCTCAACAACAAATAAACAAGCAAACAACAGAAACAAGACAAAAGGAAACCCTTGCATTCTTTTATGTTCAAGCCCTAAGAGCTTCTTCTCTGTACTAGAACATTGGAGGGAGAGAGAGAGAGAGAGAGAGAGAGAGAGAGAGAGAGAGAGAGAGAGAGAGAGAGAGAGAATATGTGTGTTTGGGTCCATGGGAGTAAGTTTAATACAAATCCACAAATCCACAGTGGCTTATCTGAACTGTAGGGAAAAGATCCATACATGTTCTTCAATTTCAAGAATCCATTCCAGAAAACTAGAAGGAATTAATGTCACACCAGATCGTGATATACCGAAATATGGCAACAAGAAAAACAAATGAAAACATGAAACCTCCAAAGGGAAATACTAATGTTTCAACAAACAGACCCCAATTTGAAAAAACCTGTGAGATGTTCAGGAAAGCATTTCAAATACTGATACTAAAGAAACTCAGTGAGATGTAAGATAATATGGATAAACAATGCAAATAAATGGAATCAATGCAGGGTATGAATGTGAAATACACAAAGAGATAGAAATCATAAGAAGAAACCAATAAAAAAATATTGTAACTGAAATTTCCAGCTTGTGAACTGGAAACAACGAGAAAGCTTCTAAAGCATATTGGATCATGGGAAAAGAATTTCTATACTTGAAAATAATCCTAATGAACTAACAATAAAAAAAAACAAGAAAAAAAGAAAAAATTAAAAAGACGTTTGTTGTAAGCTTGCATGACAATAAGGGGAGAAATTACACAAACTGTGGTCATTCCAGAAGAAAAACAACATGGGAAAGGCAATGAAAAACTATTTTATGAAATAATGGCTTAAAACCTAAATATTTAAAGATACCTATGTCCTGACCAAAAAAAAAAAAAAAGGATGGCAGAATAACATATTAAACAGAATCAGATCTTCATTGTTACTGGGAGCCCATCAGAGACGACCATTGTGTCTACAGTGTATAGCCAATTGAAAGTCTTTATTCCAGCCAACTGAGACCATGACCAAGTGTGTTCCAGGATGTAGATGTGGTCTCAAGTGGTCAGAACACAGGTTTTGTTTGTTTGTTTTTGTTCTTTCTTTCTTATGTTTTTTTAAGGCAGAGACCTCATCCTGGCATCTCATTTGGCATCTGGGCTTCACAGAATAAGCAGTTTCAAGCAAGCAGTTTTAACAGAAGCTAAGATAAGCTGTTAGCCATTGGAGGGGGATTCCACAGAAACAGGCAGCTAAGCTGGAGGAAGTTCTGCAGAAGCAGGCAGTTTTAATAAAGGCTGAGATAAGTTAGCTAGGACCTTTGGTTCCTGTTAAAGAGTTCAGTCGTTTTCCAAGAGATTCTCCATCAAGGAGGTCAGATTCTAGTTAAACCTGGAATGGCCTCAGTAAGAATACAAGATGGAGGAACCTCTGCACTGTCTTGCCCTGTCACATCATCCTGGCATACTGAAGTCAAAATATCAACAACAAATAAAACAAAGAGATAATTCTAAAAAGAGCAAAAGAAAAATATTAGGTCATATGTAATGAAAGGCTTATCAGTCGTAGCAGATGTTTTTAGCACAAACCTTGTAAGACAAAAGAAAATGAGAAGATAGAGTCAAACTACTAAAAGAAAAGGTATTGACCATGAATACTATAACCAACAAAATTATTCTTCTGTCTTGGTTGGTTTTGGGGTTGTTGTTGTTTGTTAAATTGACACAAAGCTAGGTTCATTGGGGAGGAGGGAGCCACAATTGAGAAAATTTCTCCACCAACTTGGCCTGTACATAAATCTGTATGTCAAGTTCTTCATTTATGATTGATTATAGGAGGGCTCAACCCAATGTGGGCAGTGCCATCCCTGGGATGCTGGTCCTGGGCTCTATAAGAAAGCAGGTTGAGCAGGCCATGGGGAACAAGTCAGTAAGCAGCACTCCTCCACGTCCTCTGCATCAGCTCCTGCCTCCAGGTCCCTGCCCTGTTTGAGTTTCTGTCCTGACTTCTCTTGATGATGGTGTGCAACCTGAGAGTAGTTAGATGAAATAAGCCTCTTTCTCCCCGGGTGACATTGGTCAGTTTTACCACAGCAATAGTAAACAAATAAGATATCTTCAAAATAACCTCTTCCATACATCAGTTAAAATAGAAATTTCCACTACTTGGATCAGACCTACAACAAACATCTAAGGGAATTTTATGCTACAAATGAAAGGATCAGTAGCATCTTTAACTCACATGAATACACAAAACTCACTGAGCAAAGAGATACTCAGAAGAAAAATGGAAAGGAAATTAAACAACGCATGTCAAAGAACTTCCTCATCACAAAAGAGAATACTAAAAGAGAGGTAAAGGAAAAACAATTACATAAAGCAAGCAGAGTAACCCAAAATAATGAAAACAAATTCATATCCATTAATATAACCAATGAACCAAAGATCAGATAGACTCACAAGTCCAAGACATAGGTTTGGCTAAATATATTAAAAAGTAAGACCTAGACCATATGCTCCTTACAAGAAGCTTATTTCATTGAGAGAGAGAGAGAGAGAGAGAGAGAGAGAGAGAGAGAGAGAGAGAGAGAGAGAGAGAGATGGTTAAAAAATACATTGTGCAACTTGAAATAAAAAATGTGAAGGATTAGCTATACTTATAACATTAAAGCAACTATTATGGTTTGGATGTAAAATATTCATTTCCCACAATAGACAGATTACACAAGCAGAAAATCAATGAACAAATAATTGAACCTCACTGTGGAGAAAAAGAATCAAACATACAGATGCAGAATATTTCATCCAATACAGACAAATACACGTTCTATAAACAGCAAATGGAACATTCTCCAGTGTAGTTCATAGATGAAGTCACAAATTATGTCTCAATAAATTTAAAAATATTTATCATGTCACCCAATAGTGAATTAAAACTATGAATTAACAAGCAATATAAATTGCACTAGCACATGGAAATTAAACTGCATACTCCTAAATGGTCAATAGAGAAAATCAAAAGAGGAAGTAAAACATTTCTGGAGATGAATGAAAATGACATTATTGCATAACAATATAGCTGTGGGAAAGAGATAGTTGATAGCAATAAATACATATATAAAAAGACTAACAATGTACCACCAAGACTTAGAAAAGGCAAGAATATACAAAGCAAAAATAGAGAACAAAAATTAAATTAAAGAGACACAAAATATGAAGTTAGTTTTTTGAAAGACAAAGAAAATTGACAAACATTAGTTAGGATGAGAAAAAAAGAGAAGATCCAAATAAACAGCATTAGAGATTAAAAGGGAAATATTATAACTGATGCCACAAAATGCAAAAGATCGTAAAAAGTAGTAAATTGTAAAATCTGAACTGTAAAATCTAGAAGAAATGATAAATTCTTGAATGCATATAACTTGTGAAACTGAATCAAGAAAATATTTTGAAAATCTAACCAATTCATTACTGCATAATGACAATGACATTGAAGTAGTACTTCAAATCTGTCTAAAAATCCATAACCTAATGTTATCTTGCAGGTAAACTATACAAACACTGGAGGAAGAATTAATCCCAAAGAACTGAATTGAAGAGAACTTTGTCAAACTGTTTTTCATGAGGACAGTACTTTTTATAATAAAACTGTACAAAGATACAACACCAAACTACAAAACTCTAATTCTGATAAGCATAGATGAAAAACAATTCAATAAACTTATGAACATAATCTAAGAATACATAAAAAGAGGAGATACTATGATCAGGCATGAATCTTCCAAGGATGCAACACTTGCAAATGAGTAGATGTAATGCAGCACATCAACAGAATGAAGGGTGAAAAAGGGGGTGTATTCTCTAATCTCATGAACCAAGACCAAGTTCTCAATTTCCACTATTCTTGTTTAATATAATACACATATGCCAAAAGTGATTAGAAATAAAAAATGGGAAGGTGCCAGGTGGTGGTGGCACATGCCTTTAATCCCAGCACTTGGGAGGCAGAGGCAGGCGGATCTCTGTGAGTTCAAGGCCAGCCTGGTCTACAGAGGGAGTTCCAGGATAGGCTCCAAAGCTACAAAGAGAAACCCTGTCTCAAAAAAAACCAAAAAAATGGGGGGGGGGGGGCAGGATTATGGTAAATTATCCATGTTTGCAGACAATTTGTGTCTATACATAGGAAAATGTAAATATGCTATAAAATTTTTAGAACCTTTATACAAATTCAATAAAGTATCAGAATATGAAATGAAATCAGCATGCATTTCTAAACTCAAATAGTGAATTTGTTGAGGAACATGAAGAAAGCAATTCCATTCATAATGGTTACGAAATATCTAAGAATAAGGCTCCAGAAAATAGCTCAATGGTAGAGTGCTTCACATGCATGAGGCCTTGAGTCTGATCTCTAACACTATTTAATTATTTAGAAGTAAACTTAACCAAAGAAGTGAAGGATCTCTAATAAAACAAACAGTATAAAACATTTTGTATATGTATATATTTAGAAAGAGGAGATCATGAATCTGAGAGGGAGTTGGACATGGGAGGAGTTGGGGGGAGTGTGAGGTGGAAATGATGTAAACACAGTACTCATGTATGAAGTTCTCCAAAAAGATAAATAAAATAAATGCTTTTATAAAGGAAAATAGACCATTAAATCAAATTAAGTAGCTTCTGCATAGCAAAGGAAACAATCCACAAGAGAAAGAATCCTACCCAAGAGAAGATAACATCTGCAAATGTACACCAAAGAAGTTACTGATATCCAGAACAAATATGGGGTGTAAAAAGATGAACACCAAAGAGCAGAATAGAAAAAGGAGACAGAGAAGAGGAAAAATACAAACAAATTGGTTGAAAAGTGAGCAAAAGAATTCAATAGAATTCCATAAGACACACAGTGGCTAACAAACAGGAAAAAATACACAAGTTCTCTGATCATCATGGAAATGTGAGTTAAAACTAAAATGAGATTTTGTTTCACTGATGTGACAATCACTAGCTTCATAAAGTCAAGAAACAAATTCTGTCAAAGATGATGAGAGATGGGAATTCTTACACACTATTGGTAGGAATGTAAATTAATATAGCTCTAACTTAAAACAATACATTTTTAATCAAATAACTTAAAATAGAAGTACCATATGATGTACCAATTCACTATTTATGCACATCTGGAACTAGTCAGTTTTATCACTGAGTCTAACTGATTATCATGGTCTAGCTGATTCAGCAATGACTGACTGTGAACAGAAGGTCCAAGAATCCAGTAGTTGCTCAGTCCATAAGGCTGGATGTCTCAGCTGATCTTCGGTATATCCTAGAATCCTGAAGAAGTGGGCTCTAGTGCCGGTGATGAAATGGACTTGCTGGTGAGAGTGAGAACAAACAGGCAAAGAGAGGAAGTTTTCTTCTCTTATGTCCTTCAGATAGGCTGCCAGCAGGTGTGGCCCAGATTTGAGGTGGGTTTTCCACTTCAACAGATCTGGATTAAAGGCGTGTTTTTCTATCTCAAAGATCTGTATTAGAAGTAGATCTTCCCACTTCAAATTAAGTAAAAATCACTTACAGAGTGCCCCTCCATTTTGGGGTTTTAGTTAATTTCAGATATAGTCAAGTTGACAATCAAGAACAACCATTATGAGATATATATCCAAATGAGATGAAATAAAACTATGAAAAAGATACTTGCAGATCCATGTTTATTGTTGTACTAGTCACAATAGCCAAAGTACCTAACTAGCTTTGATGCACTTCAGTGGGTATATAAATGGACAAAGAATATGTGGTGTATTTATATAATGGAATACTACACATCTTTAAAAAGAATGAAATTCTGAAATTTTAGGCAACATACATGGAACTAGTAAACCTAAGCTGAATGAAAGATGCCAGACATGGAGAAATAAACACTATGAGTTCTCATTCATTAATAGAATCCAACGGGTTGGAGAGATGACTGGTTCTGAATGTTCTATGTTGCGAGTAGTTATAGGCAAACAACAAAAGAAACTCACAAGCCAATGCATTTGCAGGTACATCAATCAGTTAAGTAGGTTGAAGCAAAGTGGAGAAACTCTGCTATAGGTTTTAGATGGCATTATTAGCTTTTGCATCACTAGAATCTAATGGTCTACTAAATTGATACATTCCAAAGATTCTATGTGTTATTTAGGAAGATGTTATGTCAGATACAGTTGTAGGCAATAAATGGTTCCTAAAAATACTAAAGATACCTCAAGACAATTTTGGTTGTCAATTGGCAACATTCTAATTCTACAATCACAAAAATTCCAATCAGTAAATCAGTGTTCAAAATATCCAATTTAGGTGTCATTGTCTTAGGGAACTTCAATTCACAACTCACAGATGGGCTGCAAAAACAACTGCACTTCCCTTTCTAAGAAAATTTATCCTTAGGGTTGGTAAAGTATGTCTTATATTCAACATCCTAGTACTTCCTTCTGCAGCTGCAAGCCTTCATAGAAACAGACAGAAAGACTGAGGAAATTGAAGAGAGGGGGCTGTGTTCTGAATGCTGTGAATGTGTTGCTCTGATTTGGTTGATAAATAAAACGCTGATTGGCCAGTAGCCAGGCAGGAAGTATAGTATAGGTGGGACAAGCAGAGAGGAGAATTCTGGGAACAGGAAGGCTGAGTCAGGAGATGCTGCCAGCCACTGCTGCCTTGAGAAGCAAGATGTAAAGATACCGATAAGCCACAAGCCACATGGCAAGGTATAGATTTATAGAAATGGGTTAATTTAAGATGTAAGATCTAGCTAGCAATAAGTTTGAGCTAATGGCCAAGCAGTTTTAATTAATATGAGTTTCTGAGTGATTATTTTATAAGTGGCTGTGGGGCTGGGCAGGACTGGAGAAAACTTCAGCTACAAGAGGGTCCAAAAAACAATCCATGCAGCTACAGCCACGTGATTGTTGACAAAGATGGCAGAAACATACATTCTAAAAAAGACAGCCTCTTCAACATATAGTGGTGGAAAAACTGGATATCCATATACAGAAGAAGTTATATTCCTATCTCTCACATTGCACAAAAAAACAATTCAAAATGGACCAAGGACACTAAAACTTCTGGAGATAAACATAGGAGAAACACTTAAAGAAAAAAATAAAAAGAACAATGGGCTAGAATCCCTGTGGCATGAAAGTAGAAACAGGGCTACTGGTGTTGGAAGAAGCAGCAGAAGTGGGCCAGGGGCACAAGGAAGGGACTGAGGAAGAGGAGGATCAACAGAAATAAATGTGTACAATTTCCCCGTAAACCCATTGCCTTATACAGTAATTTTAAATAACTAATAAAGCCAAGCTGTGGTGGAGCACACCTTTGGTTGAGGCAGGTAGATCTCTGTGAGTTCAAGTCCAGCCTGGTCTACAGAGTGGGTTCTAGGACAGGCTCCAAAACCATACAAAGAAATCCTGTCTCAAAAAACAAACAAAAAAACTAATAAAAAAGTATAAATCTCAAAATCTCATTAGTGAATCATTGAGATCAGACTATGCCCTAACCTAAGTTACTCCATACTGTATAAAACAGTGGTTTGGATTGTGTTAACTGAGTTACTCTACTAAGAGTAACACTGTTGCTTGGCAGGGTGCCTAGACCATACAAAATGGAGAAAGAGAGCTGAGCATTAACATTCATCCTTCTTTGTTTCTTGACTCTGGACACAATGACACCTAGTCCTTTAGGGTCCTATCACTGTGACTTCCATGCCATGATGGACTGTAACCCGCTGAAGGTAGAGAAGCAATGGGTATCCCAAGGTTACTATGTTGAAAACTGTCATCCATAACAAAGAAAGGCAGGTATTGAACATGTCATTAATTTCATGGGAAGTTTATTATGCCTGTTATGTAGGCAATTTCACAGAATGGTGGAAATGCGATTTGTGATTTTGTACAACAGAGCACATGAAGTGTATGTTGACTTTACATAATTTGCCAAGACCAGCAGAGCCAACAGGCTAAGCTATTATACCAGTTAAAGACAGGAGTAATGGTGAAAAGCAGAGAGGGATTTATTTAATATGGCTACATTGAGAGAGAAACAGATGAAGGGGGCCAAGTCCATCTGACATGAGCCTTAGGCAAAGAGGAAGAATTAGGAAAGAGACCAAAAGTGTGCATAATTAAACAGTCCTGGCCTAGGTGTGCCCTGCTTGATCATTTTCTCAGTGCCGGCCAAAGTTTCCAAAAGGTGATCTGAAGTTTCTTGAGGGGATGAAGGGGTTTTCTGGAGATGCTAAATTCTTCTCCAGAACATAGCTTTGCCTTCATCTGGATGGAATATCAGTCCTGTCCTGCAAGGTTTTGCTGTTGCTGGGACTGAGGTGACTATAGGGTTAGGAAAATGACCTGACTTTCTACCTTCAGCCTTGAAGTAGGGTGAGATAAATTAGATAGGTAGGAAGAGTCAAGCAGGAGTCTGGGGCCAAGGGAAGGAGGCACAGAATGAGAGCAGATTCCAGCCTCTTGTGCTGCTTTTAGTGACCCCCATGAACCTGCATGAGGTGCCAGTGTCGTCTAGCAAAGGCAGCTTCTAAGAGCCTGTTCCAGAAGAAAGATGTTCTTTTCTGCCTGGCTCTTCATGACATGGGCCCTTTATTTTATTCCACCTTTACTAATTAGCGATTCTTAGGCTATTTATTGCTATTTCCTATTGCCAAGTTCCAGAACATTTTCTGAAAAATCCAATTTCCAAGCCTCTTGGCTTTGGTACTCTCCTGTTGAAATGTACCCTCTCCTGGTGTTTCTTCTATACAAACTTGCTCTACTTGTCAAGATGTATTTCATTTCATGAAGGCAACTCAGTACCCTAACTAGGTCAGTTTTCACTCCCTCTTTTGTACTTACATGACCTTCATTTGTCTGTTATAGCACTTGCTGAGAATTCCTGCCCCTATTTTACCCTGAAATGATAGCTCATCAGAAGTTATGGCTGTGTAATCTGATTCCTCTCCATATTCTAGATATTTTCCTTCACAAACAAGTTTCCCTCCAGGGTTTCAGGGAGTGTTTTTAAACACCAGGTAGCTAAAAGAGACAATACTGTCCCTGGATCTTTCCCTCCAAAAACAAAAAGAAAGGGAATTTTATAATAGTCCTCAGAACCACTAGGAGATCCCTGAATTGAGATACAGCCTCCTATATAATACTGCTAGTACTTCTGTGAGTCAGAAGTTTGGCTCCCTTGTTGTTAGAACATAGCCCTGTACCTTTAGGCTCGATGCTGTAGCCTGAATCAGGCCACATCTCCCTGCAGTTCTCTCTTGGACAGAAGGCTGAGAAGCAGTCTATGTTATGATAGGACCGTTCTCAAGATATAGCACCTGAACACTCCTTGTCGTGCATATTCTGCTGGACTGCATCATGTGATGTAAACTTCCTGCCACCTCTGAGTGGTTCTGGAAAGTCAAATCTTTCCCTCATTAAGGGGACTGGTCCAAGACTCCTTAGAGAGACTGTTTGGAGCTTTGGTTCTGAGATGAAGGCTGCTCTCTGAAGAGGCTCCTCAGGCCACTCCCACCATTTTTCTCTTGGATCTCTCTCTCTCTCTCTCTCTCTCTCTCTCTCTCTCTCTCTCTCTCTCTCTCTCTCTCTCTCTCTCTACACACACACACACACACACACACACACACACACACTTATTTCTGTTATTCTCACTCTTAATGAGGCTCATCTCTGGGCTTTAAGGAGAAGCCTTTCCTTCTCTTTAAGGCCCCATCCTTTTTAGTTATCTTCATATATTGTATTGTTTCTGTTAAATACTCCCCCAACTCCTCAAGGTGATACAGTCTAGGGGTCTCGTTGCATTCATTTTCTCTGCCAATTAAATAATTAAAGGGCAGGGAAAATCTTCAGTGTGACATTGGAGAAATCTCAAACACCAAAAATAGGGGTAGACAATAATCAGCAGTTGAAGAAAGGCATTTAGGAAGTGGTCTCCTATGTGTCAATGAGATCACTTCCTAAATATAACACCAGCAGCACAGACACTGAGCACAACAATTAATAAATGGGACCTCTTGAAACTGAGAAGCTTTTGTACGGCAAAAGACACGGTCAATAAGACAAAAAGACAGCCTACAGAATGGGAAAAGACCTTCACCAACCCCACATCTGACAGAGGACTGATCACAGTATATAAAGAACTCAAGAAACTAGACATCAAAATACTGAACAATGTAATTAAAAAATGGGCTGAAGAGCTAAACAGAGAATTCTCAAAAGAGAATCACAAATGGCTGAAAGACATTTAAAGAAATGTTCAACATCCTAAATCATCAGAGAAATGCAAATCAAAATGACTATGAGATACCACCTTACACCAGTCAGAATGGCTAAGATCAAAAACACTAATAACAGTCAATGTTGGAGAGGATTCGGAGCAAGGGGAACACTTCTCCACTGTTGGTGGGAATGCAAACTTGTACAACCACTGTGGAACTCAGTATGGCAGTTTCTCAGAAAATTGGGAATCAATCTAACTCAAGACCCAGCCATATCACTCTTGGGCATATACCCAAGGAATGCTCAATCATACCACAAAGAAACATGCTCAACTATGTTTATAGCAGCACTATTTGTAATAGCCAGAACCTGGAAACAACCTAGATGCCCATCAACTGAAGAATGCATAAAGAAAATGTGGTACATATACACAATGGAGTACTACTCAGCAGAGAAAAACAATGACAGCATGTAATTTGCAGGCAAATGGATGGAACTAGAAAAAAATCATCCTGAGTGGGGTAACCCAAACCCATAAGGACAAACATGGTATGTACTCACTCATAAGTGGATTCTAGATATAAAGCAAAGAACAATCAGACTGCAACCCACAGAACCAGGGAGGCTACATAGCAGGGGGACCCTAGGATGACTGTGGCTTATAATAAGTTTTGGTTTTACTCAATTACTGGGCAAGCCTCAATGAAACATTTCACTATTAGGATAAGAATTTATACTGTATCAAGCTGATAATAGAAAAATAAATAAAAAAGTGAAAAAAAAGAAAGGCATTTATAGAAGGTGAGGAGACATACACACACATGCAGCAGACACACAGAGAAAAAGACCCTTGGAAAAGCAGAGGGGGTGCCCAGGAAGCCAGAAACCCAGTCTCTTCTTGGGGGCCTGGTTTGTTTTTTTATTTTTAAAGTGTCTGAAGAGCTTTCCTCCCCTGATTTAGGGTTGGCCAGTTTGAAGAAAACCCTATAGGATGTTCCACAGCTGTTCTGTGACATGTCCTGAGCAGGCCTTGAACTTGTTGAGACAATCAATCATCATGGGGCCTGCTGGTAGGAGACAGAAGGCCACAAGGCCTTTGGTTTAAGCTACCAGGCTTTTGACTCAGGTCAGGAGGGTGAGGAAGGAGCCGGCCATCTTGGAAATTCATCTCCTGTATTCCCTAGCCATGATTGCTCTTCCTATTGTCTGCCTACCAGGGACTCTGTCTAACTAACTTGGACTCTTTCATAGGTGGACCATGGCCTTGAGACCCTTGCATTACAATGAACTTCATTTCTGAATTTATGTGTCAGCTCGCCTTTGTGGACCAACCACTGCAACCTGCTTTAGTTCTTTTTAACACTTTTCTCACAAGGAAAAACTGGGAAGGGAAGTATGCAGCTTCCCACGTCCTCTAGCCAACCAGCAGTGTAGAGCTCCATTCTTTAGTTCCTGACCACAGATCCTAGACTTTGTGCACCAGGAATCCCAAATAAAGCCTGAGCCAGATGACCTCAGGGCTAGGAGTTCACAGGTATATCCATTCTATCCCTGAGGATGCAGTTATGATGTTAAGATATTCATGATGCTGTCCATTTGCCATCAGAGGATATTATTAACACAAGACTTCCTTTAGAGTCAGACATCTATCTCTGGTCAGCCTCAGAAAATAAAGAGGTTTCCTCACCTGTCACTGAGATTTACCTTTAGAACAAATGAATGGAGAATAGCAGATCCTATCTAGGGAGACTTCTTGCTTCACTGCTATCAGCTATTGCCTGCAAGACCTAGGGGAAATCAGGCAACTTCTACTGGGTCCTGTAAATTCTTGAACCACAAAGGCACAGAGAAGTGAAGGGGTGGTGTGATACCAACGTGTGATGTATCTTACATGGTGTGTGTGTGTGTGTGTGTGTGTGTGTGTGTGTGTGTGTGTGTGTGTGTGTGTGTTGCTGTTGTTGTTTGGTGATAGAGGATCAAAGTAAGGGCTTTGCCCATGCTAGGACAATGAACTGACATTGAACTACATCTTCAACTACTCCCAGACTTTGCTGATGCTCTAAGGCAGTGGTTCTCAACCTGTGAGTTGCAAACTCTTTTGGGGATGAATGACCCTTTCATAGGCATTGCCTAAGACCATCGGAAAACACAGATTTTTACAATAAAATTTATAACAGTAGCAAAATTACAGTTAAGAAGTAGCAATGAAAATAATTTGTGGTTGGGGTCATCACAACATGAGGAACTGGATTAAAGGGTTGCAGCATTAGGAAGGTTGAGAACCACTGCTCTAATATAATTAACAAGGAAAGACTTGTGAGATATAATCACATACACACAGAGAAACACTTTTTATAGGTTATTTAGTGCATTTTATTGTTCAAGAAAATGTACGATATATGTATAAAATATGTATATGTATAAAAGCCAAAAACCAGTTCCAGTTTGTGATTATTGTATTGAATAAAACACCCTTGTCTATACCATTATGGGAAATATGAGTTTATAACCACATGTTTAGAATTTGAAGTTCAGAAGGTTTTATTCATTGAAAGTTCAAAACTCATGTTAACAGTGGTGTAAACCTAGACCCGAAAGTGTCCACCTTTGAAAGAAGAAAGCAGACATGAGAATGAAGGCAGCACACGGGAAAACCAGTCATAAAATGAGATGACACCCCCTTTATCCTAACTATTTGACTCAGCAGATTTAGAGGTCCCCTGTGCCTCCTCTTTCTTCTGGTTGCTTTTCTCAATACTTGTAGGCAATATATTGCTTTTATTTTCTGCCACTTGCAAGCAAAAATAGTGCAACACATACCTCTCAAAATTTGCTTTGTCTCACATTGCATACCACATTCATATTGCATACTAGGGAAAATTGCAATCTGGTAATTGAAGATAGAGAAGATTGCCAACTGGGTACATAGACATTGAAGGTATTAGTGTATACAAGAAAGGCCTACGGTTGAGAGTAGAGCAAAAGAATTTCAGAGCTGTGTAAACCTTAAAGATTGTCTTGTCCATCTCCTTATTTATACAAAGTAAGAAACACATCCAGACAGGAGAAAATAACTCCATTTACAGTAAGGCCTTACAGGAGCCAGGGCTTAAACCAGCATATCCACTACTAGGCTACAATCCTGCATGGCTATCACTTTCCCTTCTCCTTGTCTTGGTTTTTAAAGAAGAAAATACAATGTCAAAACCATGTAGCCTTTACTTTATGCCCACACTGTTTTTCCAAACTGTTTTTCCCTTTGTCCCTGAATTGCACTGATGTCTGAGCTTCCCACTAGTGTTTACTTTTCATTTCATGATACACATAGCTCCCAAATATATATGCGTGGGTGTTTGAAATGTTTACATGTAGTACTGACACCAAACTTCTCTTCCAAGTAGTTGTCTAGGTGGTGGTGAACCTGGTGGGATCTCTATTTGTCTCAAGCACTTGAGAGGCTTTGGTGAGGGTCCATACAGAGCGAGAATGTGGAAACATTGCTGTGGTTGCCAACACAGTAAGCACTTGGAAACTGGTTTTGCTAAAGCATTGTCCAGTCACTTGGGCCCATAAAGTAAGGAACTAAAAGCCAGCCACACCAGCTTTTTATTTTCTTTTTGTTTGCATCTTTGTTTTGTTTTTGAGACAGGATTTCTCTGTGTATCCCTGGCTGTCCTGGAGCTCACTCTGTAGACCAGGCTGGCCTTAAACTCACAGGGATCTTCCTGCCTCTGCCTCCTGGGTGCTGGGATTAAAGGTGTGCACCATCACCGCCTGGCTGTCTGCTTTCATTTTCTATCTATCCCCTATTGTCATCTTTTACAGTGTCCTGTTCCAGACCCCTAAGACAACTGATGGTCTGTTGTTATTGTCATAAGTCTACAGTCCCCTTCAATTTCAGGAACAAGAAGACTGATGAATAAACAGTTTTATGATAAGGGAGTGAGTCTCACAAGAGAAATCATCTCTCAAACGGAAGCAACACTCTGAGATGGTGAGATTCTACTCTGAAGCAGGATAATCATTTTATGGAAACTAGTTTGCTCCTTTGAGCAATAAGGACTTCTTTGTACCATCTTGCAAAACCAGAACTGAGATAATGATCAACCAGACCATTCTTTAACCAAGACTGCTTGCTCCCTACTGCCAATTCTTCCTCTCATAAACCCAAAGTTCCTGCCAGTACCCAATTGTGGACTTGGGGTGCACTGAAGCTCTTTATTTGTACCTTCCACTGTGCCCATGTTGTTTAAGTTCGCTTCCTCTGACTTTTCACCATTATTTGTCTCTTGAATGCATTTATTGGGCAAGAGCCTAGTTGTTGGAAAACTAGGAGCCAGAGCTCTCACCCTACAAACTCCAGTCGCATTAATAGTCCAGTGCCATGAACTGTGAAGGAGCAATGTGAAGTGAGCTGATGGGCATATCGGTCCATAACAATTATAGGTAGACACTGGAAATGTGAACAGTTTGTCCTGTGAATAAGTATCTAATAATATCTGCCTCAGAATTCTCTGTAGGCAACCAGACAAAGCAGTTTAATTGATTCTTTTTGATCATATTGTGGGGACATTAGATATGATACAAATATCCAGGAAATAATTCCCTGTTCAATATAGCTGAAAGAGAAGTAAGAGCATCAGCTCCTGGGTAGAACATCAGCCTCACATAAACTCAAATGATCAGTTATAAACTAGACAAGTTAGTACATTCTTTCAAATGTTTTCACAGAATGCTCGCACAATTCTTTTGTCTCCAAGAAAAAGAGGGAATCAAATCAATTAATTGTTTACAATTTTACCCCATTGAATTATATTTTACAGTTTAAAATGCCACTAACTGAAACAACAGTAAAATAAAATAAATGTTGCCTGGGGTGCTAGCTGTTTGTTTTGGTTGATTGGTTTGTGTATTTTTCTTGTTCTCTTCTCTTCACATTGTTTCTCTTTGATTTTTTTTTTTTACAGCACAGAACCCTTCCATGTAGCCCAGACTGTCTGCACACTTGTGACCGTCCTCCTTCAGCTTCTGTAGGCCTAGAGTTACTACCATACATCATGACTCCTGACTGCATTTCCCTTGTTACTGTGGGTTTTTTTTAGTGTGAGTGTGAGTGTGTGTGTGTGTGTGTGTGTGTGTGTGTGTGTGTGTGTGTGTGTGTGTGTGTGTTTAGAAGGTACCTAACTGGAGATCTCTCCTCCATTTCTTCTTTCTCACTGAATGAATCATGAGGGGTCTGAGGAATCTTAGTGATCGATTTGCCATACTCTAGAAGAAATGTCTAACTGCCAGATTGATAGGTCTTGACAAAGAAAATATTAGTGATGAGTGCAGGCTTAGATCCTTTGACAAAAAAAATGAAAACAGAACAAAAAACACAACAGCACATAAGCAAAGACAGAAGTTGGTGAGAGTAGACAGAATTCACATCTGTCTTTCAACGATGACTTAGAGAGTTCATACTCTATAGAAGTAATGAAAATTGATGTCTTTAAGTGGAATGGAAATAGGAAGAAATGTGTCTTCCAAAGGTACAGAATTGGGGAGGGCAGACACAACTGGAGTCGTCAGCCTGGAAGACAAATTTACCGCAATATTCCACATGCAATTACGTACTATCTCACTGAGCTGTGTCTTACGGCACGTACCAGTAACTATAGTGGTTTGGCCTTCTCATAGAGACTTTTGATTATTTATCTTTGATTTTATTATACTGATCTGCACTAATGAGAAGGCTTTCTCTGCTGTAGACTTTTAGTATGCTCCTGTTTCTGACGGAGCTAATTCTCATAAAATCATCGCCTCTAGGAAGAACTGTCCCCCATAGGAGACTGCTGTGAAGCCGACACTGTACGCTCCTGTCTATTTCATCCTAGAAGTGAGCACAAGGTAAGCTTTTTGAAGTAGTCCTGAGGCTGGGTGGAAGCTCAAAGGCAACAAGGAAACTGCTACACTGAATACAAGGACAACTATTCATGTGTGAACTATTCATGTACGAACTATTCATGTGCAGTCTCCTATCAGGACTGTCTTTCTCTCTTCCTGCTTCCACTTACTTGGATCTTGGCAGCTTTCTTTCCAACCACTGAACGTGGTCACAGTATTGCCACAGCTGTCCACAAGGTGAAAATCCAGCTAAGCTTTTCACCAACTATAAACTGGAAGGAATTTTTCTGCCTCATTCATATTGAGCGTAAGGCTTGCCTCCTATGTCCTTATTTCTGATTCAGACATTAAACCTGGCATATTCCCTGTGAGATATATGCTGTCTTGAGTTGCTGTAGCTTTATGATTTGAACAAAACAATCACACCAGAGTCAATATACTTCTTATATTATTAGTAGAATGAAGTTCATCAATACTCTGTTCAAGATTAGGCAATACAACGCCAATACAATTCCTAGGTATCAAATGATCATAAACTCTTTAGGTGTAGTCTCAGCCATCGTATGTGTATGTAAACATAGACATACAAAGGAAAAAACAGTACACACACACATACACATATAATAACATGTAAGTATATCTATAAATCATATTCATGTATATTTGTTTATATACAGAAATTTACAAAAATCCAATATACCCTCTTATGTAACTTGCTGTCTTCAAAGCAATTTTGACATTTGTAATTTTTAATGCTATTTTCTCTTTATGTAGTATTTCAGTGTATGGATAGAACAATTTATTTAGCAAATTCTTACTGATAAATTTGGACAGTTTCCAAAATCAGATTACCATGGACACTAAAAGCAGTCACACATGTAACTGTATATCTGTACACTTCTATCGGAATGTTCACTGAGTGAATTATTAATTCAAATCTTTACTTCTTATCTTTCAGGGGGAAACTGTAGGCCCTTTGATTCATAGACTCAGTTTGAGATTGTGGGAGATAAACACTGGAACTCCAAAGCCTTCTTTGATGTTGTCCCAGTTTCCCCATATTTGAATGATTTGTTCTAATCTCTGTTGAGATGGCGTATGATTCTGGCATTTATTACTGATGGCATGAGTTTTAGAGTGTTTTTGTTGTTCAGTTTGTGGAGAAAATGCTTTAAATGAACAAAGCACTCATTACAACAGTAGTTCTTCCTGTGAGTGTGGACTAACAATCTCAAAATGATGTAAGTTCTGCTTCCTGAACAGAGATGCCAAAGCCTTCCTTGTCCTTTATAGCAAGAAGTTCACTGGCTGGTAAAACTGTTTCAGCAACAATATGCTCATTTCTCCCATGATAGTTTTTCTTCCCTCTTTTAAGTTCAACATATCTCTTGCTTGTCATAGCAACTAACAGTAGCTCTATTTTCCTAACTTACTCAGTTTGCCATCTCCTATCAGTCAACAGGACAACAGCTTTTAGAATTATTCATTTCAGCCCCTTGTTCTGAGGCCAGCATTTTCATTTCCCAAGACTGGAATAGAATAAATATTTTCATTTTTCTTACATGCATATCTTTTTATGAGTTAGAATATTTTAGTCATTTGTAGGTCATGCAGAACTATGTTTTTAGCCATGTGAGAGAAACACAGGTCTTTTCAGCATCCACCTAGAGTCTCAGTCAGACATGGTTGTTATATGGATAAAAAAGTATATACAGTGCTAGACCTTGAATAAAAAGTTGCCTTGTGCAAAGCTGATGTGCTGACATGGCAGGGTCCATATATTTGGATTTTTGTGTAGCACCTAGGAATATGTCATTCACGCTTAATGTACTACTATCTCAGGTTTATCCATTGTTAAACTAGGGTGTTGTTTCTGCTGTGACTTCTTTGTTCTTTATTTCCAGGGTACCTGGATAACCTTTGAAACAATTTGGGAGAGAGGACATGGAAGTTCATAAAGTCAGTGATCTGTTTCACACTGGGATGAACACTTGTGATTCCTGTTCCATTAATATGCTTGGCTCTCTGCAATGTTTTGTTCCAATGTGAAAATGGTATTTGAGATTATCCATTTGCAATATTTTTCAAATATTAACCAAGTACTCCAAGATAAAAAGAAGTAAATCAGAGCAATCGCAGCTTCTCCTTTACAGTTTAACAGGGACTGTGCAGGTGGGAGTTACCCACACTTATTTGATTCTCCACTTCCACTGAGTTTCTTATCTGAAAAGGGTTATATTCCAAATACTTACCAATCTGATCAAGATTTATTCTTAGTTTATATTTCCTCTCCACTGAGGTATTTTTATCACCAAAATTAACATTACATTCTTGAATCACACCATTTGAGAGATATATGCTTACAGTGTTTATTCTATAAGTTCCAGTGGTTGTGTATTGACAACCTAGTGGTTGGCCAGTCTATATAATCATATATATTCCTGGCATCATCTTTGATTCTACACGTTTAGATTACAATTCCAACCTTACCTCCTAACCACTGCTGCTTCTTCTGATATCTGCATTCACATATCATCAAGCCTCCACACACACATCCCACTCAAGGGAAGACAAATCAGTCCACACACACACACACACACACACACACACACACACACACACACACACACACAGACACACGCTGTGGCCCAGCCAATCAGCAGTTGTCCCTCTGAGAGTCTTTGTCCCTCCTTTATCATTTTCTGGAGAATTTAACACATAATAATAATACATCATTCCTGCTGTGGTTAAAGGTCATTCATTTCTAGCCAGTGAGCTCCCAGTTGCCTTTGGAAAGTACAGAGGTGACAGGACAGTTCTAGAGACTGTGCTAATGGCTGGGAGGTTCCTATGACTCCAAGTCAGAAAAAAAGGAAACTTAGAGACCACAATCCAGGTTGGTTTGTTATCCCTTGCCCCACTGCCCTCTCTCCAGACTTCTACTCTTTTGGTTCTAAGGCAGATTGTTAAATCCATCTGGAGCAGGAGTGCCTTTAAAATATCCACTTATGGCTGGATATAATGGTATACACATTTAATGCCAATATTGTTAGATGGCCTGGGTTACATAGTGTGATCCTGTCTCAAAAATAAAACAAAAATAAAATCCACTGATAGCTTGGGTCTTGTCCTGTGATAAGTGCTCCTTCACAGCCACACGGCATCTGGCCTCTTGTCACCAGGAAGTGTTATCACCCTCAAAACCCAATGTTCACCCAAGTTCAGATTTCCTATTGAAGTAGACTGGCTTCTCCCAACCAAGCATCATTACATTCTCAGACTTCATGGCTCAATCTGGCAGAAGGAAGAGACTGTCAAAAGATAAGACCCACAGAGTGGGGGAAAGGGCAGAGCAACGAGAGGAAATCAGTTGGCTTTGGCATAGTTTACAGAAAAAAGGCACATTAAAAGGGCATATCTTAGTAATCTAAATGACACCCAGATTTTTTGGCTCTGGTAAATAGGATCTACTATGTTTATTGGCTAGGGCAGCTCATGCTGACAGCTCATGCAGCTTCATGATACTGCCTACAGCAGCCTGAGGAGTTATTTTCCAACATCTTTAAAGTGAAGACAGATCCTTACATTGATTGCAAAAAGCAATTTCAGTATGAGCAGAGTTGGAGTTTCCTAAAAGGGGTTTTACACACAGATTTGAGTACAGGGGATTTTATTAGAAAGAGAAACACATGCAGGAAAAGAGTAAGACATGCATGCCCAAGTATATGCACGAACTTCTCAAAGCAAAAATCACATTGTCTTTTCAACATTCATAAATGTGCTTTTGGTGAGTTCTGAAGTATTATCTTCAAAATAATTTATCTAAGATTGTCCAGTAGTGCCTGAGATGCACAGGATAGGATTGTAGCTGATAAGGCAAAACATAAGATCATAGGAATATAGAAAGTTAGGAAATCGTGCAGGCATGGGTAACCTTTTGACACTGTAAAAATAATGGTTTTCTTTTGCATTGTTCACTCTTGAGAATTGTACAATGAAATAAAAAAATAAATACTTCTTTTAATCTATAAAAGTCCTCTTTGCCCACTGTTCTTATCCTGGGTCTCCAGTGTGCTTAATGCTTTGTTTTGCAGCTTTTCTTATCTCCTGGAAAGACCCTGGGTGAAGTATAATATAGAAATCTATTGAATGTGGAATATGGCATACATGTCTGCTTCTGGTCCTGTTTCTACTTTCCTTGGACAGTGACGAGATCACAAAACAACGGAAGATTTCTTTGTGGAAGATTACAGGTCACTTTTCTTTTTAGATTGATTTGGGGTAGAAATTGAGAAACCAGATCACCACAAATATCAGTGACAACACTAGTTAGGACCAGGGAAGTGAGCTGGCAGATATATGTCTATCAATATGTCAAGAGCAAATACAGAGTACAACTGATGAATTGGGATAAGGATAACATCACCAGAAGAGTCAAAAGGGAAAATGAGCCTTGTAAAGGGGGCTCTTTTTGATATTAATCTAAAGACAGCATGGTACAAATAATATCCCTTTCAATGTAGTATTGCTTTCTATTACCTCAATACCACTCTGATTTGCACAGAGAGCCTGTGCAGCACCAGACACAGGATTTGTCAGTACAGAGAAGCATGGCGCACACTTAGATATTACTTATTAATCACGAGAGGAGAAAGAATACAAGCAGAACTTGACTAGCAATTAGCATGAGAGAAATAGAGAGAAAATAAAAGTGAATGGTAAATCAAAGGACGACAAAACAATGAAGAACACAGAAAATGTATCCAATGAATTGTAGCAGAAAATTACTCAGATAATAAAAGAAATGAAAATCTTAAATCTTAATCTTAAGAAGAAGATGATGATGAAGATGATGATGATGATGAAGATGATGATGAAGAAGAAGAAGACGATGAAGAAGATGATGAAGATGAAGACGATGAGGATGAGGATGATGATGAGGATGAGGATGATGAAGATGATGAAGAAGACGATGATGAGGATGATGAGGATGATGAGGATGAGGATGAGGATGAAGAAGACGAAGAAGATGAAGATGATGATGAAGAAGAAGAAGAAAAAGAAGATGAAGATGAAGAAGAAGACGAAGATGATGAAGAAGAAGATGAAGAAGATGATGAAGAAGATGAAGATGAAGAAGATGATGATGATGAGGATGAGGATGAGGATGAGGAGGATGAGGATAGGATGAGGATGAGGATGATGATGATGAAGAGGTATTTAGAAACTCAAATAGGTATTAAAAGGGAAAAGGTTTTCATAATATTACTGTCAAGATTCCAAAAGCACATAACAAGGGATGATATTAAAATGTGTAAGGAGACTCCTGTGGGGTGGGGGACACCATCATTATCTCTCCTTCTACTCCAGATCCAATCCCTAGTCTCACCCCCAGCTCTGCAACAGAGCTCTGCAGCATCCCTACCCCCATCTCCAGTGAATCCCATAGATCCTCCCCTCCAAACCTCCCTCTCCCCCACCCATTGCTCTGTCCCAGGCCCCAACTCCAGCAGGCACACCCAGGAAACCATAGGCCACTGGGACAGGGAAGCAGGCAGCCTTCAGATCTTTACTGCAGATCTTCACCTCCCCCTCCATTCCTCCAAGGCAATCATCCAGTCTCATCCTTATCTTTATAGCAGACCTTCTGCTGTGGTCTCTCCTCCATTCCCAGGGGACTAAGTGGGTCCTGGTGGAACACTCTGCTTTCCTCCCTCCTGTGAACCCCCTCACTGCCCCCATCCTATCCCCATTCCAAAGTGTCAGACCCAGAAACACATATTACATGGAACCCCCAATGGCAATACTTATCAAATCCACAGAAAATTTCTTATCAGGAAACACACATCCACCACACTCTCCTAAAATCCAGAAAGGAAACAGAAACCAAAGAACACCTAACAAAGATAAAGCCAAATATCAGACACCTAGATATCATCCCAATCCCAGATGCCTAAACTCCTGAGTAAAAACACAGTCAGTAACAGGCAGGATAACATATCTCAACCAGAGCCAAGCAGCCCTACCACAGCAGGTCCTGAATATTCCAGGATAGCTGAAGCACAAATAAGGACCTTAAAACAGCCTTTATGGATATGCTAGAGATCCTTAAGGAAGAAATGAATACACCCCATAAAGAAATCTATGAAAACACAAAAAGACAGGGAGAAAGAAATGAATAAATTCATTCAACACCTGAAAGTTGAAATAGAATCAATAAAGAAAACCCAAACTGAGGGAAATCCAGAAATGAAAATTTTAGGAACTCAAACAGGAACTGCAGAGGCAAGCTCCACCAACAGGATATAAGAGATGGAAGAGAGAATCTCAGACATTGAAGACAGTGGATATGTCAAAGAAAATGTTAAATCTAAAAAAATTCTGACACAAAACATTCAGGAAATGTGGGACAATTTAAAAAGAACCAATCTAAGAATAATAGGAATACAGGAAGGAGAAGAAACCCAGGTCAAAGACATAGAAAATGTTTTCAACAAAATCATAAAAGATTTTCTAATGAAAGAAGTAGATGCCTACCAAGGTACAAGAAGCATACAGAACAACAAATAGATTGGAACAGAAAAGAAATCCCCTTAGCATATAATAATCAAAACATTAAGTGTACAAAAAGAAAAACCGTTAAAAGCTGCATGGGTAAAATACCAAGTAATATATAAAGGTAGACCTGTTAGAATTATACTTGCCTTCTCAGTGGAGATTGTAAAAGCCAGAAGGGCCTGGATAGATGTGCTGCAAACTCTAAGAGACCATAGATGCCAGCCCAGAATACTACCCCTAGCAAAACTTTCAATTACCATAGATGGAGAAAATGAGATATTCTATGATAAAGTCAAATTTAAGCAATATCTATCTACAAATCCAGCCCTACAGAAGGTATTAGAAGGAACATTCCAACCTAAAGAGGTTAATTACACCTAAGAAAAGACAGGGAACAAATAATAATCTCAGACCAGCAAACCAGCAAAATCAAAAGAAGGGAAGCACACACATACACACCACCACCATCACCACCACCACCACCAACAACAACAATAGCAAGAAAAAAAATAAACACTGCTCATTGATATCTCTCAACAACAATGATATCAATTCCCCAATAAAAAGACAGAGACTAACGGAATAGATGTTGAAATAGAATCCATCCTTTGGTTGATTCCAAGAAACAGACTGTAATATAAAGAATAGATATTGCCCCAGAGAAAAAAGATATTCCAAGTACATATACCTAAGAAGCAAGCCAGTGTAGGTATTTCAATATCTGAAAAATAGACTTCAAATCAAAACTAATCAGAGGAGATAGGAAAGGACACTATATACTCACCAAAGGATAATTCACCGAGAGAACACTGCAATTCTTAACATCTATTCACCAAACCCAAGGGCACCCATGTTTGTAAAAGAAATACCACTACAGCTTACATCACATATTGACCATCCAAACTGATAGTGGGAAACTTCAATATCACACTCTCACCAATGGATGGGTCATCCAGACAAAAACTAAACAGAGAAATGCTGGAGTTAACAGACACTATAAACCAAATGGACCTAACAGATATTTACAGAATGTTTCACCCAAACACAAAAGAATATACCTTCTCAACACCTTATGGAATTTTCTCTAAAGTTGACCACATATTTGGCCACAAAGTAAGTCTCAATAGATAGAAGAAAATTGAAATAACAACTTTCTTCCTATCTGACCACCACAAATTGAAGCTGGATATCAGCAAAAGAAACAGAAAGCTTACAAACTCATGGAAACTGAACAACTCTCTACTTTGAAAAATAGATCAAGACAAAAATTGCAAAAGAAATTAAAGACTTTCTAGAATTGAATGAAAATAAATACACAGCATACACAAACTTATGGGACACAATGAAAGCAGTTCAAAGAGGCAAATTCATAGCACTAAGTGCTTATATTAAAAAAAAAAAACTTATGCTAGTAACTTAATAGCACACCTGAAAGCTCTAGAACAAAAAGAAGAAACTCAAAAGGAGTAGATGGCAAAATATAATCAAACTCAGGGCTGAAATCAATAAAGTAGAAAGAAAGAGAACAGTAAAAGAATCAATAAAAGAATTGGTTCACTGTGAAAAATCAATAAGATCAACAAACCCTTATCCAAATAAAAGAAAGAATATCAAAATTAATAAAATCAGAAATGAAAAGGGGCTCATAACAACAGACATAACAACAGACATCAAGGAAATCCAAATAATCATTAAGGACATACTTTAAGAACCTTTACTGCACATAATTGGAAAATCTAAAAGAAATGGATAATTTCTTCTATAGGTTCCACTTAGCAAAGTTAAATCAAGATCAGATAAGCAACTTAGATAGACCTATAACTGTTTCATGAATCCTAATTGGTCTTAATAAAAACCTAGAGCCAGGTATCAGGGTGAAAACTCAAAGATCAGAGAAGCAGAGCAGCCACCTCTTACCTCACCAACTCCTCAGCCAGCAAGAACCTGAAAGGACCTGAGTTCCTGTCTTCTCCTGCCTTATATTCCTTTCTCTGCACAGTCATATCACTTCCTGTCTCAACCTTCCCAGGGCTGGGATTAAAGGTGTGTGATCCCAAGTGCTGGAGTTAAAGGTGTGTGCCACCACTGCCTGGCTGTTTCTCTTTTAGACTGGATTAATCTCATGTAGGCCAGCGTGTCCTTGAACTCATAGAGATCCAGACAGATCTCTGCCTCTGCCTCCTGAGTGCTAGTATTAAAGGCATGCACCACTACTGCCTGACATCTATGGCTAACTCTCTGGCTAACTCTGTCTTCTGATCATCAGGCAAGCTTTTATTTCCTAGATTACAAGCAATATATCACCACATATAACCCTACCTAGTGAAACAGAATCAGTCATTAACAGTCTCTCAACCTAAAAAAGCCCAGGGCTAGATGGTTTTAGCACAGAATGCTACCAGGCTTTCAAAGAAGAGTTAATGCCAATACTCCTCAAATTATTCCACACAATAAAAACAGAAGGAACATTGCTCAGTTCATTTTTTGAAGCCATAGTTAACCAGATTCCCAAATTACATAAAGACCCAACAAAGAAAGAGAATTACAGACTGATTTATTTCCCTTATGAATATAGATGTGAAAATATTCGATAAAATATTTGCAAACCAAATCCAGTAACACATCAAAAAGGTCATCCATTATAATAAGTAGGATTCATTTACATGGTTCAACACATGTAAATCAATAAATGTAATTCCTCATGTAAACAAACTGAAAAAAAAAACTTGATCATCTCATTAGCTTCAGAGAAGGCCTTTGACAAAACCCAACACCCCTTCATGATAAAATTTCTGGAGAGATTAGGGATAAAGGGGACATACATCAACATAATAAAGGCAGTTTACAGCAAGCCTGTAGCCAACATCAACATAAATGAAGATAAGTTCAAAGCAATTCCACTAAAATCGGGAACAAGGTTGTTCACTCTCTCCATACCTATTCAATATGGTACTTGAAGTCATAGCTAGAGCAATAAGACAACTGAAGGAGATCAAGAGGATACAAATTGGAAAGGAAGAAGTCAAATTATTTTTATTTGCAGATGATAAACCCTTTCAGCAAAGTAGCTGGATACAAAATCAACTCACAAAAATCAGTAGCCCTCCTATATACAAATGACAAATGGACTGAGAGAGAAATCAGGGAAACAACCTCTTTCACAATATCCCCAAATAATATAAAATATCTTAGAATAGCTCTAAACAAGCAAGTAAAAGACATATATGATAAAAAAAAATTGAGGAAGATATCAGAAGATGGAAAGATCTCCCAGGCTCATGGATCAGTAGGATTAACATAATAAAAATGGCAATCTACAGATTCAATGCCATTTCCATCAAAATTCTAACACAATTCTTCACAGAACTTGAAAGAACAATTCTCAGCTTCATATGGAAACATGAAAACAAACAAACAAAAAAAACCCAGGATAGATAAAACAGTCCTGAATCATAAAAGAACTGCTAGCAGCCTCACAATCCAGATTTCAAGTTGTATTTACAGAACTATAGTAATAAAACAGTGTGGTATTAGCAAAAAACAGACATGTTGATCAATAGCATCAAAATGAAGACACAGATAAAAATCTACACACTTATGGACACATTGTAATAAAGACAGCATCTTCAACAAGTGGTACATGTCAAACTGAATGGCTACATATAGAAGAATGTAAATAGATTCATACTTATCATCCCGCACAAAACTCAACTCCGAATGGAGCAAACACTTCAACATAAAACTGGATACACTGTATCTGGCAGAAGATAAAGTGGAAAATAGCCTTGAACTCATTAGCACAGGAAAAGACTTTCTGAACAGAAGAACACAGTTCAGGCACTAGGATCGACAATTATTAATCAGAACCACATGAAACTGAGGAGTTTCTGCATGGTGAAGGATGTTGTCATTCAAACAAAGCAGCAGCCTACAGAATAGGAAAAGATGGTTACCAAGTACACATTAAATAGAGAGCTTATAGCCAAAATATATAAAGATCCTGAAAAACTAGATATCAAGAAGACAAATAACCCAAGTGGTGGCTGTGCACTCAGCACCTCTGCAGCTTTTGTGCCCCTCACCGTGGTGGACATCCTGTTCGAGGAGATTTTTTATGTGAAAGACATTGACCCAGAAGACAAGAAATTTGATTATCTCGACAGAACTGTGAGTATGAATCTTTCAGGATGGACCTAACTCAGATGTCAATGTTCAGATTTACCCTGTAGACTTAAGTGACAAGTTCCAATTGGTCAAAACTAGTACCTTGTATGAAGATGATGCTTTGGGTGATGGTTGTGGTGGTTTTAAAGAAAATGACCCCGAAAGGAATGGCACTATTAGGAGGTGTGACTTTGTTGGAGTAGGTGTGGCCTGTTGGAAGAAGTGTGTCACTGTAGAAGTGGGCTTTGGGGGTCTCATATATGCTCAAACCATACCCAGTGTCTTAGTTCACTTCCTGTTGCCTGAAAGTCAAGATGTAGGACACTTGGCTACTTCTCCAGCACCAAGTCTGCCTACATGCCACCATGCCACACCATGATGATAATGGACTAAACCTCTGAAAATGTAAACTACCCTAATTAATTATTTTTCCTTTATAAGAGTTGTCATGGTTATGGTGCCTCTTCACAGTAATAGAAACCCTAACTAAGACAATGGTGATTACCACTCCTGAGGTGATAGGCCTTCTAGGGCTGACCAGTTTAAGCATGTAATGTATGGGGAAGTGTACAGGGCTGAGGGGGACAATACCTCTACTGAAGTAGGAACAGGCTTATCTGCATATGTGTCCTGTGGGGGCTTGCTCATGAGGCTTCAGGGCAATGCCAACCACCTACATGAATTTGAGGTGGATTCCAGAGTGTATCTGCTAATAAAGAAACTGGCATCCTGAACCTCATGCTTAGTCACTCAAGTCACAGACATTGTTCAAGCCTGAGTAGTATTTGCCTGTGAAAGGGACTGGGTTCTATGTCCACTGTGGACAGATCTTCAGTTTGTTTTAATTCAATGGAAAACTGATTTGTCTGGAAAAGGCCAAGTGGGAGATCTTAGCATGAATCTGAAGTTGTGTATGATTTGTTTTCAATTTAAAGTTTACTTTTTCAGAAAAAAAGAAACAACCAATTAAAAATGGGGTATACCACATGACTCACTGAACATGGGGAGGTTGAGCTGGTACCTACATTGAACCTTTACCCCCATGTTCTGGTGTCTTTGACACAGAAAAGTACTCTACAGGCTTCTGAAAGTGTAATGGAAACACCAACTCTATCACAAAACTTTTGATCTACAATCTGTCCTGCCTGCAAAGTACACTAGGACAATGGGGGCCCAGAACTTGTAGGAGCACCCAGCCAATGTCTGCTGTGACTTAAGGCTCACTCCATGAGATGGAACCCATACCCAACACTGCTGGGGTGACCAAGAACCAGAGACTAGATAGCTCAAAGACCTAGGGTAAAACCAAACACTACTGGTCTAAAAAAAAGTATCAATAAAATGACTCCTAGTGATATTCTGCTATGTTCACAGATCAGTGCCTTACTTGGCCATCATCAGAGATGCTTCCTCTTGTAATAGATGGGAACAAATACAGAGACTCACAGCCAAACATTACATACACAGAGAGAGACCTTGGAACACACAGGTCTAAACAAGATGTCTCCATCAAATTCTTCCCCTCAGAGTGCAGGGAACCAACCCTGCAGAAGAGGGGGTGGAAGGAGTAGGAGAGATAGATGGGATAAAGAGCACCAGTAGAACTTCTAACTGAGCAAAGCTTATATGAACTCACAGACTGAAGCAGCATGCACAGGACCTACACGGCTCTGCACCAGGTCCTCTGCATATATACAATGGTTTTCAGTTTAGTACTTTTATGGGACTCCTGAGTGTGTGAACAAGTGGGTCTGATTCTTGTGCCTTCTCTTGGGACATTTTTAGTTTTCTTTTGGCTTGGTTTTTCAAACTTTGATATGATGGTTTTTGTTTTTTCTTATTATATTTTATTTTGTTATGTTTTGTGGTTATCTCTTAGAAGCCTGTTCTTTTCTGATAAGAGAAAGAAAAAGATTGGGTCAGGTGGAAGAGGAGGTGTGGAGGAACTGGGAGGAATAAAGGGAGGGGAAACTGTATTCAGATTATATTATATTTAAAAATTAAAAGAAAAAAGATGGAGCACAGATCTGAACAGAATTCTCAATAGAGGAATTTCAAATGGCTGAGAAACACTTAAAAAATGTTTAACATCCTTAGTCATTAGGGAAATGCAAATCAAAACTTTGAGATTCCATTTTACACCCCTCAGATCAGTTAAAATCGATAAAAATACAATTCAGCTAATGTTGGTGAGGATGTAGAGTAGGGGGAACACTCATCCATTGCTGGTGAGTGCGAACTTATACAGCCACTGTGGAAATCCTTGTGTCAGTTCCTCAATCACATGGGAATCCATCTACCTCAAGACCCAGCTATACCACTCTTGGGCATATACCCAAAGGATGCTTCAATCTACCACAAGGACACTTGCTCAACCACGTTCATTGTTGTTCTATTCATAATAGCCACAAATTAGAAACAACCTAGATGTCCTTTAGCAGATTAATGGATAAAGAAAATGTGGTACATTTACACAATGGAGTATCACTCAGCTATTAAAAAAAAAGACATCACAAAATTTGCAGGTGAAAGGAAGGAACTAGAAAAAATCATCCTGAGGGGGGTATTCTAGTCCCAGAAATATAAATATTGTATATATTTGCTTATATGTGAATATTAGCTGTTAAGTCAATGATAAGCAAGCTACAATCTGTAGAACCACGGAGGGTAGATATAGAGTAAGGGGATATGAGTGTACAGATAGATCTCTTTAGGAAAGTGACATCGACTAGATAGTTATGGATGGATGGGGTGGCCTGGAATGGGGAGGATCAAGTCCAGACAGAGACTAGGAAGAGAACACAGGGAGAGACAGCTAAATTTAAGAGCTATTTGTGGGGTAGTATGGAAACCTAATACAGTAGAATCTTCCTAAAATATGTACATATATGAAGGCAATCTAAAAGAAATCATCAAATAGTAGGGGAGATAGAGTCCCAACTGGCTATCTCTTGTCACCCAATGAAGCTACCAGTACCAGGACTGAGTTACATCTAATTGAGTTGCTGGCCAAAGGGGTCTCATGGGAATCTTTAGACAACCAAGGCTGTTGCCAAGGGAATTGGTTCCTCTCTATGAACTGACAGCAAGGCCCCATTGCTGAAGACAACATATGCAAAATTCATTAAACATGGAGAGGAAGAGCTGGGCCTACGTAGAGCTTTCACCCCCATGTGCTAGTGTTTTTGATACCAGTACAACTCTGCAAAGCTTCCAGAAGAGAAATGCAAACACCAAACCTACCCGAAAACCTTTGTTCTGCAATCTGTCCTGCCTGCAAATTATGCTAGGGCAATGGTGGCACAGAACCTGTGGGAGTAACTGACCAATCTCTGGTTTGACTTAAGAGCCCTCTATGAGATATAACCTTTACCTGTTGTGGACTAGATTTGTTTAACTATGTGAAGATGTGTCACATTTGTTTATGCTGCATTTGTTTAGCTATGTGAAGATGTGCTGTATTTGTTTATGTTGCATTTGTTTAACTATGTAAAGATGTGCTGTCGTTTTCACCTTGCCTGCCTAAAGTGCCTGATTGCTTTAATAAAAAGCTGAATGGCCAATAGCTAGGCAGAGGAGGAATAGGCAAGATGGGCAGGCAGAGAGAAAAGGGGCCAGCCAGCTGAGGACTAGCTAGCCAGACCCTGGGGAAGTAGGAAAGCAGGATACATAGATGAGATAAATGAGCCTCAGGACAGCACATAGGTTAATAGAAATGGGTTAATTTAAGTTAAAGGGAAAAAAGATAGCTAGAAACAGGCCTAAGCTAAGGCTAAGCATTCATAGTTAATAATAAGTCTCTGTGTCATGATTTAGAGGCTGACGGTCCAAAAAAACCTGATACACATATTTGGCACTCCTTGGGTGACCAAGAACCAGAGATTAGACTAGATAGCCCAGGGACCTAGGATAAAATCAAATACCAGTGGTTTTTTTTTAAAAAAAAGTACTGATAAAATGACTCCTAATGACATTGTACTATACTCCTTAATCAGTTGCTCAAGCATTATAAAAGAAGGTTCCTCCTGTGGCATATGGGAACAATACAGAGGCCTACTGCCAGACATTGTACATGAACACCTACACTGTTCCAAGATCTCTACACACAGAGAGTGAGAGATCTTGGAACACTTAGCCATAAATGGGATGTCTTCATCAAATCCCCCTTCTTAGGGCTCAGGGAACCCCATAAAAGCAGAAGAGGAGGTGGGAAAAGTATAAGAGTCTGAGGGGACGGAGGACACCAGGAGAACAAGGTCCTCTAAATCAACATGATCAAAGCTCATGTGAACTCACAGAGACTGAGGCAGTCTACACAGTACCTGCATGGGTCTGCACCAGGTCCTCTGAGCGTATATTATGGCTTCCACTTTAGTTTTTTTTTTTATGGTACTGAGTGGGCAAATGAGTGGGTCTTTGATTCTCTTGGACTCTTTTTCTTTTGTTTGTTTGTCTTGTCCAACTCTGATGTGATAGTTTTACCTTATTACATTTTACTTTGTTATATTTGATTATTATTTCTTAGCAGCTTCTTCTTTTCTAATTAGAGACATAAAGGGAGCAGCTCCAGATGGGAGTCAAGGAGGGGAGGAACTGGGAGGAGTAAAGACAGGAAACTATAATCGGGACATGGTATGTGAGAAAAGAATCGATTTCCAATAAAAGGGGGAAAATGGGCAACAAAAAAAATGCTTACTGTGATAGTCAGAGTTTGTTCCTTTTTTCTTTTTTTGTCAACTTGGCACAAACTGTTGTCGTACAAGAAGAGGGAAGCTCAATTAAGAAAATGCCTGTATGAGATTGGCCTGTACACTAGTCTGTGAGGCCTTTTCTTTGTTGATAATTGATGTGGAAGGATCCAGCCTACAGGGGGCAGTGCATTCCTGGGAAGGTGGTCCTGGATGTTAAAAGAAGGCTGAGAAAGCCATGAAGGGAAAGCCAGAAGGCAGCTTTTCTCTGTGTCTCTGCTTCAGTTCTTGCGTCCGGGTTCCTGCCTTGGCTTCCCTTGGTGACAGACTGAAATAAACTCCTGATAAATCAAGAGCTGAAATAAACCTTTTCCTTTCCAAGTTTCTTGTGGTCATGGTCTTTATCACAGCAATGGAAATCAAATTAAGGTACTTACAAACATAAATATGCTGAAAATAACTTCAGACCTCCTAACAGAAACCATAAAAGCCAGGAAAGCACAAAATTATGTATCTTAAACCTCCAAATTAAATAATTGTCAACAAGATTGCAATATGCAGCAAAATTACCTTTAAGTGAAGAAATAAGCCAATATATCATAGAAACACTTGCATATCCATGTTTATTGCTACACTATTCACAATAGCCAGAAAGTGGAGACAGTTTAGATGTCAATGGACAAGTGAATGGGTAATGAAAATGTGGCACATATGCACAACTCCATTTTATTCATCTGTAATGAATGCCAAGTGCAGAAAAGAGAGATACTGTATTTTCTCTCATATGTGAAATCTATATCTAATTATATCTAATTATGAACAGACATATATGCATATGATGTACTTTCATATGATGAAATACAATCTACTTTCATAGAATGAAAGTAGAATGGTAACTATGAAGAGGGACGCAAATGTCTAAGGAGATCAGAGGGGAGAATAAGAGGGGATAATGAGAGCAGGCATGGTAAATTAAGTGAGACTATTTGGGGAGTGTGAAGGGGTTAGCAATAAGAGCAAGAAGATATTGAGGGGGTATATGGGGTGTAACTGTAAACAATACCCATGAAACCTATATTCCATATGCTAACTAAAAATTAGTATTAATAAAAACGAAAACTAAAAACATTTTTATTTTCACTTTTACAAAGAAATCTTCCACTTGTACAAAAATAAATGTATTTGTACATAGATACTCAGTGATACATTGCTCAAAATAATATTATTAAATTACGGTATAATTAAGGTCATTATAAATAATGAGATAAAAGTGAAGACAAGCTGGCCAAACAGATGTCCACAGCACTCACCTTTTTATTCACATCGAAGCACAAAAGTAACACTTGTGAATTACATTTCCAGGTGAATGACTATGACAGAACACTGTACATGAGCAATAGAGAAACTGGAAACGTTTAAGATAAAAGATCTGGAACATCAGCACAGTAAAGTGAATAAAATAATCTTGCATAATTCAGCTAGGATTCATGGAGGGCCAGGAGGACTTCTGCCTTTACACGTGTAAGAATGAATGGCAGAGTTCTAGCAAACACTATCATTGTGGATGCTGGCACTCTCACTAAATGGAAAGTTTCAAAATCCTCACATGCTTTCAGCCTACTGAAGATACGACATCTGAAATCTTCAAAGTAGTAATTCTTTAGAAAATATCTCAGCATCAACCAATGAAACCCCAGAATTCTGCAGTGAAGGCTCTGTCCCCACTTCCTCCCCCATGTTAAAGAAGTAAACCCCAGGGTTCTGTAGCTAGGAGCCATTCAAAAAAAGGTGTGTGTGTGTGTGCACTGTCTGGATTTGAATTGGCTTAAGGTCAGAAACCCTTGCACCTTGTAATCTTTGCAACACCATGTATATTCTACTGCACTGACTCTACATATAAGTGGTTCACAAACCAAATTTGACCCAATACAGTGACTGAAGCTTCAGCAGGATATTGGGGAATTTCAGAAGTCAGAAAAAGAACCAAGTAAAACATGAAAATTCAAACCACAATACAACAAATAACTAATGTTGAAACCCAAAACAATAAATGACAACAAACAAAGAATATATATAATTTTGAAAAGAGGTCTTTTGAAATAATCCACTGAAACAAGAAAAAGAAGGTAGAAAGAAAGAAAGAGCATGGGGTACTAGATTTCAGCGAGTGTATGCGCTGCACCCAAAATGAAAGATTTCCAACAATCGAGCTAATGATATATGTCAGATGCTTTAAAAAACAAAAAGAAACCAAATCCAAAGTTCAGTTAACTATGGAAGATCAGAGGCCACATAAATTAAATAGAGGCAATAAAAAGAGACAAGATGAATAAAGCAACATTGGTCCTCTGAAAGAATGAACCAAATCAACAAACTCCATTGACAAATCAAGAAAAATGATGAGCACATACAAAAGAAGAGAGGTGGAAAAGTTGAAATTACACAAAATACCATAATGACACAATTTATCATTAAAGGTTATTGTGAAAAACCACACGCCAAAACTTGAAAGAAAAACAGAAGAAATGAGCAAGTATCTGGATATATCTGGCCTGCCAAAATTGAATCCACAGGGACATTAAAATATGACTAGACTAATTTGGCAGCAGATGGGACTCAAAAATACAGGTTAAGAACCAGAAAGAGAGAAAACCTTCACAGGCCATTTCTTAGTGACCCAGTGACCTCCACCAGACCTCACATTTCAAAAGAGCAGCACCAACTGGAGGTTGAGTTCAAACACAAGAAGCCTTTCCTAAGGCATTTCAGTGCAGATTATAATAAATGAATTAAATAAGCCTGAGTGGTTTTCTCTTTTTCAATTCCATGGAAGTTTGATAAGTACTTGACTGTGATAAACATTAAGACCAAACACAAATTGAGGAGGAAAGGGTTTATTGGTCTTACACTTCCACATTGTCATCCATCACTGAAGGAAGCCAGTACAGGAATATAAACAGGGCAGGAATCTGGAGGCAGGAACTGATGCAGAGGCCAAGGCTGCTGTTTACTGGCTTGTTCCTCAAGGCTTGCTCAGCCTGTTTTCCTATAGAACCCAGGACCACCAGCTCAGGAATGGCACCACCCATATTGAGCTTGAGTCCTCCCCATATCAATTACTAATCAAGGAAATGCTCCACAAGAATGCTTACAGCCCATTTTTTTAAAAAAGATTTATTTATTTATTATGTATACAGTGTTCTGCCTACATGCCAGAAAAGGGCACCAGATCTCATTACAGATGGTTGTGAGCCACCATGTGGGTGCTGGGAATTGAACTCAGGACCTTTGGAAGGACAGCCAGTGCTCTTAACCTCTGAGCCATCTCTCCAGCCCCTTACACCCCGATCTTATGGAGGCATTTTCTCCTTAAGGAGAAAGGATGTTCCTTCCTCCCAGATGACTATAGTTTGTGTCAAGTTGACATAAAACTAGCTAGAAAAGGTGAGCCCTTGTCATCTCGACACACAGACACATCACTATTAAGTCACAACCTTTCCTTTCTTGTTCATCCCCAAGATCACACATTAATAAAGACATCACAATATAAAACATTTTACAAATTTAACAAGTTTCACAGCATGCTGGATGGTGGTGGTTCACACCTTTAATCCCTGTACTTGGGAGGCAGAGTCAGGCAGATCTTTGTGAGTTCGAGGCCAGCCTGGGCTACAGAGCAAGATCCAGGACAGGCACCAAAAGAAACCCTGTCTCAGAAAAAAAAAAAGTTCCATAGCCTTACAAATTCAAACACTTTAAATTTTGTCTCTTTAAAAATATCCAGTCTCGCTGGGCGGTGGTGGCGCACGCCTTTAATCCCAGCACTCGGGAGGCAGAGCCAGGTGGATCTCTGAGTTCGAGGCCAGCCTGGTCTCCAAAGTGAGTTCAGGAAAGGCGCAAAGCTACACAAAGAAACCCTGTCTCAAAAAACAAAAAACCAAAAACCAAAAAAAAAAAAAAAAAAAAAAAATCCAGTCTCACTTTGCTCAGCCTGGGTGTAGGGAGGAGGGGACTGAACCTGCCTCAACTGAATCTACCAGGCTGGGCTAACTCCCCAGGGGAGACCTTGCCTTGGAGGAGGTGGGAATGGGGGGTGGATGGGAGGGGAGGCTGGGGGGTGGGAGAAGGGAGGACACGAAAATCCGTGGCTGATATGTAAAATTAAATTAATTATAAAATAAAAATATTTTTAATTGCCCAATTGTCATCATAGAGTCTTCATCCAGCAACTGATGGAAACGGATGCAGAGACCTACAGCCTAACATTAGGCTGAGCTGAAGGAATCCTGCTGAAGAGAGGGAGGAAGGATTGTAGGTGCCAGAGGGTACAAGGACATCACAAAAAAACCCACAGAATCAACTAACCTGGGCTCATAGGAGCTCACAGAGACTAAACCAACAACCAGGGAGCCTGCATGGGACTGACCTGGGCACTCTGCATATGGACAGTTGTGGAGCTTCCCTTCTTGTGGGACTCCTAAGAGTGGAAACAGGGACTGTCTCCGACTCTTTTACTGGCTTTTGGGACCCTACTCCTCATACTGGGTCGCCTTGCCCAGCCTTAATACAAGTGGAGGTGCTTGTCTTACTACAACTTAATATGCCATGGTTTGTTGATACCCATGGGAGACCTGATCTTTCTTGAAGAGAAACGGAGGAGGAGTAGATTGGGGGGTGGATACAGAGGGTGGGTAGGTGGAGAGACTGGGAGGAGAGGTGGAAGGGGAAACTGTGTTCGGGATGTAAGACAAAAACAAACAAATAAATACATTTTTTAAAAATATTTAGTCTCTTTTAAAATCTAAAGTCTCTGACAACTCCCAAATTTCTTTAAAATTTTAAAGTCTCTCAACTCTGGGATTCTGCTGCTTGGTGGTCATCCCATGGTCCTAATGTCTCCAAGATACTGGAGTCTTCTTAGGCAAATGGGCTGCACTTTGACCAATAGCCTCTCCTGAGCTCTCTGCGTGATGCCAAACCTCTGTTTGATCAACTTCTCTGCTTGATCCTTTAACCCTGAGCCTTCAACTGCCACTGAAGCTACACCTTCACCAGTGACTTCTCCTGGCTTCTCATAGTGCCAAGCCTCAGCTGCTCTCCATGACCCCTTCATGCCTTCAAAACCAGTACCACCTGAGTGACTTTAACACTACCAAGCTCAGCTGCCAATGCAAGGTACAGCCTTGTGGAACACAGCTTGTGTGCTGACTCTCAGGAAACACTTCCCAGAAGATTTTACCTCATTGACAGCCTCTTCTTAATCACCGCTAATGTCTCAACTCCAGCTGGCCAACATCAATTGTCCCAGTAAAGCAAAGGTTTCACTTCAATGGCATTGGTCTCTTCTTAATCACAACTGACTCTTCAGCCCCAGCTGAGCAGAACCACAGAATCTTAATTCAAAATAGCAAAGATGCAAGGGCCCCAATAGTTGTTAAGTAACTCTCACACTTCCCTCTGGAATGTCACAAACCAGGCCTCTGTCATCTACATTTCTGTCAATACCCTTTTCTTCCAAAGTCCCACAGAACAAATCACCAAGGTTGGAACTCTTGCTGGCCTTTCTTGCCCAAAGCTCCAAAGTCCTTCCACAACTCTCCACCCCAACCTGCCAGAAGCACAAAAAGAGGCTGCTGAGGCCAGTTGCTTCAACTTACCCCTGCCAAATACAGGACCAGAAGGAGCCTACTAAAGCCAGAGGTATCTGAGGACTTCATCTTTCAACGCAGCCCAGCTTGGCAGCAATTGCCTCATAAAGTGGTGCTGCTCTCAATCTTGGCCAAAAGTTAATACAGAAATTCAGAAGTCGGCAAAGCACTGAGAATAAGTGACTGGTGAGTGATCATTCCTAAATAAGGCATCTCTAACAACTGCATAACGTGCAAGGGACATGGCAGAAGAGGACATGGGAAGAGTGTAAGAGGCAGAGAGCAGCACTGTGAAATGCTGTCCTCTGGAGTGATGTGTCTGCTGGAATCCTCAACTCCCTTGACTGTGGATACCTGAACAAAATTTCCACCAGCTGATATTCCAGTATGTGCCACTAACTGGACTCAGTGGATTCTGAGAGAGAGAGAGAGAGAGAGAGAGAGAGAGAGAGAGAGAGAGAGAGAGAGAGAGAGAGAGAGAGGGAGGGAGGGAGGGAGGGAGGGAGGGAGGGAGGGAGGGAGGGAGGAAGGAAGGAAGGAAGGAAGGAAGGAAGGAAGGAAGGAAGGAAGGAAGGAAGGAAGGAAGGAAGGAAGGAAGGAAGGAAGACATGAAGGTGGGAGAGGAATGTGTTAGGGGGGTGTCTGAGAGAAAGTGGGAGTGGAGAGTGAGGAGTGGATAGGGCCAATGTATACATGTTTGAAATTAACAAAGAGAAAATAAAAAAAAAAGTGAAATCAGGCCACCTAGAATAGTTCCAGCTCTCAGGCCCGCTTGTGTTCTTTGGGAGGCTTTTTCAAATGGAAAACAAAAAGGAACAAATTTAGAATAAAAATGGAAAAATGAAGAAGAGGAAAGGAAAAGGAGACAGGGAAAGAGAGGGCAGAGCTGCTCGGCTAAATTGACATGGTTATTAAAGATGGGACAAATAAGAGAGGGAGCTCTTTGGGGTGATGATTACTAGTTCCAGCCTCAAGTCTTTGCGTTCCTTGCTGCGCTCCCTCGCAGGTTCCAGTTACACCTGCCCTTGGCAACCTTTGTCACAGATGCTAGTCTCATCAATGCGCAGCCTTTCACAAGTTCCAGTCACACTTCTGAGTGGTTCTTCGTAGGTAGGGCTTATGAACATTGGCTCCACTCTTGTGATGTATTTACTAATGTTCGTCTCATTGCTAGGAACCTCCGAATGTATTCCTGTGCCACAACCTGGCTCTCTCCAGGTTTCTTCCATCCTAAATACTGTGTGCTTCTGAATTGAAGTTTCTTCCCACTGTAGAGGTTTCAGCATATCATCCCTTGACATTTATCCTGAATTTCCTGAAAGTGTGGTTCACACAAGGTCTGGGGCTACCAAGTTGATGGCACAGAAGGCCTTTGTTTCAGTTTGATTTGGGGGTTTTTGTTTGGTTGGTTTTTTTTGTTTGTTTTTTGTTTTGTTTGTTTGTTTTTTGTTGTTCTTCCTATTGTTTTTTGAGATAGGGTCTCTCTGTGCAGCCCTGGCTGTCCTGGAATTTGCTATGTAGACCAGGCTGACCTTAAACTCACAGAGAGCTGCCTGCCTTTGCCTCCTGAGTGCTGAATTAAAGGCGTGGGCCACGATGCCCAGCAAGCAGGTTTTTACTTTAATGTATCTCACTGTTGCTGCTCTAGCAGAATGCCTGGAAGAGTATAAGCCTGGTGTCTCCAGTCTCTCCTCTGTCTTCTGCTACCATCTGTAACTTTTGTCTCCCTTCCTCCTCCTCCTCCTCTTCCTCCTCCTCCTCTTTATTAAAAATCTCTTTAAAATGCCTAGACAAAAGCCCATGATTGAGGAGATCATAGGCCCTATGAGGAGCCTATTCTTGCTGTTTTGTATATGATCATGTTGTCAAACTGCCTTGTAAATATTTATGTTTGTGCCCACACATCTCACGCTGCTTTCAACTTTAGTCAGCAAAACTTCTTTTTGCAGTTGGTAGTGGTCAATTCAGTGACTCCTAACTGATCAAAGTGCTGAATATAAGTACCTGTTTCTGCTCAGCTATGGATGGTTTATCTATATCAACCTCCCGCAACCCAAGGCTCAGGGAACATCACAGAAGAGGAAGGCAAAAATGATGTTAGAACAAGTGGGTGGTGGGGAGGACTGTGGAATGCTGATTTCCAGACATGACATGGCTGTAACACACATCAATCTGTAGCTGCTGTGGTCACCTGCACACAGGCTGCACAAAGTCAAGCCAGTCATAATTCCAGCATAAACGGGGGGAGGGGTCCCTGAAGCCCGACTCCTAACAGAAGAGCTTTTAGCAGTTGTTGGCTGCTGAGGGAGGGAGAGTCACCCCTTTGGGGACAATGGTACAGGTAGATTGTCCATGTGGATGGCTACACACCGAAGTGTATACACGATCAGCACTAATTGGACTCAGAAGGTTATTAGTGACAATTATAAAAGAGGACATGAAGTTGACACTGAGACAGGGTGGGAGACATTAAGGGAGTTGGGAGGTGGTAGTGGTGGGTCATATGCTCAAATGCATAGCATAAATGTATGAAAAATTTAAATAATAAATAAGAATATTATTACAAAAATGTAAATAGTATTAAGCCTGCCTAAACATGTAAGTCATCCCATCTAACCAGGATAGGGTCTAGATTCTTTTCCTCTTCTGTTTTGTAAAGGAAGCCCCAAAAAGAAACTTTCAGCAGATTTAACAGCCAGGCAACTATCGGGGACTATGGGGGTCCAGCCCCTCGAGAGTCCCCTCCCAGGGTCCGGGAAGAATCTACAACCAGCTGGTAATTAATCTTTGAAGAAAAGAAAATGAACATATGTACACGAAATTCCTTAGTCCATACACTTTATTATTCTGTCAGTTCTCTCTCTACAAGCTTATACTCTGCTCTCATTTTTAGCTCCTTTCTTGCCCAGTTTCTCTTTACATTTTTCTGTTGTCCCCTCTAGGTTCTATCTTAATTTCTTCATCTTAGTTCTGCCCCTTCTAGGTTCTCATTCATCTAGTTCTTTCCCATAGCAGCTCCTCTTCCATCTCCTTCTCTCTCATCTTGTTCTTTCCCATCTGACTCTTCCTCATCTCCCATCTCATTCCTCTAGTACTCTCTTCTAGCTCTTCAATCTAGTTCTTCCCTATCTCGGTTTGTTCCTCTCAAGTTCTTACCCATCTAGTTCTTCCATTCTCTTTTCTCTTCTCTGTCCCCCTGTGCCCTGGAAGTCCTGGTATATATACACTTACAAGCACTATTCCCTTGGCAGTGCAAAGCCAGGCTTCCAGGGTCAAACGGAGGGGTAATAAGAATCATATAGAGGGGCAATAACCGTTAATTATTGTTTGCAACCCCAAAGGGAAGTGACCAATGGGGAAACGAATTAACTAAAGGCTAAATTCGGGTAATATCTAAGAAGAGGGATCTTATGTGCTCAACTATAGTCTTAAACATGATTGGTAGAAAATGTTAAGAATCTATAAGTTGCTAGGTCAATGGGAGAAAATAAAACTGCCTTCTTTTTTCCTGTGGCTCCTATCTGTCCAAGCTATCTGCCGTTTTTTTCTGCAGGGTGGGGGAAAGTGTGCTCGGTCACTAGGCAACCTGTGTACAGCTAGATGCCTCTGATGATAGTTAAAGGGAGATCTGGAACTAGAGGTAAGATTTGGGAAAGGAGGAAGTTAAGCTTAATCGGCATAGCCACCAGGCCTTCTCAAACAGTACAGAGGTTATCTCTGATAAGGTACTTTCCTCCATCTGGGGATGGACCTGGCCAGATGCTGCTAATGACGATAATTACAGGGAGGCTTGAACTGAGGTTCTGGCTGTGCATAGCTGTCAGCGCAGATGGTTATCTAAATATTCCTAGAAGTGGTTAGATAAGGAGTTAGAGGTCTATAAAGTTAATAAGGCTGTAAGAAAGGAGGGTCCGAGCTAAATTGTGTAAGGCTATTACTTAACGTCCACCTGGCCTAGGTGCAATTTATCTTAAATCAGGAGACTTGCATGTGGGCTGTTATTACTGCTAGTCCTTGAAAGTGGCTAAGGGAGATATCTGATTTCAGAGAAAGCCTTTCCTGAGGCTGTTCAAGCCAGAATACCTTGAGTACATATGTTCAGAGAATGATCAGTCCACACTGTTAGCCCTTCTTAGGAAAAAATCAATTGGGAAAACTATGAAGGCACACATGATTTTCATAACAGAATAAAGCTGATATATAACAAGCCAAATACCACCAAAAGCTCCTTGGAATTTGGCTTCCTCTGAAGCAATTTCTTGATCCCTCCAGGTAGTGACTTTGCCATAACCAACTGAGTTTTTATGATATATTACTGTGGCCCACAGCAGGCAACAGAATGGGAGAAAATTTTGCCACTTATACTTCAGATTGCAGGCTATGAATGTATCCAGGATTTCTAAAGCCCTACGAAAACACCTAAAGTTAAAACTGTCAGTCAACAAATGAACTAATGAAATGAACAGATCTCATAAGAAAAAAAACACAAATAACAAAACAGGAGTTTTTAAGTGTTCAATATCTCTAGCTATCAGAGAAATACAAATTAAATCTACCTTGAGGTGAGATATCATTTCAACCAAGTCAGAATGGCTATCACCAGGAAATTTGAAAACGAATGCTAGTGAGGATGCCAGAAAACAGGAAGCCTTATCCATTGCTGGTAGGAGTGCAAGCAAGTATAGTCATTTTTGAAGGGAGTATGATGGTCCCTGAAAAAATTGACACATCTATACCACTGCAGGGCATATGCTCAAAGGATCCTTTATCATACTACAGAGATACATGCACATTTATACATGTTTATTTCTGCTTTGTTCATAATAGCGAGGAAATGGAATCAGCTTTGATGCCCATCAGTAGATGGGGGAATAAGAAAAAATGTGGCATCTGTACATAATGAGTTTTACTCGCCTGCAAAGAAAAGTGAAAATTACAGGAAAATGGATGAAACTGGAAAGCATTATATTAGCTGAGGTGGCCCAAATGCAGAAAGACTCCCACTGTGTATTATATCTTTTAGGCAGGTTCTACCATTCTACCATATAATGTGTTCATGTATGTATATAAACAGGTGTAAATATGAATGAAGAAAGCCTAAAACACTAGAAAGATCAAGAGGGGATGAAAAGATGTGCTGAGGAGGGGGTAGGCTGCAAATGGACACATGTGACATGGGAACAAAGGAAGTGAGTAGAAGAGGAATGTAAAGGGGACAGGAGGTGTAGGAGATGAGGAGGGGGGATAATCAAATGTAACTTGTTCTGTTTAAAGATGCAATTATACTACCTAACACTTTATATGCCAATTTAAAATTAAATTGATGTCTAAAATCAAAATAAAATGTCTGTGCATATATGAATGTGTTTGAACTGCACTAACATGTGGAGACTTCTGCTTCTGCCATGGGGATTTTTTTCCTCTTTCACTCTGAAAAAAATTAGCAAAAATTATAAGAATTTGAGACTGAAAAAAATAAGCTTCTTTTACAGGACTTTACTTCAGGCACACCCATCCAAAATATTAACAAATTGACACATTAATTATGAGCATCCTTCCTGATGGAATGATTTGAATCTGGTGATTTCAAATGTTAATTTTTGGAATTGATGCTGAAGAAAAAAATCCTGTTTCAGAATTATAAGAAAGATAAAGGGTTACTGAAGGGTTAAAATATGCTTTCATCAAATACTCAAAGAATTTCTAAAATGCTTTTTGCTAAGCAAAAGTCAGATTTAAATAAGGAAAATTAATTTTAGGATTGGCCTGAATGCAGAGATACTTTTGCCTGATTTCTGGGCTTTGATTCATATGAAATATACATATATTTTTGTCAATGTTGATATGAGCTAATTTTGCTGCTGGATTAATTGCTAATACATTTCAAACTGAAGTTATAGAGAAAAAGCCACATCTTACACTGAACACTCTTAAAGGCTAATTGACTTTTAAAGGCTAATGATCGTGGAGAGGCTTCAACGTTGCAGGTCTAGAGCCTAATTGCAAATTATCCTTAATATTCTTTAGACCCCTAAATAGCTATTTATTGCCTACCTTTGTATATGACATAAATCCTTATCACCATGACTTGAAACCTTTGGGATGTATTAATTTGAGGGAACACTAGCTTCTACCAACTCAAAAGCTAAGAATGTCATCGGAAAGCATCTGAGACCTATAGCAGAGGTTTACCTGCTTTGCCTACCTGCTGTTTCCACCAATGTAATTAATTAATTAATTAATTAGTTTATTTTTGAGACAAGGTTTTACTCTGTAGTCCAGGCTGTCCTGTAATTCACAGAGACCACCCTGCCTCTGTCTTCTGAATGCTGGGATTAAAAGTGTACACCACCATGCCTGATACCAGTAATGTATTTAAAAAGTGTTTTGACTTATGTTTTTCTTTGTTCTGTTCCTATAAAAAAACTTCATTAATCTGTTACCATGTTGAAACTTGGATTTGCAGAAAAGAAAATCCATGTTCCTGGACCATGGTCACTCATATTGGGCTCTAGAATAAACTCTTATACGTTTTGAGGTGAGAGATGTTTGTATCAACATATATCTTTTGTTTTAAGTAATGTCACAATATTGGCTTTTTTCTTGCTTTTTTAAAATTTGTTTTATTCATTTTACATACCAACCACAGATCGGCCTCTCATCCCTCCTCCTGCACTCCCCTACCCCTGCCTTCCCCCTCCCCAACCCACCCCCTCATCCCCTCCTCCAACAGGTTAAGTTCTCCCATAGCAGGACAGCTAACCAAGCCCCTCCCCCTGCATCAAGGCTGTGCAGTGTCCGACCATAGGTAATGGGCTCCAAAAAGCCAGTTCATGCACCAGGGATAGATCCTGATGACACTGTCAGGGGCCCCGCAAACAGACCCAGCTACACAACTGTCTCCCATATGCAGAGGGTATAGTCTGGTCCCACACAGATTCCACAGCTGTCAGTTTAGAGTTGATGAGTTCCTTTGAGTTTGGTTCAGTTGTCTCTGTAGGTTTCCCCATCATGATCTTGACCCCCCCCCCTTGCTCATGTAATCCCTCCTCCCTCTCTTCGACCAGACTCCCAGTTAATGTCTAATTTGGTGTGTGTGTGTGTACATTTCAGGATTATAAAGATAACACCAGTATTATTCATAAAAAGGCAATATTAGATTTTGAGTCTTTGTTCACTGGACCATTAAACTGACTATGTTCATAACAGAAAATATTCTCTTTATGTAATTTATGTATATGATATTATGATTATGTAATGTGATACTCTGGAAGATGCAGCATGATGAAAATGCTATTAGAAATTAGTTTTCAGATATATTTTTAATTAATATGGAATTTAATTATGTGTGTGTGTGTGTGTTTAATATTACCTGCAGCATATTGCTACCAAGGAAAACAAGTTTCCTTTGGGGAGTTCTTATTCTCATTAATTAAAGAATTTTAAAACAGATTTAAATGTCTCTGAGAGAAAACAACAGGACCGGCAAGCTGTGGGTCTTGGCAGGTGCCTGGAGGAGGGAGATGGAGAAGAGGAAGAAACAAGCCGTTCCTTTTGCAATGGACCTAGTAAACAGCCATAAAGCAGAGGGGGTGGTGGAGCAGAAAAACAGCAAAAAGCCCAGAGCATCAGTAAGTAAAACATGCCCAGGCTTTGATCAGTATTCAAAAGAAAAAGTAGAAGAAAAGGGAAAGTTATGCTGCTGCTCTAAGTAACTAAAATAGGCAGGTTTCTCAGCTACACGGTGGAAGCTCTGCAATCCACTGCAGTAATGGAGTGGCTTCTAGGAAAGAGAACTAAAAGCATTACCTCACTCAAGGACTAATTAGTGCTCCTGTCTCTTCAGATAACTCAGGTTTCCTAGCCAGGTGATTAACAGTCCCAGCTCCTTTAACTCTTAAAAGGAGGAGAGAATAGTATGCAATGTTTGCCAGGAGTTTAAAATGTCAGTTCTCCACCCAAGGCTAGACTTTGAACTTGGATTTTCCTCTTTTGACCCAGAGGAAGTAGCTTTGCCCTGAACAACAAAAGCCAGATACCCCATCTTTTTAAAAGTAAGTAAAGTGGAAAGGCTGATATTTACGTTTGTAGTGAATACCAAAGAAACTGGAGGTGGGGTCTGGAAGCGGCACAGGACAACCCCAGACACCAAATTCTCAGCACAAAGGAGATTGATTTACCGGAGAGGGACAATGGGGTAGGTTTGCCTCTGGATCTTACAAAGACAGCAGCAGGTGTCTCTTCAGGAGTGGTTTTTAAGGAGAAAAGGGTTTCTCTCTGTGCTAGGATGGATTGGTCAGTTCTGATTGGGTATTTTAATTAGGGTAGCCAAATAATGAATTTTGATTGCTGGACCTTGGTGTTTTGATAGTTGGATGTTGGTGTTCAGTCTCAGGATTGAGTTGGGCATAAGGAAGTGGCCAAAGGGAATAGATCTTGGTGGCTAGCTTTAGGAATGAATGCAATCTAAGGGGTTAGCAAGGGAGGGGGAAGCAGGGAGAAGGGCAAGGGCCGACTGGTGCTGTTTGCCATGCTCGGGCCTGCTAGAGAGCCTCTAGGGGGCCATCTTCAGTGGTTCCCAAAGTTGCTAATCCCTGTAACATTATAGTAGAACTTCTGCATCAAAAATCCATTCAGAACTTTGCCCCTTCTCCCTCCCTCCTTCCCCCTTCACTTATTCATTCCTCCTCCCTCCCTCCCTCCTTTTCTCCCTCCCTTTCATTCTTCCTTTTAATGAGAAACATCCTATTTTTCTATTGTTGCACAAAAAGTTAGTGATAGAGGGCAATCGGGATTTTTGAGAGCCCTGATGGAGGTTTCTCACCTCGGATGAGCATAACTAAGTTTACAAGGGTCCAGGGGGAAAAAAACCCACAAAAGCATTCTCAGGTCAGTGACTTCTAGGTCCTTTATCTTACAAACTTAAAGAATTTCACTTCACACATAATAGGAGGGTACATTTAGAAATGAATTTTATTATAGGATTTTATGCTTAAAAGAAATAGAGTAGAGCTTCAGTATAGCAGAAGCAAATTGAGAAAATGTGTTACCATGGAACTTTTCATCTAAGGACTTCACATTCAGCAATGGAAGTCAGCAAGTCACGGCATCATGGGAAGGGGAGGAGATGGAGCTTGCATCTGAGAATGAGTGGAAAAAACCCAGAGTGGCAGGCAAAGCAGCTTTAAGCTCTTGGCATGTGTCCAAAAAAGAGATACAGAAAATGAAAAGGAAAAGCAGCGCTTTTTGAGTTAGAACTCAGAAAAGCAGGCTGGCTTAGTATTGCATGGTGGAAGCTCTGTAAGGCAGTGCAGTGGAGAAGGGGCTTCTGAAGTTTTGAAGTACGAGATCTCACCCAGGAACTAGAGAGTTACCTCTCTCGGCTCCTTAGCATATCTTCAGGTGTATCAGTTTTCCGGAGGAGGAGTGACCTCCTAGACAGGTGTTGACCAGACTTGATGGATTAAGTCTGTATTTTTCTTTTGGGGGGTATTTTATTTTATATCTCTACAGAGATGAATCAGAGCACTTTAAGAGCACTTCCTGCTCTTCCCAGAGGACTCAAGTTTCAAACATCCAAGTTGGGTAGCTCATGGCACTTGTAACTCCCGCTCTAGAATATCAGACACACTCTTCTGGTTTCTGAGGGCATCCTCACACATGTGGCACACACACACACACACACACACACACACACACACACACACACACACACACACATTCAGAGAAAGAGATACATATATAAAAACTTAAAAGATTTTATTTTCTTTTTAACTATGTATATCTGAGGGGTGAGTATATGAATACAGGGGCATTCAGAGGCCAGAGGAGGTCTGTGGTCATGTAAGTGCAGGTACCTGCAGAAGCAAGAAGGGGTGGTGGTCATGTGAGTGCAGGTGCCTGCAGAGGTGGGGGGCACATTGGGTATTTGAGTGCAGGCACCTGCCCAGGCCAGTGGGGAAGTAGGCATGTGACTGCAGGTGCCTGCAGAGGCTAGAGGGACAGTGGGCACGTGAGTGCAGGTGCTTGAAAAGGCTAGACAAGTAGTGGGCATGTGAGTGCAGATGATACAGGAGTTGGTGGGCAGGTGAGTGAGGTTCCTACAGAGGCCAGGCTGGCAGTGGGCATGTGTGCTGGTTTGAATAGGAATGGCCCCCATGGACTCATGTGTTTGAGTGCTTGGCCCATAAGGAGTAGAACTATTAGGAGGTGTGGCCTGCAGATGTCAGATAGTGGCAGTGGCATACGAGTAGGTACTTGCATAGGGCAGCATGGGCAGTGAATATGTCAAGTATAAGTGCATGCAGAGGCCAGTGCGGACTGAATCCATGTGAGTTCCTGCAGAGTCCAGGCAGGCAGTGAGCAAGTGAATGCTGGTGCCTGGAGAGACCATAAGGAGGTTGTGGGCATGTGAGTGCTGCTGTTACTGCAGAAACCAGGGAGCAGGGGGCATGTGAGTGTGGGTTGGCACCTAGACCAGAGGGTACCTGTGGGCATGTGAGTGCAGGAGCCTCAAGAGGCCAGAGTGAAGTAGTAGGCATGTGAATACTCCTTCCTGCAGAAGCTAGAGGAGGCAGTGGACATGTGAGTGCATGTGCCCCCAGAGGCAATGGGGGAGTGGGCATGTGAAGCAGGTACCTGGAGAAGACAAAAGTGGGCAATGGGAATTTGACTGCAGGTATCTGCAAAGTCCAGAAAGGAGCAGTGGTCTCATGACTGCAGGTACCTGCAGAGGCCAGGGTGGCCCTGGGCAAGTGAGATAAAGTTCCTGCTGAAGACAGATGGTAGCTATGGGCATGTGAGTGCTGATGGGCACCAAGGCCCTACAGGACCTATGGGCACATGATTGCAGTTTACTGCATAGGCCAGGCAGGCAGAGGGCATATGAATCATAAGAATGCAGGTTCCAGAAGTGGCCAGAGAGGGGCAGTTGCCATGTGAGTACAGGTTCTTGCAGAGGCCAGGCAGGAAATCTGGCATGTGCATGCAGGTGCCTTTAAAAGGCTGGGCGGAGCAGTGGGCATGTGAGTGCAGGTGCCTGCACTTCCAGCATGCAGAGGCTGGAAGAGGCAGTGGGCTTGTGAGTGCATGTGCCTGATGAGGAGAAAAGAGGGCAAAGGTGGTGTGAGTGCAGGCACCTACACAGACCAGTCTGGCAGTGGGTAAGTGAGTTAAGGTGCCTGATTAACACAGTCGGGGAAAGTGAGCATGTGAATGCATATACCTGCAGAGAGCAGAGGGGATGCAGTGGGCATGAAAGTACAGGTACCTGGGAAGGATAGAAGAGGACAATGGGCAGAAGAGTGGGGGTACCTGCAGAGGCCAGAGGGGGCAGTAGGCATGTGAGTCCAGCTGCCTGCAGAGACAGAGAGTGGCAGTATGTCTATGAATGGAGGTGCCTTCAGAAGGCCCCTGGGAGGGGCAGGCTAGTAACTGCAGTAGTCTGCAGAGGCCAGACTGGCACAGGGCATGTGAGTGCAGATGCCTGCAGTAGCCAGAGTGGGGCGGTGTTATATGAATGCCCTACCTGCACAGGGCAGCATGGGACAGTGGGCATGTGAGTGCAGGTGCCTGCAGAGAACAGTGAGAAAATGGCCATGTGAACACAGGTGCCAACAATAGCCAGTTGGGCAGTGGGCATGTGAGTGCAGATGCCTGCAGAGGACAGAGGGGCAGTGGATGTATGTGTTTGTTTACAAAGGCCAGGGGCTGGTGGATGTAGTGCACACTTTCATTCGCTACACTTGGGAGGCAGAGATGTTGGGGTTCAGAGTTGGAGTTGAGACCCGACCTATTGAAGGGTTCCTTGAAGAGGGGAGTGAGGAACTGAGAAATGCTAGATAGAAAATATAGAAGTAGATGGAGAGAAAGACAGAAACACTGAAGCTTTGGAGGGTTCTGGGTCAATACCAAGCAGCCTCGAGTTTATTTCTAATGGGCTTTCTATATACTACCAAGGGGAGAGGCAAAAGACCTCCCCCTTTCAAGATAAAAGTACAATGTACAACCAAGTGTAGACCCTTCAAAATACCTGGTAACCATGGCCCACGGCAAAGCATCTTGTGATTAGGCCTTGAAGTAAAAGACACCTGGTAACCGTGCCTTTGCACCCTATTATACAGCCTTGGAGAGCAACATAAACTGACTGTCTGACCTTGAGTCAAACCACAAGTTGGAATCTTTGTGAGCTCCCACACAGAGGCGTTTGGATCTCTGATTTCAAGGCCACCTTGTTCTATAGTGCATGTCACAGGACAGCCAAGGCTACACAGTGAAAACATGTCTCAAAAAAAAAAAAAGAGTGAAAAGTCTAGTGGAACCCTGGACATGTGAATGCAGTTTCCTGCAGAGGATAGAGAGGGCCAGTGGGCATGTGAGTGCAGGTGCACACAAGCCAAGGTGACAGATTGCATGTACATGCAGGTTCCTGCAGAGACCAAGTTGTTAATGGGCATGTGATTGTTGCTGCCTGCTGAGGCCAGAGGGCAGTTGGCATCTGAGTGTAAGTGTCTGAAGAATCCAATGGGGCTGATGCATCAGAGTTCAGGTGTGCACATAGACCAGCATGGTCATGTCAGTGCAAGTGCCTACAGAGGCCAGAGTTGGGTGGTTGGCATGTGAGTGCAGATGTCTGCAGAGAGCAGACAGGGACAGTGGATTTGTGAATGCAAGTGACTGCATAGGCCAGAGGGCAGTGGGTATGGGAGGGTACTTGCCTATGAGGGCCAGCATGTGAGTACATTTGCCTGCAGAGACAAGAGCATGGAGGTGGGCATCTGAGTGTAGAGCTGTGAAGAGTGTAGACTGGTAAATTGTGCATGTTAGGACAGGATCCTCTGTACCCAAGAGAGAGGCAGTGAGCAAGTGAGTGCTGGTGTCTGCAGAGGCCAGGAAAGCAGTGGGCATGGGAGTGCAGGGGAGGGCAGAGGCCTGACTGCGCCAGTGGGCATGTGATGGCAGGTGCCTGCAGAGGCCAGAGGTGAATGGTGTGCAGGTAATGCAGGTATCTGCAGAGCCCAGGCAGGCAGTGGGCATGTGAGTGCAGGTACCTGCAGAAGACAGACCTTTAATGGGTATGTGAGTGCAGGTGCATGCAGAGGCCTGAAGAAGTTGTTGAGCATGTGAGTTTAGGTTCCTGGAGAAGCCCCATGGGGAAGTGGGCAAGTGAGCATAGGTTTCTAGACAGGACAGCGAGGGACAGTGGGCATGTGAGTGCAGGTGTCTGCAGAGGACAGAGAGGGGCAGTGGGCATGTGAGTGCAGGTGTCTGCAGAGGACAGAGAGGGGCAGTGGGCATGTGAGTGCAGGTGTCTGCAGAGGACAGAGAGGGACAGTGGGCATGTGAGTGCAGGTGTCTGCAGAGGACAGAGAGGGGCAGTGGGCATGTGAGTGTAGGTGTCTGCAGAGGACAGAGAGGGGCAGTGGGCATGTGAGTGCAGGTGTCTGCAGAGGACAGAGAGGGGCAGTGGGCATGTGAGTGCAGGTGCCTGCAGAGGACAGTGGGGCAGTGGGCATGTGAGTGCAGGTGCCTTCAGATGGGAGAGGGTCAGAGGTCACATTTGTGTGCTTGCTTGCAAAGGCCAGGGGGACAGATGGTGGTAGTGAATGTCTTTAGTGCCAACTCTTGGGAGGCAGAGGCAGGCGGGTCTCTGAGTTCAAGGCCAGCTTGTTCTGCAGAGCATATTCCTGGACAGCCAGTGCTACACAGAGAAGCCCTTTCTCAAATAAGAAACAATAGAATGTAAAGGTTGTGGGGGCAGAGGGCATGTGAGTGCAGGTTCCTGCAGAGTCCAGGGGGCATAGGGCATGTGAGTGCATGTGCAAACAAAGACAAGAACTTGACAGATTGCATGTGCATGCAGCTTCCTGCAGACACTGAGTTGGTAGTGTCATGGGAGTGTTCTTCCCTGCAGAGGCCAGAGAGGGGCAGTGGGCATGTGAGTGCTTTTACCTACAAAGCTAAGAACAGGGCAGTGGGCACCTGAGTGTAGGTGTAGAGGAGTGACTTTTACATGTTAGGGCAGGTTCCTCTGGAGGCAAGAGAGAGGCAGGGAACAGGTGAGTGCTGGTGTGGGCAGAGGCCAGAGGGGAGGGGTGGCCATGAGTACAGGAGTCAGCAGGTGAGAATGTGAGTCCAGGTTCCTGCAGAGTCCTGAATGAGTCAGTGGACACATGAGTGCAGGTGCTTTTAGAGGTCAGTTGGGCTTTATCGTGTTAGGTCAAGGGCCTGCAGCGTCCATTTTGTCAATGGATATGAGAATTCAGGTGCCTGCAGAGGCCAGAGTGTGGCAGTTGACATGTGACTTCAGGTACCTGTAGAGGTGATAAAAGGATGTCAGATCTGGAAGGGCACTTGTTAGCCTCCCAGTTTGAATGGTGTAAAACAGATTCAGGTCCTCTAGAAGAGCAGGAAATACTCTTAACCACTGAAAAATCTCTTCTGCCTGATGGATTAAATCTTAAGAGAAGGGCCATTAGAATGTAATATTCTTATTGTTGTGCCCACATCACAAGACCCCCGAGCAAGACCACCCCAGAGCCAATATCTGATATAAAACACACAGTGGTTTATTGATAACAAGCAAGCCTGGGCTTGGTCCGTGTCCAGTACTCCTGTGCAGCAGATGAAGGAGGACGGCCCTGAGCTCTCAGAATAAAGGGCTTTTAAAGGGAAAGACTGCAAGCAGGGTAGTACAAGTCTTTGGGTCATATGATTGGGTGAGGGTAAGTAACCTTTGAATATACTGGTTGGGGGTTACAGTTATCGTTTTTTGAGGCAGTCCTGGACAAGTCCCAGGCTTTGTCTTTGAGCTGCCATGGAGGCTGGCTGGCCTTGCTCGTACTGACTGTGAGGACTTACTCAGTGGCCCAGGCCCTGTCCTTGACCCATGCATGTAGCTCTAAGTTGGTGAGGGGTCCCAGACATTAAACAATTGACAGAAACTTGAGCAGTCAGAGTACATGCAGAAAGGGAGCTACTGCAAGGACTATGTCTTTTGTTCATGGCCCTCCCAGAAACTGCTGCTCAAGTCTCAGGAAACTGCAATTGAGGCTTGATCCATGAAAGAAGAGTGAGCAGCCTGTTATGGCGTCTACTTGGTCCTTTCATTATTTTTGGATCAGATCAGAAAGCCATGCCTTTATCCAAGGCCAGAGCTAGACCTCAGATTTCATTCTTTTGGTAGGGACCAGGAAGCTTCCCTTCAATGTGCCTCAACAAAGCCCTGGTATCTCCACCCTTAATATGGGATTTTAAATCCTAAGGAGGGGCACTTGTGACGGTTCATTTCTTAGTGTCACTAGGAAACTGGAGGTGGGATTCATAGCTGACTTTGAGGGAGGGGTCCATTCTAGATAATATCCAAAACTACTAATCCTGCAATATTACCTCATCAAGAGTTGAGACCTTAAATTCATTTAGGAGATGAGCTAAAATTGGGGTATAAAAAGACTTAGGGTCCCTACTCTTGCTGAGTTTGAGCCCTAAAGGGATATCAAGCAGACACTGATAGATACTTAGATGGCAGTACCTCTGTTGGCAATTCTGACCTCAGCCAGGACAAAAGCAGGAACATTTCAGGCTCCTGGGCAAAGACAAATGTTGAGGCCCTGACTCTAGACTGCCTGACATGTGATATCCCTGTTCCTACCTTCAGCACTTTCTTCTCTAGCCTTGCTAGACCCATTTTCTGGGTTTCTTCTGTTCAAACAGAGAGTTGTATTCTCTTGGTGCATTGGGACTTGACAACGTCTTTTGGTGAACTCGGTGGTTTTCCTGTAGTCTGTGCTGACTGTTGGGGATGTTTGAAACACTGGTGTTGTGTTCTCTCCCTTCTGTCGTATCCCATGTGTTTGGTAGGGTGTTGGGACAAGCTATTCCTAGAAATAGTGTTTGTCTTCACTCCCCTGTGTCCTGTATCTTGGTTTGAGAGTCTGTGCTTTGACTTCTACTCATCAGTTGTCTTGTTCATGGACCTAGAAATAGCTTGTGGGCTCCTCTTGTGTGTGGTATCTAGTGTGTGGGTGCTCTAGTGTTTGGGTTATGTCTATTATAGTACCCCTATAGACGTTATTAACTTTGAACCTTGAATTCTCAAGTGCTGTCTTGATTTAATCTCCTCTGGTTACAGTCAATCCACACTGAGATGGTCCTGCCTTGCTCTTATCTGAATAGTAAATACATCTAGGAGGTTGTTTAAAAAATAATCTATGTGCTTTAAATAGTGTGTGTCTGTTGGGAATCACAACACACACACACACTCACACACACACACACACACACACACACACACACACACACACACACAGGTTTTAATTAGCAAGATTTCCAGAATGACAAGTTTTGATGCCCTTAAGTCTGTGAAACACTCAGAGGTCAGCATTACATCATATATGTCAGTTAAACCAGAAGTTCTCATTCTTGAGGGTCTTGACATCACCGCACCTGGATGAGAAAGATAGACAACTCATGGAGATTGTGGATTCTGAAGTGCTGACATAGCAGGATACCTAACTTGGCTCTTGTTTCATTCTGTTTTTTTTGAGACAGGGTTTCTCTGTGTATCTCTGGTTCTCCTGGACTTACACTGTAGACCAGGCTGGCCTCAAACTCACAGAGATCTGCCTGCCTCTGCCTCCCAAGTGCTGGGATTAAAGGCATGCTCCATCTTTTCTTTTTAAAGAATGAAACATGCTTTTGGGATAGAGTGATGGTGCAATGGTTAAGAGTACTTCCAGAGGGGGGCTGGAGATGGCTCAGAGGTTAAGAGCACTGACTGCTCTTCCAGAGGTCCTGAGTTCAATTCCCAGCAACCACATGGTGGCTCACAACCATCTGCAAAAAGGTCTGGTGCCCTCTTCTGGTCATACATGCTGTATACATAATAAATAAATAAATCTTTTTTTAAAAAAAAAAAAAACAAAAACAAAAAAAAGAAAAAAAGAAAAAAAAAAAAAAAGAGTACTTCCAGAGGATCTGGATTTGATTCCCCACATGGTGGCTCACAACCATCCATAACCCTAGTTCCAGGGGACCCAATACCTTCTTCTGACCCCATGACCACCAGGCATGCATATGGTACACATATATATTTGCAGACAAAACATTCATGCACATAAACAAATAAATCTAAAAAATAATTCTTCTAACTTTCATCTTTTAAAGGAACAACTGATATAAATTATGGAATCTTTTCATGCTTTATTGAGTCTTGCTAATGCTCCATTTGTTTGTTTATCACAGTGGTTCTCAACCTTCCTGATGCTGCAACTCTTTAATACAGTTCCTCATGTTGTGGTGACCTCCAACCATAAAATTTTTTTCATTGCTACTTCATAACTATAATTTTGCTGCTATTATAAATCATAATGTAAATCTGTTTTTTTTTACTTTCTTTTGTTTATTCTTTGTGGCTTTCACATCATGCATCTTGATCCCACTCATTTCTCCATTCCATTGTATCCACCCTCTTCCCTTGCAACCTCCCCCTCCCAAAATAAAATAAAATTTAAGAGAAAAAAAAGAAAAGAAAAAAGGAAATATTGTGACACAGTAAGTCATGTAGTAAACCCTTTTATCCATGTATCTTTACTTGCAATTATTCAAACAGTCATTGTTCTGGATCGAGGCCTCTGGCTTCTGCTATACCATCAATGCTGGGCCCTCATTGGGACTCCTTTTGGATATCCTGTTGTTGCCTGTGTCATGGAGGTCCTGCAGCTTTGGGTCTGCAGAACTGGTACCTTTATGTGCTCCAGCAGTTCACAGATGGGGTGGATATTGGGGTGGGCCTGGGTAGCGGCAGGGTTGCTCAGCCCATTAGCTCCCCGCTGTCCTCACCACCAGGGTGAGCTCTCCTGCATTGCCCCGGACTAGTTTACCTCTTGCTGCAATGAGCAAGGGGAGGTTCTGTCGCTTTAGTGTCCTCAGGGTTGAGTCTCCCACACCTGAAGCATCAGGGCCAGCTCTCTCTACTGTGTTGCCCTGTCACGTACTGCAGCTGGTGAGGGACAGCTCTCCTGCTCCACTCTTATGGCCTCAGGGTCAGCTCTCCTACCCATCACAGGCAGAGAGGGTTGGAGGTCAGGGAGAGGGCATCTCTTCCCCGCCCACACCACCATATGTCAGATGAGGGGTGGGACCAGATCTCCTAAGCTCACATTCTTGGGGCTTGTTCAGAGGACCTCTGTCAATAGGGTCAGATATGTTGTGCTGCCCAGGTGAGGTGCAGGGCCCATTTTCCCAAGTGCTCCAGCTGGTAAGGGGGAGGGTCAGGTCCCTCACCCACCACAGATGGTAGGGGAAAGAGGACATGGCAGATGAGCGGGGTGTGGCCAGCTAGCCCACTGTCACACCCTCAAAGCCAGCTCATCCACACCTCTGTTGACAGTTGACCCTGGTGAAAGGGTCACTCAACCCCAAAGGGGTCAAGACCCTCAAGAATGAGAACTTCTGGTTTAACTGATATGTATGATGTAATGCTGACCTCTGAGTGTCTCACAGACTTAAGGGCATCAAAACTTGTCATTCTGGAAATCTTGCTAATTAAAACCTGTGTGTGTGTGTGTGTGTGTGTGTGTGTGTGTGTGTGTGTGTGTTACTCTGATAAACATTTTGCTATTGTATATATAAGATGTATTGGTTATTTATTAAGTGGTGCAATGTTATTCATTAAGCGGTGTTCTTTACCGTGAGAGAAAAGCTACGAGGTACAACAAAACCCACTGTAAGAGTTTATTAAGGAAAGGGAACAGAAGAGGTGTGCATAGGCCTATGAAATGACCATGCAGGAAGGGGGGGAATAGGTGGAACCTGCTTTTATAGGTTCCCCCACCCCTGCACATGTGCACATGGACTTATGTAGCTATACCACGCATAGATTATGTGACCACACTGTGCATAGATTACATGATCATACAAGCACGGATTAAATAGGAAATAAGGCCCTAGGATGACTAAGCATCTTGCCTAGCTGCTGGACAGTGCATATGCAGTCATGTAGCTGAGGGAGTGGCTAGGAATTCTAACAGTATTTATTCATACTCTGTAATCACTAGCACTGTACTCAACATTTATACGAGATTTAAATTTTTGATTGCCAGTGCTATAAACATATTCTACCAAATTTTTTAATGTTTCTTCTGTACATAATTACTTCATTTTCCAAACAGTTCTACTGCTGTTGGTTGTGTGTTGGTAAAACTTTATTATGAACTGGTGTCTGTTACTCGGGAGTTGTGTCTTTGTAAAGCCTTAAAAACTGAACAGTGTACGGAAAATCTTCTGACAGAGGAACCTGAACAATGTTTTTAAGGTGCAAGGACATTCCTCACAGGATAAACAGATGGAACTTCAGGTATGCCTGACCTAAAAGACACATCTTCAATTCATCAGATGTTTAAAATTAGACCTAAACGGTTTACTGGAACTAACTCATTGACATCACTTAGCGGTCCCCCCAAAAAATGTGAAACCAAATCATACTAACCAGGGCGAATCTTTCCCTGACATTGTGTGACTATGGAGAACAAGTCATCAGATGGTTAATTGGCAATGTCTTCAGAGAATAGTGTTTAGAGGCAAGGGGGAATGTGGTCAGAACGGAAATAAAGTCATGTTGGACATGGTCACGCTTGCCTGTAATCGCAACACCTGGGAAGCTGGAACACTGTCTCAAACCAATGAGGTAGATTTACTTGAGCTAGCCCTTCCAAAGGTAACTAAAGATCAAGAGGTTATGAAAAATGGTTCCAGGGCTAGAGAGAAGAGGCAGTAGTTGGGAGCACTGGCGATTCTTTCAGAGGACCCGGGTTTGATTCCCAGTACCCACATGGCAGTTTCTGTCTACAGCTCCGGGCCAGGGCATCTAACACCTTCTTCTGTCCTCCACGAGCACTGCACACATATGGGCATACGTGCAGGCAAAACTCCCACACACATAAATTTGAGCTGCCCCCAGTCACAGTGAGTTTTGTCAGTCAATGGACTGACAGTCTGGTTAGTTCCTATCCCTGTGTAGTACAGGGGCCAGTTGTCTAAGTATAACCAACAATCCTGGCTGATTTCTGGCTATGAGTGATAAACTCTGTCCCCAGGGTCCCTTCCTGTGGCATGGAGTCTGATTCCCCAGGTTTTTCCTGTTTCCCAAAGACCAGAATCTTTTAAATTTTTCAGGAAGCCTCAGTTTTACAACCCCAGTTTTTGCAACGGAAACTCCCTTGTTTCTGGCAGTTAGGGGCCCAGCTGCAAGGCGTGCATAGAATTGTAAACTCTGTATTCTTATCTCAGAAGACAAATTTCCATGTCTCCTTTTCTCCATACAATGAGACACTTGAAGTGGGCATCAGTGAGCAGAGGTCAAGGTGGAATACATGCTACTGGTTTGTAGTCACACTAGCTAATACCTTCCCTGTATCTGTCTTCCTCAGTTTCCAGTCCAGGCCCAAGCGCAGTTGGGTTTGGATCATGACCCTGTTTTTATACCCATAATACAAAACATAAGACTCAGGAGGAGGCAGGGGGGAAGGAGTGGAAAGGTCCAGGACCTAATGAGACCTTAATTTCAATGGGACCATAGTCAGAAGACAGTCCATTTGGTAGCAGTGTCTGCGGAGCTAATCACCTTGTAGGGTCCTTTCTGGGCTAGTTTCAGCGCCCCTTTGGCTACTCGCTTGACAAAGATGGTATCACTGGACTCAAACGAAGAGAAACTGGTGGTGAACTCAGAGGTCAGCTGGGTCTCTGAGATAAGTTCAATGACTAGCTTGTATAGTGAGCTGGAGGGCCTACGACATGAGAAAGGAATGGTTAGCTAGAAGCAGAACTACAGAAGCCAAAAAGTAGGGTTAGTGCATTTAAACTTTCCCAGAACTATAGTATTTGCTGTCTTAGGCCTTTGTCTTAGTTTGGCAGGTAGTGCTGTCTACATGCTGAGTTTTAAAGCCTAAATGGTATTTTCCATCATGGAGTCAGTTGTGCTAAGGTCTTGGGGCCTACCATGTCTGGAGCCTTGTTACAATTTTAAAGAGACATTTATGCCTGTCAACCTGAGTATAACAGTATTGAAACAATTGACCATGAAAGAAAACGGAATTTCCCCAGAAATCTCATTCTGGGAGAAGGAAGAGGACCTAGCTGGAGGAGGAACTTGTTTCCATGAAATAGAGTTTACATAGTTCTAACAACTTCTCAGGCCCTGTCTTAGTCACTATTCTATTACTGTGAAGAGACACCATGACAAAGCAAGTCTTATAAAAGAAAGCATTTAATTGGGACTTGCTTACAATTTCAGAGGTTTAGTCCATTGTCATCATGGCAGACATGGTGCTGGAGAAGTAGCAGAGAGTTCTACATCTGAATCCTCCGGCAGCAGGAAAAGAGGGATATTGGGCTTGGCTTGGGCTTTTGAAACCTCAAAGCCCACCCCCATTGGCATACTTCTTCCAACAGGGCCACACCTCCTAGTCCTTCTCAAGTAGTACCACTCCCTTATGACTAAGCAATCAGGATGAGACTGAGGCTCAGATAAGGATCGTTCAATGGTGCACAAAACCATACTTTGACTGGGACTGCATATCTCTAGTGTTCTATTTAAACTTTCTTCTTACTTCAGGACCTTGAAAACAGACTTGGGGAAATCACTTTGTCCCTCTTCCTAATGTGGTCACATTGAGTAAATTTCCCTTTTCTGCCTTCCACTTAAAAAAGTGAGGGAGAGATAATCCTCAGTTGTGCATAGTATCAGTAGCATCAATTGTATTAAATATAATTTTTAATATTAACTTGTGGTGGGGGGAGTGGCTTCTATTCTTTTTTAACATTAGTGCCAGATCCAAATATTTGCTTTATTGTTCTATTGATTAAGTTCTTCTGTAACATACTTTTGAGTACTTTGTAAAGTAGGGTTGTGGGGAGAAAAATGCTAAATGCTACTCAAAATAAATGTTCATGGTAGTGATTAGCTTGAGTTACTACTACAAAGGGTTTTTAGTGGTTAGTAAGGAAAAATATTACCACAAGGTGTCAGTAGCATGCAAAAAGCTTTATTTGGGCTGGCTGACTGGCTGGCTGGCTTGCTTTTGTGTTTTTTCTTTGTCTCTCTGTCTCTCTGTCTCTGTCTCTTTCTCTCTCTCTGTCTCTCTGTCTCTGTCTCTTTCTCTCTCTCTCTCTCTCTCTCTGTCTTTCTCTCTCTGTCTCTGTCTCTGTCTCTGTCTCTCTCTCTCTCTCTCTCTCTCTCTCTCTCCCTCCCCCCTCTCTTTCTTTTTTCTTTCTTCTTTTTGGAGGAAGTTATTTGTGACAGATTTTCCTGTGGCCCACGTTTGCCCGGAACTCACTATATAGCTGACAGGTTTGCATGTAGAAATCCCTTACAAATACGACTTGTTCACAGGCTATAGTTTGAAGAAAGTGGGGTGGACAGGACTTAGGGGAAGAGTTGAGGAGGATGGATATGTGAGTGATGGCAGTCCAGGGTGGAGTCTGTGGGCTTGAGAGCTCCCAAGAGCAGCAACACAGAGTCCAGAGGCTTATCTACAGCTAGCAGATTTTTGGTGTTGTTTTATAGAGTTGCAAAGCAAGCAGACTCTAAATGAACAAAACTTTGCTTATTTGGGGATATATTTAAAACAACAGGATATGTAAACATTTGGCTGCGTGATTGATAAACTTGAGCTAAAGAGCTTCTGTCTGCTGTGGAGAAATTAGCAACCTGGAATCCAATATACAGTGGTCACCTTTTGTTCATTTATATAACTTCTGAAAGTATACTATGAAAGAAGGATGTTACATATACAAGGTAGCATAATTTGATTTGATTTATTCTGTTAACTTTTCCTTCAATGTCATCCTGGATGAAAATATCTCTCAGGTAGTTTTGCTATTGTGGCATTCACACTAAAGCCATGTAAAACTTCCATAGCTTGCATTCCTGCCACATTACATGCTAAGCTATATAATGCAAATCATCACAGCTGCTCAGCATGCTATTTATTTGATTGTTCTCTTTTGCATTTAAATAGACAATAAAATAACATACAAAGAACATTTTATATTTTGAAGAACATGTCTGTATTTGGTATTTATTTTCAAAATTAATAGCTTGGCATTGTACAAGAACCAACCCTGCTTCCAGAACCCTTAGACTTTAGTCTTATAGTTTGTTTGTTTGTTTGTTTTTAAGTTTCTTGAGACAGGGTTTCTCTGTGTAACTGCTGTGGCTGTCCTGGAACTCACTCTGCAGATCAGGCTGGCCTCAAACTCCCAGAGTTCTGCCTGCCTCTGCCTCCTGAGAGCTGGCATTAAAGGCATGTGCCACCCACACCTCCAGCTAATCTTACTGTTTTTATCTTAATCACCAGACTTCATGAGCAGTTCTCTCCTGGGAAAGATCCAGTGGACCTTTTTATATTGTTTCCAGTGACTAGAATTTAGCCAAGATCACCCTGAACTGTATTCACTTCTCTAATTTTAGTGATTGGTAAGAAGTTGGTTGGCATTCTGTTCCTATCTCTCTACAAGGAGACTCCAAGCTCCTAATCCAAATGTGTCTACTACCCTTTTTTCCCCAAAGCTGCATAGAAAACAAGAGTTTCATTTCAGCCTAGGAAAGAGACCTACTCATATATGTAAAGAAACAGGCTGCTCAAATGCTTATAAGAAAAAGTTCCAGCCCAAGGTGATTTTTTTTGTATCCATGCAAAGAGCCTGAAATGAATTTGTAGTATTAGGAATTATCTTTAATTATCCAAGGTATAGATAAAGTCATCATGCAATAATTTGTTAAACTGATTTTATCATAGTTGCAAGAATAGGGAAGGAATGAAAAATGGCCCCAACACAACATCTAAATGAACAAAAGGTAACATCTGTATATTGGCTCCTAGGTTGCTAATTTCTCCAAGGCAGACGGAAGCTCATTAGCTCAAGTTTATCAACCGCACAGCCAAATGTTTACATGTCCTATTGTTTTAAATATATCCCCAAATAAGCAGAGTTTTGTTCATTTAGAGTCTGCTTGCTTTGCAACCCTATAAACCAACACCAAAGATCTGCTAGCTGTAGATAAGCCTCTGGACTCTGTGTTGCTGCTTTTGGGAGCTCTCAGACTCCACACTGGGCTGCCATCACTCACACAGCCCTGCTCCTCAATGCTTTCTTCCCAGGAAGTTCCGCTGCCTTCCTCTTCTAAGTGATGACTGCCTCTCCTTTCCCCAACTCATGGCCTCTGAACACATCATATTGTAAGGGATTTCCACAAGCAAAGCAATCTCCTGAACTTCATGGCTTGTTCCCATGTGCTGTGATGGAGATTCATCACAAGAGCAGTGTCCTACCATCTTACCACGAGGGAGGTCAGAAGTGTCTGCATTTTTATCTCTTCAAATCTCAGTGGCCTCCCCCTTTTACTCGGTTCAAGAGATGCCCTCCTTTATAAGCAACTATGGCCCTAGGAAAACGATTGCGACTTGAATACAAGCTCATAATCACACAAGTCCACACGGTGAGAATCAGTGTCTTCAGCATAATGGGAGTCAGGAAACATTTCCATGTGAAAGTAGCAATCTGACTCTGAGGAGTGAAACCAGCTGTGAGTGAATTCATACAAGAGCTGGGATAAAGACTGTTTTGAAGCCAGGGCTGGCAGGAGCACTAAGTTTCCATGGCTACCTTCCCATCCCACCATACACTGTTTTGGTTGGGTTGCTTCCATCACACTCAGAGACACTTAGTGGTTTCACTGATGCTGCTTTGGTATTTTCCACACCTGTGTGTGTACTAACAGAGCGCCTCAGGAGTGAGGGGGCGTCCACCCGAGTGGGCCACAAGCTTGGAAAGCAAGGGCAGCTTGCAGGAGGCTGCTACCGTCACCACCTCACAGCCCCTCATGCAAAGGTTAATTAGCATGAACATAAGCCTACAAAGATCATTTGTTTAGCTGAAGTTGGTAGATAACTCAAGCAGGACCCAGCCTCCATTCTGCCCCATTTAGTTCACTTATTTACTAGAACTGAGGAAGAGCATAACAGACTGTCTCTGTAACCATGAAACTCTCAAGTCAAAAGTCTGGGAAAATCTCATTCACAGTTTTACTCATGAGTCTTGCATTCTTAGTGCAGCTCAACCATCCTAATGCTGCGACCCTTTAATACAGTTCCTCATGATATGGTGATCCCCAACCATACAATTATTTTCATTGCTACTTCATAACTGTAATTTTGCTACTGTTATGAATCATAAGGCAAAATTTCTGATGGCCTTAGGTGACTCTGTGAAATGGCCATTCCACTCCCTGGTGAGGTCCTAACCCACAAGTTGATAATCATTGGTCTAGCTAAAAGTTTTGGTATGGTTTGTTTTTTGTTTGTTTATTCGAGAAAGAGTCTGTGTAACAGCCCTGGCTGTCCTGGATCTTGCTCTGTAGACCAGGCTGGCCTTGAACTCACAGAGATCCACCTGCCTCTGCCTCCCAGGTGCATGGATTAAAGGAGTGTGTTACCACTGCCCAGCCAAGCTAAAAGTTTTATTCATTGGTTTGTGAAAGAAAGTTCATTTAGTCTTCCTGTTCTGTGTTTCTCCAGTGTTAATTTGTCTGAGTCTTCTCTGCTCTTACTTTTCTTTCTTCTGCTAAAGAAAACTTACTTCCTAATTTTTGAGATGTAACATACTATTTTAAATCTTTTTTTAACTTCCTATCTTATCCCACATTCATGCCCAACCTCCCTAATAGGTCTGGGCCATACTATTAAGCCTATGTGCCCTTCCTATTCATGCTTGCTCATCTTCTCATCCTTTTCTTGTTTATTAATACCTATTAAATGTACATACTAATGAGGTTCTGTGTGATATCTCCATATGTTCATGTATGCTAGAATACTTAACTGACTCGATCCTGAGTAGGTCTTGTCCAACAGCTATGTCATGCCCAGAAGACGTTATTTCACAGCACTCTTCCCAGTCCTCTGGCTCTTGCATTCTTTCCACCCCATCTTCCTTGATGTCCCTTGAGGGTTTTTTCCCGGGAAGGGGTGATATCATTGTCTCATCTATTGTTGAGTCATCACAGTCATTTTTTCTCAGCACTTTGAACAGTAACACATCTCTACATTAATCACGACCCACCTAGCATAAGAAGTGCCTCTTGTTTCTCTTGTGAAAACCAAAGTCAAATGTTGGAGGCTATTTATGTTTTCACTCCCCTAAACAAGTTTGTTTGACCCATCTGCATCTGCACTGGATGTACTTGATCACCTGTGGGCAGGAGGTACATGGGCAGGAAATACATCAGGATGTATGCTCTCCCCTATTGGATGTAGGCATGTGGGGTGGGTACATAGGCAGGAAATATGTCAGGATATATGCTTGCCTCGGATTGGACCTGATGAGAAATATGGTGGCTTTGTGGGATTGCCTATTTAAACCTCTGCAAGGCATGACTCCTGGGCATTTCCTAGAACCCAGAGATGGACCTGGCCAGAGTCCATCAACCTGTCCAGTATTTAATTAAAGCTTGCTTCAATTTTGGCTTTAAACTGTGGTAGTGGTCTTATTCTTTTTTTTTTTTTTTTTTTTGGTTTTTCGAGACAGGGTGTCTCTGTGTAGCTTTGCGCCTTTCCTGGGACTCACTTGGTAGTCCAGGCTGGCCTCGAACTCACAGAGATCCGCCTGCCTCTGCCTCCCGAGTGCTGGGATTAAAGGCGTGCACCACCACCGCCCGGCGGTAGTGGTCTTATTCTTGACTGGTGGGATTAACACTCTGACCAAGGTTGGGAGCAGCACTAATCTATTGATATATACATATGTATTTAGAAGGCAGTTTGAAAACACAACCAGTTAGAAAAAAGATCAACAAGTTCTTCACTAGGGCCGATGACTTCCCCAGCCATGGGTTTTGACCATTTTTAAAGTAGCAGGCATGCATGAATTTCCTACTGTGCAATAAACCTCAAGTTCAATAAAAGCTCAGTTGAATACCCCTATAAGTTGGCATTATTGTACCACTGGGTACACCTTGCCTGGCAGACCATTATTGCAGTATGCAGTGTCCAGTGCTGGGTAAAATCTTTTCTCCCCCAGCAGTCTGCATAGCACATTCCAGTGCAATGAATGCTCTTTTGTAGGGAGAACATTTCTTGGTCACTTGAGGTTCATTTCTCTATGTCCTACATTCAAAATGAGTGATGTCTTCAGCAATAGATTCTTACTATCTAGTTATGGTGAACAACCTATTTCTTCGTCATTTTTTTTTTCAAGAAAAGGTCTCACTATATATCCCTCCTGAGTGCTGGAACTAAAGGTGTGTGTTATAAAAGGGCAGGTGGGTTTGAGCCAAGGTACCCTACAGCGGGTGAGGGAGACAGGCCATGCAGACATGGCAAATGGTGGCGTGGCACGGTGGAAAGTTACACCATGCAGATACAGCATCTACGTGGAAAGTTTTATTACTAAAGGGGGAGGGGAGAGGGAAGAGAAAGAAAGAGAGGGAAAGAGAGAAAGCAGAGATGCGTGCAGCCTTGTGGATAGAGAGAGAGGGAGGAAGGAAGAAGAGAGAAAAGGGGGAGGGGTTTTCTCTTAAAGAGGACTTTACTTAAGATGATGTGGTCAGGATGCTGGATGGGTCCCCAGGGGGTAGGTCTGAATGTTAACATTCCCTAACAGTGTATACCACCATGCCCTGCCCTATTTCTTTTTTATTTTATTTGACTATAACATGCAGTCAGATTCTGTTTATGTCTATACCCAGTCCTAATAGGCTCTTGTATATGGAGATCTAAATCTTTCCCTCGATTATGAATATTTTCAGCTGCCATTTCACTGCATAGACTTCTATGTCTATACCTTCTTTTTCCTCCTCCACTGTCCACAAAATGAGGGTATTTGTTCACTAAATGGTTTTCCACAGATTTTTGAATACTTTCTTCATTCTTTACAGTTTTTCATGTGCTACGAGTATTATGCCCAGATCACAGGGACCCCAAAAGACCACCACAGAACCGAATCCTGTATGTAAAAGCAAAGAGCCTTTATTTCAAGCTCCAGGTCTTGGTCCCTCCGTCTGTCTAAGGACGTAGTGAACAGAGAGCCCTGAGCCCAGGCAGGGTAGGGGTTTTTTATCATAGTAGAGGTTGGGGTGAGGGGATTTCCAGCTTTCAGGACCCTGATTGGCTGACAGTTGTCTAGGGGTATCTGTAAAACAAAAACAGGTGTGTGCTAGACTCCAGGACATCTGGCCACCTTATCTAATGGTTGGAATGTTTGGGATGTGAGATATTTCCCCATCCCTGGGTGGATCCCTGGGTGGTATCAGCTTATGGTTTTTTCTGGATCTGGGTGTTGTCTGCCAGTAAGCCTGTCACAGAAGCTAGGTCTGGGCCCCTAAGCCTGTCAAGGTGTTTTGGGGTCCCTCCACAATGATATTTCAAAGGTCTATACATTCCCATATTTGAAGAGTGATCCTGATTAGTCTTAACAATGAAAACCCGGAGTCAGATATTGAGGGTAAAAGCTGGAAGATCAGAGAAGCAGAGCAGCCAGCCACTAGAGAGACTTTTTTCCTCTAGGAATCCTCAGACTGAATGGTAAGATCCTGTTTCTACCCGCCTTATATTTGTCTCCACCTCCCAATGCTGGGATTAAAGGCATGAGCCTTCCATGTGCTGGGATGCAAGATGTGAGCTATCACTGCCCAGCTCTGTTTCTCTTTTAAACTGGTTCAATCTTGTGTAGCCCAGGGTGGCCTTGAAGCCCTGATCTTCCTGCTTCCTTCTCCCAAGTGCTGGGATTAAAGGTGTGTGCCAGCACTGTCTGGCCTCTATGGTTAACTAGCGGCTAGCTCCGCTCTCTTATTTCCAAGCAAGCTTTATTTGTCAGAACACAAACAAAATATCACACAACACATATTCTTTCATTTGCTTCTTTAAACCTGTTTGAGCTTTCAATTATGTTTTTCATTTGACTTGCTAAACTCTATTTCTTTTTTTTAAATCTCTTTATCTTAGCCTATTTTCTCACTCATACCCTACATTGTCTTTCATTCTTTCTTCTTCTTCTTTTTTGTTGTTATTTTTTTGTTTTTATTTTGAGACAGAGTTTCACTGTGTAGCCCTGGCTGTCCTGGAACTCACTCTGTAGCCCAGGCTGGCTTCAAACTTACAGAGATCCACCTGCCTCTGCCTCCCAAGTGCTGAGATTAAAGGCATGTGTCAGCACCTCTGGCGACATTGTCTTTCTAATCACTTAACTGATTATCAGCATTCTTAGAACTCCTGAGATTTTTCTATCATTTTCTAGGGTCCCAAAGAAGAATATAATTATGCAAGAATCTTTGGCTCCTAGAATATTCCAGATCAGGCAATAGCTCCCTTTGGGTGGTTCCTGGCAGGGACATTCTGAAAACTTTTTTTGAAGCTATGGAAATTTCAGGTTATTTCTCTAAGTGGGATTCAGCCTTGTGAGGAATTTGAAACTTTCCAGTTGCTACAATTGCCAGTATCTCCACCCATGAACCTGCCTGGGGAGACTGCAGTAAGGGATTGTGGGCCTTTTCCTGTACTGTGGTCAGAAGGGATTTGGGGTCTTTTCCTGTCCTGTGGTCAGAAGGGATTTTGTCTTTTCCTGTCCTGTTGTCAGGTCTCTGAATCATACATGGCACCATTCTCTCCATTGCTGAGGTCCACCGTAACTTGCCTTAAAACGTAACAATAGACTTTTTACTATTTCCCTTCAGTTTGGAGGAGAATGTTTGTGCTCAGCATCTCCAGATAGCCATCTTGAATGGCCTCTTGCTTTCACCTTCCTGTCTCTAGCAGCACTGGAGAAAAATAGTTTAGTTTTCTTCCTCGATTACTTGTAACCACTTCCTTTTTTCTCTCTCTTTTTTACAATGAGAAATCTGGCTTCTGATAGATAAGTAGTGGCCACAGTAGGTAATGTAATTTAGTTTCATATGCCTTTAAAATCTGACATATTCTTGCCTCAGGGTGGAGAGGTTCACAGGCCACTTTGGGCCCACCATTTGATGTAGTTCTTTCATTTGATCAGGAAGCTGCTAAGTTTTTTTTCCCCTATTTTTCATAGCTTTCTGAACACAAAGTGAAAAAAAAAGAGTTCATTTGTATGCAACACACTGCTTTATGTTGGACCTGTTACCATAATACTTTTTCATTATAATAAAGACCCTTTCTAAATATCATCAAAATTTACATTTGTATAATGATGGATCTGCTGAAAGTTGTGTGCCACAAGGTCTGATAGCCCAGTTGGGAGCAGTTCCCACAAATTCTTTCCCAATAATATTATTTATAGTGTTGTGCCCAGATCGTGACCCCCAGAGAGACCACCAAAGACGAGCATGCCGGAATGCAAAAGCAAGGTTTAATTCTGGATATCCAAAAGCAATACAAGCCTAGGCAGGGACTTCGTCCAATACATCCAACGCAGTGGAGGCTGGAGGAAGCGCCCACCTGTCTGCAAGCTCAGTTTTTAAAGGGAAAAGTCACAAGGTTACATCATTTAGGGGTGCTAGTACAGGTACAATTCTGATTGGCTCGCTTCTAGGGACTTCTAGAAATTACTTCTAAGGGAGTGGTTGCCCGCCACCATTTCTCATTGGCTGCCCTCAGGTGGGGGCATTTCTGCGGTCAGTTACCCTGGAAACCAGGGAGAGGACATTTCATAGTCTGGCAGGCATTACCTCGTGACTATCTTGTGACTCTGTACTTTTACACTTCCTGGTTTCTGGAATCTGAAGTGACTGGTTTCAGTAACTAATGGCCTGTTCCCAAAAGGAGAAATCTTAGGCCTTAGTTTTTGGGTGAAAGCATTTCTAAGATGGCTCATTTTGGTCTCACAATAGTAGACATAACCGAAAAACATTAGTCCTTACACTAACATTTTTTGCTCTGCCATTAACATTTCATTATCTTATAATATGGTAGTAATGTTTCCCTGAGATGACACATAGATTTGAAAGTGTCCACTCAGACTGCAAAAGCAGAAACAGTGTTGAAAAGCATAGCTTGGCTATTCCAGGCATTGGATATAATTTTGCTAAGAGATATCACTGTTTTATTGCACCAAGTTTAACCTGAGACATCAGTTGGATTCTGTTGTTGCTTAATTGATTGATCTACTACTTTGTTTGCACACAGTTATTTTTCCATTTCTATACTTTATGTTTTACCAAAACCTTTTCTACTTCAGAAAAAAAAAATCGAAGTTTCAGTCACTGTCGCAGGAACAATTAAGTAATTGTCACCCAACCCACTCCTTTGCATTAAATAATATATATTTGTTACATTGCACAGAACTAATCGCTGTCCTTTTTAAATTTTTAGTGTTATTTACTTTATTTTACTTCATGTATGTGACTGTTTTGCTTGCATGCATACCTGTGTACCACATGTAGGCCTGGTGTCCGTGAGGTCAGAATAGGGTGTTGGATCTCCTGGAACTGGAGTATGGACAGCTGTGAGCTGCCATGTGAGTGCTAGGAATCGAACCTGGGTCTTCTGCAAGAAGAACAAGTGTTCTTAACAGCTGAGCTGTCTCTCCAACTCCACTAATTGCTATCTTGACCCATAGATAATATAACTAAAAAAAAAATTAAACATAACACCATGGCATACTTTATTAAATCAAAGATGTTTAGTATTTTTCATGATAAAATCAAAGATAATTTTATAACTTTTTCTACTTTCCTGTTACATGTAGGATAATCTGTCTTTAGTAGGAGTAAGTTGCTCTAAATGACAAACTACCTAGTTTTCCCTTAGAGTTAAATATCTTGTTTAAATAAATTTCTAGTTTAAAAGAGGAGGAAAAAAAGAAAACATTATCTGCATACTCACTGGAGTATTTCACCTGAAAGAAGTGCAACATCATTTCATTTGCAATAAACTGAATTCAACTAGAAGACATTACTTTAAAAGAAATAAAACAGACACAGAAAAATGAATGTGACATGTATTTTCTCATATGTGAGAGCTGAAGACAAGTGATTACTACAGATTGGGAAGGGTGTGGAGGGTGAAGGTCATAGAGGCTGAGCATGAAAGAAGGTTGATTGAAAAGAATCAATGCATGATGTATGAGTATATGAAACAACATGCTAAATCCATCAATCAATATAAAATTTTAAAGTAAAACAATGGAAAACAAAAGAGAAACCCAAAAGAATTAAGCTGAAATTTGGATCTTCATTTTAAATTTTTTGAAATATAAAATAACAACTGGCCACATTATTCTACACATATACTTCTGTTTTCAAAGTTTTTTTAAATTTTAATAAAAACACAAGTAAAATAAAGCTGCATTTTATCAATTAAAAAGGAGGAAATACTCATTAAAATGAAACGTGTAATTGGAAGATATACAAATAAAAATAATGAGTAATTATGAAGAAAGCTTCTAGGAAGTTTGGGGCCACGTTATAAAAAGCAAGTATTTGGGTTTTGAGGATTCAAGAAGGACCTGGCAATGCCAAAGGGGATAAAAAGCTTATTTAGAGAAGTAATAGAACATTTTGCAAACCTAGAGAATGATTCAAACATCCAAATACAGGAAAGTGAAATTTAACCTGTTTAATATGATTCAATCAAATCTATTGGAAAGTATCATAATCAAGCTTTCAAAGGTTAAAGTGTAGTAGGATAGTCTCAAAGGAGCCAAAACAAACAAGCAAAGGATACATAGTGGTGTCCTTACTCACCTGACAGCAGAAGCTTGACCGGTCAGAGTACAGTAGGGTGAGATGTTCACATTAAATGTCACTTGATAATGCCAAATGCAGCAAGGTATTCTTTAGAAATTAAGGTGGACCTATAGACCTACAGCTGAGGCCTGAGCACAACCCCAGAAGAACCATGGTGTCTCATTTCAGAAAAGATTGGCAAAGTTTCTGTGTTTCCCCCTGCAAGAAATAACAACCCCAGAGTCTTGTGGTATTGACTAGGGAGCTCTCATGTTCCTCATCATGGAATCTTGATGCCACACATTTGCCAGGTTAGCAGAAAGGCTACTGTATTAACAAGATGCCCTGGAGGAGTTCTTGACCTCTTCAAAGGAGGGCCATGAAAAAACTCTGCATTTGAGTTACAAGTGTCAATAATTTGATTGGAGATAAATTCACTTATTGGAGTCGATGTCAGGCATTGAGTGCTACAGGCCAGAGGCTCTTGGATTAGGTTGGGTTAATTAACCCAAAGTTGGGTTAATTACCATTTCAGAAGCCTCTTGGTCTATTATAGTGTCTTGATTGACAATAAATAAAGGACCCATCCTTGTGAGGGAAATTTTATGGCCAGAATTTCAAACTGTGTTATAGGGATAAGAAGGGGAGCCACATGAATTGGGGCCACTCAACAATATTCTGCAGTAAGGTTAAAATGGTACATACAAGAGTGAGTGCAATGCAGGGGGACCAGGGTCTTCCGATTTTATGAAGTGTCAAGAGTTCTCTTCTGTTTTCTAGTCACATTATCCAATAAGTTGTTATCTCTAGTTACTGCAAGGGGCCTAGAGAAGACATTACTGGGCTGTGAATGTAACAGATTTGCTGGTAGCTGTTTCTGGGTAATGTCTGTTAGGCTGGGATGGAGTGAAGCTGCCATTACAGTTGAGAATTACCTGTCTCTCACTACACTGTGAAAGGGATGCTCAGCATAATGAGCAGAGTTTTCTGCAGTATGGTTTCTTATCAAAGCCACCCTAGATGAGCAGTACAGTTTTACTTTCACTGATTCATGTGCTATGGAAAATGACTTGGTTATAGAGTTGGGCTACAGAACAACCTGGGAATAATACAGAGACCCCTGTAGAGGTGAACCACTTGAAGAAAACAACTATGCCTCTAATGAGCTTATTTTTAACCTATTATGTGTGGTGATATTTTATTTGTGCTTTAATAAATAAAGATTGCCTGGAGATCAGAGGAAATGGGAAGCCATTATAAATAAACAAAGAAGTCAGGCAGCAGTAGCACATGCCATTAATCCTATCACTTAGCAGGCAGGATCTCTGGGTGTTGAAGGCCACACTAGGGAACAGAGCCAAGCGTAGTGACACACACCTTTAATCTCAGTAACAACTGTAGAGGTCTGGAAGTCTGTACAGACAGACAGAAATTGACAGAGCTGTGTAGGAAGAGGAAGTGAGGTAGCTGGGCTAAGAGAACCAAAAAGAGGGCAGAACACCAAGGCATATAAGGCGTGGGTAGACAGGAAGTAACTCACATTTGGAAGCTGCCAAGTTGGTGAGGTAAGGTTAGCTGTGGCTTTCCCTATTTCCTGATCTTTCTCTAAGGCTTTTACGCCTATATTTGGCTCCATTTTTTTTTTTATCTAATAAGACCATTTAGAAATTCGTCTACAATTATGTTATCATACTGTACACTATATTTGGCTCAGCAATCCTCACATGTGCTACAAACATAGGTTACATGATCCAGACTGAAAATATGTATTTGTTTCCTAGGCAGGTTACTTGAGTATACATTTTATAACAGTCCTTGATTTGAAGCCATACCCCAATGGACCTAATTCTCAGGCATATTACAGCCTCTTGGGGATCCACATCACCTTCAAGCAGCATATTTGGTTCAACATCTTTGTAAACAAAGATGAGGCATATCCAGCTATTTGGCAGATATAAGTTAACTCCAGCCTGGACAACACATCTTAGATGAGCCATCTGGGGTCATGGCAATTACCTAATAATTTTTGTTGTTGTTTGACAGTTTTATATATTTAGATAATAAAGTTTAGTCATTTTCACTCCTCTCCCCTCTCTTGTCTTCCTCTGTCTCTCATTGGACTCTTTCTTTCCAACATGTCTTTCCCTATTTTCCTATCTTCTTTTTATGTATGACCCACTGAGTTTAATTAGTTTCTTGCCTGACCATTGGTAGATTAGTTATTGGAGCAAAGGCAACCGATCAGCGGTTGCACCCCTGAAGAAAATTACTTGTCTTACCCTGACAACTGTTTACTACCAACAGTCCCTAGGGATGGATCGGATTCCTTCTCCATCTATGATGAAATGTTGACAGGCCTGATAGTAATCATCAATTTGAAGTTTCTAGTACATTTTCCATAAGGTGGCCCTGTTGCTTTGCCCATAGGGTAGGTATGTGTATATAGGAGATATTTTTATTGACTCGCAGGAAGATACAAATAATATTTTATTCCACTGCCATTTAGACTAATAGCATACTATCCACATCATAGCTGATGAAGAAATGTACTTCAAATGTCAAGATATGAGCATTTTCAGTCATATGAAATGGAAAAGAAAGAAATGAAGATCAATTTTTTCTGGTTTTCCACTAAGTAACATATTTAACTTCCATATTGTCTAATTCATTTATATGCTTTCTCAGGTAGTTCTCACTGCCCTAAATTTGACATATCACCCGACTACATACAAACATCTAATTACTTAGTCAATGAATACCATAAGTTGCAATTCCTCTGACCATGGACTTTTATGGTAACTCAGTTGCACTAGCTTTAAAAATCTAAATTCTAAGCCGGGCGGTGGTGGCGCACGCCTTTAATCCCAGCACTCGGGAGGCAGAGGCAGGCGGATCTCTGTGAGTTCGAGGCCAGCCTGGTCTAGTGAGTTCCAGGAAAGGCGCAAAGCTACACAGAGAAACCCTGTCTCGAAAAACCAAAAAAAAAAAAAATCTAAATTCTATGCATTACTAAAACTGAATTTTAATATAGTAGGAGAAAAATGTCTGCAAAAAGATTGTCACCTCACCACTGCCAACTAAGAAGGGTGTATCAGAGTTCTCTAGAGCAGTGATTCTCAACCTTCCTAATGTTGTGACTCTTTAATACAGTTCCTCATGTTGTGGTGACCCCTAACCATAAAAATATTTTTGTTGCTACTTTCATAACTGTAATTTTGCTACTGTTATGAATCATAATGTAAATATTCTGGGAGATAGAGGTTTGCAAAGGGGTCACGCCCCACAGGTTGAGAACCACTGCTCTAGAGGAACAGAACTGATAACATCATAAAGGGGCCATATTAGATTGGTTTACACAATATAGGCTGGTTGGTCCAACAATGGCTGTCTGCCTACCAGAGAGGCTAAGAGCCTGGTAGCTATTTGATCCACGGAGCTAGATGCCTCAGCATTCCTAATCTGATGCTGAAGACCTAGAGGATTTCTGAAGTTTCTGGTCTTCAGTCCATGATCAAGGTCTGAAGAAACTGGGTTCTAAGGTAGCAAAGAACAGTAACAGCAGAGACAGTAGGAGCTGTAACAGAGTAGGTACATTCCCAAGCAGGAAGTGAAGGTTGGCAGGCAGAAGCAACACCAGTTTTCCCTCAGGCCTTTTTACACCTGTGCTGCAGCCGGAAGGTGGTTAATATCTTCTGGTATTACCCACTTCCTGGGAGAATATTCCCTCTTTAGTTGACATTTCCCCAAAATATCATGAAGTGTGTCTCACAGATGATCCTAGATCCAATCAAAATTACCTATGGCAGAGAGCGCAACTGAAACATTTAAGAAAAGTGGTGTGGGACCTGATGTTGGGATATTTGAGGAATTCTCTTATCTTATACTTGCTCCTGCTTTACAGAGCTTTTAATTTCACCCAAAATCTCTGCCCCTAGAAAGCGTTTCTAGTTGGTTAGTACCAATTTTAGACAATGCCTCCCAAAACTCTTAGTACTGTGTGGACACATTTGATGTACTATTTCTTTCACAAAAAGTCTTTACTTGCCTTCTTCCAGGCATGCACATTGAAACAGTGTAAGATATTTCTAAATATTCAAATCATTCCCTGTTGTTGAGCATGCTGCCCTTTGCTAATTAAGTTGAGGATTATAAAACAAGGCAGATTCTGATAGCATAATTTTGAAACAGCATCACCAACCCTCTGACCATGCACAGTGTGAAGACTTCTCTTGCAAGAGACATTTTTGTGAGTGATCATTTGTAGAGGTAACGCCCGCATTACTGATACCCGTTTACCATGTCTGAGCGAAGGGCTGCGGATTAAAAAATAGAGACAAGAGACAGTGGGTCATTCGTATGATTGGATGTCGAATGCCGTTTATTGAAAGAGGGAAGAAACCTTAAATACAGGCTTACAGCACAAATGGAGGAACCCCCGGAGGGCAGAAGTTTGCTACCAATGGTCTACATTCCAGAACCAATGTTCTACATTCTTTCATCTAAGTTGTTAACGCCCAATATGCAGGATACACAAACAAGGAACTTCCCTTAAGCATTCAGAAGGGTGGATACCGGCAGGGAATCTGAATAGGGAGGACATCTGATCAAGGTCAGCAAGCAAGGCCGCAGCCACTCCCAGTCGGGGGCCAGGGCCCATGGCGCCCACAATCATTTCCTGACATTTGCTGAAATCATTAATAATACTACTTCAACTTCAGAAACCCAATAGGTAAGAATCAATTTCTTCACTGTGCTGCCTAGTTCTTATTCAAACATGACACAGGTTAGGGTCATCTGAGTAGATGGAGGCTCAATTGAGAAAATGCCTCTTTAAGATTGGCTTGTAGGCAAGCCTGTGGGGCATTTTCTTGCTTGATGATAGATGTAGAAGGGCCTAACCTAAGGCAGGTAGTCCTAAGTTGTATAAGAAAGCAGGTTGAGCAATTGTCTTAGTTAAGGTTTACTATTGCTGTGAAGAGACACCATGACCATGGCAACTCTTATAAATAAAAACACTTGAGGTAGCTCACTTACAGGTTCAGAGCTTCAGTCTATTATGATCATCAAGAGGAGCTTGATGGCGTGCAGGCAGACATGGTTCTGGAGCTGAGAGTCCTACATCTTGACTCACAGGCAATAGGAAGAGGCAATTGACTGTCACACTGAGGGAAGCTTGAGAAAAAGAGACCTCAAAGCCCGCCCCCACAGAGACACACTTCCTCCAACAAGGCCACACCTCCTAATAGTGGCCACTCCCTTTGGGGGCCATTTTCTTTCAAACCACATTCCACTCCCTGACTCCCAAAGGCTTATAGCCATATCATAATGCAAAAAAATGCATTCAGTCACACTTCAAAATTCCCCATAGTGTATTACGGTCTCAACAGTGTTTAAACATCCAAAGTTCAAAAGTCTCTTCTGAGATGCATGGAAATCTCTTAACTGTAATCCCCTGTAAAAATTAAAATCTAAAAGCAGATCACACACTTCCAACATATAATGGCACAGGATATACATTACCATTCCAAAACACAGGGAAGGGAGCATAATGAGGAAATGTTGGATGAAAACTAGACTGGAAACCAGCTGGGCAAACTCCAAACTCTGCATCTCCATGTCTGATGCCAAACTGCTCTCCACATCTCCAATTCCATTCAGTTTTGTTGACTGCAACACACTTCTTTCTCTTGAGCTGGTTCCACTCCCTGTTAGCAGCTTTCCTCAGCAGGTATCCTAGGACTCTGGCATCTCTAACATCTTGGGTTCTACAAGGCAATCCAGGCTGCAACTTCACAGCTTCATACAATGGCCTCTCTACTAGACAGGGACACCCTGACACATGCCTGGTCTCAGCAGCTGTCCTTAAGTGAGAAGGCAACTTCTATAACCTGTTTCTTCTATCCTTACCTCTAAAGCCAGAACTACATGGCTGAGGCTGCCAGGTTCTGTTGCTTACTGGGGCTGGAATATGACCCCTTGTTCAGTTACATCTTCACCAGCTTTCTGTTTTTCTTTACTACCTAAGCTTACCTGTCCTTGAACTTGATCTTTAGACCAGGCTGGCCTCAAACTCTGCCTTCCCAAGTGCTGGGATTAAAAGTGTGCACCACTACACTTGGCTCTAAAGTTTTCTTTAACTCCTTTCCATAAGTTGGCAACTTAACTGGGTAGGATCTTGCCCTGAAGTCACCACTCCCTTTATTCCATTTATTAATCTGTTTATCTCCTTGAACACAGGACTTAGCTCCATTCTACTTCTGGTACTCTTTTTCTCCTCAAAATGTACTTTTTTGTATTACCTTGTTCAGCTTGCTACTTTTCATTATAAATCTTCATTAGAGTTACCACTAGTATCCACATGAAGAGTCTATCCTAGGCTGTTTTGAGATTTCTTCTGCCAATTAAATTAATCCAAAAATTTTCACTTTAGCTTCAGGCAGACAAAAGCAAAAGACAGCCACTTTCCTCACCAAAATATCACAAGAATGATCTCTAGGCAGCATACTATTTTTTTCTGAAACCTCTTGAGTGAGCCCCCGACAGTTCAAATAAGTCTTAGTACCTCTGTCTTCCATGCTTCTATTTGTATGTTCCATTAAGCAGTGCTTAAAGAATTCTACTACTTTCATAACCCAAAGTACCAAAGTCCAAATTTCTCCAAACAAACACATGGTCCAGCCTATCACAGCAATATCCCAGTCCCTGGTACCAACTTCTGTCTTAGTTAGGGTTTACTATTGCTGGGAAGAGACACCATGGAGCTGAGAGTCCTACATCTCAACTCAGAGACAACAGGAAGAGGCAACTGACTGTCACACTGAGGGAAGCTTGAGAAAAAGAGACCTCAAAGCCCGCCCCCAGAGTGACACACTTCCTCCAACAAGGCCACACCTCCTAATAGTGCCACTCCCTTTGGGGACCATTTTCTTTCAAAGCACACACAGCAATCCTTAAGAAAGGAGCCAGTAAAGATCATCCCTCAATGGCTTCTGCATCAGCTCCTGCCTCTAGGTTCCTGCCCTGATTTCCTCAGTGATGGTCTGTGACATGAGGGGTGTGAGATGAAATAAGTCCTTTCCTCCCCAAGTTGCTTTTGTTCATGGTCTTTTGTCACAGCAATAGGAACCCTAACTAAGATATTTGGTTCATGTATTGTTCAGTAATTCAATAGTGTTTGAATCCTGCTGGCCTACTAAGGAATAGTCTTTATTATAATCTCTAACATCTTGTCATGTACTGTGTAATAAAAACTAGTACAATATGAAGCTCTTAGAAGCTTATAAGCCTGTTAGTTTTCTAACATAAATGTAGATGAGCTCTAGAATGTCTTTCCTTGGCTTGACACTGGTTAGTTAGTGTTCATGGTCACATTTAGTCTTCCAGGCAAGGCTGATCCTTGTTATTCATTAAGTGGCTCTGTTTACCAAGGTACAACAAAACCCACTATAAGAGTTTATGAATGGAAGGGAATAGAAGGGCCTATGGAAAGATCATGCAGGAAGAGAGGGGAGGGGTAAGTGGAAACTGCTTTTATGGATTCCCCACCCCACTCTGCACATGCACATATGGGCTTACTAGCTATGCCACACGTGTGCTTAGACTATGTGATCACACTGCATGCAAGTTACGTGATCACACAGTGCACGAATTATATAGGACATAAGGCCCTGGGATGACTAAGCATCTTGCTAGCACATAGGCAGTTTTAGGGGTGTGGCTAGGAATTCTAACAATCCTTCTATGGCCTAAAATTATTTTCTATGTCTTCAAGCGCCTTTCAAAAACCTGGTTCTTAAGAATCCATGATGAGGGGAGCTTATTATTTTTATTCAGGCCTTGGGAAATCAAGGAATAAAGTTGAATAGTTCAGTTTTAAGCCAAACTCATACACCCAAATTTTCAGATCGATCATAGGCAATTGTAAATTCTTTGTTTGGAAGGCTTCATTAGTAAAGCTGCCCCTTCCAAGACAGATTTTTGCACAGCCAGTACATTACAGTCTCAGTAGAAGCTGGAGTGGAGGTCTCTAGACTCCTCATATGTGGGACATACTCTTAATGAATACCTGCATTCCACTTAGAGACCTCCTTAATGGTGGGTGCTGGGTGGAGCTCAGCCAAGGCTTTATCACATGCCTGTGCTCCTGATCACCTTATCAGGGGTTACACTACTCTGGAACTTTAACTTTTGTGTAATGTTTAGCTAAAGCTTGGGTAAACCCAAACGCTTTTTCGATCAATACTTGTCTACTCCAAGTCTTTCCCCTTCAACCTGCCTGCAACTTCACGAGTCCAAAGATAGTAGAAGTTAAGGGATCCTCTTGTCCAGATATTATTTCCCATTTATACTGATCATATCTGTGTTTCATACTGGTTTTGCTCCTTGGCAATAAATGGAACAGTAAGAAAATTAATAACTTATTTTTATGAGTTTCGATTACATTATCAAGGAAAGTGAGTAGTATGTATAACACTCTGAGGGCCAGTGTAAAATGTATCACATACGTTATGGCTTAAACTCTCAGAAATATGGGTTCAGTACATAGCTCAATGGGTAGAACACTTTCCAAACATATGTGAGCTTCCCCAAACTGCCTGCCCAGTTTCTATCACTTATTTTATTCACTTCCTCTGCCATTTAGGGAACTGGGACACTGGTCTATCTGGCTTCTTCAAACTGTGTAGAATTGTCAGGTGTGGCAATTTCACGCTAACTCCTCATTGAGACTACTTAGGGAATGCCAAAAGTGTACCAATAGCTTCATTTATGAGAGTTTGGGTATAGGAAGAAAAGAAAATCTCTGACTGTTGCCTATATAGAGACATGAGAGACAAGGAAGGCAGGGAAAGAGTTGGGAAGAAGTGAAATCAGAGCCTTTCAAGCAGAGGAAAAGAAAAACTATATATATATATATATATATATATATATATATATATATATATATATAGTTTTGTTTTGAAGTGTTTGGGTTTTACCCAAGCATTAGCTAAACATTACACAAAAGTTAAAAGTTTCAGAGTAGTGTACCTGACCTTCTGGGTGTTCAATAACCATACCTGGCCTATACAAATGTAGATAGAGGGATTCAAAGAGAGACTATTTTGCCCCTTGCCCTCCATGGTCAACTAGGTCTCAAGAGACTGAAGGGCATCTATCAAACGGCTGTATAGTTCTGGCAAATCACCTGTGCTCTTGTTTAGGGAGTTATGGAGACCATACCAGGGGGCTCAAACCAGTGTACATTCTTCAGAGAGAGTCAACACAGAAGAAACTGCCTTTAATGCTTTCAAATGAAGCCACAAGTCAAGCAAAGTGTTAAATTAATCCCCACCCCACCCCCAAAAAAACCCTGATAGGAGCTAGGGGATCCTCCCAAGTCCAAGTGATTCCTGAGATCAGGATCCTCAACTTATCTTGATAGAAAAAAAGGTTGATTTTGGCCATCTGCATGGTCTTAAACACCCAAGAGAAAAGTATAACTAAAGATTAAAATGATTGATATTTTTTAAAACAGATCAGGGGCTTACACTTAATTCCAAATGAGATGTTTTTCAGACTATTCCTCACTAGTATTTTCTTCTTCATAATAAAAATGTTGTCCAGATACAGGACATTACAACTTTGGCTCAACACTTTCAACACTGCAGCACCTACAACCCCGCCGGACAAGCCCACTATTGTTTTAACCAAAAAAAAAAAAAAAAAAAAAAAAAGCAACAAATTATTACTAAATATCTTCTCTCTCTCCCTCTCTAGATGCCATCTGAAAGGGACCTCATACTGTGATCCCAGCCACTCCAACAGTTATCAAAGTGCCTGCAAGTAAATCCTGGGTTCATCACTCTCAATTCCAGCCTTGTTGACCAAGGGCAGGTAGGGGGCAACAACAAGAAAAAGCCCAATGAATAGATGCTCCTGTGAGACTATCAAGAAAACATACTTATGCCGGGCGGTGGTGGCGCACGCCTTTAATCCCAGCACTCGGGAGGCAGAGCCAGGCTGATCTCTGTGAGTTTGAAGCCAGCCTGATCTACAGAGTGAGATCTAGCACAGGCACCAAAACTACACAGAGAAACCCTGTCTCAAAAAAACAACAACAACAAAAACAAAAAACAAAAAAAAAGAAAAGAAAAGAAAAAAGGAAACATACATACAGCAAACATTCTACGGACTGAGCAGGTTATACTTAGTAACAATAAACATGCATGCACACACTAACGATTTGTGACTAGAGAGGCCATGCTTTTGAAAGAGAGCTGAGAGGGGTATATGGGAGGGTTTGGAGGGAAGAAAGGGAATGGAGAAATGTTGTAATTGTATTACAATCTCAAAGATAAAATTTAAAAAAGAATAAAAAAGGAGAGATTCTGATGGACTTCAATTTGGACGTTTTCAAATGTCCTTTGTTCTGACTTCTGATCTCTGCTTAGGTCTTACAATGTTGAGTTATTTTATTAATCCCTGCTGGCTGCTGGCAGGTTGGAATCATTTCCTCGGCTCAAAGGGCTCCAATTTCTCTTTTCCCTGACATTTTATTTTAATAAGAGAGAAATTTAAAGGAAGGGGGGGTCATGTGAAACAAGAAAAATATTAAAACTAAAAGGATAAATTTGGGCTTCATTTTGTTTCTTTATTTTGAGATAAAGTCTCTTTCTGTAACCTGGGGTGCCTTGGAACTCACTATAAGGTTCATGTTGGCCTTGAACACTCTGTGATCCTCTGCCTCAGCCAGAAAGGCATGTGCTATTATTATACTGTCTCAATTCCATTGATTTTTAAATCTCAGAATAGACATCATGGATTCAATGCTCTCTCTGTCTTTCAAAATCATCAGGGTGTCAGTCCACTCCCTGGGTGGCATCCCTGCCAACTGTGTCATGGAGAAACTGTCCTGTCTTTCTGGAACAGAAGAAGTGACCTTACTATCCAGAACCAAAGAGGTAATGGTTCTCCAGCACTCAACCTTATGCACATGTACGTGAGGGGCTCTGGTGGTGGTACTAGAACCCTCATTTTATTAATTTGTCTCAGTGTCTTTTCATACCCTCAATTTTGTCTTTTCAGAAAGCTAAAGCTGAATAGGTCTATTGATCTATTTCCTGCTTTGAGGACTGCAGAGAGGACCAGCTCCCTGCAGGTCAGAGAAACTGGAGAGGAGGTGTGGAGTCAGGGAAATACTACAACTACTACTACTACTACTGCTGCTGTACACACACACACACACACACACACACACACGAACTTTATCTGAGGGGCAAAGCTTAATCTTCATCTTATTTTTCTCTTTCTGCTGCTTATTCTATGTTCGCTCCCTGTTCTGTTCTTCTACCCTGTTGTTTTCCTTCTTTTTCTTCTTTCCTGCTGTTCTCTTTTGTCCATCTTACTTTTCTCTTATCCCTTTTATACCTTCTAAGACAAAAATTTCTACGCAAGAAAAGGCTCCCTCACAACCACAAGTTACATATTTTCCAGGAACAAATGAAAATCTTTACACAGGAGGAAATCACATTAAGATCACAAGTTACTGATATGCCATGCTTTGTTGACTCCCATGGGAGGCCTTACCCTTTCTGAGGAGTGGATGGGGGTTGGGTAGAAAGGACGGGGAGGAGGGAACGGGAGGAAAGGAGGGAGGTAAAAATTAATAATAAAAATAAATAAATGAACAAATAAAAAGAAAAAAATATCACAAGTTACATATTTTTCTTAGAAGCCCACAAGTAAACATTTTCCTTTGTATTAATTTTCCCACCATAACATCTTCACCCCAAAGCAATGATTCTTTTATTACTGATTAACAAAGTTTTAAGCAAGCCATGGATATTTCAGCCAGTTCCTTTTGTACTGACAAGCAGCTTTTTGTGGTTTCAATGTAGCAGATTCCTACAAAACTTTAAACAAGTGGTCTAGCTAACCAACTATTTTTCTTTACAATAGGGTCATTTAATTTCCTTTCACAACTTTTTTTTTCAAGGTGCATACCAAAACCTATGATTAATTCTGTAAGCTATATGACCAAGGAACTCAGGTCTACCTTTGGGTGTAGGGACATGATTGCTTTCTTTGATCATTAGCCTGTTTTTCCACAGGCAGAATTCATGGGTCTATAATGCATGAGACTTCCTTGTTCTTAATTTTCATCCTCTGCAAATCTCATATCTAATAAAGGGGAAGGTGACCTCTAGCCTGGTTTTTGCCCTTTTTTGTATCTCTTTTTGGAGCAATTGGCAGAATAACCTAAACCACCTGTATCTTTTGGGCTGACTCAGAAAGTTCATTAAATCACTGATTCAAGTAATCATCATTGCTCTTATAAAAGTCATCTTCATTATGATCTGCAACTAAGTTGCCCAGTGAGGAGTGAGATTTTCCCATGAAACAATCACACTGTACTAGATACGGTGGGATCCTTTCACATAGTAAGCACACAGTGTCACATACAGCAGGGACAGTACAGCACCAAGCAGGAGGAAGCACAGCAGAAGCAAGGGCCATTCTGGAGACAAGCCCCAACTCCCAGGGAGGAGCTTTGCCTCTTCTCGGTTTAACTTTGCTGTTCAGTGAATTGAACTCCATATGTTCCATTGCAGACTGCAGCTCCTCTGACATGGCCCCTGGCACAGGACCCTGGAAATCTGACAGCCTTCCTTCATTTGATCTTTTCTCTGTCCTCCTCTTTTTAATTCAGCAGCCTTTCTGGTGCTATAATTGCTGGATATACTAGCCACATTCTATGTTAATCTGCCTGTATTAGCAGCAAATTATAAAGGGAACATTCCTATCGTGACTCAGGGATTGATCAATTGCCTTGGTTCTTTAGCAAAGCGGCATATTGTAATGCGAGCATCTGGTGGAGTAAGCCACTCATCTGATGACTAGAAGACATCTCACAGTTTCCCTAGACTGCCTGCTCTAGAGAGCATAAGACCCCTCATTATGTCTCACCCTTAAGGTTTGCACTGTTTTCCAATACTGCCAATCTTAGGCCAATGTTTTTTGTTGTTTTCAATCATTTGGAGACTTGGAGGATATTCCAGATCCAAACTCTTAACTTTCTGACCCGACTCCCAAGGAGTCCATGTCATTATGCAAAACGCATTAATTCAATCCTCAGGGGTCTCTAAAAGGTCAAAGACTCCTCTGAGACTCTGGTCAAATTCAACTGTGAGCTCCTTTATAAAATAACAATAATAATAAACAAACAAGTTATATGTTTCAAAAATAAAAGGCAGAATATCTATATTGTAAAAAAAAAAAAACGACAAAAAAAAAAAAAACTAGTACATGTGTGTTACCCACCCTGGGCAGGTGGTCCTGAGCTGTGTAAGAAAGCAGGCTGCGGCAGTTTGAAAGAAAATGGCCCCCAAAAGGAGTGGCACTATTGGGAGGTGTGGCTTTGTTGGAGTGGGTGTGGCCTTGTTGGAGGAAGTGTGTCACTATGGGGCTGGGCTTTGAGGGCTCATATATGCTCAAGATACCATCCACTGTCTTATCACTTCCTGTTGCCTGCGCACTCTCAGCTACCTCTCCAGCACTGTGTCTGCCTGCACACCACCATACTCCCAAAGGCCATGTTCCCTGCCATGATGATAATGGACTAAACCTCTGAAACTGTAAGCTGCCACCCTAAGTAAATGTTTTTCTTAATCTTTATAAGAGTTGCTGTGGTCATGGTGTCTCTTCACAGCAATATAAACCTTAACTAAGACACAGGCTGAGCAAGCTATGAGGAATAACATACCACAAGACCTGATAACCTTCCACTATGCTAAATCTCTTAATGTTTCCCCTAGTATCATGCTGGGGACTGGGTCTTTATAATATAGGGCTTTAAATACTATCTAAGATCCAAACTATGGAACATTTCTCATTATTGTAGTAATTGTGTTTTTTGAAAGTTGTCCAACCACAACTGTGGTATACTTGATAGAATATGCTTTTTTATACAATATAGATATTCTAAATATTCGTGTTTGTATCCCTTTTATTTAACAACAATCTTTTTCAGCGTATCTCTTTCTTTCCTATTTTGCTATATGCCATAAGAAAAATAAAGGTAGTATGTTCAGTATTTTGCTTAGAAATTTCCTCAGATAATGGAGAGGAGGCAATTATAATCAAAGTATATTACATTCATGTAAAAAAAAAAGTCACAATTAGCCGGGCGGTGGTGGCGCATGCCTTTAATCCCAGCACTCGGGAGGCAGAGGCAGGCGGATCTCTGTGAGTTCGAGGCCAGCCTGCTCTACAGAGTGAGATCCAGGACAGGCACCAAAACTACACAGAGAAACCCTGTCTCGAGGGAAAAAAAATCACAATGAACCCCTTTATAATGGCTAATTAATAAACAGTAACAATGTTCAAAAGAGGAATTTTCTCAAATAAATACCAAAGTTCTTCCCTTACAAGTTTTGTTTTCTTTTCAACAGAACAGAGTTCAGCTAAGTTGTCTATCATTTTGTAGCAAGGACCATTTTCTGCAGTTTCCAATAGCATGTTCCTCATTTTTGTGTGAGACTGCATGAAAATCACTTTTGATCTGCATTTTTAAGTAGCTGTCTTTACAAAGACCTATAGATTTGTTCTACCAAGAATTTCAAAAATCTTTCTGACATTTTTCAAATTCCAAAGCTTCACATTTTAGTGTGTATTACAGCTTGTTACAGTACATCCTAGTACCAAAACATTTATTAATTCTAAGATATTCCATAATACTCTCTTTTTATGATTTCATTATTACCATGATGGTTCAGCCACAGGGTTATAAAAAGAAAACTATAGGCCTATATATTTAATGGCCATAGATGGACATACTACTATATATTAGAAAACTGAATTCAGCAGCACTTTTTAAAAGACAATGAACAGTGATCAAGAGGGATTTATAGGAAAGCTGCAAACAGGGTTCCATATGCATAATTGTTTAAGCATAAAGGAATAAAGTACAAAATAATATGATCATATAACGTATTAAAATTATGATAAAATTTAACATATTTTCAAGATCAAAACTCTCAAAAAATGTGTAGTAGAAAGAATATAATAAAGGCAATACATGGCAAATGGAGCTATCATCAAAACACTGGAAGCCACATATGAGAAAACTACAGCTAAACTCACACTCTACCAGCACAAATTGAAAGCATTTCCTCTAAGATCCAGAACAAGGCAATGCTACCCACTGCTGCCACATCTTTTCAATACAGCATTTAAGGTCCTGACTGAAACAATTAGGCAGAAGAAAGATATAGAAAGCATCCTAATGAGAAATGATGAAGTCAAACTCTGACTCTTTGCTGACAGCACGATCTTATATAGAAAACCTTAAGGAGTTCATCAAAATGGCGAGAACTAATAAATAAATACAATAAAGTAGCGGATACAAACTCAACAGTAAAAAATGAGTACTATTTCTATACTATATAACAACATTTCTGAAAAAGTAGCAAGACAACAATCTCATTTGTAAGAGTTTCACAAGTGTTTAAAATATACATAACCATAGATATGAAATATTTATGCATTGAAAACTATACAAAATGTTCATAAATTAAGTGGAAGGAAACAAAGATACTGTTAAAATATACATGTTTTCCAATGCAAGTTAGTGTAATCACTATCAACATATCAATGTTATTTTTTTATAGACCAAGGAAAAAGTATTCTAAAGTTCCAGAAAACCACAAACATGCTGAATATATAAAAAAAAAAAAGTCATGAGGAAAAACAACAAAGCTGAAGCATCAATCACACTACCATATTTTAAGCTGTAGCACAAAGCAATAGTAATTAAACAGTGTGACAGCGGCATGCAAAATGACTCATCAACAAATGGATCAGAAAAAAAAGAGCATATGTAGCTAAGGGATTTTAGCAAAGGTGCCAAAAATGCAAAATGAGAAGACTGCTTGTCCATATGCACAATGAAATTAGACCATTATCTAACACCATATACTAAAATAAATTCCACATGGATTAAAGATAAACTTAAAACCTGAAACTGTAAAACTACTAGAAGAAAACATTTAGAAAATTACATGGTATTTGTCTGAGCAATGATTTTCTTAGATTCTATTCTCAATAATAAAAAAATGCAAATATAATCACATTAACTAAAACTGCTTCTGCACAGCAAAATAAACTAAAAAACCAAGAGAGTTAAGGGAAAAACCATAAATTAAAAAATTGTCATACATACACCTGATAATTGGTTAATATTCAAAATATATCACAAACTCAACTTTTTTTCTTTTATTAAATTTTCTATTTCTTTTACATACTAACCACAGATCCCTCTCTCCTCCCTCCTCCCACCCCCCAGCCTTCCCCCGAACCCTTCTCCCATGGGGAGTCAGCCCAGCCTGGTACATTCAGTTGAGGCAGGTCCAAGCCCCTCCTCCCTGCGCCAAGGCTGCACAAGGTGTCCCACCATAGGCACTGGGCTCCAAAAAGCCAGCTCATGCACCGGGGATGGATCCTGATCCCACTGCCTGGGGGCCCTCTAAACAGTTCAAGCTAAACAACTGCCTCGCCTATCCAGAGGGCCTAGACCAGTACCACGGGGGCTCCTCAGCTATTGGTCCACAGTTCATGTGATTCCAATATTTTGGTTGGCCGTCTCTGTATGTTTCAGGAACTCAACTTTATAGAAAGATATCAAATGAACCAATTAAAAAGTGGGCAAAGGATACGAATAGACATTTCTCCCAAGAAGACACAGAAACGACCAACAAATATTTGGGAAAAATGTCCCCTATTATTAATCAATAGAGAAATGCAAATATAAAAGGAAGTATAATTTCATGTTTTAGAAAACAAAATCAGAAACTATAATACATAAGCAAAAGATCAATATGGTAAAAAAAAAAATGCCTAAAGAACTATAAGACAAAAAATGATCTCCAAAAATACTATTGAGTTCGTTTTGGATTGGCTGTCTATTTGCTGGGCATGGGGCCTGCCCTGAAATGTGGTTTGTATACCATTGTAAAAAAAAACAAACAAGTAGTTTTTCCTTTGAGAGTGGCTGACACTTGGAGATAGCCTCTGGGTTAAGGATGGGGCTTGTGTCCACTTCCCCTCTCAGTTCTGGGACCCTATCTGTCTCTGTGAGTTTGTATGTGCATCATTCCTGTTGTGTTGGGAAGGCATTGTTTCCCTGGTGTCTTCTATTCCCATAGACTCTTACAATCTTTCTGTCTCCTCTTCCATGGCATTCCCTGACCCCTATGGGGAGGGATTTTATGCAGACATCCTATTTAGGACTGAGTGTTCTAAGGTCTCTCACTCTTAGAACTCAGTTATAGGTCTCTGTATTAGTTCTCATGTCCTGCAAAAGGAAACTTCTCTGCTGAGGGCTGAGTGTGATACTGATCTATGGGTATAGCAGAATATCATTAGGAGTCATTTTATTGCTATGTTCCTTTAGAAGAAGAATAGTATTTGTTTTTCTCCTGGGGGCATGGCCTATCTCAGGTTCTTGGCCATCTAAGCAATGTTGGGCATGGGTTCCATTTCATGCAGTGAGACTTAAATCCAGTTATATAGCGGTTGGTTACTTCTGCACTATATGAACTACATATCATGCAGGCAGCTCACTATTGTAGATCACAGGGCTATTTGCTGGGTTAGTGCTTACCTTTCTCGTCTGGTAACACGCAGAGTACCTTCCAGTACAATGAACACTAGGCTCTAGAGAGGCACCAACATGATTTCTACATGTTCAGTGAGTTGTATAGATGTAGTAGTCTTCAGCATCAGGGACATGGGAGGATTAAATGGAGATGGGGTGGTAGAGGTGGGTAAGGAGGAAATATGGGGAGTGACAGCTAACACTAATGGCCATTTTAAGGGTCATATGGAAACTTACTACAGTAGACGCATCTTAAAATATCTACACATGAAAGAAATCTAAATGGAATCACCACACAATGGGGGAAACAAAGCCCTAACAATACATCTCTAGCCACCAAGTGAAACCTATAGTGCCAGAAATGAGTTATATCTAATTGCGTTGTTGGACAAAGGGGTCCCATGGAAACCCCCAACAACTCAGGCTATTGGTTGCTCACCACAGACAGGTGGACCACTTGAAGGGAAAGAAGTCTTTAGATCCCATAAAGGACATTTCTGATGAAGTACTGCTAATGTCACAGTTAATGAAAAAAAATTGACTACTTCCCCCTTAAGGTAAAAAAGAAAACAAATAAGTCTGTTCTAGCTAGAGCAATAAGACAACAAAAGGAGATCGAAGGGATACAAATTGGCAAGGAAGAAGTCAAACTTTCACTATTTGCAGATGATATGATAGTATACATAAGTGACCCCAAAAACTCTACCAGGGAACTCCTACAGCTGATAAACTCCTTCAGTAAAGTGGCAGGATACAAGATCAACTCAAAAAAATCAGTAGCCCTCCTATACACAAATGATAAAAGGGCTGAGAAAGAAGTCAGAGAAACATCACCCTTTACAATAGCCACAAATAATATAAAATACCTTAGGATAACACTAACTAAACAAGTGAAGGACCTTTTTGATAAGAACTTTAAATCTCTAAAGAAAGAAATTGAAGAAGATATCAGAAAATGGAAGGATCTCCCATGCTCATGGATAGGTAGGATTAACATAGTAAAAATGGCAATCTTACCAAAAGCAATCTACAGATTCAATGCAATCCCCATCAAAATCCCAACACAATTCTTCACAGACTTGGAAAGAAAAATACTCAACTTTATATGGAAAAACAAAAGACCCAGGATAGCTAAAAGAATCCTATACGATAAAGCAACCCTTGGAGGCATCACCATCCCCGACCTCAAACTCTACTATAGAGCTATAGTAATAAAAACAGCTTGGTACTGGTATAAAAACCGACATACAGACCAATGGAATCGAATTGAAGACCCTGACATTAATCCATGCACATATGAACACCTGGGTTTGGCCAAGGAGCCAAAACTATACAATGGAACAAAGAAAGTATCTTCAACAAATGGTGCTGGCATAACTGGATGACAATATGTAAAAGATTACAAATAGATCCATATCTGTCACCATGCACAAAACTCAAGTCCAAGTGGATCAAAGACCTGAACATAAATCCAGTTACACTAAACTTAATAGAAAAGTAAGTAGGAAACACTCTTGAACGCATTGGCACCGGAGACCATTTCCTAAATAAAACACCAACAGCACAGACCCTGAGCACAACAATTAATAAATGGGAGCTCTCAAAACTGAGAAGCTTTTGCAGGGCAAAAGACACAGTCAATAAGACAAAAAGACAGCCAACAGAATGGGAAAAGATCTTCACCAACCCCACATCTGACAGAGGATTGATCTCCACAGTATATAAAGAACTCAAGAAACTAGACATCAAAGTACTGAACAGGCCAATTAAAAAATGGGCTAAAGAGCTAAACAGAGAATTCACAAAACAAGAACTACAAATAGCTGAAAGACATTTAAAAAAATGCTCAACATCCTTAATCATCAGAGAAATGCAAATCAAAATGACTCTGAGATACCACCTTACACCTGTCAGAATGGCTATGATCAAAAACACCAATGACAGCCAATGTTGGAGAGGATGTGGAGTAAAGGGAACACTCCTCCACTGTTGGTGGGAATGTAAACTTGTACAACCACTGTGGAAATCAGTATGGCGGTTTCTCAGAAAATTAGGAATCGAACTACCTCAAGACCCAGCCATCCCACTCTTGGGCATTTACCCAAGGAATGCTGATTCATACCACAAAGATACATGCTCAGCTATGTTCATAGCAGCGCTATTTGTAATAGCCAGAACCTGGAAACAACCTAGATGCCTGTCAATGGAAGAATGGATGGAAAAAATGTGGTACATATACACAATGGAGTACTACTCAGCAGAGAAAAACAATGAAAGCATGAAATTTGCAGGCAAATGGATGGAACTAGAAAAAATCATCCTGAGTGAGGTAACCCAAACCCAGAAAGACAGTCATGGTATGTACTCACTCATAAGTGGATTCTAGATATAAAATAAAGAACAATCAGACCACAACCCATAGAACCATAGAGGCTATATATATATATATATATATATATATATATATATATATATATATATATATATATATATATAGCATGGAGGTCCCTAGAACGACTGTGGCTTATCATAAATTTAAGTTTTACTCAATTATTGAAAAAAATAGCCAAATGAATGGAAACACATGAACTATGAACCAAAGGCTGAGAGGCCCCCAGCTGAATCAGACCCTCTGAATAGGTGAGACAGTTGATTGGCTTGATCAGTTTGGGAGGCAACTAGGCAGTGGGACCAAGTCCTGTGCTCATTACATGAGTTGGCTGTTTGAAACCTGGAGCTTATGCAGGGACACTTGGCTCAGTCTGGGAGGAAGGGACTGGACCTGCCTGGACTGAGTTTACCAGGTTGATCGCAGTCCTCGGGGGAGGATTTGCCCTGGAGGAGGTGGGAATGGGGGGTAGGCTAGGGGTAAGGGGAGGAGGTGGGAGGGGGGAGAATAGGGGAACCCATGCCTGATATGTAGAACTGAATGGTATTGTAAAATAAAATAAAATAAAATAAAATAAAATAAAATAAAATAAAATAAAATAAAATAAAATAAAATAAAATAAAATAAAATAAAAAAGAAACTGAAAGGACAAAGCGCACAATAAAATAAAATATTTCTTTGTCATGTATCTAATGAGATATTTATATTTAGAAATTTTACAACTCAATAAAAGATAACCCAATAAAAATAGAGAAATTATCTGAATATTTATCTAAAAATTAGCCAGTAAAGTGCCTGAAAAAGTGCTTGACATGACAAGGAAATGCAAGTCAAAACACAATGAGATGATACATCACACACACGAGAATGGCAATGATGGAAAATCAAACAATTGTTGAGGACTTGGAGAAAACGGAACTCTTATCTACTATTTGTGAATATAAAATCTTACAACCATTTTGGAAACCACTAGTGATTCCTCACATAATTAAGCATAGAACTACCATATGGCCAAACAATCCTTCCCTTAATATAAATCTAAGCAACATAAAAACATATCTAGCCGGGCGGTGGTGGCACACGCCTTTAATCCCAGCACTTGGGAGGCAGAGCCAGGCGTATCTCTGTGAGTTCAAGGCCAGCCTGGGCTACCAAGTGAGCTCCAGGAAAGGCGCAAAGCTACGCAGAGAAACCCTGTCTTGAAAAACCAAAAAAAACCATATCTAAACAAAACAAGTACAAAATGTACACAAATATATGCAGCAGCCTTATTCATAATAGCTCAATATAGAACAGTACAAATATGCATCAAAAGGTAGATAAGTAAAAATATAGTTTGTCCACTGCATTAATCATATTTTCATTACTATAACACAAATCAACTTAAAAAGAATATATAGTTTTGGAGGTTTCAACACACGACAAATTGGCTCCACTGCTTTGTCCCCATGATGGCATAATACATCATTGTGTGTGCTCATTGTGGTGGAAGTCAATTTTTCCCATAGCTAGGCATGAAATGAAGAAAAGGCACGTACTGGATTCATACTATCTCCTTTGAGTGAGTGCATATACCCAATGACACAAGCTCTTACTTGGTCTCATCTCTTAAGGATAGATTTCAAACTGATGGATTGTAGAATATTATGCCAAGGGACATAAACCAGATACAGAAAGGAAACAAAAGGCTAAAAGGTAGGGTTCAACTGCTGAGAAGGAAACTGGATAAGATCCCCTGTCTTAGTTAGGGTTTCTAGTGCTTTGAAGAGACACCATGACCATGGTCTGTCCTATCACAGCAATACCAGAATCCCTGGTACCAACTTCTGTATTACTCAGGGTTTCTATTGCTGTGAAGAGACACCATGGCAACAGCAACTCTTATAAAGGAAACATTAAATTGAGGTGACAGCTTACAGTTCAGAGGTTTAGTCCATCATCACTATAGAGGAAAATGTGGTGGCATGCAGATAGGCATGGCCCTGGAGATGGAGCTGAGAGTTTTACATTAGGATCAGCAGACAGCAGAAAGAGAATGCCATTGGGACCAGACTAGACCCTCTGCATACAGGAGACAGTTGTGTGGCTTGGTCTGTTTGAGGGTTCCCTGGCAGTAGAATCAGGATCTATCCCTGGTGTATGAGCTGGCTTTCTGGATCCCATTACCTGTGGTGGGACACCTTGCTCACCCTTGATAGAGGGGGGGCATGGGGGGGCTGGTTGGTCTTGCCTCAACTAAATGTACCAGGCTTTGCTATCCTACCATGGGAGGACTTACCTTTTGGAGGAGGGGATGGGGGGTGGGTCAGAAAGGAAGGGGAGGGAGTAGGAAGAAGGATGAGAAGGGGATCTGTGGTTGGTATGTAAAATGAATAAAAAAAATTTTTTAATTAAAAAAAAAAGAAGAAAGAGAATGCCACACTGGGCCTGGCTTGAGCATCTGAAACCTCAAAGCCCACCCCAGTGACACACTTCCTCCAACAATGCCACACCTACTCCAACAAGGCCACACCTCCTAATAGTAATACTACCTATGAACTGATGGGGTCATTTTCTTGCAAACCACCAAATCCCTCTCCCTGGCCCCCACAGGCTTGTAGCCATATCATAATGGAGAAATGCATTAAGCCCAATTTCAAAAGTCTCCATAGTCTATAACAATCCAAACTTGTTTAAAAGTCATACCTTCAAAGTCTCTTCTGAGATTCTCACAATCTCTTACTGTAATATCCTGTAAAATCAAAGTAAAAAAAAAAAACAGATCACAGAAAAAGACAGCATAGTGAGGAAATACTGGACCAAAGCAAGTCTGAAAACCAGCTGGGCAAACTCCAAACTCTGCGTCTCCATGACTGATGTCAGAGCACTCTCTAGATCTCTGACTCCTTACAGCTTTGTTGACTGCAACAAACTTCTTTCTCTTGGGCTGGTTCTATCCTTGACTCTAAAGCCAGAACCACATGGCCAAAGCTGCCAAGTTCTTCTGCTTGCTGTGGCTGGAACATGGCCCCCTCATTCATTTACATCTTCACCATCTTAAAGTGTTCAACTGTTTTTCTAATCCATAGTCCCAAAGTCCACATTCCTTTAAACAAAAACATGGTCTGTCCTGACATGTGACTGGGAACATGGTGGTATGCAGGCAGACATGGTGCTGGAGAACAGCTGAGAGTTCCATATCTGGATCAGCAGGTAGCAGGGAGAGACAGAAACACTAGGCATGGCTTGAGCATTTACAACCTCAAAACCTGCCCCCAGTGGCACACTTCTTTGAACAAAGCCACACCTACTCCAACAAGGCCACACCTACTCCAACAAGAGCACACCTCCTAATAGTGCCACTCCCTATGGGGGTCATTTTTATTCAAACCACTACAGTTAGGACTGCAAGGATAATCATCTCAGGTAAAAGCTTTAACTGTGGTGACCTTAGAGAAAGTATCGCATAACTGCTGATTGTTGTCTATAAAGACAGAATGAACATTCTCTTACATTGCCATTGGGTATAGACCTCTTTAAAAAAATCAACAGTTGCCGGGCGGTGGTGGCGCACGCCTTTAATCCCAGCACTCGGGAGGCAGAGCCAGGAGGATCTCTGTGAGTTCGAGGCCAGCCTGGGCTACCAAGTGAGTTCCAGGAAAGGCGCAAAGCTACACAGAGAAACCCTGTCTCGAAAAAAAAAAAAAATCAACAGTAGGTTAATATCTTTAAATGTTGAATCAAAATTATTGCTCTTCTTTTACTATTTAGTCATTATTGTATTGACTTAAAACCAGCTGTGTTGTTAAAATAAATATCTTGTATTTCAGATACCATGAGTACTTATTAAATATTCATATTATTTATAGGGTGTTGAATCTGTTTATTAGCTTTTTTGCTATTTGATTTTGCTATATTTTACAGTTTTCATTAACCAAATATCAGTTCAAGAACAGATTTGATGATGTACAATTTTATAAAAATATTAAATTATTACTCCTATATTTGTTAGAGACCTGGTCTTAATTCACGGATTATAAATTGATTATTTTTCTTCTCAGAACTTAAGATATTCCATGAAGATTTACATTCTGATGAATAAATTTCATTACCAGTTATTGAGGAACTATTCTCCCAAAACTCAGAGATTGAGAGAAAGCTACAGATCACTGCAAAATCAAATTTTACACATCGAAAACGATAACACAATTGAATAAGCAATAATCATACATTAAATAAAAAAGAAAAACTAATTTAAAAACATGAATGTCCTTAGAAATGTCCTTAGAAGGCACTACTAGGAAAAAAGAAAATGAAATAATTTTAATATTTTGCTGTGAGGACTAGGAAATGAAAGATAAAGTTGAAATTATGCTCTTCTTGTCAGTTTCAAGAAATTTACCTAGTGCTCTAGCTATAACCATGATTATTTTTCCATAAAGTGGAAAAGAGAGGGGAAAGGAAAAGAGAAAAGCCCACCCAATTAAAGGTGGGGAAAGGTCAGTCAGTAAAAGTTAGGTAAAGCACCGGGCGGTGGTGGTGCATGCCTTTAATCCCAGCACTCGGGAGGCAGAGCCAGGTGGATCTCTGAGTTCGAGGCCAGCCTGGGCTACCAAGTGAGCTCCAGGAAAGGTGCAAAGCTACACAGAGAAACCCTGTCTCGAAAAACCAAAAAAAAAAAAAAAAAAAGTTAGGTAAAGACTAGGTCAAAACCGCAGCCTATATGCTAGCACATATCTCCCTTCAAATTTTCTCCAATGAAAAGGAAGGCATATTCGTGTACACAGAATACACAGAATAACTTCATGAGGACGATAGCGAAGAGAAAAAGTAAACTGCTGAAAGATGAAAAGCAGATGGAAAGAGTCACTGAAAGGATTGAAATTGAAGAAGGAACTAAGAGAGGGTTCTGGGCCAGGTTGACAATGGTTTTGCAAAGACATGGAGGCAGAACTAATTGATCACCCTAAGAATCTCTTAGGGAACAGAAGTTTAAAACTGTGGGTGGGGGTATACAGCAGGAAGCTGATCTCCGGGAAAGGGGAGGGGACTAAGACTGCAGCAGCAGTTGGTGGAATCCCAAGGTGGCAGGGCAGCCGCCTCCAGGAGAGGAAGGCGGAGGGACCCAAGAGCCCACCAACAGCCGGACACCCCCAGCGCCTGCTCCGCCACCCTTCCGGACAGCGCTAGCGCGCGGGCCCGCGGATCATCCCCTCTCGACTTTGGGGAGCATTACCAAAGCTGGGCGCCTTCGCCGCGGGCTTTGAACTAAGGCAGCCGCAAGGTGTCCGATCCTCCCCCTCCCCCCCCCCCCCCCCCCCCCGAGCGAGGAGCCCTGGACCCCGGCGACAGGACAGCAGGAAAGACGAGTTGCTAGGTGGGCGCCGGGCAGGAACGGTGGGGGAGGGGACAGAACGCGCAAGAGAAACAGAGTAGCGGTGGGCAGGCGGCACGCTGTGGAGGAGGTCCGCCGCTGGCGGCAGGGACGGGCGGCGTTAGGAGCCCAGACAGACTGCGGAATGAGCGCGGAGAACCCCGGAGGTGGGTACCGAGAAGCGGCTGGGTAGAGAGCGGGGGCTGGAGCCAGAGGTTGAGCCCCCTCAAGGCACTGAAGTGAGGGGAAAGTGGAGGGAGGAGAGGCGCTTTGCCGCGCTTCTCCGCTCCGCGTCCAAACAGGTTGGTGCCGGTCGCCACGGGGAGGGGGGGGGAGGGGAGGGGGCCAGGGAGCTTGTGGTCACTAGCTGGGTGCAGAGCACAGGGTGCAAGAGTCGCCTGTTACGGTGTTCCTGAGTTCCTAATCCTGGCCAGTATCCGCTGCCCCCTCTGCCACTCTTCAGCCCTTCCCAAAAGCCCCAGGGAACCCAGGAGAGCACAGCACAGCACACCACAGCATGGCCCAGCACAGCACAGCACATCAGCAGGCTCCCAGCAGGTTTCCAGCGTTGTCCTTAGGCTCCTTGGGGGACAGTTAGGGACCAGCCCGTGGTGTGGAAGCTGCAAACAGGGAGAAGTTGGGGTTTTGCTCTTTAGCTAACTGTTTCTTCTGTTTCCCCCTCCACAGCCATGGACCCAGGACCCAGCGCCCTGAATTCTGGGACCCTGGAGGACCAAGAACAAACAGCTGCAGGACTCCACACCGACACCACCGAGACTGCAAAGGTGACCAAGAAAAAAGCTGCTCAGAAGAGGCAGAGGAGCAGATCTTCATCCCCGGCCGAAAGAAACATCGTGGGCTGCAGGATTTCTCACGGGTGGAAGGAAGGAGATGAGCCTGTCACCCAATGGAGAGGAACTGTTTTGAAGCAGATGCCTATAAACCCCTCTCTATATCTGGTGAAATATGATGGCATTGACTGTGTCTATGGGCTCGAACTCCATAAAGATAACAGGATCGTGTCCCTTAAAGTTCTGTCTGACACTGTAGAGCCATTCCATGTCCCAGATCCCAGCATTGCAGGTAACATCATTGGCAAGGCAGTAGAACACCTATTTGAGAATGAGCGTGGCACTAAGGATGAATGGAGGGGGATGGTGCTGGCCCAAGCGCCTATCTTGAATGCTTGGTTTTATATCACTTATGAACGAGACCCTATTCTGTATATGTACCAGCTCCTAGACGATTATAAAGAGGGTGACCTCCGTGTCGTGCCGGAGCTCAATGAGGATCCCCCACTAGATGGGGACCCAGAACTTATGCATGGTCTGATAGGCAAAGTTGTCGAGTACACCAGAGATGATGGGTCCAAAAGGGTGGGCATGGTGATTCACCAAGTCGAAGCACGGCCGTCTGTGTACTTTATTAAGTTTGAAGATGATTTCCATATATACGTGTATGACTTGGTGAAAAATTTTTAATTGTTTGGCAAAGTTTTGCCACAAATGTGGAAATAAAGTTGTAATTTCTAGACATGCAGTGGCTGCTTCTTTTGGGTGTATAGGGAGTTCACTGGGCATAACGGTTGTCCTGACAAATAGGCATTTCTGTGGGAAAGCTGTCTGTAGGCATTTTGCCTTGTGGAAAAGTCTGGGTGTGTTTGGTGGGTGGAGCAGGGAAGGATGGAACAGCTGTCCATTCAGCCAGTGAGAGAAGTGAGCTGGTATCACAATCAGTCATCTAAAAATGGAATGGGACTTAGCTGGTCTGGTCTTGGGGGGAGGAGGAGAAGGAACAGGAGATGGGCTGTGGAGGAGGGGACTGCCTAGGGAGAGGTGGAGGGGAGCCAGAATGAGAGAGGGGCTCCCTGGGGGAGGGACAGAGTGAAGGAAGAAACATGGATTGGGAAGGGAGGGAGGGATAAGAGAGGGAAGCCTTCTGGCACCTTCTGGCTTTCAGGAATCCAGAAGAACTCCTGTAGAAGAACACACACACAGTAGTGTAAGAGGTACACAGGAAGGAAGGCAAAGTCTGCCAGGCAGGGAGGGCCCTGAGAAGAGGCTCTGGGACTCGGGAGGCCAGAGCATCCATGCATAGGTGATAGAGACACTAAAGGAGGTAACTGGGGGAGAAACCATTCCAAAGGAATGGCCTTCTGACACATCCACATTCTTCTGGCTGGCTGTCCATGGTGGCAATGGTTACCTGTCAAACAAAGCACATGCTTTGGAGGGTCACCTAAAGGCCTTTCAGCAGGGACGACTCAGACAATAAAACCAACGGTCAACTTTGTATCTACCTATCAGGCTTGTCTGGTTTCAGAGAGTCAAGTCTGAAGTCTGAGCAAACTAACAAGAGTTCCTGGCTAGCTCTGGGCAAAGGGCAAGCTCTTTCTTTGGGAAAATGGATCCTTGGTGAATCCAGGAATAGCAATCCTGTCACTGTCCTTCCTCTTGCTGGAATAGTCCTTGCCTTCCTGGGGGGAAGGGCATCTGATGATTGTGCCTCTTGTCTCCATGGGATAGAGAGAACTTGGCTGTCCATGCACTGTCCCAGCTGCCTGAAGCCACAGGTGGCTCCATTCAGTGTCCAGGCAAAGGGACACTGCCCTTCCTTAGGCATCCCATTCTAGACTCAGCAAAGCCTTTAGCAACCTACACCTTCTAGTACCTCCTACCCAACCTAGCTCCTCCTTCCTTCTTAAACTCACAGCTCACCTGGATGGAGATTTATGCACCTCTCTTTTGGGAGAGGGTGGTATAACCACCAAGGGCAAGGGATAGGGCTGGGAATTGTGGCTTTGCCCAAGTAATTCCTTTGGCTGTACACTGCCACTTAGAAGCGCTGTGCTTTGCAGAAAGAGGAATTGGCATTGCCAGTAAAGTGCTTCACAAATGTGGAGTCCAGGACATGGGTCTTTGACCTCCTCTACTCTGTGTTGTCATTCTCCTTCCTTCCAAAGTCCCTCTGAGAACACTGTGTGTGTTCTGCCTCCGCCTCACCTGCTGCCTCCCAAGAGAAGAGTGTTTCTGGTTCCTGCTGCTGAGGTCTTCCTAAAGCCACACATGGAGGAAGCAAGGATCTCCCAGACATTGAAAGAAGGTGTCAAATCTCATTGATGCTCACCACCTAGAAAGCATTGGCTGTAGGCTGATTGCCTCAGGAATGACAAGCACACCTCACCAGGGCAGCTTTAGTTTTCTTTCCTACATCATGTGGTTTTGCTCAGCCAACACCAGCAGGTCCTGCGGGGACCATTTCCCCTTGCTTCCTTGTTTTGTGTTTGTGTTTGTGTTTCTGTTGTGTTCCTCAACCAGTTAGGCTTTTGATACGTTCATATCACATAAACACCTTGGAATAGGAACCACGTCCCAACAAGGATACAAGCATCCTGGTGTGAGGAAGGGTTCATGTCCTCTTAACCTTGGAAATGTCTGAGTTGGCCATGCCTCCAGTTGTGCTGCTTCACTGGAAAAATGCAGGTCCCTGTCCTCCTGGGAGCTACATCTGTAGCTGTATGGCTATGTCCGGGGATACTTGTCTGATTTCACATGATTGATCCCACAGATTCTCCCATCATTAGTTTTACCTTAGTCCCATAAACACTTTGGGTGGGCTCTGCCAGGCACTGTTCTGGACACAGCTGAGAGATTGTGCAGCTAGTCAACAGATCTTATCCTCATGGAATTTTCTTTGTACTGCAGGGGATGCAGGGGATGCGCAGCAGCCAGGGAGTTCATGAGTCAGTATGAAGCATTTTCATATTGATATGTGATAAGAAAGGACACACCGAGGCTGGTTTGGAGAAAATGAATTTCCAGGGAAAATGCTCTTTTTAGAGAAGCAGAGTGGCCAGGAAAGGCCTCGTGGAGCCTCTGGGTTTGGGATGAAAACGTGAAGGTAGTGAGTGTGGCCCTTGAGCAGCAGTCAAGGAGAGTGTGCATTCCAGGTAGAGTGATGGCAGTTGCTGAAGCTCAGTGGCCAGAGAAGACCTGCTGTGTTTGAGGAGAAGCAGCCAGGATGGCAGCATGGCTGGAACTGCTGGAGGGAGATAGAGAACTGCGGGAGGTGATCTCAGAGAAGCCACAGGGGCCTCAGAGAGCATAAAGCCCTGCAGGTCACAGCCTCTACAGGGAAGTTTGCTTTTGCCTTGACTGAGAGAGGGAGATCGCTGGGCATGTAAAGCAGAAGTGCAGCATGATTTGTGTTATATTTTAACAGGCACACTCTGGAACTGCCAGATAATCGTCTCTAAGCTCTTGGAAATTGGAGCACAAAAATCAAATATACCAATTTGAAGTTGTGAGTAGATGAGAACACATTTTACACATAAGAATCTTGTTTCATAATGGACCTTAGTTACTCTTTTTTTTTTCTTTTTTCTTTTCTTCTGAGACAGGGTTTCTCTGTGTGGCTTTGCCCCTTTCCTGGATCTTACTATGTAGAGCAGACTGGCCTCGAACTCACAGAGATCCTCCTGCCTCTGCCTCCTGAGTGCTGGGGTTAAAGGCGTGGGCCACCACCGCCCGACAGATATCCTTTTTTGTTGTTTGTTTGTTTGTTTGTTTGTTTGTTTGTTTTTTGAGACAGGGTTTCTCTGTGTACCTTTGGAGCCTGTCCTGGATCTTCCTCTGTAGACCAGGCTGGCCGTGACTCACAGAGATCCTCCTGGCTCTTCCTCCGGAGTGCTGGGATTAAAGGAGTGCACCACCACTCCCTGACAGACCTTAGATATTCTTGGAGATAGCAATTACTCAAAGGTTTTTCTTTCTCAGTGGCATTTAGGGTTCTTGGCTCACTCAGCGAGGTCTTTATGTCAAATATAATCCTGTGTGCACTAGTGGTGAGTCATTTATTAGTATTTAGATGCTTACTCAGAAGAGCATTCCATGCTGGTAATGTACCCTTGGAGGAATGGAAAGCTGAGCCAAAGTAATGTAAATTCTCTGGAGCAATATGACCTTTGTGAATACACTGCTAATCCTAGTGTCTAAAGCCTGTGAGAAAATTAAAGATCCTCTCTTGCTACCTCAAGTGTGTTTGTTATTGGAAATGGAATTGGCTCTGATAAACTCATAGGGAGTGGCACTACTAGGAGGTGTGCCCTTGTTGGAAGAGTAAGTATGTCACTGTGTGAGTGGGCTTTGAGGTCTCATATATGACCAAGCCACACCCAGTACCTCAGTCCACTTCCTGTTGCCTTGTGACCAAGTTGTAGGCAGCAGCACCATGTCGGCCTGCACGCTGCCATGCTCCCTGCCATGATGAGAATGGACTGAACCTCTGAACTCTAAGCTACCACCTCAATCGAATGCTTTCCCTTATAAGAGTTGCTGTGGTCATGGTGTCTTTCACAGCAATAGAAACCTTAACCCAGACACCAAATTATGCTTAATATCTCTAATACATTTTCTGCTGTGTCAACCAAGTCCACTGGAGGATAAAAATCTTAACACGCAGCCAGGCTTGGTGGTATACGACCTTAATCCCAGCACTTGGGAGGCAGATGCAGGTGGATCTCTGTGATTTCGAGGTCAGCCTCATCTACAAAGCAAGTTCCATGACAGCCATGACTGTAACACACAGTAAGCCTGTCTCAAAAAAACAAAAACAAAAACAAAAAAATCTACATTCTTAATGGGAAGTATTTAGCTATGGCTGCTGAATGAAATCCTTTTCTAAAGTTAAACTACACGCTGTCAGCAATTAGGACTTTACCTCCTGCTATAAAGTAATAAGTAATATGGGAAATATGTATAGTTCAGTCTGATAAGGCACACAGAGTCAAAAGTAATCGTCAGGTCCTTCCTTCCAAAGGCCCAGAGCAGTTTGCCCCGTATGTCCTCTGATTCCATCCTTTCTTCACCTCAACCACAGTAGTTGTCAGGGGGAAAACGGTTATAAATTGGAGCCTTGGGCCCTTTGTTCAATGCCATATAAACCCTTTAAGTAGGTTGGGCTTTGACTATCATGGCTCTGTTAGGCACGGATCTCTAGCTACCAGACTTTGGAGGCAAAGGCTACTGGAGGCATTTGGAAGTTGTGCCACATTTACAGTGATAATCAACATGATTTTAGGCAGTTATACGCACATTAAGTGACACTTCCACATCAGAATGCATCTTACACAAACTACGAACTGTTGCCCCGTGAGCATAGTGATTATGGAACCTTGCTTAAAGCCTCCCTGTCTCTTCTTGGTTGGTCCACCACAAAGAAAACAGATTCTCAGGAAGAGAAAGGAAAAAATAAAATTCTTTATATAATACTCAATGAAGGTACGGGTAGTAAGAATAAAGGGTTTGACCCTTCTAAGCTTTATCAAATCTCTAACAGGAGATGAAGCCTTGTAGCAGATTGCCAAATTCATGCCTGTTGTGGCCTGAGCTGTTGCAGATATCATGACCATAAGCCCGTTTTAGAAATTGATGGCATGTGAAACACAGTTTTCAACATTCATCATACATTCCTTTTTATACTATTGCCTCCTGTGGATTAATTGTTTTCATTCACATAACAAGAACTGTAATATGACTCAATTGGCCTTGTTTTTTTTTTAATTGCCTTAGTGGAAGCATGCTTTAAAGAAAACGTGTTTGTTGTCCCTTTCAAGGAAATTCAAACCCAGGCTCTTCTATTTACAAGACTACTGGCTAGATCAAAGTCATTGACTCACATAATTTGGGCTAAACGCTTGAGTCTGGTTCATTGATGTCCAGTTTGAACTGAAACCTGAGGGTGTCCTTTGGTTTGTGCACGTTAAATTTCATTAGGATAATGTATGTAGAGTCAAAAGCATTTTCATAACTGAGTGTTCTCAGTGGCCACAACTTAAGGCTGTTTTCACAGGTCTGTGTCATAGTCCACTTGATCAGAGGTTCTCAAACTGTGGGTCATGGTCCTTGGAAGTCAAATGACCCTTTCACAGGGGTCAAATATCAGATATCCTACAGATCAGATATTTAGAGCATGATTCATAACCGTAACAAAACTATGGTTATGAAGTTCCAATGAAAATCGTTTTTCGGTTGGAGGTCCCTACTACATGAGGAATTGTATTAAAGGGTCATAACATGAGGAAGGTTGAGAACCACTGAACCATATGAAGTTTGGTTTTCTTTGGCTGACTCACAGAATATTGGAAATGGACTATCTATTTGGTCTGCCATTTGGGGCTGAAAAATCTAGAAAAAGTGTTCTGCTGCTCCTACTGCCAAAACTTAGTTAGTTATTCACTCATGTCATCACCACACTAATGAAACAGAATTAGTATGCACTATGCTGGATACGTCACTGTACTGTACATGGCAACACTGACTGTCAAAATAGAGATCCGAGTGCACAGTTCTACTCCTGTTGCAGTTTACTGCTAGATGCCAGACTTAGTAATCTTTCCAAATCCTGTCTACAAGGGAGAGTTGCCACCCTGCATAAGGCATTTCCTCTCCCATAATGACTAGCACATTGACTGTGCTAGATTTTATTTTATCTCCTCTAGTGCTTGCTGGCTGTGCCTTACCGCCACTGAAATTTCTTCAGATCAGTGTTGTTGATCCAATCTACTGAGCCAACTCTGGATACAATACCAAGGTCACCACACCATGGATACCTATTCAGGATTTCAATGGGCAACTGCTCTGAGTTCTGTGGTGGTAATCTAATTGTACTGAAATATTATTTTGATTGTATGTTAATAAATAAAGTTGTCTGGGGTCAGAGCTATTAGAGCCATAGCAAGAGTGTGGCGGTGGTGGCACACGCCTTTAATCCCATAAGATCTCTGTGTGTTCAGGGATATAGTCAGCATTGGAGACATATGCCTTTAAGACCTAGGGGGCTGTACATTCAGACAGTGACAAGGCAGTCATGTGTTTGGGTTTACAACCAATGAGAAGGCAGAACAACATACTATAAAAAAACAAACCGACAGGAAGTAGGTCTCTTCGCGAAGCTGCGACAGCAGGAGGAAGGGTGAGATTTTAGCTCTGAGCTCTGACCTCTCTGGCTTTCTCTTTTACATTGTTTCTGTGTTTCTTATTTAATAAGACGGTTGGTTACATCTATATCTGGCGCCCAAAGTGACAAGAATCCATTAAAAACTGCTTGGCTTGGCGGCAGGTCCGCTTTCCCGCAAGGGAGGCAGGCGGCCGGCGGCGATCGGCTTCTTAGTCCGAGCAGCGGCTTCTTAGCCTGGGTCTAGTTCTGCTTGACCTCAGGCTGGACTATCGGTGAGCTGCTTGCTTAAATCCTGCTTGCTTAAAGCCGGTGCTACAAACAACTCAGAGTTGCCCTGCCGAACAGGGCCCTGCCTGTAAAGCCAACGCACGTGGTCGGAGCTTAAGGAAGCCAGACCCAAGCCTTGACTCGGCACAAGAGGGAACACGTGGCTGCATTTAAACTTTAGCCAGCTACGCTCTCTTGTTCTCTCTCTCTCTCTCTCTCTCTCTCTCTCTCTCTCTCTCTCTCTCTCTTTCTCTTTGGATTTACACCTGGGACACTAGGTGGCTGCTTTGAAAATCCCCTCGGATTTCTACTGTTCTACGCAGATTTGGTAAGTCATAATATATCAGATATTTTAAAGGAAACTATCTAAAAGAGAATTTTTTTCCACATTAAAAAACAAATGGGTTTTATGTGTACATTGGAAGAAAATTGGTTTTTGTTCGAAATTTTAGGCAGTCTGGCAATGGAACAACTATATAATATTAGTATTGGTGGAATTATGCACCTTATCACTATAATAATCCACATTTTAATATTTAAAAAGATAGTCAATTTAAGTGCCAGGATAACAGCTTTAGAAGAACTTGTTAAACCTGTAAAAATTCAGACAGAAGAAATTAACAGTGAAGTTGTTTCAAGTCGGGATCATAAGGTTGCAGAAAGAAAGCCTGTTTTCACACAGTCACCCTTAATTTATCCTGTAACTGTACAGCAGATGCCTGATCAAATGGCTACACAAAATAATTGGGCTCCAATTGAAATGTTGGATTTAAAAAGGTTTAAGGAGGCAATAGTATCTTATGGCATGCATTCCCCATATGTAAAGCAAATGTTAAACTCTTGGTCAACATATAATAGGATAGTACCACAGGACTGGTGGGACCTTGCACAAGGTGTTCTGGAACCCAGCCAGAGACTTCAATTTCTGACTTGGTTTAAGGAGGAGTGTAGATGTAACCAATCATCTTTTTAAAATAAGCAACACAGAGCCAATGTAAAAGAGAAAGCCGAGAGGTCAGAGCTCAGAGATAAAATCTTACCTCCTGCAGTGCTCCTAGCTTCCCCGAGAGAGAGCTACTTCCTGTTTGTCTGTGTTTAAATAGTCTTTCTGTTCTGCCTTCTCATTGGTTCTAAACCCAACCACATGACTGCCTCATCACTGCCTGTAAGTACCGCCCTCCAGGTCTTAAAGGCGTATATCTCCAATACTGGCTGTATCCCTGAACACACAGAAATCTACCTAGCTCTTCTAACCACCACACTCTTGCTATGGCTCTAATAGCTCTGACCCCAAGGCAACTTTATTTATTAACATAAAATTAAAATCACATTTCAGTACAAATAAAATATCACCATATTTCCCCTTTTCTATTTTAATAAACAGAAAAAAGGCAAAAGGTTATAACTAACAAAAGAAAAACTATATACAAAAGTACAATAATTATATACAATATATACAAGTAACAAATACCTAAACGATGTCTAGTCCATTTGTATTAGACAAATCAGAGAAAATAATTCCCTTATCTATCCTATTTTAGTAAGTCCAAAATGTATCTAATTCACTTTCTATCCTAATTAATCTTCAACTATAACTAACTAATCTTCAACTCCCTCAGAGACCCAAGAAGGAAATAATATTAGCTAACAAAAATAAAAACAAGAAGTGCACAAAAGCAACTTCCAAAAATTTTGTGAGTTGACAGAAACAGCCAGCTGCCTGGGCAGTCACCTGAGGTTTCTCCGCAGTGTTGGGGCATCATCTTCAGCCTATAGGCTTATCGTATCTGACAGACTCATTGGTGAAGTAGGTTGTACACAAGGTCAACAGTTCAACCTCACATTGGGTGAGAGCAGTCCATGTACCAGAAACACCTGAATTCCACTAGTGTCCTGTCATGATTCAGGATTTTAAATTCTGGAAATTGTTGATGGTTTTTGAATTCAGCTGTCCATTCTTCTTGGCTGTGTATATATGGCTTCATCTCAGCATCCCCTTCTTCTCCACATCCCTCTATTAAATGCCAGTCTACTATTGAGAGGCGTGAGCTTTCAGTTGCTGTTCCATTGCACAACAGAAGCCATCAGCCCACTGCCTGTTCAGCTGCCTTCTAAGAAAAGGGTACTGTACCTTTTCCAGATTGTGAAGGCCACTTCAGGGATGGTGCCATATTGTCCTGGCCTCAGAAGATGCCTTCTGATAAAGCCATAACCACACTTGTTTTGGCAGGAATCGGTAGTCCTTTGTTTCATGTTCTGTCTGTCCATTTTGTCCTGTTGATTCGAGGATACTTTGTTGTCCAGTGGCTAACTTTTGCCACAATGAAAATTAACTCCATATGCAGTTTCTTCAATGCCCATATTTTCTCTGAAGTAGATTGGTACTGCCAGGAGCCGACATGTCTCAAAAAAGAAAAATTTCTAAGTTATTAAAACATTTTAAATGCCATATTCTGTAGATCTCTGAAGGGTTTGAAGATGACCTGTCTAAAATATATCTGCTCAATTTTTAAAACATATCTAATATGACTACAATTTCTATTGTAATGTCTAACTACTAACTTTCATTTCTTTATATCCTACTAGTTGGTAATAATGTAAAGTATTTAAAACTAGTAATTGTCTTTTTCTTTTCTTTTCTTTTCTTTTCTTTTCTTTTCTTTTCTTTTCTTTCTTTCTTTCTTTTTTTTTAAACAAGAACCTTAAATCTAATCTCCTTTGCTTAGCCTTTTTCCTAACCCTTGACAACAACTTGTAACCTACCCCCCTAAATAAAGAAAATTATCCCAGACCCAAAACCCATTAAAAGAACCAAAAAACCACCCGCCCCACACCACTTCTTTGGCAATGTGGGTGTCATATTCTTAAAATTGCTTCCTGCTAGGTATGGGCGAAGTTATCTTTATCCTGAAAGAAAAATTTAGGTTAATTGTCAAATTCTAGGAAAGGTAACTATATCCTTCATTATTATCCAGTCTGTGTATAATGCCAAAGTTCAGGGTTTATCTCAAGTCCTTATTCAAGTAGTCTTTGAGACTGGATCATCTCAGCTAGTCATCTCAAAATTGCTCTGAGCACCTTGTAGTTCAAAGCTGATCTGTAGATGATGTTTGTCAGCTTAGTTATATTATTATTGTCCACGTGGAATTGTTGTTGTTGTTGTTGTTGTTGTTGTGGGGCCCCATCTTCTTTCCGGAGACTTCAGTTGATGTTAGGCCTGGCCATGATTTCCTGCAGAAAACTGATAAGAGACTCGAACACAAAGACATATATATGCAGCTAATTGAAGCCTTTTTTCTAGAATTAGTTAGTACTCTATATGACCATTCCTATCTTAACAAAGTTTAAAATGTATATATATATATATATTAATCTTGTAAATTTTGATATAAAATTTATACTTTAAGAAAAGTTTAAAGAATCAGAATAGAATCAAAGAGTTGAGATTAGTAATAGAATAGTCCCTTAATTAATTTGGCTTTTGTCCTGTCCCATAGCAGAAAATGGCTCTTTTATTCTGGCATGATACAGGGAATTTGTATTTTCATTTTAACAACATGCTTGAGTTTAAAGAAGGAGAGAGCCATTCTCCAACTCCAAAGTCAGCTTTAAATTTTAATTGAACTGGGACTATTAGAAGACTAATAGTGTTAAATCTTTAGAGAAAAGCAGAAACAAACATTTAAGAAGACATAAAATTTTTTAGATAATATATACCCATACACCGTTTCACTCTGTTTCCTGGGATAGATGATTTGTCCCTTTTCTTCAGTTGTCTCATTTGTCCAGTGTTCTTCAGATTCCTTAACCTTCATTCTCCTACAAGACAAAAACAAAAACCTTCCCCCAAGACTAATTTTGGGGATGTTTCCTTTTGACAAGTTATTATCTGATTAAATGAAAAGGCATGTGTTATTGATACAAGTTAGTTTAAATTGGATGTTCATACTGGTTGATGAACTATCACCTCCTCAATTAAGAGGTCTCTCTTGTTCAAATCGAACCTTTATCAATTTTGACGGTACCCACAGCTTATCTTCTCCTGTAGAAACAAAAGCAAAACTTCGTCCCCAATGTAATACATACCCTGGTTTCCATTCTGAGGTCAGCACATCCTTAAAGTATATAGGCTGATTTAATTCTGTAGTTTTTTCTATTATCCAATGTCTCTCTGCAGCTGTTGTTCCTTTCTCATTGGCATTCAGAAAATTCAAAGTTAGAAGAGCATTATGCAGTCTATTTCTGGGGGTTTTTGTTACTCCTTTCTGTTTGTTTAGCATACCCTTTAGAGTTCTCTTTGATCTTTCTATAACTGCTTGACCTGTAGGATTATGTGGTATACCTGTAATATGCTTTATATTGTAATAATCAAAAAACTGTTTCATTTTAACAGAGACATATGATGGAGCATTGTCAGTTTTGATTTGTGCAGGTATACCCATGATGGCCATAACTTCTAGCAAATGAGTGATTGCAGAATCAGCCTTTTCAGAACTCAAAGCAGTTGCCCATTGAAATCCTGAATAAGTATCGATAGTGTGGTGTACATATTTCAATTTTCCAAATTCTGCAAAGTGAAACACGTCCATCTGCCAGATCTCATTTCTCTGAGTACCCTTTGGGTTACATCCTGCTGGTAATGGCGTCTGATTGTAGAAGGAACAAGTAGGACATTTCTTTACTATTTCTTTGGCTTGTTGCCAGGTTATGGAAAAATCCTTTTTTAAACCTTTACTATTGACGTGATGTTTTTTATGAAATTCTGAGGCCTCCAGCACATTTCCTATCAATAATTTATCAATCTCATCATTGCCTTGTGCTAGAGGGCCTTGAATTCAAGTTTATCTGGTACATGGAATACTCCCACCAAACGTGAGGTCGAGCTGTAGGCCTTGTGTCTATCCTACTTCACAAATGCATCTGTCAGATATGCTAAGCCTATAGGCTGAAGATGATGCCCCAACATTGCAGAGAAACCTCAGGTGACTGTCCAGGCAGCTAGCTGTTTCTGTCATAACTCATATTTTTTGGAAGTTGCTTATTTGCACTTCCTGTTTTACTAGGTAATATTATTTCCTTCTCCAGGCTCTGGGGAAGTTGAAGATTAGATAGTTATAGTTTCCCTTATTAAGAAATTCAGAAAAGAAATTCACAAAAGAGGTATAGAGTGTATAAGTTTGAAAGACATCAAAAGATAGTTTTAGTTATGCAAATTAGGATTGAAGGTAAATTAGATACAATCCTTTGGATTCATAAAAATAAGATAGATAACAGAATATTTTCTCTGAATTTGTCAAATGCAAATGGACTAGACATTGTTGATGTATTTATTGTTTATATATATTGTATATAGTTATTGCACTTATTGTACATAGTTTTTCTTTATTGTTATAATTTTTAAATGTTTTTAATTTCAGACAAAAAAGGGGAAATGTGGTGATATATTGTGTCCCCCCAAATATTGCACATTCTAATAAAAGTTGTGATATTTTGTTTGAGTTCTGACAAATAAAGCTTGACTGAAGATCAGAGAGTGGAGCTAGCCACTAGTTAACCATAGAGGTCTGGAGGTCTGCACAGACAGGAGATAGGAAGTGATATGGCTGGGCAGAGACAGGAAGTGATAAGGTGGGCCAGAGACAGGAGCTCAGCCCTTTATGGTCTGAGGAGTTGGAGAGGTAAGAGGTGATTATGGCTGCTCCTTTGCTTCTCTGATCTTTCAGCTTTTACTCTGATATCTGACTCCAGGTTTTTATTATTAATACTAATTAGGATTGTGCTTCAGGGGCCTTGCTGTCAGTTTGTGGAGAGCAAACTATAGCCTTAGCAACAGCCCAGATTGTTTGCAGATCCCCCTGGTACTCTTTGGCAAACAACTCAAGTAGATGTAACCAAATCCCATCAGGAAAACAGGCCCTGTAAATCAACATGATCAAAGCTCATATGAACTCACAGAGACTGAAGCAGCATGCATGGGGCCTACACCACTCTGCATCACGTCCTCTGCATTATAGCCTCTGGTTTTCAGTACTTTTATGGGACTCTTGAGTGTGTGAAAGAGTTGGTCTCTGATTCTTGTGCCTTCTCTTATGGCTCTTTTTCGTTGGTTGGGTTGCCTTGTCCAACTTCAATGGGATTGTTTTTGTTTTATCTTGTTATATTTCGTTTTGTTGTTTGGTTGTTATATCTTAGAACCTGTTGTTTTCAAATGAGAGACAGAAAGGGAGTGTATTTGGAGGAGAGGGGAGGTGGGGAGGAATTGAGATGAGTAAAGCAGGGAAACTATAATTAGAATATATTATGAAAAGAATCTATCATTAATAAAACGGGCAGGGAAGAGGAAGGAGGAGGGATGGAGCTTGGAGAAGTGAGGAACAAGAATGGGAGTGAATATTATCAAAATAAAGTGTATGAAATTCTCAAAGAATTACTACAAATGTATTATTTAATAAAAAAAAAAGAAACCACATTCAAACTAGTGATAGCAGAAGGTTCCTTGTAGCTAGAGTTTTCCTGCCTGGCCCACAGTCAGGACAAAACTCTGTCACCTGCCAGTCCCACAGCCGTTCAGACCCAACCAAGTAAACACAGAGACTTATATTGCTTACAAACTGTATGGTCATGCCAGGCTTCTTGCTAACTGTTCTTACATCTTAAATTAATCCATTTCTACAAATCTATACCTCGCCATGTGGCTCGTGGCCTATCGGCATCTTCACATGCTGCTTGTCATGGTCTCTCTCCTCTGCCTTCCACTTCCCAGAATTCTCTCAATTTCTCCTGTTAGTCCCGCCTATACTTCCTGCCTGGCCACTGGCCAACCAGTGTTTTATTTATTGACCAATCAGAGCATTTGACATACAGATCATCCCACAGCAGTTCCTCTTTCTCCACATCTTGCCAACATGATCTCTCACTTGTTTTATTGATCTTAACAATTCTGGCAGATCTAAGATGGAATCTCAAAGTAGTTTTGATTTGGATTTCCTTGATGGCTAATGATGTTGAACATTTCTTTGAGTGTTTCTCAGCCATTTGAATTTTCTCTTTTGAGAATTCTCTGTTTAGATCTGTACCCCCCCCCCTTTTTTTGGGTTTTCGAGACAGGGTTTCTCTATGTAGCTTTGCGCCTTTCCTGGAACTCACTTGGTAGCCCAGGCTGGCCTTGAACTCACAGAGATCTGCCTGCCTCTGCCTCCAAAGTGAAGTGCTGGGATTAAAGGTGTGCGCCACCACCGCCCGGCCTAACCCCATTTTTAAATTAGGTCATTTGTTTTCTTGACATCTACTTTTTAAAATGTATTTTGGATAGCGGCCATCTATTGGATGTGTAGCTGGGCAAATGATTTTTCTATTCTTTAGGATGTCACTTTGTCTGAATGACAGTGTCCTTTGCTGTGCAGAAGCTTCTTCGTTTCATGAGTTCCCATTTATTAGTCTTTGATCATAGTGCCTGTGCTGTGTTTTGTTCAGAAACTATTTTCCTGTTTAAAGCTCATATGAACACACAGAGACTAAACAGCCTACACGAGTCTATACAGGTCTGTACCAGGTCCTCTGCATATATATTGTGGCTTACACTTTAGTGTTTTTATGGGACTCCTGAGTGTGTGAACTCGTGGGTCTCTGATTCTTGTGCCTTCTCTTGGGCTCTTTTCCTTCTGTTTGTGTGTCTTGTCTCTTCCCCCTTCCTCTCCCCATATACTCCTCCTCCATTTCTCTTAAGAAAAGGGTGGGCCTCCCATGGATATCAGCCAGCA